>NC_080187.1:97169887-97794887 GCF_030028045.1 Hippopotamus amphibius kiboko
AGACTGGTCCAAAGCGCAGCCATGCATGCAAAGGCCCTGAGGAAGGAAGGGGTGAGAGCAGTGTGGTCAGAGTGGAGTAAATAAGGGGAGAATAGTATGGATTACATAAGATATTGTTTGTACAATGCCTAGTTTGAAGTAGACACTCAGCAAATAACACCCATTAGGGAACTATGGTTGAAAACCAAGGAAGGGAATAGAAAGGTCACACTCCAGTTTTTTCTCCCACTTTCCCCCCCTCTAGCCTAAAATCACAGGAGTGGAGAGAGGAAAGAAGGCTGGGAGGCGAGAGTGCAGGCAAAGCAATACTGAATCTTAAATCTCAATCCATAATTTAGCGGCTGAATCAAAATCAAAGACATTGAGATGACCGTTTTTATCTCATATACTGGATTATAGCTATTCCAGAGAAATTATCTAAGCAACAACATTGTATTTGGAATACAAATCTCAGAGAGGAAAATGCTCTTAGACAAAAATTACAGTGAAACTGACACACCCCAATTACTCACTGGCTTCTCAAGAGAAAAAGAAATCTGGGGATGTCATTCCTGCCCTTGCCCACTCCAATATCAATACAGTTTCAAATTCTCAGAGGGTAATACAAGTTCTTGCCTTTCACACAATAACTAACAAAGCAAATTCCCCAAAACTCATGGGGGTACTATGGTTGAGGGGGAGGAGGAGATTTTATCTAATGAGTGAATTTTTCAGATATTTAATATTTGTTCTGCATAAAAAATATGAATGCCTGTTGTAGATCATTTATTCCTGGTGGTAAGTAATTGCAATTCATTTGGAAAGCATCTTCAAAGCAGGCAGACACATTTTTCAAAATACCAGTTCGCTGTGTAATTCCTGCTACACTTACAATCCCTCCTCTGATGAAAAAAGGGGGGGGGGGGGAGCAAGTTTCTCTACTGCCGCCTAAGAAAATGTTTCCACTTCTCTCCGTCAACAATTCAGCCTTGGCCATGACTGACTTCAGTGTTGGTGAATCTACTGCACCTTTAAGTAATAAAGAAAAGAACACTGGTTACTGCTGAAAAGAAATTTCATCAGTCTTCCTGTTAGTATGAGTCATATCAGAGAAGAATTTGATGACTTGCAAGAAGAAACCACAGTCCACAATAAGCACTCCAAGCCTTTAGGCCACAGGAGAATGGAATCAGCAACAAACCTTCAGTTTTTGTTTTGAGCGCCTACTGTGTAGTAGCACTCTTCTAGGATTTGTGAATACCGTTTTTAAAAAATACAGGATATAGTGTCTGACCTTAAGGAATGCTTAACCTGAAATTTTCTTTATAGTAAATCAGCACTCAAAAAAAAAAAAAAAAAAAAACTCAGCACTGTTTTTGAATCCTCTGATGTTGAGACTTAAAAAAAACAACCCAAAGAGCTCAGCCTTCATTTAGCATTAGAACAAGGATAATAATAACATTAATTTCCAAATTTCACCAACTCCAAGCTTCCCATTGGCTTGACCATGGGAGGTTCAATTTCTTAGACTCTCCCCTTTAAAGTCATTTGCTAGAGCCTGCAAAGGTACCTACAAACATATACAAATATCCACAAACACTGAGCTGGGGAACTCAGAAGGGAAAGACACCACAGCAAAGTTGTTTGAGCCTCAAAGTGTTAAGTGGTTAGTCCAGCAAAGTCTTTCATTTGTCACCTTATTAACAGTTTCGGCACTGACAATTCACCCAGGGGGTCACACCATCCTGCCAATGCTGGACATCTAGTCACCTAAAACTGACCTTGAAAAATGAGAGGGAGTTTGGGATGTTCCACAGTAAAGCTGTTCGGTCCCCATATTGCTCTGGAAAGCTCACTCACAAGATAGAAACAGACATTTTGCTTGGGGCGCTTACCCACCAGGCTTGTGACGTCAGGACGGATTTTGGTGGCAATCCCTACAGTGCACCAGGAGCAATGACTCCATAAAACACTGTGGCCTTGCTGCTGGCTTTGGCTTTGCTATGACAGCTTCCTTCTTCCCTTATGGTGACTCAGCTCTCAAGTGCCCCAGTCATTTCTCCCTGTTATCTGGCCTCTGTGGGAGCTATTCCACCCCATCAGGCATGCTCTCTGAAGCCAGTGGTGTCAGGATCAAGTCTTGTGTTCCAGGACGCTCCTTGGCCCCTTTGCAAGTCAGCGCCTGGCTTTCTTATCAGAATCACCTGAGCCACACCTCTGGCCCAGCCAAAGCTCTCTTACACCAACACTGGGAATATCACCACCGGGTGAGTGATCATAAATGATGGACCAACGTAATGGTATAAGCACACTGAAAATGTAAAAAGCCTTCCTGGTACAAAATGATATTTTTACCTATCAGTTATCCAGTTCAAGGAGGCCAGAGGTAGTTGCTTGTGATTAGATAGCTATTTAAAGTAAGCAGCACAAGAGAAATTCATAATAAGTCTACAAGAATTAATGTTTTGCATAAAGCTTTTCTTTTCTCAAAAAATATTTTATTTCTGAATATTATGTGCTCAGAACCAGAAAGAAAGCAGCAATATAAGTGAAATAATCTGTTTCAGGGATTTTAGAGATTGAATGTAGCAATGTGGACATATTTTAGTTTCCAAAGCCCAGAAAGATAGAGAAGATGATAGATAATGTTTATTGCACAGTTTCTATGTCATACATTGTGCTAAGTAATTTATATGTATTGTCTCACCTGATCAAACAATGCTTTGAGGTAGCTACTACTATGACCTTCACCCTACAAACAGGAAAACCAAGGTTAAGAAAATGTTCCCACATTCTGAGCTAGTAAGACGTATGAACACTGGGCATCTGATTCTGACACCTGTGCTCACTGCCTCCCCCCGAGCCTTCATCATGGGTTTAGCTGCTATATTTGACTTCCAACCCCATTTCTGCTCCTATAGGGTCACTTAATCCCACTACCTTGTCTGTAAAATGGAAGAATGAGGGTTCTCTGAGCTAACATTTGCAAAGCCCCAATGCAAGATGATCATTACATGAGAGGGCAGAGTTCATCCCTCATGAGAAGGATGAGGGGATCAGAAGACCCTCCGGTTGCAGAATCCAGCTCTAAGGCACCATCAGCCAGGCCCAGGCACATAACCAGATGCAGTGAAAATGTGATTTGAGGCCTGAAAAGAATGTGGGCATTCGAGTCACATTGCTAACCCCAGAACACCACCGACTTCTGACAAGGAGGTTCAGACACACTGGACTTACTTTAATTGCAACCCAGATTATTTTTGCCTTTGTCCAAAGCAGGTCAAGGTGGGAACACTAAGATTATCTGCTTCTTTCATTGTCGTGAAAGTTGTCTCAATTACCAAAGCTGATTATTTTCTACAGACGCTCTCATGCTTATCACAGTGTGTGAGACACAAAATCTCAGAGGCCCTTGCCTATTTGGGCATCTCTTCTCTGAGGCTTGGATTCTCCTTTAAATGATAAAGATCTAGCTAATCTCTGAAGTACCTATTCTGTCTTCAGTTTGAAATTCTTGCAGTTCAAGAAGGTTTGTTATTAGGTTTCCCATCTATACAGGCAGCTGGACACAGACACTGCAGGAAGACACCTGTGGACCTCTGTGCTTATGATGAAGTGTAATAAGGTAAGAGGACGAGGGGACTGGGTTGAGCCCTTAGTCAAAGGACTGAGCCTTCCAGCCAGCTGATGGTCTGGTATCATTTGCCCTGAAAGGTGACTGCAACAGGAGAGAGCCATCTGCTACAGTCTGCCTGTTTGAGAAAGCCCAGTCTCTCTCCACATCCAGTCCATTCTGGGTTGAGCCCTGATACTGAATATTTATCACTGAGTCCCCATATGCCAGTTCATATTTAAGTCCATCATTTGGTAATTGATTTCCATTATCATTTCTATTGTAAATCAATGTAAATAATTTCCACGTATGGGTTTGTTAGTATCTTACTCATTGCCCTTGGACCTGGTAATCAATGGAAACCAAGCAGAGTCCCCTCTTTTCAGATTTAATTGTAGGTCCTTCCCACTGATGTCTCCTGGATTTTCAGGGTTCTGTTCACAGGACTGCCTCATTTTCCCTTAGACTAGACTTCCCTGATGGCCATCCTCATCATCATGTCAACATACACTGAGCGCTTACCATGCTTGAGACGCTGTGTAACTAATACACGTACACTTCACATGAACGACCTCACTCAGTTCTATAAGATAATCATCATCATTATTATTACCTGCATTTTATAGTTGAGGAGGTTGAGTTGAGTCATAGAGAAGCTTCTTGCCCACAGATCACAAGACCAGAGAGGGTTGGAGCTGGAGTTTATACCCATGTCTGTGTGACTCGACCATTTACACTCCTCCCTGACTAGGACCTGGAAAAAACCTTCATTTCTACCAGTCTCACTAAAACAGTGGCCCAACAAATGGCTCTCTCTGGGAGCAGGTTACAGGCTGTTTACCAAATTATAAGAACGTGAATTTAGTCTAAAGTGAATGACAGCTACCTAAATGTGGTGAGTCTAAGTGATTGTCTAAATTAATCAGTTTCAGAAAAAAATGAGCTGCTTTGTAAGGGAAAGCAGATGGTGTGAGGAAGCATGGGTCTCTCCTTTTTTATTCTTTTCTGTGTGCCATTGGGTAAATCACTTAGCTTCTCTGTGCTTCAATTCCTAGAGTTGGACTGGATACAGTTTAAGGCAGTGTTTTTCAAACTGCATCTCACAAGCCATTAGTGGGTTATGAAATCAATTTAGTGAACCACAACCATAATATTTTAAGAAATTAAACAAGATAGAAGAGTAGAGCATAAATATATTCATAGTATTAGTGCTATATTATTTATAGTATTAGAATAGTAGAAAATAAAAAATAGTCACTCACATGTAGTAAGTATTTTTGATCAACCTTTTTGTTCTCAAGTGTGTGTGGGGGTATTAGATCACAATGTAGAATATATTTCTTATGGAGGATCATACTAAAGAAAGTTTGAATAACAGTTGACTATGATTTTCCCTACCTCAAATTAGAAGATTCCATCCAAGAGTTATACTTTAGTCACACTCAAATTTGCAGACTGTAAGTCTCTATAGTTTGTTAGTGACCATCTCATTGGCAAACTTCAGCAGAAAAAAAAAAAAAGAGGGAGAGACTCAAATAAAACCTCATAATGTTCCGTGTCTCTTTGAACCCAGGGGTTCTTTCCCTGATAACTAAGAAGCTAAACATACTCTGACTGTCAAATAATGTTTTTCCTCCTTGATTCATGACTATTATATTTTCTCTTTTAACATATTTACAAAAGTGACATCTGTTCCCTTCTTTGTTCAACATGACTCCATGAATGATAAGAAACCAAGGTAACACAGCTAATATGATATCATCTCTGCATGTCATAATTTGTCAATATTTAGGCAAAATCCTCATGAGATACTGAGTATATTCCTCTGATCCCATTTGCTTCAAAGCTATATTTCTCTTGTTTGCTCCGATAGGGCTTAGAAATGTATATATTATTAATGATGGATAGCATACATACAAAAAATGTAAAAATCATAAGTGTATGGCTTGAAGAGTTTTCACACAGTGAACGTATGATAAGTAGGTAACTAATCATATCAAAAATAGAACATACTCGCATACCAGAATTCCTCTCATGTTCTTTTCCCAGACTTTACCTCTTCCCAACAAGGTGAGCCAATATCTTGACTTTGAATAGTATACACTGGTTTTTCTTTCTTTTTTTTTTTTTTTTGAACTTTATATAAATGAAACTATACAATATATACCTTCCTGTGTCTGGCTTTCTTTGCTCAACATCATGTTTGTAAAATTTAGGCTGTCACTATATTTGTGGTTTGTTCATTCTTTCCAATTAAGGGTTGGTACAAATAGTGCAACAATCAATTCTTATATATGTCTTTTGGTGCACATGTATATGCATTTTTATTGGATAAATATATAGGAATGAAATTGTTGGGTCAGAGGGGAGAGCTCTCACAAGACATTGACCGTGCTGGCACCCTGACCTCGGACTTCCAGCTTCCAGAACTGTGAGGAAAGAAATTCCTGGTGTTTAAGCCACCCATTTTGTGGCATTTTGTTATGGCAGCCTGAGCCTATAGGGTTTGAATGCCATTTTAATAATTTAACTAGGTTCCAAAAGAAAACTGGAAGTTAACTTTCAGAGGATTAACTTAGCCAACTATTTCAAAGCATTTGTTCACTTATTTCCAGGGAAAAAGCATTCTCATTTCTGCCTTCATGCCAGAGACAAACCTTTCAGAGGTCTGTTTAGATTGGTTCAAATCCACAGTTCCAATACCCAGCTTTGGCAATAATGGTCGTTGATGTAGACAAGAGTTCCTCCTCCAAAATTATTCCATACATAAAACTGAAAATGAGGTCTAAACATGCTTATGACTCAAATACGAGTTCTAAAGAGAGATTTCCAAACTATTGATAGCACAATTTTTTTAAGTCTGTCTATCTATCTATCTATCTATCTATCTATCTATCTATCTATCTATCTATCTATATCCATACCCTTATACCTATAAAAAGGAAAAGAAAAAAAAAAAAAGCCTAAATGGGGAAACAGAGTCTTATATATGTTAATAGGACTGGAAGTTGATTAGGCCTTCATAGAAGGCAATTCGACAAACAGCTCTCAAATTTTAAATGCATGTGCTCTTTGACACAGTAACTCTAATCCAAGGATGTAGTAACGTGTGAACCCAACCACAAATGTACAAAGATGTTTATTGCAGCTTTGCTGATCTATAATGGAATGGTGAAAATAAATCATGACACACCCATACACTGGAAAACTATGCAGTCTTCAGTAAGAATATGGTAGGTAGTTCTCTACATGTACTGATGTGGAAAGCTGTCTATGATGTACTGTTAAATGAAAAAAGCAAGTCAACAGAGCAATATTTAAAGTATGAACCCAACAAAGAAACTTCCTATATATGACTCTGTGTGTGCAAAAGCATAGAAAACAGGTCTGGAAGAACAGTGTGGATCATGGTTACCCCTGGGGAGAACAGTGGCATAGAGGGTAAAGGGTGTGTATTCATTTACTAGGGCTGCCATAACAAAATACCACAGCCCGGGTGGCTTAACCAACAGAAACTTATTTTCTCACAGTTTTGGAGCCTAGAAGTCTAAGATCAAGGTGCTCACAGGTTTCTTCTGAGACCTCTCTCCTTGGCTTGCATACAGCCACCTTCCTGCTGTGTCCTCACGTGGCTTTTTCAGACAGAATACCAGCCTGACTGGATTAGGGCCACCCTAACAGCCTCATTAAAGTTAATCACAGTTTAAAGGCCCTCTCTCCAAATAGTCATATTCTGGGGTACTGAGGGTTAGGACCTCAACATATGAATTTGGGGGGACACAATTCAGCCTGTAATAAGGTGACGTCCACATTTTATATTGTCTCAAAGTTTTATGACAAGCACATATTTCTTTTGTAAATCTAAAAAACAATGAGAACAATAGGGAAAGAATGACTGGAAGACAAATGTTAACAACAAAATATGAACAGGCGTTACCGCTAAGGATTATAGGTGATCCTTATTTTACTTCTTCCATGTTTTTTAATGTTTCTCTTGTGCTCCTCAATGAACATGTATTGCTTTTGAATTAGAAAACAGAATAAATATTATTTTTTTAGTGAAATGAATAAACCCAACATCTTCCCCTTCAACGGCCTGGAAATTAGACACACTCTGGGAAAGCATCTACCTTTGGAACTGGCTAGCAATCCTTAATAATTTACGACACCACTTATAATAAGCTACTTAAAATATGTGATCATTCAGAGATGGCATGTGATTCTTAGGTTATGAAAACTGGCATAACTTTTCTCAGTTTTCTAGGTTACAATAGTAAAGTGAATCTAATCTCAAATTAGTAGCCTTTTCAAGCAATTATTCAAATTAAAGATTTTTCAAATGAGTATTACATTATGCCTATGGTATGAAATGCACACTTTTTCTTAATTTACTAATATTTATTAAGTAACGAGTCTTAATCCCAACACCAATAATAATGTCCTATATGAATAGACTATTTTTTCCAAGAGATGTACATCACAGTTATTAATTAGATAACCCCATTATATTATGAAATCACCTGTGGAGAAATGTGTTAAGAATAAGAAAATAAAGAGCTTGTGACTCCAACACGTACCTGCTCTGCCTCAGGGTTTGGAGCTCAGTTAGAAACGCCTATGAGATTTGCTGACTTCTGAGTCAGGCAACTTTCCCTTGGAGTCCATGTGAGCGAACTTCCATCAGGTGATGGGTTGGTCCGTCTAGCTCTCAGGAGAGTTCCAGTCTGCACGTAGAGAAGCACAGGATGCTTCAAAGAGAATTTCCTAACAAGGAAACTGCTGCACATTCCCCCATGTGGCTATGTGAAGAATGAAGCAATGATATCTTCCAAAGCGGCCCCTCCTTTTTTCCTTGGAAATTGCCTTTAGTGCTGTTAAGAGTGGATTTCCAAAAGAAAGAAAGCAATCTAAAGTGACAAGTAACTGGAAATTTTGAAATTTTCTTTTTTGTGGTCAATAATCCCAACAGTTTTCTTCCCATTGGGGAGGCACTCAGAATTCCTGACTATTCGTTCATCCACTGGAATGTAGCAGATTTGGAAATTCCCAGCCACCAATCTCGTCAGGGATCCATTTCTTTACCATGCCAAGTCCTGTCAACCACAGAGGCTTGCATTTAGAAGTAGGCAAGTTTTCTAGTTCTTTCACACTTTAGAATAAGTCAAAACAAATACTCTGGAGAATGACTATGGACAGAAGATGATGAAGGGGTGGACGGCTTCCAGTATTACCCAATGTGATGTTCTGAACTCTTTGGCAATAGCAATATTGTATTTACAAATACTTCCTTCCCATAAAATTTTAAACTAAAAGTTGCCTTACATTAGCAATTATCTAAACATCTGTCTCTACATCCAACTTTATTCAAGCTGTAAAGGTTAACCATGTTTGTCTACCTGCTGGAAAAAGAGTGGGAGAGAAAGAAGAAATGGCCAGTTAGTTACCAAGTGACCGGAGAGCTACTGTTCGTGTTTGGATTCAATTCTCTTTCATCTTTCAGGCGTGAAATCTATGCCATTCCATCCCCAGAGCATAGGAAGCAGGCTTTTTGCTGAGTTCTCTGGCAGGACTAGGGAGGCACCTTGTACTGCTGGACGAGCTGAGGGGATTCCATGTGGGAAACTGAGCAGCACACTTTATTATTTATGTATTTATTAAGTGTTCTCACTACATTTTTTCTCACACTTTAAACGACAGGGACTGAAAGAAGTCAGAGGAAGAAAAGTGAGAGGAGGCTGCTGGGCAGTCATGGGCTGAATGTTGGCTGCTCTTTCTTGCTATACTCTGGCAAGCAGTGAGGTGAATCCCTGCTCACCGACACTACACAGTCCTTTACAGTTTATAAAGCGCTTGTACATACAATAACTCGTCTGGTTTTCTCAACACCCCTATGTTCAAGAAATGACCAGTTGGGCTTCCTTGGTGGTGCAGTAGTTAAGAATCCTCCTGCCAATGCAGGGGACACACGTTTGAGCCCTGGTCCGGGAAGATCCCACATGCCGTGGAGCAACTAAACCCGTGCGCCACAACTACTGAGCCTGGACTCTAGAGCCCATGAGCCACAACTACTGAGCCCACATGCCACAACTACTGAAGCCCATGCACCTAGAGCCTGTGCCTCGCAACAAGAGAAGCCACCACAATGAGAAGCCCACGCACCACAACGAAGAGTAGCCCCAGCTCACTACAACTAGAGAAAGCCTGTGTGCAGCAACGAAGACCCAACGCAGCTAAAATAAATAAATAAATAATAAAATAAATCTTTAAAAAAAAAAAAAGAAATGACCAGTATACACACTAAATTCTATTTTGTATCATATTCCATTAGGTTTTCAGGCTTTGGAGTCAGACTACTGGGATTCAAATATTAACTCAGTCACTTTCTGGCTGTGTGACTTTAACTAAGTTATGGTAAGTGAAATATGCCAGCCACAGAAGGACAAATACTGCATGATTCCACTTGTATGAGGTATCGAACATAGTAGAATTCATAGACTCATAGAGTGGAATGGTGGTTGCCAGGGGCTAAGGGGAGGAGGAAATGGGGAGATGCTGATCAGTGGGTATAAAGTTTCAGTTAAACTAGATGAATAAGTCCTAGAGATGTGCTGTACAACATCATAGCTAAGTTAACAATACTGTATCATAAAATTAAAAATTTAAGAGGGTGGATCTCATGTTAAATGTTCTTACCACAATAAAATAAAATTTGAAAAAGATTTAAATGTAAAACATAAGACCATCAAAGGAAATATGAGCGAATACATCATCCTAGGGAGGGATGATACCAAACACAGAAACTATACAAACACACACTGATTACAAAGAACGGCTCGCATCTATTAAGGTCTTACTATATGCTAGGTCATGTACTGAGGACTTGCATTATCTCATTTAATCCTCTCACCAATCCTCTGAAGCAACTATGATTGTTATCACTCTTTCATGAATAAGAAAAATAAGGTACAGGGAAGTGGATATTGTCAGCTGTCTTGCCAGAATCCATCATCCTCCCCTTCATCATTTCTAACTGAACCTCAGTTTTCTTCAGGTATCTACTCCTTCCTCATGCATAACTTGTGACCCCAGAGAAGAACTAATTATTAGTATAAGCCAACCAGTGATTGGTTCCAGAATGAATATATAATTGACTTTCAGCCAATAAGACACAAGTCGATGGTTGCTGAAGAACTTCTGGGAAAATTCTTTCTCGGCTTAAGAGAGACCAATGAAGAAGGCAGTGTCACTTACCTGCTGAATATGAAAAGAAGCTGTAGTTGCTCTTGGCATCCACCTTGTAACCATGAGGGAAACCAGCCTGAGGTTTCCTATGAGAAGAAAGAGCCAAGACAGTTGAAGAGAAATGAGTGAAAGCCCTGACCACACTGCACCTGAAGCCTATACTACTGAACATCCACCCAGATGAGCCTCACTGGTTACCAGTTTCGTCCTGGTGTCTGATATTCGCTGTATCTTCAAGTTAACTGACTTCTGCCATCTCTAGTCTGCTATTAATATTTCCAGTAAATTTTTGTTTATTGCATTTTTTAGTTCTAGAAGTTCCATTTTGTTTTATTTTATAATTTCTATTTTTCTACTGAGACTTTCTATCTGTTCTTCTGTAATGAGCATATTTTCATCATCTCTATGTGTTGTTATAATAGTTATAATAGCTGCTTTTAGACATTTATTTTCCAAATCCAACATCTGAGTCATTTTACAGTTAGTCTCCATTAATTCTCTTTGTTTCTTGAGTATGGAATAATATTTTCCTATGTGTCTAAAAATTTTGAATTTTATGTGAACACTGTGAACATTGTAGAGACTCTTGATTCTGCTATATTCCCCCAAATTGTGTTGATTTGTTTATTTTATCAATTAACTTAGTTGAACTCCATGTCAAATCTGCCCGTCTCTCAGTGAACCATAGCCTAAAATTTCTCTTCTAGCTTCAGCTCATCTGTTTGGAATCTATCTCAAGTGAAGATGTCAAGTAGGTGGTTAGTTGGATACATATATTTAGAGCTCAGGAGTGAGATTTGGACTAAAGATGAAGGTTGATAGGATAAGCATATAGATGATAGATGAAGCCACTGGAGTAGATGAAATCACTCAAGCACAAAGTGAGAAAAAAGGAGGGTATATTGGTTCGTTTCCACACCAATTCTCCAGCTCTTCAGATACCAACTCGGTATCCAATGATTTAATTCAATTCTGACACTAAATAACCAGAGTTAGCATCAGACCCCACAGCTCATGGCTGTCTGCCCCCACTTCAGACACCAATCAGAGTCCAAGGGCTCCTCTACTTCTGACCAACCTGCTATAAATTGGTGGTTCCCCTTGAACTCCTCCTTAGGTTTGATAATTTACAACAATGGCTCACAGAACTCAGGGAAGCACTTTACTAATACCAGTTTATTGTAAATAATATCATAAAGGATACAAATGGACAGCCAGATGAAGAGGTACATAGGTCAAGGTCCAGAAACGCCCCTAGTACAGGAGTTTCCGTCCCCAGGAAGGTAGGGTGTGCCACCCCTTTAGCACATGGATGTGTTTACAAGCCTGGAAGTTCTTCAAACCCCTTAGCTGAGGGGATTTTAGGGAGGTTTCATTAAATAGACATAATTGATTAAACCACTGGCCATTGGTGATTAACTCCATCTCCAGTTCCTCTCCCCTCCTAGGAGGTCAGACAGAGGTGGGGGGAGGCTGAAAGTTCCAACCCTCTACTGCCTTGGTCTTTCTGACAACAAACCCCCATTCTGAAGCCATCTAGGGACCCCCAGCCGCCAGTCATCACATTAGCATGCAAAAAAGACACTCATGCCTCTGTAGAAATTCTTGTGCCAGGAACCAGAACAAAAACCAAATAAATATTTATTATACCACAATATGACAACCATGTTTATGGACTGGAAAACACAGTATCATCAAGGCATCACCCCTCCCCAGATTGGTCAACAGATTCAATGTAATCACAATCAAAATCCTACCAGGCTTATTATTTTTGTAGAAATTGACAATCTAATTTCAAAATGTATATGCAAATGAAAAATTCTAAAACAGCCCAGATAATCTTGAAGAAAAAAAAAGCAAAACAAAGTTGGAGGACTTCAACTACTGAATTTCAAAACTTACCATAAAGCACAGAAACACATTCACCTGCTGATCTCCCTTACATACACCTGTTCACCGCACACCAAGGAGTCTTTTATGCAGTGAAAGGACAGCATATAGATATCCTAAGTTAAGTCAAAGGCTTCCCAAAGGTACCAACTGACTATACACCTTAGTGTTATCATTTGGTCGTGCAGTTACAGCCAAAGCAATAAGAAAGTTCTTGACCTCAGAAGAAAATTATTGACCTACCATAGATGGATTTTTTTTATTCTGTTTACCTCAATCCAACATTTCCCAAAGTATATTACCTGATAATTGTGTTTTATGGGAAGGAAGGAAGGAAGGAAGGAAGGGGGGGAGGGAGAGAGGAAGGGAGGGAGGGAGGGAGGATGGAAGGTAATTCTTAACCAAATAAATTTGGGGATTGCTGATTTCAGTAAACTTTGATTTTATTTATCGCAGGACTTCCCAGAACCTTCAATATGCTAATGTGTATAATAAGTCTGTAAGATGGCAGACAGTAGAATCTTGTGTTTGAAACCCTTTTTAAAACTAATTAGTGTTGGGACATCCTTGGTGGCACAGTGGTTAAGACTCCACACTCCCAATGCAGGGGGCCTGGGGTCAACCCCTGGTCAGGGAACTAGATCCCATATGCATGCCACAACCAAGAGTTCACATGCCACAACTAAGAGTTCACATGCCACAACTAAGGAGCCTGTGTGCCACAACTAAGTGGGCAAGCCGCAACCAAGACCCAGTGCAACATAAATAAATAAATAAATATTTTTTAAAAAAAGTCAAAAAAATTAACTAGTGTTCAGTGGAACAACATACTTTGAGAAATGCTATCTCAGGCCAATGGGAAAAAGCTACAAATATAAATTTATTATTTTTCTCTGACTCAAGAGTGACTAAACTTCAAGCTTATTAAGTGAACCCTTATATTTTGAATGATATGAAGCATCTACTTTTGAACAAAAGAACATAGGATTAGGAGGTAGAAACAGCACTCTTCTAAATAGCTGCATGGTCTTGGGCAATTATCACTTTAATCCTTTCTAATCCAATTTCTTTCCTATAGCTGTAAAAGCAGAAATCCCCTGGTCACAGAGTTCTTTGTGGTGGCCAAATATAAATGTCTTTGAATAGCAGAATTAAAGAGGATACAAATGTTAGGATGGAAAACCCCAGAGTGTCCAGTTAGAAATTCCCTCCAGTTGTCCCTGTTCTTGCTCTTGGAGTACTGACCACAGTTTGATGTTGGGCTTGGTTCTAGTGTCCCGTCAGGAAGAGTGATGTCAAAGGTGCGCATTGCTGGGCAAAGTGTTCAGGGGTTCCAATGAAGAAGAGTCCACTTTATAGACCTTCCCACTTATGGCTGCATTCACTCAACTGTCCCCTCCCCAACCAGGACTACGGGAAACAGTTGTGGGGGGTAAGAGGCAGGGAGGGGTCACAAAGTTATAAAAATCCAGAATAGTCCAGATAATTAACCCTAGGGGTAGAATCTGAAGATAGGCCGAAGAGTTGCTGAGAATACATGCCCCAAAATATCTTTCATACTTTTTTTTTCTCATTTTATCTTGTTACAGTGAAGTCCACTAAATAGAGATTGATTTAATGTAAGCTGATTTTAGAAAATTGGAAATATTTCTAGGAGGGTTAAAGAACAATTAAACATTCACCTGGAGTGTGCATTTGCTCAGTCAGGCCACTTTCTTCTTAATACCTGAAATGACTGGCATTCAGGGAATAGGACTGTGATTGGCAGTGTGAGCAGTAAGAGGACCCTGGGTGGGGAGGGGCTGCTGTAGTTGCGGGAGGGCCTGGCGGGGAACAGATGCAGAGAAGGCATTCATACAGTGACAGAGAAGTGCAAAAGTGGAAATGTGACAAAGGAAGATGTTCATGAAAACCTGTCCAATGCCAAATGACTCCTAAGGTCTATCGTTCTTTCATTTCTTCTTCCCTCCTTCATTGTATGCTCTTCTGCTCAAAGGAACTAGGAAAGCTGGGACTAGGGTTAAGTTACATCATAGGTGAACTTGGTTTTTATATGCTAGTCTGACAAGCTAAAAACCACCTACCTTTGTGATGCCAAATGTGTTCCAAATTCCAAAGGACCTCCTTACAAGAGAAATTGTTTGGGATATAATCTGTTTGTGAGCTGGAAGTTTCCAATAATATCTAGTCAATAAATATTTACTGGGCACCTACTATGGGCAGGCATTGCTAGATACTGAAGTTACAGTAGACAATGAGAGACGTCATCTCTGTTCTCATAAAGCTTAATGATCATGTTTATATTTCAAAGGTCACTCATGTGCAGAAAGTGGGTTGGAAGGAAACAAGATTGGAGCCAGAAGACCACCTTGGAGGCAGTTTCAGAAATGCAAGGAAGGAGGTGGTCTTTAATCTTCATTGAACATTTCTGAGTGGAAAGGCATTAGCAAGACTGTAGTCTTTTGTATTTTCAGCAGAATTTGTATTTTGATTAGTGGAATAATGGGCACTCTTTGTCTCTTTGTGGATTTATAATTAATAATTGGTTTTGTTTTAATATTCTACACCAACATCTGCTAGTCTTTGGCTAAGGAATGGCCACAGAGAGCCCTCAGACAGAACATTCATGTTTTGGCAGTTGAAAGTGCTGTCCTGCACTGAAGTGATAAGAGTTAGATGGTATGGTTAGGGCACAAATATCTGCTGTCCCCTGTTGGGGCGGGCAGTGACTTCCAGATCCCCCTACAACTCCTGGCAAGATCACGGAACCAAGGACATTGTCTTAGCCCCATCCACTTAGACACCTCTCTCAGCCATTTCTAGCCAACTACCTGGGTGTATACCACATGCTCTGGTGACCCATATTTTGAGAAACACAGCTCCAGTCCTTTGCATAGCATCTAGCAATAATAAACATTGGCTGCAACGGTGGACATACGGTTTGTTTATATGACAACTTTGTGTTCACGTTCTCTATCATGTCAGTCTTCATTTCACAGTTTTAATTTTTTCTCCTGTTCGTACTTGTCCTTCTGTGCTTAAGAAGTCTGGCTTCTCAGACTCACAGATAAAGTAAACAAATTAGTGGTCACCAATGGGGAGAGGAAAGGGGGGAGGGGCAATATAGGGAGAGGGGAATAAGAGGTACAAAACTATTAGGTATAAAATAAGCTACAAGGATATATAGTACAACATGGGGAATATAACAAATATTTTACAATAACTATAAATGGAGTATAACCTTTAAAATTGTGAATCACTATATTGTACACCTGTAACTTACATAATATCGCAACTACACTTCAATTAAAAAAAGTAGTCTGGCTTCTTTTAGTGCATCATCATTTAGCCATCCTTCCTCTAGGTTCTAACACCCCAGTGTATCAAAGATACTTTGATTCAATTTAGAAAATATTCCTGAGCACCATGTGTAAAACTCTAACTTGAGTGCTGTGGGGGCCACAAAGATGACTAGGAAGAATGCTGTCCCTTCCTTCATAGAGTATTTCTTTTGACCTTTTCTGACTCCATTGAAATTTTCTTTAATCCTCTATTATTATCTCCCTAGTTCTACCCTCTCTAGTTTCCCACTGCCTCTGAAACATAAACTTCCAGGCTATGATAGACTGTTACATTAATGGTACCTGAAGAATCACACCATTCCATAGGGTAGCTCCCTCCCACACTGCATCTGAACTTGGCCATGAGACTTGGTTTTGGCCAGCAGACATCATCAAACGTGATGCAGACATCATCAAACGTGATGCAAACACAGGCTTGATAAGTGCTTGTGCACTGCAGCTTTATCTCTTGGAATACTGCCACTCCTGTGGGAAGACATTCTGGAACCTTTTTGAAACATTGAAAATGTTGAAGTATGTGGGCCGAGTGATGGGATTCAGAATGTCCTGCTTGAGCAGTGGAGGAGCTGAGGGTGCGGGGCGTGGAGACTAATATCACCCTGTTTGGTCCTGAGGGATGGCTGGTTAGCCAAAGACGGGTAAGATTCCTCAAGGGAGGAACAACCTAAGACAGGCACAGTCGCAGAGGGGCCAACACGGGTGGGGCACAGACCCTCAATCCTTTTGAGAGAGGTCTCCTGCCCCCAGGGCTGCTTTGCTCTCCACGCCCAGCTCAAATCAGGACCCAGGAGGCAAACAAAGATCATTGCCCCCAGTCATGTGAGGCCTTTGATTGTTTATGGGATTAACCTGGGAGTGTTAGACCCTTAGGCTATGCCGAGAACTCAATAAAAGCAACGTGGGATCAATCAGCAAGGCTCTTGATCCTGGAGGTCTTGAGGCCCCCGGTCCCATCTTTCTCTTCAGTCTGTGTCTGTGTCTTCTTCAAGCTTGCGGCACCCGTCACTCACCTCGAGTCGCCGAGTTGATCCCGGCACACTCCCATGTGGGGAAGCCTGTTCCAGATTCCTTGAGGATGAAAGCTCCTAGAGAGAGAAGCCCAGCTGAGCCCAGCATTTAGTGGTCCTCCCAGCAGAATGCAGCCACAGGACAGCCCATTCAAGACCAGCAGAAGAACCTCCCAGCCTTGCCACAGAATCATAAAAAATAATTGTTTAAGCCAAAGTTTTGGCTGTTTTGTTATACAGCAATTGGTAACTGAAACACATGCCTTACTTTCAAGGCCTTTCTCTGACTCTGTAATGGAAGAATTCCATTTCAGTCCTGAAGTTCTCTAGGCAACTCTTCAAGCTGCTATGCTAAGGTCTATTCTGCAAAAATGAAGAGCCTGGACTCTGGCATCAAGGGCTTCTTGGCTATGGGGCTTTGGACAATCTACTTAAACTTTCTAAGCATCAGTTTTCTGCATTAGAGCAGTGTTTCTCAAAATGTGGTCTACTTGCATCAGAAATACCAGGTGCTTTTATTTTTTTTAAAAATAGTCTTAAGCAGCTATTTTTATAATAGCCCCAAACTGGAAACAATGTCAATATACATGGACTGGTGAAAGCCTATGATACATTCATAGAATGGAATACTTCTCAGCACTGAAAAGGACAGAACTACTGTTATATTAACATGGTTGAATCTCTCAGATATTATTTTGAGCAAAAGCCAGACACAGAAGAATACATATTGTATGGTTCTATCTATTTTAAGTCTTGGGATAGGCAATATTGATTTATGATTATCAGACAAAACAAATTGATGAAATTAGAGTAGTGACCACCTCTGAGTGGGAGGTGGGAAGGACTGACTGAAAAGAGGCAAAGGGAACAGGCTGGCGCGATGGAAATGTTCCATATCTTGATTTGGGTGTAGGTTACCTGAAGGGATACATCTGTCAAAACATCAAACTCTACACCTAAAACCTGTGCATTTTTATACAAAAATCATATGCCACTTTAAAAAAGAGATTGCAGAAATCATGCAGATTTGGGCCTGCCTCATGGGTCGGATACTTAAATTGGCTTTCTTAAACTCTAGTTCATCTCCTATATGGAAAAGTTTGAAAGCTGAGAACATATTTCCCTGGTATCCTCAAAGCTAGGCTTCTGGGTGTGAATTGGTTCTGCCACTTAGGTGTGTATTCATGAGAGATCTGGAAAATGGAAAGAAGGTAATTCCACTTGGCCATCTTTCCATGGAGCTTCAGGCCAATAAGTGGGCTCTGACAAGTGGGAGTGCTGGCCGGGGCCAGACTCCACACTCCACTGTGGGTGGGTGGGTGACAGTGACAGCAATGACAGCCTTACAGACAACAGGGGCAGACTGCCAGGTCAGCAGACCTCTGGATCTCAGCTGCAGTGGAATAACCTTGAGACCAAAAGCCAAGTGGCTTCCTCTCCTCCAGCCCTTTCAATGATTTTGTAAGTACCTCATTCCTTACTCTCAGTCTCCTTCTGCTGGATATATCTTGAGTGGTGTCTGTTTCCTGCCCTGAACCCTAATTCAGAGCCCCAACACCTCCCACCCAGACCTAATGGAGTAATGATGGAATCCAGCGGTTCTATCACAAGGAGTGATTCTGAGGCTCACATGAGATCTTACACTTTAAGAGAAGGCACCTGACATAGAGTAGATGCTCAGCAAATTAAGCATCGACTAAATTATTGCGACTATTGGGTTAAATTATAAGATTATTACTGCAAGATATAAGAATTCACAAAAGCCTAGGTGTGTGGTGCAAACACACACTCCTTTTAAAAAATGTCAACCAAACTCATTCTTTCCTGCCTAAATTGCCATGGCTTGTGCTGTTGCCATCAGGTGAAGCCAAATATGCTGCCTTAGCCACAGCTCTTTGCACCAGAGATGGGTGAAGGAGCCAAGGGGGCACCAGACCTGGGCTGGGCAGAAGGGAGGCCAATTACTCTAAAGCAGTTTGGTTGCATCTCAGCCAGCTCTGCCCAATAGCCTTCCCATGTGGTCTCTCACATCAGCTCTTAGCCTGCTACCGTCCCTCCTCCATGGGGACTTGGAAATCTTTTAAATTTGCAAATCACATCATATCACTTCCCTTCAATGGCTTCTCCTTGTATTTGGGATTAAATTGTAGGCCCTTGAAAACCTTAGCCAACAAGGCCCCTGTGATCTAGTCTGCACCTGGTTTTCTGGCCAAATCTCATGTTACTCTTTCCCTCACACCCATGCCTCAGATTAAGGTGGGTTCCCTGCTACATTTCCCCTTGTACTTTTTCCTTTCAGAAGGAAATTGTGAACCATTTTCACAACTGTAATTGAATAATTTGTAATTACTTAATACTTCTCTCCCACACTAGATGTAAGCTCAATGAGAGCAACACTTGTGTATCTTATTCAGTATTGTATCTCTGGTACCTAGCTCAGTGCCTGGCACACAGCAGGTGCTCAGTGAACTTTTATAAATGAACTAATACATGCTCATACCCTCATTAGAAGCGAGAGAGTAGCACAGACATATATATACTACCAACTGTAAAATAGTCAGTGGGAAGTTGTATAACAAAGGGAGTCCAACTCGAGGATGGAAGATGCCTTAGAGGACTGGGGCGGGGAGGGTGGGGGGGACTCGAGGGGGGGGAGTCAAGGAAGGGAGGGAATACGGGGATATGTGTATAAAAACAGATGATTGAACCTGGTGTACCCCCCCAAAAAAAAAAGAAAAAAAAAAAAAGAAAAGAAAAGCATCAGCCGAGGCAACCTTAGGTCTTCGTGGTGGTGCATTCAACTCAGAACCAATTTGCCTATTTAATCTGCAGGTTGACAATGCTCAAGGTAAAAAATAAATAAGATCCTGGCAGCTGTGATGGGCAGAGTTCAGGGGTCCTCGGGCCACTGGGCTGAGAGAGATTAGATTCAGGTGCAGCTTTTGACTTAGCCTCAGAGTAAGACCAGAAACTAGTCCTATTGGGTCTCAGCTTCCTCGTCCACCCTTGCAGGTACCCTGTCTGGTACTTGTCACCCACACCTCAGCAGGCTGCTGCTAAGAGGACTGTGTGAGACATTAGGCACCAAAGGGTTTGGAAAAAAATAACCAATTTCTGGTGGCACACTTTATTGCCACAAGTACCCATTTATCAAGAACAGAATCAGAAAAATCAAATAAATTATACTCTTTGTGTGTTGTACCTTTTAAAGGATTTCATTTACAAGGAAATAGAAGCACCCACGGTTCCCACCCAAAGCAAAGTCAGCTCTTATCACAGCTTAGAGGGTCCCAGAAAACTCCCTTAGCCCTTCTGAAGCTCCTCAGAAGCAAACTTTCCTCCTAGAGAAAAGGTGGAGGTAGCAGATCCCCTTTTCTTGTTTTTCTCTTCTCATTCTTCATCATTCTTTAGGGTTTTCCTGAGAAACATTCATCACACATCTGCCACTGAGGCATTGTGGTGAACACAGGACATTACACAGTCTTGGTTCCTATAGCACCTGTAACTAGAGGGCAGGCACCCACTGAACAAATTACACAAACTTTCCTAACAAATAATTCAGTGACAAAAGAAGGGCTGAACAAAAGTACTACGAAAACACAAAACAGGGTAGGAATTGACCAGGTTTGAGAGGTCAAGGGAATATCCTTGAGCAGAGTTTTGAAAGACGGGAAGGAATCAACTAAGCCAAGGCTTGGATGTGAGAGGTGGAGGCACCACTGCAGGCGGAGGGAAGAGGAGGAACAAGGACTCTGAAGAAGAAGGCAAGTTTCCTGTTTGCCAGTGTTTTGTGTGTGTCTTTGCTTTTATTTGTTTTTACTTTTCTCTATGGACTAGACTCATGGGACTCATTAACCCTAAACATGATGTTGTAGAAGAAATTGGAATGGAAGTCCTGGGACCTGGGCACTAGCCATTATCTAGCCAAGTCATTATCTGGCTTCTGTGTGTATATATGACAACTTGAGTCTTTAACCATTTGGGGCTTCCATTTCTTCATCTGCAAAATGAGGGTCTCGGAATAAATGATCGTTAGGATGATTCTAGGGACCTCATATACTCTTAGGACATACGTGGGGTATTTACTGGACCTCTCTCCTCTGTGTATACCACCTTTCTAGGGTATGCCTCCCCAGCCCTCCCAAGCATAATTGATTGGTTTGAGGGTGGGAACTGACTCAAGCTGGGCCAATCAGATTTTATTCCTTGGGACTTTTAAACTAGGCTAGCTCCTGGAATGAAGGAGAAAAAAACTGGGAGGTTGTAGGGAAACCACTTTCTTCCCACTGGGTAGACTCAGCAAAAAAAGGAGGACTTCAGAGACAGAAGAATAAAATATATTGGCAGAAAGAAGCCGCCTGGGCCCTGGCCCTAAAGCCAGCTCTGTGCTCGCCCTTACATTCCACAGAAAACCTCTATATCCTTTTAATAAATTCTCTTTTTCCTTGAAGCTAGCTTGAATTGTATAGTGGATCCTAGCAGGTTTTATGTGTGTCTAACCATGTGTTTCCCCACCCCCCTCTTTGGCTTTCCCTGGGGATTTCCTCCCCCAATTTTTAGGAGGTTCCAGTAGGGTAAGCATCATGGATACTCCCCTTAAGGGTGAGCACATGATCTAGGGTGGCCAATCAGGGCTCCCTATCTGCCTGGCCACAATGATTGGTTGGTGTATGGGCACATGACCCAAGCAAGGCCAATCAATGTCTTCCCTAGGAATGATACAGGGAGCTGGAAAGAGAAATTCTTTCAGCTGTAGGTGGCTAAACTGAGATGATGTGCACTTGGGACTCAGCCACCATTTTACTTTCTTTGTGGAGAGGCCCTGTCTGCAGGATGACACCCAGCAGAGACAAGCCAAACCCAAGAGATGGAGAGAGAGAGAGAGAGAAACCTCAGAAACACTGAACCTTCGATTCTATCCTGCCTAAAGCCAGACCCATTGCTAGATTTTCCAGTTATGTAAGTCAATAAATTTCTTTGTTTAAGCCAACTGGAATTGGGTTTCCATCACTTGCAATCCAAACAGCTCTGACTCATATAAGTTCATTTCTATTAACTTGCCTCCAAAATCCTAACTAAAGGAGCAATATAAGCAAATACAAGATTTTATGAAGTCTTTTGAGTTCAGACAACTGTCTCTTTAGAATTAAAAAGACCACTCGTTTAGCAGGGGCTCCCAACCCCATAACTCCTTCCAGTCCACTTGCTGCAGATCCATCAGTCTTTGGTTTCTGTTATGGGTTGAACTGTGTTCTCCCCAACCACACCCCCTTCCCCCCACAAAAGATATGTTGAAGTCCTTCTCCAGTACCTCAGAATGTGACCTTATTTGGAATTATGGTCACTGAAGATGTAATTAGCTAAGACTGTGGTCAAACTACAGTAAGGTGGGCACTGAATCCATTTTCTTATACCAAGATGGCCATGTGAAGACAGAAACCCAGAGAGAACACTATGTGAAGATGGAAGATTGGAGTGATGCATCTATAAGCTGAGGAATGCCTAGGGCCACCGGAGCTAGGAGAGAGGCACGGAACAGATTCTCCCCTCAGAGCCCTCAGAAGGAACCAAATCTGCCAATTTCGTTGGCAATAAGTTTCTGTTGTTTTAAGCCACCTAATTTGTGGTACTTTGTTGCAGCCCTAGGAAACTAATACAGTCCCCAAACCATGACGCACTGGATGATGGTCGCAGGTACAGAAGGTGTTGCACTCGCTGCCTCCCATCAAGGTTGTAATTTTATTTAGGTCAGAACAACTGTCCTTAGACCACCTTCCTGTTCCACTACTCCCCTCTCAGCTTCCTTTTGCTCTAGGGAAACTGGAGGCCTAGGTGGAAATTCTGATAGGGTGGCCTAGACTCAGCTCCAGTGGAATTGGGTTCAGATTCCAAGGGACTCAAGCACCTGAGGAAGAGGGCATTCATCGACTGGCTGCAAGGTGGGAAAACAGACACAATGAGAACCGCATGCATTGGCAGAGCCAGCAGCAAGCCAGGCACCCGACAGCTGGTACCCAAGGCCCCATTCCCAGCCTTTGTCCAAACAGTGTGTCTGGTAACCATCCTGGAGAACATGGGGCTTGTCCTTCTCTACTCCCAACAGCCAGCCCCACACTCCAACCCTACCTCCCAGGGCATAAGAAAGGGAGAAGAGAGGAGGGCTAGACAAAAAGTGAAGCAAATACAAAACCTGGCATCTCTGTCGCTAGGAGAGACGCACAAAGAGAAGGCCCAGCTTGACTGCCTGTTCTCCACAGCAAACTAACAGAAGATGGAGATGAGTGACACATTACCAGTACTGGATGAAAGGCACCATGCTGAGAGCCACATGGCTCCACTGGAAGTGGAGTCTCAGAGAGCTAGGGAGAGATCCAGAAGATGAACTGGTATTTGTTACTCAAATATTTCTCCTCTGGAGGTTTTCTTCTGGAAAGACCATAATCTCCTCCCTTATTTGCTAACTCCTCGCTCTACATGTTGGGAGGACCTCCTGACCTGGACACTGTGGCCCCTCCCAGCAAACAGTGGGAGCAGCTGTTGAGTGCATTTTCAAGCCTCATCAAAGGGTGGGAGCATGGAGGGGAGAAGACGGGGAGCCACCTTCCCACTGAAAGAGAATAACCTGAAGAGCAACAAGGAGTAAGTTGTGGCTTTAGAAAAAAAAAATTCTCCTCCTGGGAGATGTCAGATACTTACCTCCTTCTAGGAGATGTCAGATACTTGATTCCCAGCAACAGCTCCATTAAATTGTCATGTATTGATTTCGTGTTCCAGTGAGGTCAGCTCTAATGAGTAGATCAAGTTGTTCTTGTCCTTTAGTCCAGATAGGTTTTGGTGACTGAGATCCCATATGTGGTAAGGGAATCCAGGTCAGGCTTCTCGGCACGATGCGAGTCTCTCCCAGGCGCTCTTCTCTCCTTCCCTCACTCCACCCCAAACCCGCCCATGCCTCACGGCCCTCCCTGTCCAGCCACCACTCTTCTCTTTACTCAACTGGGAGCCCAACCTGAGCCCTCAGCTTTTAGAAATCTCTGGGTATCTGGGTATAGGGATGACGGCGCTATGGGAGAGGATCACACCTCACCAAGTTCTTCACCAGCTTGAGAAAGGTTGGTATCTCCAAGGCCACCAAAGATGGTTCTTCAATGGAGATTGTCTTGGGGAGGAGAAATAAAATCCTGGGTCAGAGATTTTTTTTTTTTTTTGCATTGCTTTCAGTTTTAGATATATTACTTGAAAGGTATCAAATCTTGAAGGTGGAGTTATCCTTAAAGACAAGCCACTCCCACACCATGCCATGCACCAGTGTAGGCCCAGTGAAAATTTAATCAAAAGACCCCAGGGAGCACAGTAGAGGTTCTGACCAGCTGCTCTGTCCCCAGCTTGCTTTCAAACTCCAGTGCCCTGCCCCCACCAATCTGGGCATCTCCTAGTGCCCACCCCATGAAAGTTTAGAGTTTCATGTTACTCCAGGTACATCTCTTTTGCAGTTTTCTAAAGGGTTTGCTTATAGTTGATAAGACGAAACAGGAAAGAAAACAATAACTCAATTTTATCCCCCTTTGCCATCTCTTTCTTTCTTGTAGACCCCATAAGAAAAACCTCTGTGGTCCAGAACTACCAGCATCCTTTGATGTACCAGTGATTCAAAAGGATACATCCATGGCCACTGCCAGTCTGGCTTCTGCAGGTTTCACTTGGTACCAGGTGAAGGTGGGGATAGACCCAGGCCCTTTATGAGAAATAATCAGCAGAGGGAGAAAAGAGCAAGGAGGAAAGTCCCAGATATGGCTGGGGCCACCAGACATTCTCAGGCAATGGTGTGAAGGGTGCTCCTGCTTATGTAAATAAACAGGATCTTCCCAAAGTAATCATCTGTGAAGGTGAGATCCTTATTTCAACGGAGAAGCCTTCTGTTATACATATTTAAGAAACGCTCTGTTGCCTATAGGATTTATCCTTTATTATGCCAGATGTCCAATGTCCTCAGCAATGGCAAATCTTTATCATTTCAGGACACATTTGATGACAGGAAGAAGTCTAAAGTCATTTGGAATAAAGCCTTACCAAGAAGCTGGGCAATTTCCTTCAGGTCAGAATCTAGGTGTGGTTGGTTTAGCAATTATTTCTCTCTTATATCTTGTCCATTGCCCAGAAGGGAGGAGGCCAGGCTGCTGGGGCAATGATCATCACGCCCACCAGCCAGTAGGGTCTGGACAGTGTTAGGTCCAGTGGACCAAGTATATTGCCTAGCAGGGTCAGTGCCACTGAAAGAAAAAGTCCTTATCTTTGGAAGACCTTCACTTTTCTGGGTCTGTGGCAGACTCATGTTTGGGTCCCAAGTCTTCTCTCCAACCCCCAGTTCCCCATCAGCAGTATTTCGCCAGTTTTCTTCAAACCTTGTGTTCAGGGTCAAAAGTGACTCCCCCAGATACCCTCCTGTGGCTTGGTGCCTCCTCCTAAATCACTCCAACAATAGAGAACAGATAAAGCAAAAAGTGAAAGTCCCCTCCCCAATCTCACAAGCCTAGGCTACTCCTAGTAACACCCAGTATGTTTCCTCCCACATGGTTTCTTTTGGGGGACTCTTAAACATGCTCTTTTAACTAAATCAATGCACATATTTTGAATGATAGAAAGAGTCCACTGCAGTGAGAACACTGACCCACCCACCGCAGAGCCTTAAGTAGGCTGTGATTACCTCAGGCCAGGATGGCTTAATTTCTAAGTCTGCAGGTCTCTTCGTACAGCTACAACCCACACCAACCTCAGGTCCTAGCAGAACCCAGGTGGG
Organism: Hippopotamus amphibius kiboko; assembly: GCF_030028045.1. Classification (NCBI taxonomy): domain Eukaryota; kingdom Metazoa; phylum Chordata; class Mammalia; order Artiodactyla; family Hippopotamidae; genus Hippopotamus; species Hippopotamus amphibius. The sequence goes on from NC_080187.1 coordinate 97,195,775, forward strand.
CCGTGGGACAAAGGAGGCTGTTCCACTGGGCTTCAGTGGAGCTTGCTAGTTCCGGTAGCCAACGGGCTAGGCCCAGGATCTGATCTGAACTCTGCCCTGTCCTAGCCGAGTCCCTCTGCTCTCCAACGTCCTCACCTGGTAAAGACAGAGGTGGAATAAGAGGGAGCCAGTTGGTAAGATGCCCAGGGAACTAATCTATAATGTAATGGATAGAGGAAATTGTATTGGTCAGCCCTCTGTTCAGGGAACATCCTGAATATTGTTGAAAGGAACATACTGATAAGCTGCTGAGAGTTAAGGGGGACAGAGGAACCATTTCTACAGTATGTATTTGTTGCCTTGGCCTGCCCAGTATCCATCTTCTTGTCTTTTGGCGCCAGAAGCAATACTTTCTTTGGGGAACCACCTCCCCCACTCTCAGTGCACACGGTTTGGGAGTGTGACTCCCACATGGCTTGACACCACCTGGCTGTAGGAACTGGCGTGTCACCCAGGCGTGGCCAATAAGAGCAGCCAACCCCTCTGGCTATAGGAAGTGATTTCTGGTTGGGCAAAGGACCCAAATCAATTTCATGGTGCTCAACTCTTTGGGGACATTGTTGGGAGTTGTCAGGGAGACTCTTTCTGTTGGGGCTGCTGAAAGGATACGATATAAGCCAAGAACTGACAGCCTCTTGCCACCATCAGTGAGAAGACCCTACTGGAGAATGAAACAGGAGAAAGAACAGAGTCATGGAGCGAAAGTACTGGGTTTTGGTGACGTCATTCAAGACCATGGATCCAGCTAAACCCAAAGTGAGATACTTCCCTGGACTTTATCTTTCAATGATTAATACATTCCCGTTTTTTGCTTAAATCTATTTGTTTTCAGTCCCTTACATTAAAAATAAAAATAAAAACAAAATAAACAAATAAATAAATATCCTGACTAACATAACTTCCAAGGGGTATGCCTGGGCAGCAAAGACGATTTGCCGAGATGTATAAAGCTGGGATGCTACCTCTAGCATTCTCCTTTTCTACCCTTTTCTCACAGGAATTATTTCTGTTATTTCTTCAACTCTAAATACTGGACAAATATTTAAGAATACCCATTTGAAAAGGCACAGAGGTATGACCTGCTAGAGACACATGCATGCCATGGTTCAGAGCTAAGGGAACCAAAAGATTCGTGTTCATGTTCCAGTTTCCCCACTAACTGTGTGAACTTGTCTCACAGCTTCTTTAAACTGAAACATATGTGCCTGTGAGGAAGAAATGAGATAACGTTCGTGGAAGGGTTTTGAAATCCATAAAGGAGTGACCATTGTGAGTCAAGGAAATCTGAACACTTGCCACCTTGGAAGGCTGCTACTTTGTGGAAGACAACATCCTTAGGGAAGAAAGCAGCACTTTCCTTATCTCATTGCAAGGAGGCTGAGCTTGGAAACATTTTCGTATCAGAAGATCGTGATGCCAAGTGGAACTTCACCTCTTTGAATGATGATTGGGAATAGCTTAATAACTGAACTGACCTCCAGTCTTCCCTCTGCTCCTCTCTCCTAACCTCCCCCTCCCCCAGACACAAGCAGACAGCCAAGGTTTGTGCCAAGACATTCAAACATTCCAGGACATTCCAGAATAATCACATGACCAAGATAGGTAACCAACAGGAGATTACTACGGGGGAGAAAATAATTACATACACTATACAGTCATTTCAACCTTTTTAAGAAAGCGTGAGGACCTCTTTTAAATATCTAAAATCTTCACAGACACACCTGTTTCTACATGATAGAATTTGTCGATTGAGAAAGTACTTCATGGAGTAAGTATGAATTCAGTGCTGCTTTAAAATGAATTTGTATATTATTCATAACAGCGGTCGTTTTTAACGTTTGGAAAGTGGTATTAGGCGTTTGGTGCTCGGTACCCTCAGTTCAGGGGCAAACAGATGACACAAGCAGGACAGCCCCTGAGGGGCTGACCTGCTGCAGTTCTCCCGGAAGCCCCTCCTTGCTGTGCCAAGGCTGTTTTCTTGCCATCATTATATAAGGCACTCACCACTTACTCCCTCCATCAGAGGTTTGGTGGTTTTCCACTCCCTTTTGCACTCTTCGTCCTCAGGTGGGTGGACAGGAGTTCAAGTTTCCTTTGTTGTTTCCTAACCTGGGCTCTGACTGAACCTTTGCTGCTATGTCCGCTTCTGAACTCCCAAAAGACAAAACTCAGAAATGCAAAGAGTATCCTCTCAGGTTGTCAAGAGCTGCAAAAGCTTTTCCTTGACATACAGCATCAACAGCTTTAAAAAACACCCACTTAAGTTCTACATTTTAAAGAAGACACTCAGAGAGTATCCAGGCAAGCTGTTTTCTGGAGAGCCCATCAGCAGAGGAGCAGGGCCGGTATGGGCTTTTTTTAAATGCAATGTATCTTTCAAAATGCCCATTTAAAAAGCCCAATCCAGGCTTCCTAGGTGGCGCAGTGGTTAAGAATCCGCCTGCCAATGCAGAGGTCACGGGTTTGATCCCAGCTCCAGGAAGATCCCACATGCCGCGGAGCAACTAAGCCCGTGTGCCAAAAAAATAAATTAAAAAAAAAAAAAAGCCCAATCCCTCTCCCCATTCCCAGGTCCACTGCCTTGAGGACCCTGTCTTCACCTCTTGGTGACAGCTGCTGGCAAGTGGTGCCCAGGTCAGAGTTCTGAAAATCCAGGTGTTTGGGGATTCAGGCTTGGCCTAACATTATGGCCAACCATTTCTCCACGGTGCTTCCTCCCCAAGGTTTCTCCCTGACCTATTACCAAGACGTGGGTTAAGCCTCCACAAGGCTCTGGTCCTCTCCCTGGACCCCCAGAACTTCTACACACATCTTCTGACCCCTTCTTGCTGAGAGCTCAAGTGGGTTCTATTGCCATGTTAAGGCTCTGAGCCAAGAAGGAAAGAACAATCCGTGTGACTCTCAGGAAACCGGGGACATTGTGATTTATCACATGACGCACAAAAAAATCCCAACCTAGCCACATACTGACCCCTGTAATTCCCAGAAGCCCAGACAAGACGGGAAGATGGTATGGGACTGGGTGGGGCCCGTGATTCGAAGCTTGTGTGTGGGTATGTGTTATAAGGTGAGGGCAAGGGTTAGCCACCGGTTTCCCTACAACTGCTCGGCTTCTTATAAATACTCCAATCACAAACGGAAGAGTTTGTTTTTTCCTAAAAAACCCTACTAGACCAAGTACCCCCAAAGTATGATCTGCAGCATAAGAGCACTACATGTAATACTTGCGGGGGTGGGAGTAGGTTATGGAAAGTCCTATGCTCACGTCCGTTTGAAAAGCAGTAGATGAACCAAAGGATTTCAGCTGCAGGACTGCTCGGAGCTCCTGCTGTCAGCGCACGTTGGGACCGCCACACCTGGGCTAGAGACTGCAGCAGTCCACACCTCTATGAGGTGCTTTTCAGGGAAAGCACCCCATGGTGATGGTGTGCCACAGAACATGCGCTGGGAAGCACTGCAGCAGACCAACCGTGGTCTAATTTGGGGGTGAAGCATGGTGCTCTGACCCAGAATCCTGAAGGGAGGTAAGGTACAGGTAAGCCACTTAGGTGGCATCATATGCAGGCCTTGGACTTGAGATTCCTCTCCATCCATGACACTTCCTTCCACAGCCCCCAGCCACATCACAAGTAAGTTACGTGTGTGTGTGTGTGCACGTGTGTGTGTGTGTGTTTCTTTAAGGAAAGGTGCAGAGGCGTGGGACCACGGGAATACGTGATCTTTATCTGCCTTGGAGTTGACGGAAAATCACAAGAGTTGTACCTGAGAGTCTTAATATAAGTAAACATATACACACAGAAACAAGTATATAACTATAAAAACAAAATGGTGCAAATTATATGGATATAAGAGAAATACCTATCGTGCTCCCATCCTAATGCCTGTCATCACTTATATATGTCTTCAACGCTCTTCCAGGAGTAGCTTTTACGTGGTTGTCACTGCCATCATTTTAATTCTTGTACTCTTGGCAATGGAAAAAAAAATCCTGATCTTCCTCCCCCCTCCTGAATCTGTCTTTCCAGGGGTTGTGAAAGACAGAACCATGATGGAAAGCATCAATGGACACTGCCCGGGGACCCCTTCTTTTCTTTAGGCCGACCCCCTACCCTTCCTCCCAGTCCACAACCCACATGGTGCTCCCACACCCAGCTGGTCACTGCCACTTCTCCTCCCCGTTATCATCCTGGGTATGCTCCCCATTCTAGCCCAAGAACACCCCTGGCCAAAATGATAAACTTTTGCCCCGTGTCCATATTAACTTTAGCCTTCTGGATATAACAATCTTGCCTTTGTCAGGCAACATGTGTTGAACTGAATTCATCCCTGTCCACCCAGTTCTATTCCACAATCCTACAAGAATTTGGATGGTGAAAGATGGTGGCGGGCAGCCAGTATTGTAGGAAACCCTTTCAAGAATATTCAGGGAATTAGGTAATGCAGTCTACAGTGGACAAGTTCGTTTCTGCCTTGCCCGCGTCCATTCTCTTCCTTGTAAAAGCATTCACATTCTCCTTTGGGAATCACTTTTCCTGTTCCTCTCAGTCCACACAATTTGGGTGAGGCTGACATTCCTACCACTCCAGGGATGGGAACAGGACCCAGACCTGGTCAATCAAAGCATTCTGGAGTCAACAGAGGGAGATGCAGCTCTGGCGGATTTTTTTTTAAATACTGGGTAGAGAGAATCTCTCTGTCCATGAGGGTTGCCGAGAGAATTGAATATTAAAGAGAATGCCTGCTGGAGAAGAGAGAGACACTGAAACAGAACTGGGAGATGGGAGACAGCTGAATGGTGATGACATGCAGTTGCTTACACGGTAGTCGTAGGCTACACTGTGGCCTGAGGACAGCGGAGCGCCTCAGTTTGGTTTGGTGGACACAGTAGCTCTGGGCTCTGACAGCCCTGAGGCAGCCTGCCTGCTCACTTCACCCTGTGAGTCCTGCTGGAACGTGGAACACGGCAAACTTCACAGAGATGCCTGCAGGCCCATCTGTCATGGGGCAGTTTGACCCCAACCTGTGAACAGGTGCCATATCTTGCCTCTGGTCTTCTGGCTGAGTCCATGCAAGTACCAGATGTAAAGATAAACCCTATGACTCATGGAGACATTAACCTGTTAGGAAAAGACTGCTTTGAATCCTCATCAGGAGTTTAACAGCCAAAAGGAATCCTAAGCATTTAATACATAACCATCACATTTAATAAATCCTGTCAACAGCAGGGTGGATGGCAGCTATCTCCCACTTTACGGATGAGGTGGAGGATGTGCCTGATGCCACGTGTCCACCAACTCAGCTAAGATGCAAACACAGGTCTCATTCCTAAGCCTGTGTCACTTCCACAGGCTCTAGTGAAACTCAAGAAACCAAAAGCTTTCCTCACAAATGACTGAACTGATCTTTTTTTAAAATAAAGGCTTTCAAAAACAACTTTAAAATCATAGCCACACTAAACTTTAAAAGATCAACCCGCTCCACTCCATGATAGGTTAACTTGGAGGAGAATTAAGCAACAACGGAGTGTGTGACGTGTGAAGAAAGGGGAGGCACCCAGGGGTGTATGAGAACGTACAGTGTGCGGTACCCTGTTGGGGCGGGTCCCTCAGGAACTGCTGAGGCGCTGAGATTGCAGAGGTGGCTCAGGGACAGGGGAGGGCTTACAAGGTTTTACTTCCTAGGCCTCTTATGACAGCGTCACCAAACCACACATATTAAAATGTAGCCACACGCCACATTTCTGAAAGGCTCTTTATAACTTTGCCTTTTAAATTGCTTAGCTGACCAGCAACCCATTTAATATAGGATGAGCAATGATTCCTTGCAATCACTGCATGTGCTCGGTAATACCTATGAAGAAAGAAACTCTCACCTCTATCGTTCTCAACAGTTTAAGTTTGGAAATGTTTCATTTTGTGGATATTTAATTATTTTTGCTCTCTCTTTTTTTTTTCTCATAATTTGGAGCCATATTATTATTATTTTTTTTGCAAGCCTTTCCATTGCTTCTTCAAAGCTTACAGATCTTAGGCACAATGCCTTTAATTGCCTAACAGGTAACAGCAGAGAGGTGGAAAGAGCGTGGAGGGAGAGGAGAATGCAGGAAGAATGCGAGGCAAGTACACTCAGCATTTGAAACAGCCTGAGGTCAACTGTCATGACCTGAAATTGGATCCCTCCAAGCAGCAAGCCAGGCACCATTTTGAAATATGCAGTCCCCACCAATATCTTCCCTTGAAGACTATAAAGAGATGTCTTCAGCAATGTCCTAGCATCCACAGATATAGCAGGAACAGGCAACTGCCTCTAACATTCCCCCTCCTTTAGGGCAGCATCTATGCCCAAGACGAGACCAGTTACCCAAATGGCCACTGATAAGCCCAGCAGCAGGCCCAACCCTCATGGCCGCAGTAACAAGGTATTCACAGAGTAGACAAGTGAACTCGCCACGTGTGTCACTGCAGGTCTGGTTCATTTTAGTCTCTGATTTCTATAACTTCACCTACCTTCATTAGTTTGAACATACAATTGCCCAAATCACAGCAGAAATTATTAACAAATTAATCTGAAATTTTTAGAAATAAAGCTCTTTAAGAGGGATGCGAATGGGGAAGAAACACACAGAGTGTCCTGAGACCTCACAAACATCTCTATGTTTAAAATAAAAATACTCATGCCAACTAACCTACCTGCCACCCCAAGTAAACACGTATGATGATGGGGGAGGAGTGGAGGAGGCAATGGTGGGCATCTTTCTGGGTTTTGGGCACATCTCACACAGCCACCCTGATTTCCCAGAGGAAACTCACATGTTGGGGAGGTGAATTATTTATCCCATCACAGCGGGTTAGTAGCTGAACTGGGCCAGGAAGCAAGCTGGGCCATTCACCTCCCGAGATCACCATCACCTCCCCTGCAACTCAACAGAAGGGTGTCAGTAGAGCAGGACCCACATCCAGAACCACCAGTATCATAAGAACCAGGATGAGAGGAAGTGGCCCATGTGTCAAAAAACTCTGCCCTGGTCCATCCACAGGTGCTGACCCAAGGCCTGTGCCTCGGGCATGGGGTCAGGCTATCTGACCGTTAAGGGCCAAATGAGACACGGAATTAGAGGAGCCCCAGACCCAGGCAGCCCCCGACAAAATGACAGCTTTTATTTGCTTGAATAAAAGAGTGATGTGGCTTGGCCTCTGAAAGACGCCAAACACCAATAAACTGTCCCACTCAAATGGCTTCTTCTTCTTCTTCTCTTTTTTAAAAAAATATTTATTTGGCTGCACCAGGTCTTAGTTGCAGAATACAGGATCCTCAGTTACAGCACACAGGATCTTTAGTTGCGGCATGTGAACTCTTAGTTGCAACGTGTGGGGTCTAGTTCCCCGACCAGGGATCAAACCCTGCATTGGGAGCGCAGAGTCTTAGCCACTGGACCACCAGGGAAGTCCCTAAAATGGCTTCTTAGACCTAGCCAACGAGCGTATAGAAAGGCCCAGCTTGCCTGATGACATTCCCATTCACTATTAGTCACTTCTAAAGAACAGGCCAGGTCAGTCTAAATGTGGCAAGTCTGACTCAGTGCAAGTTACTTCTCCTCCACTCTGGAGTCAGGTGAGGAACAATGGAGGTCCAGGCTGGGCACACGGCCTGTGGTACTACTTTCCCAGCCCACACAGACAGGCTACAGTTGCCCACTGGCACATCCACACATCTCCAACAAAAACCAACAGGCAAAGTCAATGGAACCCCACCTTCTCATCCTCCCACCATGACCAATAAATAGCCTGGAAAAATCCACTTCTGCAGCCTGCCTTTGTTTCATCAGCTCACCCAGGTGAATCCCACCCCTACCTTGGACACGGCCAAAATTGATGTCATCCCTTCGTTCCCTGGTGTTCCCTTTTCTCCATCTACCTTCAACTGTGTCCACTTCCACAGGCCTCCTCTATTCCAGTCTGCTACTTCCTCCCTGCCTTTTAACACCGTCAACTCTTCCATTGGGTCACCATGAAACTAACTGCCAGCACTGGCCTTACCTAGGAGCCTCCCAACACAGAAGACCTAGTGGAATGGCCACTTCACTTTCGCTGTAGAGTGACAGTGAGAGGACAGGCACTATGATGCAACCTATGTTTTGGGGTTTTTTGGTTGGGTCTGCAATCAAGTGATGTCCTTCAACACTTTCTATCAGAAAAGGTTAAAACAAACAAACCAACCAGGAGGTTCAGCTACCCTCTGAGGGCGATGTGGATTTCAGCAGCGCCTCCTACTGCTCTTTCCCCATGAAGCACGTCATGTTGCAATACCCTAGCTTCCTCTGACCCTTATCAACTGTCTTGATGAATATGGTAAATGATCATGATGGAGGGAGGCTGGCTGGTGTTCACACAGAAGGATCGTGAAAGACAGAAGCAGGGCCTGGTACATGGCAGGAAGGCAAAGGTCATGATTCTGCCATGAACCCCAAAAAGTCACAGATGTATGTATCTGCCTTTAAAAAAAAAAAATCACAGCCTCACTGAACTCAGAGTGTCTGCCTCTGTTAGCAGAGAGGAGCAGACAGGTCAAGAGAGAAGGCCAAGCCCAAAATACTGGAATCTCACATCAAACAACACCGGGGGCAGCTAAACCAACCAGGAGATAAGCTAAGTACAAGGCAGAGAATGCAGGAGCGGAATGTCACTAAGACGCACCAGCAAATTCTGCCCAAGGAGTGCTGTTGCTTCCCTTGGGCACCTGAAAAGCAGCTGGCAGCAGGATGTTTACATAAATACTAAATCTGTCTTCCTACTGACAATAGCATCACCACTACCACTCCAGAAGCAGCTATGCCAGATGAGGGCTGGAAACCACCAGACACTTTCGTGTTTACAGCAGATAGGGGCACACATCCCTTCTACTGCTTGCAGTGACCTGCGTGGAGTCTATATGCCATCCTAAACTGACCAACAGTACCATTTCCAGAGCTAGTCCCAGGGGTCCCTAGTTCTATAACTGAGCATAGGCAGATCTAGGTTCAAACATTAGTAGCAGTAAATAAAACTGCAGTATGTGTGGTAGGCAGAATTTTCAGATGCCCAAGAGTCCTGGTCCCTGGCTATTCAAACACTAACCTGGGTACTGCTGTGATCAGATGACCTTAAGATACGGAGATTACCCTGGTATCACAAGAAGTCAGATTCAAAGCACGAGAAGGATTCAACGCACTGTTGCTGGCTTGAAGATGGAGGGAACCAAGTTACAAAGAATGCAGGCAGCCTCTGCAAGCTGAGAGCTGTCCTGAGCTAACAGCCAGCCAGAAACAGGGACTCCAGTCCTACAACCTGAATTCTGCCATCAACTTGAATACGATTAGAAGCATATTCTTGCCCAGAGCCTAGCTTGGCTGACACCTTGACATTAGCCTTGTGAAGCCCTAACCAGAGAGCCCAAGCAAGCCTACCAAGACCTCTGACCTACAGAACTGTGAGATGATAAATGGTATGGTTTTCACCTGATAAATTTATGGTAATGTGTTACGCAGCAACAGAAATGTAATACAGTATGTAGAGCTCTCAGTAAGAAGAGAGCCATGGTTCAAAATGGCCCGACCTTCTTCAGTGTTAGCCCTCCACCTCTGCATCTTCCCACGCTCCCAGACAGAAGAGCACAGACTCCCTCTGGACTCCTTTTACTGCAAAAGAAAAGGGTACCAAGAGACCTGGGGAGGTACACACCTTTCCTTCCTTCAAAAGCTCACCCTAGGTGGAAAATCCCACTTGGAATCCTAACAGAAAGAACCAGATATTTCCCCTTTCACCAACTCTGACCCCCACACACACCACATGTAGCTTCTGTTAGCTGCAGGCACAACTGCCACAGGCTCTGAGTGTTCCTGCACATTCTCGCTGGGCAGCCCTTTACCCCGGCCCTTTCTCATCACGTGTTCATAGCACGCAGTCTTGAGGCGTGAAGTGATGTCCCCGTCTGGTACAAAGAGCAGGCCTGCTGTAAGAGGAGGAGTCCCCACGTGTGCATGTTTCTTGGCTGTGATGCAAACCCCTGGCGTACGTGGCACTGTGGAGGGGTTCCTGCAGCCCCTCCACATCGCCCCTGTGGGACCTGGGGGGAAAAGACGCCAATACAAACATGAAGCTCACACTGCTTGCTGTGCTCTGAGTAATAAAGTTCTTTGTCTCTGACCTGAGATTTTCATGTCTCCTGCGAGCATCCATGAAACAGTAACAATCTAACTGATTAGCTTGCAAGTAGGATAAAATTCCAGACTCTGACACGATGACACTTAGATCTTTTAAATCAGGAGATCTACTATCTTTACGTTATCAATTTCAAAGGAACAACATTCCCTTTTTGAATTTTTCTGGTGGAGATAATAAAATCTACATCACTGGGCTATTGTGGGAATAAAATGAGAAAACGCACAGCACACCTGAGATACAGAAACATCCAATAACTTTAGTTAGATCCCTGCTCTCCCTAGTCACTCATCCCCCTAAAATCTACATACAATGAATAAGATGGGGAGCAGTATGTCTCCAAGACAGCAGTCCATTCAGAAGACAAGGGATAAAATAGTCTAACGCACCAATTTCCAACGTTTGCATAACACTGCACTGCTCATAAAGGGCTCCCCCCACTCCCATACTGTATCGCTTAATCCCTACACAAAAATCAAGGTTCAGAGAGGTTGGTCCTTGCAGAACAAGCAGTAACAAACGCCACAGGTCTGGAAGATAGCCATATGGCAGAAGCCCGGGGATGTGGGCTGAGGAAACACCGCTGAAACGCAGCTGTGATGTTGTTCTAACAGCATGACTGTGTCCTGAAGGCACACTCTTCATCCAGGTAAGCCAAGGGAGCGCCCATCGTGACTGGGCCTCCTGAGGAAGTGTCTGCCCTGGAGAAATGGCTGGAAACCACAAGATAGAGAGACGTCTTTTATTCGGATATCCTGATTGTTTTTAAATGGAAAATTTTAAAAGTCCTTAATATAAGAGGCCGTCCTGTCCTGGATGAATTTGGTCCCTTTGTTTCGTTGGCAGCTTCTGCTTTGTCTAGAGGCCACGGGGCCTTTCACCTTGGTCACTTGAGAGTCTTGCTGAGGTTGGAGAAGCCAACACCAACACACGTCATCAGCACTTTATCCCCTCCCTTCAGTTCTTCACCACATGGCTTGGTTTCAATTTTAAACATAATCTGGAAAAAGCTCTTCAAATGCCGCAAAAATTCTATCCTAAAAAATAAAAATTAAAATTAAAAAAGGGAGGGAGAAATGAAAGAGGAATTTGGTTTTTTAAAAATTCTTCTCCGACCTAGAACAGAAGCTTTTAATTTCCCAGATCAGGAGCAATGATTGAAATTAAGAACTTCTCATCAAAGCTGATTAAACAGCATTTATTTACAGCCTGCCAGATTTCAAAGATGATTTTAGACAGCTTGCAGAGATGCACACAAGACAAATTAAAGAAAGAAAGAAAGAAAAAGGTTAGAGGTCAGTCCTACACGCGCATTAGAGTGGACATGAATACGGCATTAATCTTTAAGAGGCTCATGCAGAGAGAAAGAGACAGGAGCTTTAATGAGTCAGTATCATGAGGTTAAAACAAGCAGTGACTGCTGCTGATGCTAAAAGAGAGAAGTCTCTCTCCATTGTTCAATCTCGACAGCCCTTTCATTCACTCAACAAATATCTACTGAGTGCCTAACTAGGTGCCAGGCTCTGTTCTTGGTGCTGGAGATACTGCAGTCAACCAAAAATCCCGTCTCTCATGAAGCTTTCAATCTAGTGGAGCAGACAAGTTAAACATTCTTGAAAAATACATATGTATACTTCCTCCATAGTCAGAAATTTAAATAAACAAGGTAGATGAAAAGGAGATGTACGTATAAAATATCTGTGTGTATACGGCAGAAGGCAATACTAAATAAGGAAGGCAAGTGTGGCCAGGGAAGCGCGCACAGGAAACGTGGAGAGAAGTTTCAAGGGGCTCTCTCTTGTCATCTCCCTTAAGACAGAGCAATGGCTTCACCCCAACAGTACCCTGGGAACAGCAATTCCACGCAAGGACCATGGTACGGGTATGTAGGCTTCTACTGGCCTGAGCTAGCAGATTCAGCATCACCCTAGCTGGACCATAGGACTCACCTGGAGAGTTCATTAAACAAGCAGATTCCTGAAGATTTCAATCAACTGGCAACTGGTGGAGAGGAAGTGTCCATGTGGAAGAGCCCAGAATCGCAGGCCACACGTCCCCTCCTCACCCCTTACCAGGCCCTGTCTCCCCAGTGCACAGGGACCAGAACCATCCCTGGTGATTCTTACCAGCCCAGTCTGGGAAACACTGGTTTAGTTAAGAACAGATGATCTGCACATCTTTAATGAAGTAGTTTAGCAACCTTGTTGTGCTGCCTCCCAGTCAAACACCCAAACAGTTCTCCACCAAGAATGGACATGGAATCACCCAAGGAGCTTTCAAAATACTGATTCTGACATGCAGGTCAATAGAACAGAACTGAGAGTCAAGAAATGAGCCCACACATGTACGGTCAACTGATTTCCAAAACGGTGTCAAGATAATCAATGAGGAAAGAATAATCTCAACAAATGGTGTTGTAACAACGTCACACACAAAAGAGTGAAGCTGGACCCTTTCCTCACATCACACAAAAATTAACCCAAAATGGATCAAAGACCTGCATTTAAGAGTGAAAGCTATGAAACTCACAGAAGAAAACATAGGAGTAAATCTTCATGGTCCTGGGTTAAGTAAGATTTCTTAGATACAGCATCAAAAGCAAAGTAATAAAAGAAAAAACAGATAAATTGAACTTCATCAAAATTAAAATCTTTTCTGGACACTATCAAGAAAGTGGAAAGACATCCCCCAGAATGGGAGAAAATATCTACAAATCATTTATCTGATAAGGGTCTGGTATCTAGAACATATAAAGAACTCATACAACTCAATAATAATAACCTAATTTTAAAATGATCAAAGGATCTGAACAGACATCTCTCTAAAGGAGATATGCATATAGCAATAACCACGTGAAAAGATACTCAACATCATTAGTTACTAGGGAAACGCAAATCAAAACCAACAGAAAGGCTACCATCAAAAAAAAAAAAAGACAATAACAAAAGTGTGGGTGAGGATGTGGAGAAACTGGAACCCTCAAACACTGCTGGTAGAAATGTAAAATGCTACCACCACTGTGGAAAAGTCTGGCAGTTCCTCAAAATGTTAAACAAGGAGTTAGCTACCATATGATGCAGCAATTCCACCCTAAGGTATATACATAAGAAAAATGAAAACATACATCCACACAAAACGTGTACACACATGTTCACGACAGCATTATTCATAACAGTCAAAAAGTACAAACAACTCAAATGGCCATCAACTGATGACTGGATAAACAAAGACGGTATACCTGTACAATGGAATATTATTCAGCCATAAAAAGGAACGAAGTACTAATACATGCTACAATACGGATGAAGTCTGAAAACATTTTGCTTAATGAAACAAGCCACTCACCAAGAACCACATATGTGTTTGAGTCTATATGAATCGGACAGAACAGGCAAATCTATTACAGTGACAGAAAGCAGACTAGGGGTCACCTAGGGCTGGGGGCAGTGAGAGGAATCAGGAACAACTGTGAAGGGGAAAGAGGGTTTCTTTCCAGGGTGCTGGAAATATTCTGAAATTAGACTGTGGTTACATTTATACGACTTTGTGAATACACTAAAAACCCACTGAACTGCATACCTTAAATAGGGATACATTCTCACAGTATCTATCAAACTAAGTATTGATAGAAAGCCTACTGCAGCACACCTTCCACCTTCTCTTGTCTCTTTGTCCTAGGTAATCTAGTCAAAGGAGGAAAAAGGCAAAAAGGGGAAAAGCAAGCCTGAACAATTCCACATCCTGTCTGCCTGAGACGGGCAGAGATGGAACAGTAACTAGCCTGGAGTGTAGAGGTCCTGGTGATGGCTGCATGTTCACAGAAAAATTCCTCACCTCTTTGCTCTCTCTTCCACCTTGGATCGTGCCACTTCATCTCCATCTTTAAAATAATGTCCCGTTTGCCACTTATTCTATGAAGCCTTCTCTAGCCATTACCCCTCTGGGTTTCCATAGGATTCCTGGCTCTGCTTATGGAATCGAACGAAATGCTCACGTACAGCTGCCTCACAACTGCCCCTCCCCCGTCTTGATACATTACGTAAGCACCTCCAGGACAATGACCTTAACACAACATACCTGCTAGGCACTATATACAAGGCACTCAGGCATGGGGCACCCAAAACAACTTGGGAGTTAGGGTTTAGGGATACTCTGGAGAAATGACTTCAACATTCTTAGCAATGAAGGGAAGTCACTTCTTCCCCTGCTGGCTTTCCCATTTTACTAACCAATTGAAAATTTCAGGTTTTTGCTCTCTGTCCCAGCCTCACCATCTCCCCAACCCTGCCCTAGGAAAGTAAGAAAACAAACACATCAAACCCACAGATAGACAGTCTCACATCCGTGGGCAAAGCTTCCAGCTTCCAGCAACATCTCACCCCCTCGTCTGCATTCGAAGGAGGAAACAGCCTGCTCTCCCTGCTGCCTCGGTGCTCGTACAGGCCCGAGGCACGCTCTGCTCCCAGAGCCTCCCCAGCCTCCTTCATACTTCACCCTGAATCGTTCAACTGTGCTAGAAAAACCAGACACCCTCCCCGGCTGGCAGAATTCCTAAGAGGCCGCAGCCTGCTTCTGATCTCGTGAAGAAAGAAGGGAGAAACACAGGCGTGAGGGTGCAGGCCTGTGGAGCGGCAGCTCTGAGGTATTTGTAGCCTTTGGAATCGTTAGAAAAAGCAACGTCAGTTCCACTTTTTACGTCATGTTCTGACAACCCTTTGGCCCGCCTGAGGGAGACTGGGTCAGGACTGGATGAAGGCACATTTCATGGTGCCTGTCCACCTCCGGCCCCACGCTCCCCAAGTCTCCTGTGGCTGGGGCAGCGAAAAGCAACCCTGCTCAGGAGCCGAGAAATAACCTCAGACGATGTGAAATCCTAACCATCTCCTTAAGAAAATGAAAACCACACAGAATAAACATGCCCATATCTATATGCAGCAGAACAAAGTCACATTCGGGGCCGGTTCACCTCCTTCTCCACAGCCCCACAGCTCTGCACGGCCAGTCACATGCTGGCCCCGCGCGGCACTGCCCCTCTTTCTTTCTCTTCCAAACACCATACAGTAGACCCATACTTTCCGGACACAATCCCCCAGCCGCAGAGCCAGGTCCCAAAGAGGCACCCCCGGGAGATAGAGGGCAGCTCTGCTCCTCTACAGATAACCCCCGCACAGTGTGACTGGCAGCTTTCCACACGAACCATTTTAGGCAGCTGGGACGATGCAACCCCTGTGCGAAGGATTTAACGCCTGACTTACAGAAGTATCTGCAGAGAGCTTCCCCTCCAGAACAAAGTGATTTATCTTAAAAAAAGAAAAGAAAACACAAAAAACCACCACCACCCTACTTTTCATGAACGCTTCCAGTCCACCTGACAGGCATATTTCAGAGAATCCTGGAGCACAGAGGTAATTTTTCCTGTGTATTTTCCAAGAGCGGGTTGTTCCCACGACCACTGCTGGTCAACAGGTGAAGGCCACTGGTCATCGGCCCGCTGGATCCCAACTGCCTGGAACTTGCCAGGGTGCCCAGCCCTGCCCCTTCAAGTACAGCCCCTCAAACCAAGTCCCCCTCTGAAGCCCGCTGGAGTGTGGTGGTGAGAGGGATCACGGGTGGGCTCTCTTTGGCGGCTCCACAACACAAACCATGATCGAGGGTCCCGCCCCCTGCTCCACCAAGCCACTTGGACACTGGGGTCACCTACCTCTCAGAGTTGCCCTGCAAGTTGAGGGGATGGAAGATCTGGGGCTGGGAAGAGAATCTGCTTCAGGGGGCCCCTGCAGTCACTACACGGCATCTTTCACATATATTGGTGGTATTTTTTCTGCCAAAGAGCTGTTTTCCCAAAGACCAGCTGACCTCTGCTCCAGGAATAAAGTTATTAAATGCCATTATAAAGGCAGCAGGAAACAGAGAGCCAGGCTGGCTGCACTCTCAGGAGACATGGGTCCCAGGCCAAGTTCAGCCAAGACCTCACTATGAGCAGGTGACTGACCTCTTTTTCACCTGAAAAGTAAGGGCATCACTTGTTTTACCATATGCCAAATATGTTCTGCAGCCCAAAGAGCATAATAAAGGTGACAGGGCTCTGCAGCATGTAAAACCACTTCCCAGATGTAAGGTAGCGTGTGCTGTGCTGGCTCCCAGAGAGGAGGGAGGCAACTCAACCCAAAGAGCAGCAGGCTCGGCCAGCAGGTCCCAGATTTCCTGTGCATCATCTCATTGATCTTCACATCGCTGTGCTACACAATGGGGGAGCCAACAACCCCGACGGGTCAGTGTTTGACAAGGACACTGGGCTCTTGCTCCCCAGCACTTCACAAAGAGTGCAAAGCAGTCATTTATTAAAACCAGAATAAGACAAAGTGACATGGTTTATTTGAGACTTCCAGTGAAAGGCAGATCATTTTACGACAATTTGAAAGGAGGACTCTGAGAAGATACAGCAACGGCACCCTGGGCTCAGGCAGGAAGGTGCCTGCAGTCCAATAACAAGTATGAAACCCCAGCTCTTACTAAAGAGCACAGTGGATCAGGGAAGCATGGACTCTGGACAAGACATCAGAGTCCGAACCCCAGTCGCTGACTGTGTGACCCTCGGCACGTGACTCGACCTCTCCGTGTCTCAATTCCCTCACCAGTAAAATGGAGTGTATAATAGTACCTGCCTTTATCACTTTATCACCCTTGTGGGGTTATCATGAAACTTGAATTAGTTCGTATTTGTAAAGTGCTTAAAACAACATCTGGCCAACAGTGAACTCTGTTAATTGTTGTTAAATAAACATCCACTTAGAGAATTCTTGGAAACAGTAAATAAGATGTGTGTAGTTTGTTTAGTAATGTGACTGCAGGAAGCTAGTTATAAATTTAAAAATTAGTGGATACAGATTTAGAGATAGCTGAGCAGACAATTTACAGCTGACTTTAGGCCTGAGATCACCCAAAGCAAGTTTACCAGGTCTCCTGGTGTTCAAAGTGACCTTAAGAGGAGGCTGGACTTCCCTGTGCATCCAAGAGCTCCACCAGGCACACCCCACTGCTGGGAGCACTAAGTACTCAACCTTGTTTAAGCCTCGCTTCACCTCCACAAGCCCATGACGTCAGGACCACTCACCTTCTCTATGGACGAGACGGACGCTCAGAGATGCCCAGGACCTTGTCCATGGTCTGCCAATACTACAATGTAGAGCCAGAACTGGAATCCAGTTAAGCTGGACTCCAATACCTGTGCACTGGCAGAACATAGAAAGCTAGAAAGCTCTGGTCACTGCAGTCTCCGATCATAAACAATTTCTCTCTTTTTTTTTTTTTGGAGATGTATTTGAATCTTTTTATTGTGGTATGATAGAATATAACACTTGCCATTTTAATCATTTCATAAACAATTTCTGAAAGGGTTAATTAAGACACTCATTGAATATATAATCCTACTTTCAAACTATAAATCATCGCCAAACTGTAAAATTAAGCTCTTTGAGGGGAAAGTAGAACCACTATCACTCACTGTAAACCACCTAAAACTCAGCAAATTGAAAAGAAACAGATTCTCCACATACCAGCATATTATCTAATACTATTTTATTCTACTGAAAAAAAAATCTCTCTAGCCTTCCCAAAGAATTTCACACATATAGACTTACTTTGTCAAGCAACACAGAACACCATTACCAGCCACATCCTGCAGTAAGACAGAGAGAAGAGGAAAGGGGAAAAATAGAAAGACCCTTATTTTCCAGAAAGGGTTTGAAAGCAACACTGCTAGAAAAAACTATCCTGCTTAAGCCCAGCGCTCTGTAAATAGACATTTTAAAAGCTATTTATACAAATCAAAACGTGCAAACTGCCAGAAAAAATACATTTCTTTAAACCAAGGAAGGTCTTGCTTCTGGTTTTCTTTAGAAACCTGAGGTTACAGAAACCAGATTTTTATAATTTGAACTGCACATAAAAGTAAGTGTGATATTGTGGTCTCCAAAGCTCTTGAATCCAAGCAGGATAAGCTGTTGCCTTACCACGCTCACCCTGACTGTGGATTCTGTCCTTTTCACCCTAACTGTACGCAAGCACACGATGATAACTTTGCCTGTCCTGAAGCATATTTCTTCCCACCTTTGCCCTCCATCACTTTGGGCTTCTGGAGCTTTCCACAATCATTAAGGGCAAGAAGGATCCCAAACAGATACAGCTTTCAAAAAGAGACTGGACTCCCTCCCCCTCCTTATGCCAGCTTACCGAAAGAAGGGAGACCACCCTTTCAAAGCCCCTGGCTGCCCCTCTTGCAGGAAGCCCTGGGGGGCAGGTAACCCAGAGGAAGACTGTCCTGCAAGCCTCAGCCCCAGGACTCAAAACACAAAATTTTGCAATTTGTCCCACTCCTGTAAAGCTCCACTCAGAGCAGAGCACTTTGTTTTCCCAGGAGATGTGTAATTTTAGGCAAGGCTTCTAGAAGACAAGACACTGCAATTAATGTTTGGTGAGGGGGTGTGTCAAGGACACAGGAACTTTTAAAAATGTCCAGTCCACATCTTGACCACCTCCACAGAGTTTGCTGACTTAAAAAGATTATACAAGGCCCTGTAGCCAAACTGAAAAAAAAAAAAATCTCTAAAAGCAAAAGCAAAAAAAAAAAGTGTCAAGGAAAAATAAAAATATACATTCCATTTTTCACTTAACATTCTGCCAAACCCCATGCCCCAAGACCACACACGTTTCTAGACACCGCCTCACGCTGTGTGAGCGGCCAGGCCTTCTGCTGCCCTGAAGCCGAGGCTGGGAAGGCAGCAGCAATGAGACCAGCTGAGAGGCTGAAGGGGGCTGCGGTGGTCACACAGCTGTCAGCCACTTCCAGCAAACTCTCACTGGGAAGCCAATCTCTGCGCTTAGGGTGCTGTGCTCCCAGCCTTCACCACCTCTACTACGAAGCCTCTCTCGGCAATGTGGATTCCTGATGTCGGCATGCCTTTTAGGATGACTCAACTTCAGGTTTCCCTTTCCTGTGAAATACTTTATACAAGCTGTCGGGAGATAATGTGGTCTTCACCAGTTTCCTGCTTATCAGTCTTCCCATGCCGTTAACAGAGTGTATTCTCTTCCATTTCCTTGTACCAAAATGCCTTCCACCACCAACGTACAGGGGAAAAAAAAAAAAAAAAAAGCCTCCAAAAGAATCACCTGGTCCCTATGCCCCCAACACCATGGTCCAATGGGGCACTGCCCCCTCTGCAGTGCCCCCCCCTTTCTCAATGTGATGGCACCACCATTCTTCAGTTATCACAGTACTGTACCTTTCAGATATACAGCATCGGTACCATGATAACCGAAAAAGGACAGTTCAGTCTCATATCTACCTGAATACTTCCTTGCACCCAAGGCCCACCCCGCCAGCTTCCCACCCACAGGTGGCCACAGAATGATCTTCAAGCACACAGACACATGTACACTAATGTCAGTGCTCAAAAGGCTGTTCACAGCAATCTCATTTACTAAAAACAGGAATGCTTCTTTCTGAGGATCTGCTCTTTTTGGAAAATGCCTGCTTTAATATCCCAGCAGTCAACTTCTGATAACATCCCACAGCCTCAAACTCACCTCTGCATTTCCCTCCTAGTCCAGTGGTGTTACTATGAACTTCGCCTCTTGGACAAAAAGGCAGTCCTTTTTGCTACTGCTAGGGAAAAGGCTGGTTTTTAAAAACTAACAATAAAACCTAAGCTATACTAGAAGCCAGAGTTTACCTCCAAAATGGAAACAAGATCTAAAGCACAGACAGAATTGTCCAATATATACCACATAGTTTTAATGACATGGGAATGACAGATGGGAAGGAAGAAACTGCAGGAAAGAAAGGAAGGCAAAATCCCTGTTAAACACCACACGAAAGCGACAACCTCCAGCTCATTTAATGATCCGTACAACCAGGTATTCACAGGTTAGGGCTCAGTACAACACTTTCGCCATTTTGTGTGACTGGAGGATTACACTGGACAGCACAGGAGGTTGAAAGAAAACAACTCACGTGTAGGGAGAGAGCGGTCCGAGCAGGACTTTGGAAACGTCCTGCTGTCCAAGGGTCATGAGTAATAGAGCCAGGCTTTGGTTGGTCGAGTCCACACATCCACCCTGTAAACACAAACACTTTAAAGGTTAATCATTGTACCAACAAGATAATGGAAAACCAAAAGAGAAAAAAAAAGAGAGAAACAAAAAAAAACAATCACAAATGCCCAGAGTATCAGAACCACAGAAGAGCAGACTGCAAAGTTCAAGCAATAATAAATCAGAGTAAGTGTCTCTTAAAGAGTTATCCTCATATCAACTAACTGTAGGGGGTTAAACTAACAGTTAATCAAAACAATTGTAAGAGCTGAGACTATCAGAATGAATAGACATTTAAGCTTACTGAGGTATATCTAGTGAAAAATGAAACTTTCCCTTGGTAATCAAAGCCACAGCAGGACATGCACAAGCAAAAAAGCATAATCATTTATAGGCAAGGCACTGTTAACTACCAAGGGTCAAGTGAATGACGTTTCTACTTATTTGTCACAGAACACCCATAGCTAATCTGACACGAGATGACCTTTCCCTTTCAAGGGTCTTACCTACAACACTTATTCAATTACATTTGGAAACTGCCTGCCATCTCACATTAGATTCCTCTCTTTTGCTCTTCCTGTGTGCCTTAGAACTGGAGAACTGTTCAGATCAGATCCCTCCATTCTTCTTATTATGCATTATTTTCCCTGTTCTTCCAAATCAATAAGCAGAACTGAATTCTTTTCAAAAACTTCCTCCTGAAGTACACCTGCTCTGGTTGCCTTTCTTCTTTCATTCTTGAATTTCTCAGCCACTTCAGCCATTTTGCTTATACCTGACGCATGCATCACTGCTGCTTCCATGTGTGCCTTAAAGAAAGTCTTTATTTCAGATCATTCTCTCCGGAGTAACTTTATTTAAAACAATTTAAACTCACATCATACAGTGAAAGCAGGAAGATCCTGAAGGTTATATATTTTGCACGTCACCATTAAGAAATCCAGTCTCTAACCACGGCACCTCACTGTTCAAGGTAGACTCTCCCAGACTTTGAACAGGATAGGTGGTCGCCCACTGCTGCTGATGTGGATACACCTCTCTTTTTTTTAATGTTTTATTTATTTATTTATTTATTTATTTATTTATTTATTTATTTATTTATTTATTTATTTATTTATGGCTGTGTTGGATCTTTGTTGCTGTGTGAGGGCTTTCTCTAGTTGTGGTGAGCAGGAGATACTCTTTGTTGTGCTGCATGGGCTTCTCAGTGTGTTGGCTTCTCGTTGTGGAGCATGGGCTAGGCTCGCGGGCTTCAGTAGCTGCAGCAAGTGGGCTCAGTACTTGTGGCACATAGGCTTAGTTACTCTGCGTCATGTGGGATATTCCCGGACCAGGGCTGGAACCCATGTTCCCTGCATTGGCAGGCGGATTCTTAACCACTGTGCCACCAGGGAAGTCTCCTCTCTCCTTTTTTAATGCATGTAGGGTAGGGAATAAATCAATTCTCAGATGCAGGCACACACTCTGTGCGGTTAGACTTCATTTAAGACAATGGAGTAGGAAAATCAGGAGTTGGATCCTACTGCCAGCCTTTATAAAAATCTATTGCTCTTCCTAACCTACCTGAGTTAATAAAGGACAATATTTATCTCATTTAGCAAATTTAAGGACACGAAGAGTTACAGTAAATATATTCCCATCAAAAGAAAAACCTGACCCATGGAGAACATAAGGACCAATAAAATTATTTCTGTTTTACAGAACTTGCTCCTTTTCATAAGACTACCCAAAATCAAACTGTTCTCTTCAGTCTCAGCTTCCTATCAACAGGTTGCTATTCTGACATTCTCAATTGATTTGTATTATGTACTGGACCAATATTTTACTGCGATAAATATCTTAGGATCTGTGTACATGATGCCACAGTGGGAGTGGTAGGGCTACCCTGGCAGCAGAGGATACAATCCTTGTGCAAAGTAGCTTCAATCTCACTACAGAGATATGAGCAGGAACCAGTAATGACTCAAGGTGAAGACGAAGCTATGCAGCAGCTGGGGGCTGTGGGCACCAGGACTGCCAAGGTGGTGAGGGAGAGGCTGGCATTCCCCTGGCACCAGAGGGAGGCTTGGGGAGGCAGGGACTTAAGCTGGCCTTGGAGCAATGAGCAGGGTTTGGAGAGAGAGGGAGGAAGGGCAGCAGAATAGGGAAAATCAACCCAGGGCCAGCGAGAAAGAGCCAGGAGGCCAGCCTGAAAGAGGCTGCATGCTCTCTGCAGAGAAGTATGAGGAACTGCAGGGACAAGGCAGAGTAGGTGGACAGAGGTAGGGCTTTTCTAACTGGGTCACGGGTTTTGACTTTATCCTGGGAAAGTGAGAAGCTGGTGAAGGTCTCCAAGCACAGGAGTAACAAGATCAGATCCCTGTTTTAGGGAGAGATTTAAACTGAAGAGGATGTTGGAGAGGATGTGGAAAGGATTTCCCCTCTGCAAGCAGGGAGAGCCAGTACCTATAATCAGGGGAGGGGGAGGTGGAGGTGGGAGGAGGGTAGGAGATGGAGGCAGAAAGAAGGATAGGAAAGGGCAGTCTGGAACAGAATCAAGAGGGCTTGGTAACTGATGAGACATAAATGGAACAAGAGGAATTAGATCAGAGGATTAAAACTTTGGGAAAAATAAACGGTAGCAAAGGGGATGGATTTTTATTACTTATTTAAACCATGTCTCATCACAGACATAAAGAATTATTATAAAAACACGATACATTTTCATCCTTTAGCAATTAAAGATCACAGACACACACAAAAGAAGGTTTTTTTAATGACTTAAAAAACTCAGTCCAGCCACAATTAAATGGTTTAAAGTAGAACTTAACTAGAGTAAAGAAAAAATAAAATAAAATAACCTAATTCAGATTGCATGTGTTCTCTTAGGGACTGGCAGACTGTGCTTTCACCCTGAGGCTTATGATCTGCCATTTACGGGGATATAAAGCCCACATTCCAGCTGTGCCTGTGGGCTCCCACTGGGCTATTCTGTAAGGGGATATA
Source organism: Hippopotamus amphibius kiboko (assembly GCF_030028045.1). Taxonomy (NCBI): domain Eukaryota; kingdom Metazoa; phylum Chordata; class Mammalia; order Artiodactyla; family Hippopotamidae; genus Hippopotamus; species Hippopotamus amphibius. The sequence continues at coordinate 97,219,090 of NC_080187.1, forward strand.
GCCAATTCCCCCAGGTCCACTGGAGAGAGAGGGATGTGTCCCCACAGTCAGCAAAAGGGCCTGCCAGCCACCTCAGGACCAAGGCAGGGAAACCTGCGCCCGTCAACAGGCTGAGGGACCCACGTGTCTTCCGCAGTCTTTCCTCACAAATATCTACATGACACACTTCCTGAACTAAGTAACTGGCAGGGCAACCTCTTGGTCATTTACTCCCAAATTTCAGTCACTACCCATCTTTCAAAAAAAAGAAAACAAATCACTCAATTTAGCATCAAAAGCTGATGGCCAGATCTTGACTGGACAATAATTATGAGAAGGTACTTCCTCACTCAGAGGGATTTCTTGTGATGGAATATTTCCTTCCTCCACTATTTCCTAGCTGAATGGTGAGGAGAGGGAATGGAGGCCCCTCCTGAGAACACAATTATAGGTTCTTTGTCTTCCATCAGATACTAAATAAGCTGGAAATTTTAATGAACTTTGAAACAGTTCATTTCTACTGGTTCCACCTTGTGACCGATAAGATATTTTCAAGAATGCGGACTTGGATCAGAGCTGTTTTCCTTAGTGAGGCCTGTGCAGGGATCAATACCCATGACCCAGGCATCACCTTGCCACACGGATGAATAAATTACAGTGGCAAAAGGAAGCATTAAAGAACAAAATCACCACTGTACCAGCCTTACTGATTTTATTTCACTGGCTCACGTGTGATTTTTGCAACTTTAAACAGGGTAAAACTTCCTTGAAGACATCAGGAAAGAAGCACTGAGATGTCTAACAACTGAGAATAAATACGCAGATAAGTTCAGAGATGAAAGGCTTTTCTCAGCTGCAGAAAAAAGACAATTTACAAACACTATACACCATCTAATAGCGAATCACCCAGAGAATAGTCAGCCCTCCGTGTCCACAGGTTCAATCAACCACAGACTGACTTCTAATTTCAGATGACTGAATCAGTGGAAACAGAACCTGTGTGTGTGTGTGTGTGTGTGTGTGTGTGTGTGTGTGGCAGGGGGGGCCAGGGGAAGGGATGACACACAGACTGTAATATACTATTTTATGTAAAGGACTTGCACATCCACAGATTTTGGTGTCCATGGTGGGAGAAGGGTCCTGGAACCAATCCCCCGTGGATACTGAGAGATGAGTGTATAGTTCTTGCTAGTGGTCACTTCAAGAATGCGGGCCCTAGGACATGGAAGTAACCTAAATGTCCATCAGCAGATGAATGGATAAAGAAGATGTGGCACATATATACAATGGAATATTACTCAGCCATAAAAAATTGAGTTATTTGTAGTGAGGTGGATGGACCTAGAGACTGTCATACAGAGCGAAGTAAGCCAGAAAGAGAAAAACAAATACCATATGCTAACTCATATATATGGAATCTAAAAAAAAAATGGTACTGATGAACCCAGTGACAGGGCAAGAATAAAGATGCAGATGTAGAGAACGGACTTGAGGACATGGGGTTGAGAGGGGGCAAGGGGGAAGCTGGGACTAAGTGAGAGAGTAGCACTGACATATATATACCACCAAATGTAAAAGAGATAGCTAGTAGGAAGTTGCTGCATAACACAGGGAGATCAATTCAATGATCGGTGATGCCTTAGAGGGCCAGGATAGGGAGGGTGGGAGGGAGTGGCAGGAGGGAAGGGATATGGGGATATATATATATAAATACAGCTGATTCACTTTGGTGTACCTCAAAAACTGGCACAAGAGTGTAAAGCAATTATATTCCAATTAAAAAAAAAAAAGAATGCGGGTCCTAGTGTGCTTTCCCAGCAGAGGCGTGATCACCCATGGTGCCTGTCCTGGATTCTGCATGTCAAGGGAAAAGTTTCACCTTCCTGAGGTGCAGACTAACAGGAATCTTGGAGCCAGATTTGTGACTCTTTTCTAACCAAGTATATGGGATCTTAAAGAATGAATTTTCAGGCAGCTTATGTTATTTCTCCTGCCGTCATCTTTCCTTCTCTCCCAAATTTCCTCCTTGCTTATTTTGGGTCACCTCAACTATCGCTGGGAAACAGAGCGAAGTGTGTGTGTACATCTGTGCACGCTGCTCATGTGGATCAACAGAGAAAGGACTGTGGCAACTGAGGGGACCGGCCTGGTCAGGCTGGTCTGCGCTCTGTCCCACCAGCAGGGCTACAGAAGCAAAATGGCAATCAGTGCGGTCTTGCCTTCAGCATCATATTACCTTTTCTTTGTCCCATCTTCCCAAGCCCCTCCTGTGCTCTGACACAGGCCTGCCTTCCCTAGACACTCCTCTGTGCTCCTGATCACCCTGCAAAATCAAGCCTGTTGACACTGTTTCCTGTCTGAATTAACTGTCACATACAATTCCGGGCTTTCAGCTTCTCTTGAAAAATCTGAAAAGGATGAGCTCCCATCCCCTATGGCAACGAGTGGTGGGCTGAGAGATGGTACCTGCTTTGCTGGGGGTGATGTGCGCTCTTCAATTGGCCAGTCACTGCCTAACCTGCTTCATTTTTCACTTTCTCTCTCCTGTGTGACTCTATCCCAGTTCCTTGCCCTCTCGACCATTAAAACCTACCTGCTGTGTGTACCAAACGAGTGGGGCTGGATCTCTGATCACTAACTAGTTTAGCTAATCCATTACGCTCGTTAATGCTAAACTGCCTAAAGGGTAAGAAGAGGTTAACTCCTTGATTAAAGCCCTTAAAAGAGGAAGAAAGTTGCTAATGAATAAAACTGAGAGACCAAGAACTGCTTCCTGATGGCTCCTCTCCCAGACCTGCAGGAGCTGAGGACATACCCTATAGATTTCTTCGAGCAGCAGCTTGGCACAGTTCCTGCCGAGGTCCTCGGGAAGCACCGCTGCTCCCTGGCCCTGGGGGTTGGAGGCCAGTTCAGCACTGAGGAAGGTGCCGCCGGTGGTCTCGGCAACCAGGGACAGCCCGAAGCCTGGAGACCTGGTGATTCAAAGGCACAGACACTGAGTAGCATATGAAGTGGCGTTCACGTTCACAGTAAAAAGAGAAGACAAACATCTTTTTGATGGCATTCCGTCTGGTTACATCAGGCCTTATTCGAGTTCCTACCAGGTCACACTGGAAATATACATGACGCAGCGAGGGCACACATGTGGCAGGACCAAAGGTGATGCAAATTGGCACTGCTTTTCTTTTCAGCACCCCCTAGATCCCCCTTACCTTCTCCCACTCCCTACGCTGTAAAAGATCCTGCTGCAAGAGTTTGTAACAATCAACATACGGAGCCCCTAGCTACTGCCAGTTTCTGAGCTGGGGGCTTGACACCACCCTGCAGAGTAAATGTTACCATCCCCGCCTTACAACTGAGGAAATGGACAAATCAAGCAACCTGCACCAAGTCCACACAGCTTGAAAGAGACTGAGATGTGTTTCAAACACAGGTCTTCAAGACTCCAAAGTCCACGGACGTTCTCCACCACGGCACTCACTCAGCCCTCAGCCACAACCCGCTCAGACGCATAAGCCGCCTGGAGATCACATGATTACAGCCCTTCCCGAGAAGCAGCAGGCTGCTCCCCCGCGACGAGAAACACCACACACGGAGAAAGGGCCTAGAGAAGGCACACCTTTATGTTTTTGTCCCCATGGGACACCTCTAACTCAGAATTCACTTAATATAATCAATGAGCCAGCACCATGTTCTCTCCTGTGTGTTTCGACCGCTAACAGCCAGACCCTAAGACCCGTCCTGCCTAGGACCACACGTGACTCATGTACTTGTGCATCCAACAAACATTTGGGGGAAAGCTTCCACAGACCCAGGAACTGGGGTGCCGTGGTACGCACAAGAGTCCCTGCTCTCACAAGGCTTCGTGGCAACCAGTTTGACACAAAAACAAAATCAGTCCACAAACAATAAAAACAAGCATCTCTCCACAAAATTTCCAGATTTGACATCTCACCTTTGCCCAGTGCCTTTTAAACAAATACAGTTGACCCTTGAACAACACGGGTTTGAACTGCGCAGGTCCACTTACACAGGCTTTTCACTAAATACGTACTGCAGTACTACATGATCCTAAGTTGGTTAAATCGGAGGATGCAGAGGAACCACAGATACAGAGGAACCAAAGTTATGGAGGGTCAACTGTAAGTTCCATGCAGGTTTTCAACTGCAGGGAAGGTCAGTGTGCCTAACTCTAGCATTGTTTCAAGGTGAACTGTACCCATTTCCCAGCAATACACTCCACACGGAAGCACAATACCGCTCTGCCTCCTTTGACACAATTCAACATATATATTCATGAAGCACTTTCTATGCATCTAGCACAAAACCAGCCAAAATATTTGTTTCACAAAGACTATGTATAAAATTTATAATGTTTCAAGCATACTATATATGAGCTCACAATAGGGAGGAACTATACTGATCAGTCCTCAGTTTCTTCAAAAAAAAAATCATCTATGTAGCCAAGGATTAATAACACCTGCCAAGGGGAGAGGGTACAGTGAGAACACAGGTTCCAGGGCACTCTGAGTCACGCTTAACAATCTAACACCGAACCAAGGAGACGCATCATGAGACATTTGAAGCACAATCTCAAGTTGCCTATGAATCACTTGACCAGGAGGAGGGACTGGGCAGCCAGCTCAACAGCAGAGGCAATGGCATGCCAAAATGAAGAGGAGAAAATGCAGGCAGGAAGAACCAGGAGATAAGCCACCATCACTGCTCTAATCCACTTACCTTCATATCCTAAGAACTTCCTAACTTTTCCATCCATGGGATATTTCTGAGGTGTGTGTATTTATTACAATGAATTTTATATTTAATTAAGATTGTTCCATTAGATACCGCATTTGTCTTACAGAAAACAACATAACATTAAGCTCTATGTACTTTACACCAATTCCCCCACCCCACCCCCCACCCCCCAATTTGGGGGGGGGTGTTATCAGGCCTATTTCAAGTTATGCTGACAACACGGCTGATCACCAAGTGACCTCACTGAAGATGTGCATTAGTACCATTTGCAAATGACAGCCTCCAAAACTTTCTAATCAGTGATGGACTAGATTTTTCAAAAAGTCATGACTGTGAGAATCAAAATGGGACCATGCTGGACAACTATGCACTGGAAAAAGAGCTCACACAGGCCACCAAGAATTGCTGGCTCCCAAGTTTCCAGGCCACGGCCACACATAACTCTCACTCCTAGACTTCAATAAGCCTAACTTACATGGATACGTCACTGAATTAGAAGAGGAAAATACCTACTCACAACTTTATAATTTCATAATGGAGAAGGAAAGTCACCATTTGTCAACTGTAGCTTGAGATTTAGAAAACAAAACACAAACTTAATATCATGCATTGGTTTTACAGGTAAATTTTAAAGTAGAGCTTGGAGTTGATAACCCATGAGGTTATGCCCACATCTCCAACCACATGTGAGCTTCCTACTCATTATTAGGAAGCATGGGCCTTGACCAGCACTAGGGTCTGCCGAGTCAATGGCATTATAAAAAGCCACCCTCTAGCTGGAGGCAGCATGGCCTTCAGGTCTGCTCTGCTGCTTTGCAGAGCGAGAGGCCAGATGACAAGGCACTATCGAGAACAGGCCATTCAGACAGCTGCTGTGCTACCTATCCTCCCCCATCCCTCATAGTCTCCTCTCCGCAGAAAACAGCTGACACATAATTCCAAACCTGTGGCCAAGAAGGGAAAAGACAGGAAAGAATGGCATTAGCAGCTACCATTTCTGTAGCACCTACTCTGTGCCAGACATTGCATTAGTGGCTTACATATGTGACATCTTCATCTTTACAGTAACCTAAAGATCCAAGTGTTATCACTCCCACGTTATGCATGAGGAAAACAAACACTGATGGTATTTGAGCAGTACACCAAAGGTTTGGGACCATCAATGACCTTTCCAACTCCCAGAGAAAGGGCAGCTCTGCACACAAACCCTTTCCCAACTCTAACCTCTGACACCACCACCTCTGCTGCTCTGGACTGAGGCACCACTGCATTTCTGAAATCACCTTTACCTTTTCCTTGGGACTCATGAAGGTCTGATATCTCATAACACACTCACCCCTCCTTTACCTCCTCTTTCCTTCTTTACCTGAAGTTAAAAAAAAGCTCAGAAGGAAGAGCTATGAAAAAGGATGAGCTGTGGTACAACTTAGGAAAAAGCTAATTTCTTAACCCATAGCAGTCTCTAGATGTTCATATTTTTAGAAGACACAACCTGAAAACTTCAGGTTCAAACTGTAAAGATACTGTCATTCACACTGAAATGGTTATGGAAAAACAAAGAAAACCTACACACAAGGAAAGCAAATTTGGCAAAACGTGCAGTGTTAACTACAAGTAGTAGGACTGTACAAGCGTTCACTGTATCATCCTTTCAACTCTTCTGTATACTTAATATTTTCATAATAAAAAATTAGGTTTTAATTGCCTTCCTAACTCACTGGTTTCTAAATATACAGCCAAAGCCTAAAACAGATATTTTCATCACATAGATCATTAATTTTTTTATTTTCTAAAGTGAGGTTTTCCGCAAAGGCTCTAACTAAACTAAACTCAAATCTGCAATAACAACTTTCTCTGGCTCTAGGGGTGTTGTTCCCCTTGAAGGAGAGAGAAGCCAACTGGCACTTAGACCAACAAAGGATTTTTTCACCTAAACTGGGTGGAAGGACTTGTTCAGTTTAATTTTTTGTGGGGACAGAGTACGGATGGGATTTAAAGCTTGAGGCACTGTTTATTAATAGCTGGGCTTTAATTCCCCTAGGCCGGTGTCTCAACCACTCATCACCCAGCACTGGGCGCTGTGATGTTTACCATGTGATAGGTGCTCAAAAGATGCCTGTTGGTGACAATGGCAGTCAGCTGGAAAGAAAACAAATGTGAATCACTCCTCCTCAGGGGCTGCCCAACCTCAGAGCTGGCAGCTTTAGCTTCAATCAGACCAGGAGTACGCAAAAAGGCTAGGGTGGCTACAGGTTAGGCTCCAAAAATGCACAGGCACTTACTTCCCAGAGTTGACTCCTTTCATGTGGTCTGTGTAAATATAGATATCAGGTATAAACTTGTTGAGGATGCTCCTTGCAGAATCCACAATCCGGTTTGCCATCTGAGGTGATACGCGTACCGAATAACTGCAACCTGGAGTTAAGGGTGTCATTCTGCTTGGACTCCGCAACAGAGAAAGGCCATTCATAAAGCGAGCAAATATTTGTGGAGCTGTCACAACAAACCAGGACTTCTAATTCCATTCTACTCTCCACCTGTGTTTAATTACTCAACCTTGTAGTACCACAACTCCATTTTTTTGCATTCTTATTTTTATCTATTATTATTTTATTATTATACACTTTTTTTGTACTATTATAAAAAGCCCTTGGTGAAAAACATCTAAATCATATAAACACTTGGAAAGTATAAAATAAAAGCTGCCAATCCTGCTCTAGACTGCCCACCCATCCTCCCTCCCCTAGAAATGGTTCACCTCAACTTCGGAACACATAAAGGCAACTGCCCCCCTGTGTGGCATGAGCCAGGCTCCCTCTGAATTATTCTCTGACCATCCCTACTGCTGTAATCACTGCGTCTTTCTCTTAGGAACCTAAGACCAGAACAGACACCACACTGGGACTGACCTGGGCCCCTGTGTGACCCAATCCAACCCCTGGTAGGCTGACAGGGGAGGCAGAAAAACATTACTGAAAGAGCACAGTGGGGCTGTCTCTAAAGGTATAAACAGGTTTTTGTTTTTAACTTAAGAGGCTACTTTCAATTATTTAAGTGTTGATAATTCTATTTATGGATGATACAGGCTCCTCACAACTGCTACTTTGTGGTCAAAATACTGATAATTAGCACTTTTACAACAGGGCGCCCTAAGAAAGGAAAGTAGAAAGATATTAGCAACTCAAATGAAAAGGTTGGTGCTTGAGGAAGCGGAAACCATTACCTAAAATTAGACTCTATTACAGAGACTGGCTCTCCCCAATTCCACCAACCAAATAAAAAGTGTGTACTAAGCACCTCCAATGTTCAATGTACGGTCAAGGGGCGGCTGCGTATGTGGGACGAGGGGCTAAAGAAACGGATAAGTAACAACGTGTGATCTTCCCACTACTCTGATCCAAACCCTATGCAGCAAGTTCAACAGGGAAAACAAGGTGTGTGGCCTGCCCAGCTCAGCCCAACTCTTCAAAAATTACTGTCAATAACACATTTAATTTTCACTTGAGCTGCAGAAACAAAATGCTCAGAGACTGAACAAAGAACTTGATTGGCACCTAGTTCCCCTTTCTGACCCACCTGGAACATCCACCAGCTTCCTCACCCTAAGGAGAATCTCCCAGTAACTCTGGGCCCTCCCAGATCAGACCCTCTAAGTCTTTTCAGTGTTCACCCCCAACCCAACACCACCACCCCCAGCTCCACCAACCAAAGTGCCCAAGTCCTTCAGCCTGATCTGCCTGCCTTCACTCTTCCTACCTGGAGATCCCCCCTCTCCTGGAATCCTCCATGCAGCACCGACTGTGGTCTGCACTTGAACTTACCACGTCTCCCTTCACGTACATTCATGCTGCCCTTGCTCTTCGATGAGACCACACACTCCATAAGAAAAGGGGCTCTACCTCTGTATCCCTCACAAGACTCTCATACACTACTTTTGTACTCAGAAATACTCGATAAATATTTGACTTGACTCAAAGGACAAACCTGAAATGAGGAAAGAGCAAAGAGGGATTTTTCAATACACACACAGAGCCCAGTTACATCACCACCTCTTCTGTCCAGAACGTACTTTTGACCACAGGCAGCTTAGACAAACAGTACCAGGTCTCATACCCTTTGGACCAGGAGGGTGCTGTCCTTCTGAGGCCTGAAGCTGCCCACTCTCTGTGGGAAAATACAGATGTCGCTATCCTGACACATAACCCCACAGCATTCACGGCTTCCAAAGTTCTTTCAAGTATATAATCATCTTTTATTTTATGCTCACGGTAACCCTGAGGCAAGGGTCATGGAGTCCTGGTTCCAGGGCTCACACCCGAGGAACAACTGTGTCACGGAACTAAGATTCAAAATTAAACAGATCCGAATTCCCAGAGACAACCTTCTCCCCCTCACCTCTCAAAGGGATGTGGAAACCAGGTGGGTCTAACAGTGCTAATGAGGGCCAGTGGAAGCGTATACCAGAACTCAGGCAGTGGAGTAAAGAAGGAGAGGCACTTTAAAGCCAGATGCATCCCAGAGTCATTATGGAGCTATCTGGCTCCCCGTGGAGGCCCTACCAAGATTGGCTAAGAGTTCTAGAATCAGACTGTCTTAAGTCCCAGCTCCAGCAAACTGTATCATTCTGGGGCTAATGTGCTATTCTTGGTGCCTCTACCTCCTCATCAGTAAGAAAAGGATCATCATAATACTCTCCTCACAGGGTCTGGAAGCTCAAATGAAATAACGCATGTAAAGTGCTCAGCGGTGCCTGGTGTGTGGTTGGAGCCCAGTGAATTCAACTCTTGCTTTTCCTACTGGTAGTCCCAGATTCAAATCCCGAAGCAGAGGTTCTTTCCTCTCAGGGGTAAGAGACCTCCCTGAGAATCTGATGAAAGCTATGAACCCTCTCTTAAGAAACACGTGAACACACAATTTTGCATACAACTTCAGGGGGTGGTGAACGTCCTGAAGGCCATTTATGAAAGACAAGTTCATGGCTACAGCCCGTGTGGAACTCCTACCCTTCACCCCCTCTGGTGTTGCAAGTCAGAGAAAGTTAAGGGGAGTGCGTGTGTGTGTGTGTGTGTGTGTGTGTGTACAGAGAAAGAGACTGATATCTCTAAGTACCTTCCCTACAGTTAGAGAAAGGAAATCAGACTGTCCAACAAATTCCACCTCACGCCCCTCTTCTGCCACTACCCCAGCTTCTTCACTTAACTCTTATGTATCCAATCATGAGCTACTGGGACAGCATCACAAAACTAAAACACAGTGTTCCTTTCCCTCTAAGGCCGGGGGAGAATGAGAGTGGGTGGCAGTAAATAAAAGGTAACCACACTGTCCAGTCACAGCTGCTGGCAGGAACAGCCCGGGCTGCCTCCCAGGCCCTGGCCGGTCAGTCAGAGAGATGCACTCTGTGGGACGCGGTGGGGGGCGGGGGGAGCTCCGTTAAAACCACAAACACACACAAGAGAGCGGGGCTCCTTCTCCCAGCTCCAGCCCTCCTCTGCGGAATACTACCTCCCAGCTCAGCCCAACCGTTAACCAGCCTTGTGAGTAACAAACCACAAAACCAGCTAAAGCTTTTTCCAAAGGCAGCTCTTTTTTCCCAGGCTCCAAAGCTGGCCAAGAAGGTGATCTCAATTCAAACCCACATTCCTTTGAGGTGTTTGTGAAATAGGCAGCTTTGCAGGCCAGTGGCTGGAATCTGGAATGTTTGGTTTGCGGACAGGGATCTGGGCAAGGGCACCGTGTCAAGTCTCCTGGGGAGCTTAGAGGAGGGCTCTAGAGTCGGGGCTGTACCGGGCAGGGTTCAGGTGTCCTAGCCCCAGCCTCAAGGCAAGGGCATCCTCACCAGCATCCTTCTGGCTCAGAGTCTACACAGGGAATGCTCGGAGAGCACCAGAGAGAAGCCGGGAAGGAACAGTGTTACACCCCAGGCGCCCAGGGCACCACAGCTCTTTCAGCTTTTATGTAAAAACCTGTACAACCTCAAAGCCGTTTCCCAGCGTGTTCATCAAAGGCTTCAAAAAAACTCACAAAGCTTTTGCGCACCCAGTACAGCGAGTACAGCTGGGACTCCAGTGTAACCTCCTCCGTGAAACCCATGTTGTTACCACAGGGCTGTGGTAAACAAACAGAGCACGCGCTGGAAATCACATTTCCAAACTAGAGAGAATGGATTCCAAGCAGAGTTCACTGCCACGACACAGCATTGAGGAAACAAATCTCAAAAGAGAAAAAACAAACTGAAATAGTCCTGAGAGTGTGTAGGACTCCATGTACAAGGCCATTAACCGCAGCATTTTTGGCAACAGCGAAAAACAGAAGACACCCCAATGGCCATCAACAGGGTTTCATTTAGAATTCTTTACACAGTGAAATGCAATGTTACCAAGAATGAGGTCCAGCTATATAAGTAACTGACGTGGGTCAAGCAGAACAGGCATACTTAGTTTAAAAACAAAACAAGGGCTTCCTAGGTGGGGCAGAGGTTAAGAATCAGCCTGCCAATGCAGAGGACATGGGTTCGATCCCTGCTCCAGGAAGATCCCACATGCCGCGGAGCAACTAAGCCCGTGTGCCGGAAAAAAAAAAAAAAGTTAAAAAAAATAAATAAATAAAACCAAAACAAGACATAGACACACTACCAACTGTAAAAGACACAGCTAGTGGGAAGTTGTCCTATAACAAAGGGAAATCAACTCGATGATGGGTGATGTCTTAGAGGGCCAGCACAGGAAGGGTGGGAAGGAGTTGCGGGAGGGAGGGGATATGGGGATATATGTATAAACACAGCTGATTCACTCTGGTGTACCTCAAAAGCGGGTACAAAAGTGTAAAGCAATCACATTCCAATAAAGAGCTTAAAAAAAGAAAACAAAACCACCTACTTGCATCACATTTCCATTTCTCTATAACCTGTTTCTACCTCCCCAGAACTGGAGAATGAGAGTTGAATATCACCTGGAATATCACAATGTAAGTATCCATCAACGTGGGGGCTCCCCGGGACAGGAACCATTCCTCTTCCACCTGCCACTCTCTCCTCACATACATAAGTCTTGGCCCGTAGGTGGGCCCGTGGATGGCCGTGCAAAGAACAGACCATAATCCAGGGATCATCTGTTCTTGATCCCTACAAAGAACCTCAGGCAGCACCCTAAGTCTGATCTTTTATCTCAGCAACAGCTCTCTCTGTCCTGTGGCTGTGCCACCCACCCTGTACCGTGCCCTCATCACTCACTGTTCAATCTCCATGCCTCTGAAAAGTTAGTCCACTCCACACTTTCTTTCCTCCAAGTAGGACCCCCCCTAAAACGTCCTGAGAAATACAAAACTTGACTTTAAGCCCACATCACCTCAAGAAGCATACATCCTGGTCTACCCCACTCTGTCAAATTCCCACGAAGAAAGCCACACTCAACCCCATCCAGCCCCCACCCCACCCCACCTCTAACACTGCCCTCACCCAGATCTTGTTGGCACCTGGAATTTTACCACTCAATATCTAAAACCCCAAAACCAGTTCCCTAAACACAATTTCTTGTTCTTCTACACAGCACACATATCTACTTCCATTAAACCTGCTGAGGTTTCCAACCCCATGACCACATGCTTTCTCCAGGCTGGCGAGCCCCTGCTGGTCAGTAAGGAGCACCCTGGCCGTCACTCCAATGACACGCTCACCAATAAGCCCTCTGACCCATCCTTCTGCACGACTCACTCACCCTGTCAATCCACACCCAGCCCTGGATGAAAGTGGCCCTCCTGTCTCCCCTATTTCTCCTTCTAGGCTGCCAGCTGCTGCTGGACGCAGCCCCACGGCCATGCAGCTGGCATCATGATAACATCTCACGTCAGCTGAGCGCTTACTGCAGTCCCACAGCCTTCTTCTTATCCTTAGTTACTATGTCCCTATGGGCACCACGCCCCCAATGGTGGCCCCTATGCCACTGTGACAGCACATCTTTACCACCCTTTCACATTCCCTTATCATACCCCTGCCGACCCCCTTATCCTGGAACCTACCCTAACTCAGTAAAAATTGAAAACTCCTCCCACCGGCTTCCAGTCATCGTCAGAGAGCTCCATCTAGAGCCATCCTTACCATCCATTTTCAGTCCATCCCCTCTCAAATAATGAAAATAACAGCAGCCACAATTTACCAAATACTTACATACCAGCCCAGTTTCTTGTACTGCACATCTATTATCTCATTTAGCCTTCATTACAGCCCCATACGGCAGTCATAAACGAGCCCAATGATAGATGTGCCAATCAAGGCTGACAATTTTGGGGCCAAAATTCTACCACCAGTGAGTGGCAAGGCCAGTTACAATCCACATCTGTGTAGCTCTAGTGCCTGTGCTTTAATCACCTTATTACCTTGCTTTATCAGTCTCCCTCTCTCATAGATAAATCTACGTTGCCCAACCTACAAAACTACTCAAATCATCACCAACCTTTCTGTTAAAAAGGAAGGGAGTCAGAACAAACATATGGACACCAAGTGGGGAAAGTGGGGAGGGGGATGAATTGGGAGATTGGGATTGCCATCTATACATTACTAGTAAGAAAACATATACCAAATTGTACACTTTAAATATATGCAGTTCATTGTATGTCAACTGTATCTCAATAAAAGTTTTTAAAGAAAAAAAAGAAAAAAATCAAATTGTACACTTTAAATACACGCAGTTTATTGTATGTCAATTATATCTCAATAAAAGTTCTTAAAAAAAAAAAAAAGGAAGGGAATCGTCTCAATTCTCCTCCTCAAGTTATCACCTTACCTCTCCTTCTAGTCTCTCTCCCGTCAAGGATCTTGAAAGAGTGGCCTCTGCTGTTCCCCATTTCCCTCCGTCACTCTGCAACCCAGAACGGCTTATCTGGCCTCTGCCTCCGCCGCCCTCCGGAAAGAGCTCCCCGGGCTACCAGTGGCAGCCTGCTGAGTCCCTCCGCTCGCCCCCGTCCCGATGCGGACCCCTCTGAGCCCTTCTAAAGTGCTGACCAGGGCGGGCTTCCAAGAAGCTGCATTTTCTTTTTCTTTTTTAGAAAAAAAAATATTTGCAATTTATTCATAAGCAAAGAGTTAACAGCCTTGGTATAAAGAGACTTTCCCTCCAGCTTCCCTTCATCAGTTTGTATAGGAAAAGCAGAATACATGTTTGACTCTTTCCTTTTACTACCAGTTTTCAAAAGAATGAGTTGATTTCCAAGGGTGATCAATAAAAGTTTATTTTTTTTAAGGATCATAATAAATTTGTGGTGTAAACTTATTTAATGTGTTTCAACTGGCTGTAATTGTTCCCACGGGTGGTTGGACTGTCCCCCCTTTTACTAGTAGGAGCCTCTTCAAGTTGGCTTCTGTGTCCAGTTGACATGACTCTAGTAGCCTTTGACAGCTTCCTGGATTTCTGGGAATTTTACTAGATACTGTCCAATTCTTAACCATAGGGGTTATATTATGTCACCTTCCTACCAGCCTTTCAACAGAATATAAGGTCAAACTTTAGTTTTTTACCAATCTGATTAGTGACAGATGGTACGCCAGTGTGGTTCTTAAAATTCTCTTTTAATTTTTATTTATTTTTTAAGGGAAATATACATAATTGATTTCTTTATTTTCCTCTCAACAATCTGACTTTCCCTAGTCTCCCTTCCTGGGAGCACATACTCTACTTCTGCTTTTAAGTCTTAGTGATCTCACAGAGTTCCAGCCTCCTCTCTGCCTTCTAACATGGTACCTGACTCCAAACCATTCATTTCTAGCTCTCCTTGCCCCTAAGTTACAGTTCAACATTCCTAATTTCTAATAATTCCTTTCTAAACGTACCCTCTTATCTACCTGGAACCATCAGACCCAACATGAATAAAACTAAACTTATTTTCACCACCATCCACACAGCCACAACCCACCCAAAACATTTGTAGCTTCTATCTGAACAAATATGTCTATTCAGGGGCATAAGTGAGAAACATCAAAATCATGCTCAAGGACTCCTTATTCCTCTAGTACAGACCCAGGTGATCACCGCGTCCTGTCCATCCTGCCTCTAGGACCTCCGTAAACTAGCAGCCCTCACCTGTCCCCCAGGCACTACCCTCACAAGCTCTTTAGGGCACAATAATTCCCTGCTATCTTTGCCTCTAAGTGACTGCCATTAGGTGAAGAGGTTTGTTTGCTGTTGGTTTTTTTGAACTTGTACCTACCAAAATTTCTACAATGAGCCACAAATAGCCAAAAGTTCTTTCAGCAGCACCAGAGTTATCTGCAAAATGTGCAAATTCTCTCTCCAAAAGAAAATGACTAACTCTGAATGAAGGTCAACTCCTCAGCACAGCCTCCAATCTTCACACACTCCTGCCCCGACTTTTGGTCCCATCTTCTACTGCCAAACACCCTTGACTGACCTGCATTCAGGCCACACCACGTTGCCTGCCATTCCCGAGCCACTGTGCACTGCTCTCTCCACACAGGCCCACATTTCTGCTGAAAGAACTCCTTCTTCTTTGCCCCACTTTACAAGCCTCTGTTCTTCAAGGCTCAGTCCAAATGCCCTGTCCTCTCTATAGAAAAAAGCAGAGGTTAAAAGCCTGGGCCATGGGAGAAAACTCCTTAAATTTTTGAAGCATCAGCTTCCCCATCCACAAAATAGGATGTAAGTGAATTCAGACTCACTTTGAGGCTTAAGAATAAAGTATATAAAATACAAATGTATTAAACTCCACAATCAAAACACACAGAGTGGCTGAATGGATAAAACAAGATCTGACTGTATGCTTTGCCTAAGAGACTCATTTTAGATGTAAGGACATAAATAGGCTGAAAGTGAAGGCATGGAAAAAGATATTCCATGCAAATGGTAACCAAAAGAGAGCAGGGGTGACGATACTTATATCAAACAAAATACACTTTAAGCCAAAAAAGACTTTAAAGTCAGAAAAGATAAAGGTTATTACATGACAATAAAAGGGTCAGTTGAACCAGGAGATATAACAATTATAAATATATGCACCCAAACAGAACTAACAGACATTATACACAACATCTGGCCACCAGCAGCAGAACACACATTTTTCTTAAGTGCACATGGAACATTCTCCAGGATCACATGGTAGGTCAAATTTAAGAAGGCTGAAATCATCTGCAAGTATCTTCTCCAACCACAACAGAATGAAACTAGATATCATTAACAGCAAGATATCAAATAAACAGCCTAACTTTACACTAGAAAAAGAAGAAATCAAATTCAAAGTTAGCAGATTAGAGTAGAAATAAATAAAATAGAAAAACAACAGAAAGAATCAACAAACAGTTGACTTTTTGAAAAGATAAACAAAACTGACAAACCTTTAGCTAGACTAAAAAACGAGGAGACTCAAATAAGTAAAATCAGAAATGAAAAGAAACATTACAACTGATGCCACTGAAATCAAAAAAAGATCATAAGGGACTATTATGAATGATTATATGCCAACAAACTGGACAACCTAAAAGAAATGAATAAACCTAAAACCTATCAAGTCTGAATTAAGAACAGAGAGCTTGAGCAGACCAATTACATGTAAGGAGACTAAATCAGTAATGAAAAACTTTTCAACAAAGAAAAGCCTAGGACCAGATGGCTTCAGCAGATGAAACCACTGGTGAATTCTCCCCAAACATTTAAAGAAGAATGAACACCAATCCTTAAGAGGAAACATTTCCAAACTCATTTTACAGGACCAGCATCACCAAAGCCAGACAAAGACAACACAAGAAAAGAAAACTACAGGCCAATAACCCTGATGAACATGGATGCAAAAAAAAAAACCCTCAACAAATATTAGCAAACTGAATTTAACAGCACATTAAAAGGATCATACTACATGACAGAGTGGCATTTATCCCTGGGATGCAAGAATGGTTCAACATATGTAAATGAATCAATGTGATACACCACATTAACAGAATGAAGGATAAGAATCACATCATTGTCTCATTAGTGGCAGAAAAAGCAACTGACAAAATTCAACACTCTTTCACGATGAAAACTCTCAACAAATTAAGCATGGAAGAAACCTACCTCCACACAATAAAGATGACATATGAAAAGCCCAAAGCTAACATCATATTTAATGGTGAAAAGTTGAAAGCTTTTCCTATGAGATTTAGAACAAAGCAAGGATGCCCGCTCTTGCCACTCCTATCCAACATAGTACTAGAAGTTCCAGCCAGAGTAATTAGGCAAGAAAAAGAAAGAAAAGGCATCCAAATTGGAAAGGAAAAAGTAAAATTATCTGTTGGCAGATGACACGATCTTATATGTAGAAACCCTAAAGAATGCCATCAAAAAAAAAAAAAAGAAAGAAAAAGAAAAACTATTAGAACTAATAAATGAATTCAATAAAGTTGAAGGATACAAAATCAACATACAAAAATCAGTTGCACTTCTATACACTGACAACAAACTACCTGCAAAGAAAGTCAAGGAAACAATCCTATTTACAATAGCATTAAAAACAAGCAAAAAAAAAACCCCTAAATACTTAGGAACAAACTTCACCAAGAAGTGAAAGACATACACTTAAAACTATGAAACAATGATAAAAGGCATTTTAAAAGACTTTTAAAATGGAAAGACAGTCCATGTTCATGGACTGGAAAAATTATTGTTAAAATGTCCATTCCGAATGGGAGGGGGCGGGGGGTGAAGGGGAAACTGAGACGAAGCGAGAGAGTAGCACAGACATGTATATACTACCAACTGTAAAACAGTCAGTGGGAAGTCGTTGTATAACAAAGCGAGTCCAACTCGAGGATGGAAGATGCCTTAGAGGACTGGGGCAGGGAGGGTGGGGGGGACTCGAGGGTGGGGGAGTCAAGGAAGGGAGGGAATACGGGGATATGTGTATAAAAACAGATGATTGAACCTGGTGTAGCCCCCCAAAAATAAAAAATAAAAAATAAAAAAAAGAAAAAAAAAAAAATGTCCATACCAAGACGAGCAGACAGAGCATCTAGGAAGTATATGTTCCTAGCCCTCATTGAGAGTGGGGTCTCGAGATAGGATTAAGATGGCAGAGTAGGAGGATGTGCGCTCACTCCCTCTTGCAAGAGCACTGGAATTACAGCTAAATGCTGAACAATCAGCGACAGAAAGACACTGGAACTCACCAAAAAAGACACTCCACATCCAGAGACAAAGGAGAAGCCGCAGTGAGACAGTAGGAGGGGTGCAATTGCGTTAAAATCAAATCCCATAAATGCTGGGTGGGTGACTCACAACCTGGAGAACAGTTATACTGCAGAAGTCCACCCACTAAAGTGAGGGTTCTGAGCCCCACGTCAGGCTTCCTAACCTGGGAGTCCAGCAACGGGAGGAGGAATCCCCAGAGAATCAGACTTTGAAAGCCAGCAGGATTTGATTGCAGGACCTCCAGAGGACTGGGGGAAACAGAGACTCCACTCTTGGAGGGCACACAAAAAAGTGTGCTCACCAGGACCCAGGGGGATGGAGCAGTGACCCCACAGGAGACTGAACCAGACCTACCTGCTGGTGTTGGAGGGTTGCCTGCAGAGGTGGGGGGCAGCTGTGGCTCACCGAGGAGACAGGGGCACTGGCAGCAGGGCTTCTGGGAAGTGCTCATTGGTGTGAGCCCTCCCAGAGTCTGCCATTAGCCCCACCAAAGAGCCTGTAAGCTCCAGTGCTGGATAGCCTCAGGTGAAACAATCAACAAGGTGTGAACACAGCCCCACCCATTAGCAGACAAGCAGATTAAAGTGTCACTGAGCTCTGCCCACCAAATCCCAATGAAGTCTTACTGAGCTCCGCCCACCCAGCCCTACCCAACATCAGTCCCTCCCATCAGGAAGCAGGCTCAAGCCTCCTACATAGCTTCCTCTACAAGAGGGCGGACAGCTATATCAAGCAGTATCAGCAGTATTTCGTCCTGTGGAACTGAAAACCACAGCCACAGAAAGACACAGAAAATGAAAAAGAGGACTTTGTACCAAATGAAGGGACAGGATAAAAACCCAGAGAAAAAACTAAGTGAAGAGTAGATAGCACCCTTCCAGAAAAAGAATTCAGAATAATGATGGTGAAGATGATCCAGGACTTGGAAAAAAGACTAGATGCAAAGATTGAAAAGTTTACCAAAGAACTAGAAGAAGTAAAGAGCAAACAAACAGAGATATGCAACAAAATAACTGAAATGAACACTACACTAGAAGGAACCAACAGCAGATTAACTGAGGCAGAAGGGCAAATAAGTGACCTGGAAGACAGAATGGTGATAATCACTGATATGGAAAAGAATAAAGAAAAAAGAATGAAAAGAACTGAAGACAGCCTAAGAGACCCCTGGGACAATGTTAAATGCACCAACATACACATTACAGGGGTCCCAGAAGGAGAAGAGAGAGAGAAAGGACCCAAGAAAATATTGGAAGAGATTCTAGTTGAAAACTTCCCTAACATGGGAAAGGAAATAGCTACCCAAGTGCAGGAAGCACAGAGAGTCCCAGGCAGGATAAACCCAAGGAGAAACATGCCAGGACATACAGTAGTCAAACTGACAGAAATAAAGACAGAGAAAAGTTATTAAAAGCAACAAGGGAAAAACAACAAATAACATTCAAGGGAAGTCCTATAAGGGTAACAGCTGATTTCTCAGCAAAAACTCTGCAAGCCAGAAGGGAGTGGCATGATATATTTCAAGTGATGAAAGGGAAGAACCCTCAACCAAGAATACTCTACCCAGCAAGGATCTCATTCAGATTCGACAGAGAAATCAAAAGCTTTACAGACAAGCAACAGGTAAGAGAATTCAGCACACCAAACCAGCCCTACAACAAATGCTAAAGGAACTTCTCTAAGCGGGAAACAGAAGAGAAGAAAAGGACCTACAGAAACAATAACAAAACAATTAAGAAAATGGCAATAGGAACACATATATCAACAATTACCTTGAATGTAAATGGACTAAAAGCACCAACCGAAAGACACAGACTGGCTGAATGGATACAAACACAAGACCCATATATATGCTGTCTACAAGAGACCCACTTCAGACCTAGGGACACATACAGACGGAAAGTGAGGGGATGGAAAAAGATATTCCATGCAAATGAAAATCAAAAGAAAGCTGGAGTAGCAATACTCATATCAGATAAAATAGACTTTAAAATAAAAAATGTCACAAGAGACAAGAAAGGACATTACATAAAGATCAAGGGATCCATCCAAGAAGAGGAGATAACAATTATAAATATATATGCACCCAATATAGGAGCACCTCAATACATAAGGCAAATGCTCACAACTATGAAAGAGGAAATGCAAGGCAGAAATAGAGACACAGATGTAGAGAACAAACACATGGACACCAAGTGGGGAAAGCGGGGAGGGTTGGGGGGGATGAATCAGGAGATTGGGATACCAAATGGTACACTCTAAATATATGCTATTTATTGTCTGTTAACTGTATTTCAATAAAAGTTCTTAAAAAACAAAAAAACAAAGAAAATGTCCATACCTTCCAAAGCAAACTGTGGATTCAATGCAATCCCTATCAAAATTCCAATGTTATTTTTAATAAAAACAGAAAAAACAATCCTAAAATTTATATGGAACCACAAATGACTGCAAATAGCTAAATCAATTTTGAGCAGGAAGGCAAAGCTGGGGGACTTCCTAGGTGGTGCAGTGGTTAAGAATCTGCCTGCAAATACAGGGGACACGGGTTCGAGCCCTGCTCTGGGAAGATCCACATGCCGCGGAGCAACTAAGTCCGTGTGCCACAACTACTGAGCCTGCGCGTGCGTTCTAGGGCCCATGAGCCACAACTATTGAGCCCATGCACCTAGGGCTTGTGCTCCACAACAAGAGAAGCCACCTCAATGAGGAGCCTGCACACTGCAGTGAAGAGTAGCCCCCGCTCGTGGCAACTAGAGAAAACCCGTGTGCTGCAATGAAGACCCAACACAGCCAATTAAATAAATAAATAAATAAATAAATAAATTTATTAAAAAAAAAAAGGCAAAGTTGGAGGCATCACAGGTCCTGATTTCAAAATATGTTACAAAGCTGCAAAAATCAAAACAGCATGGCACTGGCATAAAAACAGACACATAGACCAACAGACCAGAGAGCCCAGAAATAAACCTACACAAATCTGGTGAGCTGATCTTCCACTGGGATGCCAACAATACACAATGGGGAAAGGATATTCTCTTCAATAAACAGTGTAGGGAAAACTGGATACCTATATGCAAAAGAATGAAACTGGACTCTTATCTTACACCACACACAAAGATGAACTCAAAACAGATTAAAGACAAACGTAAGACTTGAAACTGTAAAACTCCTAGAAGAAAACACAGTGGTGGAGAATTTTAGCTTTTGCAATGATTTCTTGAATACCAAAAACAGGCAAAAGAACCAGCAAAGTGAAAAAGCAACCTACATAATGAGAGAAAATGTCTGAAGTTCACATATATGATTAATACCCAAATACAGAACACTCATACAACTTAGTAGCAAAATAAACAACCCAATTTAAAAATGGGCAAAAGACAGGACTTCCCTGGTGGTCCATTTGTTAAGAATCCACCTTCCAATGCAGGGGATGTGGGTTTGATCCAGCAAGGAACTAAGATCCCACATGCCACATGGCAACTAAGCCTGAGCACTGCAACTACTGAGCCCACGTGCTCTGGAGCCCACACGCAACAACTAGAGAGAAACCCACACACCACAGCTAGAGAAGCCCACGCACTGTGACGATGAGCCCATGCGCTGCAATGAAAGATCCCACGTGCCCCAACTAAGACCTGACAAAGCCAAATAAATAAATTACCTAATTTTTAAAAAAATGGGCAAAAGAACTGAATAGACATTTTTCCCCAAAAGACATACAAATAGCCAACAGGAACATGGAAAGATACTCAACAATCACTAATCACCAGGGAATTACAAATCAAAACCGCACTGAGATATCACCTCACCCTGTGAGAATGGCTAGTATAAAAATAAAAATAAAAAGATAAGTGTTGGCGAGAAATGGGAATCCCTGTATATTGTTAGTGGGAATATAGGTTGGTATAGCTACTATGGAAAACAGTATGGGGATTCCTTGAGAAGTTAAAGATAGAACTACCATTTGATCTAGCAATTCCACTTCTGGATACACATCTAAAGGAATTGAAATCAGGATCTCAAAGAGTATGTATTCCCATACTCTTCTCAGCATTATTCACAACAGCCACAGTAAAAGCAACCTAAATGTCCACTGACAAATGGATAAAGAAAATGTGATATCTGCATGCAACAGAATATTATTCAGCCTTATAAAAGGAAATGCTGTCATTTGTGACAACATGAGTGAACCTGGAGGACACAATGCTAAATGAAATAAACCAGACACAGAAGAACAAATACTACAAATTCCCAATTATATGAGCAATCTAAATAAATCCTAGAGATCTACCATACACCGTAACGCCTATATCATATATTTAAAAATTTGCTGAGCCTGTGCTCTAGGGCCCATGAGCCACAACTACTGAGCCTGCGTGCCACAACTGCCAAAGCCTGCACATCTGAAGGCCGCACACCTAGAGCCCATGCTCCACAATAAGAGAAGTCACCGCACTGAGAAGCCCTTGCACTGCAACAAAGAATAGCCCTGGCTTGCTGCAACCGGAGAAAGCCCACGCACAGCCATGAAGACCCAACACAGCCAACATTTATTTTAAAAAAGTGGTTTTTTAAAAATAAATCAAAATAAATTAAGTATATAAATGATCATAGTGCAGAGTAAGCACTTAATAAATGGTAGATATTATTCATTATTATTCAGTCCTCCCATATCTTCCAGACAAATTTGCTACTCTCTACTCTTAGCTCCTCCAACCCACTGCACATCGTCTATATTACTTTACACATTATAGCAGAATTATGTATTTGTATATTCATTTCCTTCACCAGACAATGACCTCTTTTGAGGGACTGCAGTGCACTGGTGGCAACAAAATCAAAGCCTCAGAAGAATATCATATACACTGAGGCTGTTTGCTTCAGTGTTAAATGAAAAAATAAATGAATCAGTCAGTCTAGCTATGGTGTAGCAGATAATAAAATATCCTATCTCAGCCAAAAATTACAAATTCACTGTTAAGACTTTTCCAAGATTGTTGTCTGAAATGTAAATAACCCTGGGAAGAAGTAAATTGTTATGAGTCATTCTTACCTAAGTGAGGCAAGAAAAAAATAAATCTGAAGCAAATGAAAAGGATACGCCATTCCTCTGATACGTTTGATCTTTCCTGGATCTGTGAGCTGAATGGGCTTCAGGACCTTCCTTACAGGACATGAGAAAAACACTTCACCTCCTCCTCCAGGAGGCATTCCTCGTCGCACAATCTGTATGCGCAGTGAGAAAGAAGAGGTGAGTATTCAGCAGAGTGGATGACACCCAACCTGGCCGGTTTACACCAAGAATGAAAACCATTAGAACGCAGAAAGCTCTTTCAAGCGCAACTTGTCAATCCCTTCAAGATAAACAGTACCTGATGTTAGCTCCTCAGAGGACATGTGCTGAGCAAGGAGACTATATGGTGTGCAGGACAGAGCAGTGGACACAGAGCCTGCATGTCCCAATCACATCACTTCACCACCAGGACCTGTTTCTTAAAATGAGGGACTGGACTAGTTCATCAGCTTATCCCATTTTTTAACCATCAAGAACCCTTTTCGTCTCCTCTGGAATTAACTGATCCATTAAAACTCTACGTTACTAAATAAAAATGAAGTCATTTTCCTTGTTTAAAAACATCACTTTAAAAAGTATAGATGCTAAACAGCTTAAGATATCCAGTGTTATCACACTGGATTGATGTAATTCCCCTAAACAGTAAACAAACCGATGCTTAAATTACTTCGACCAGGTTTTGAAAGTAATTTACTGAAAATTCTCAGGGACATTCAGGTTGGGAGGCTCTGGACACAAATTAAATGATCTAGGTGAGAGAGGCAGCGTGGCCAGAATCCTGGCTCCACTACTCATTAGCTGAGCTGTTATGAGCCAAGGAGTTAATACATGTAGAATGCTTACAACATCGCCCACCATGAAGTAAGTTCAGTGTAACCGTTGGCTGCTCTTGTCATTACTAAAGGGTCCCTTTCAGCTCAAAGTCTGCAATGTGGGTCTTCTTATAAATGGTGACTTCAAATGTGCCACACACACACTGAGGCATATAGCTCCTCCAATGAGTGGGTAAGAAAATCTTCCACACTGATATATACCACCAACAACTTGTACCTTCTTACCTTTAGCTCAAATGATTCGCCATCAATCCCAAACTGTTTCAATAGAGGAAGCGCTGTTGCCTTAAGAACATCAACCTGTAGAAATATTTCAAGGGAAAAAAAAAAAGCTTAGTTAAACCTTGAGCAATGGAAAGAAGAAACAGCCCACAAAGCAAGTGAAGGCTTAGCCTCCAAGTAGATGAAGCAGGCTGGTAAAGAGAAAAGAGGCTGGCTTACAGCTGAGGGTGTGGGCCGGCTCTGCTCCCGAGTACAGACGACGATTTTATAAGCCACTGGCTTCTTTGAGCCCCTTTTCCACATTTACAATGTCACACACCCACCTTATGAGCCATCAGGAGCACCATGCAAAAGGCACCAAGAAACTGCTGGGCTCACACAGAAAACACAGACCTGTGCTCAGTCTTACAGGTATAAACACTATGTGAGAAAATCACCTGTTTTAGCCTTCTTTTTCAAACACGATTGTTTAATGTCTAGAGCTGGCGGCACTCCAGGCTAAAGCAAATCAAATGAACTATTCAACCTAAGCATCCTACTAAGAATCTTGCTGACACCCACCACACAGGCATTTAAAGGTGGTAATTCTACAAGGCAGTGGGGGCCTCCAGGGAAGGAGAGCCCCAAACTGCACAAAGCAACACAAACCCCAAACTGCAATGACAACATCCACAGCAAGACTGTGTCAAGTGTTAACTATCTGTCTCTGCCCCATTCAGAACTCCCAGGAGGCCTGTGGTCCTTTCTTATTCATTTGTGGATTCCTCATTGAGGATAAGGTGACATTCAAATCAATGGCAACTTGGGAAAGAAAAGCAATCCCTTGCTTGTTCCCAATGGAACAAGACTTTTCTTGGCCCTGTGGGGGCGGACCCTACGGCAGGAGGCACTGAGGGCAGGCGCACAAGCAGAGGATGTAGGGAAAAGCCCTGATCCTGGTCCAGGCTCTGCCTCCAGGTAGCTGCATGGCCTCAAACAAGAAAATCTCAATTGTCTAAATTTCCTTGTCTCTAAGGTAAGGAACTCAGCCTGCCTGTCTCCAAGTTGCTACCAACTCTAACATGCTAAGATTCAATAGAACAATATCCAACAAGGCTTTACGGCAGAGAACACTCCCCAACTAAATATTCTCGTATCAGAAAGTTAACCAGAGGTAGAAATGACTTATGAAGCCTAGGAACACATTCAGCATGGATCAGGTGAGGCAGAAGCAGTTAACGGGAAAATTCATTAAAGTTGAGCTAATTTCAATTAAATATTAAAGCTACACACACCTGAAAACTTAAAATATGCATTTGGAATTGCCAGAACCAAGAAGAATTCACTCTAGGCTGTTACTAAGGGCAGCTGGGCAGAAAGCCAAGCCAGATTCTGGAAAAGGTAGGTGCTGCAAGGATGCAGGGTACTCTGCACACATGACTCCTGAACTAGGCAGCCTCCAGAGCTCCTGGGGAAGAGAAAGGCAAGATAACAGAACATCCCTTCAGGTTCATCCTACCTACACCTGAAGTCATAAAGGATGAGGTCAAATTGACTCTGAGGGTCAGCCAGGAGCTCAAGTGTAACTCCAGGTGTGGTCCTGTCTCCCAAATCACTCTCCATCTGACACAGAGGGCAGGCAACTCGGTGCAGTGCGACAACGGTTGGAA
Organism: Hippopotamus amphibius kiboko; assembly: GCF_030028045.1. Classification (NCBI taxonomy): domain Eukaryota; kingdom Metazoa; phylum Chordata; class Mammalia; order Artiodactyla; family Hippopotamidae; genus Hippopotamus; species Hippopotamus amphibius. The sequence goes on from NC_080187.1 coordinate 97,244,774, forward strand.
AAGCAGTTGTGGGATGAAGCCCCACTCTGCCTCTTAGCAGCTCTGAGAACTGCACGCTATCTCCCCAGTGCCTTGGCTTCCTGCTGTATAAAGAGGGGCTGAACTGGACAAGTTCCACAGCCTCCCCCAGCTCCGCACACTGGTGCTAGCAGAGTGAGGATGGTCTGTAGGTTTTGCTTAAGGGAAACTGAGCTGTGACTCCGTGCTCAGGGAGGAAAAGCAGAAGTCTGACCCAAGGAGAAACTCAGGGCAAAGACATCACCCTTACAATTCAGTCAATCAATCAGCAGGTAGAAATATGATCAGATCCACACCAAATAGAAAAAGGGAAGAAAACTGCTCTTCAGTTCCCTTGTCTGAAACAGTGATAAGAACACCCACCTCACCTCATGAATCAAATAAACATAGATACAGACATAAGTACGCCTAGAACAGCGCCCAGCACACAGTAGGTTTCTTCTCCCTTTCAGGACAGTACTGAAAAATAATGGACTCTTCACTCACCAGTTGGCCAGCTGTGGCATCAATAAATATCTACTGGAGGCTTTGGTATCAAATCACCAAGATTCAAAGGAAACCTCCCAGAACTCCTCTTCTCAGAATTTCTCTCCATTTCCTACTTCTTGCCTCCAAGTGAAAATGTCCCTACCCCTTCATAAGCTCATCCCATCACTGCCGCTTTCAATCCTCATCCCTGCTGGATGTCTGCAGGAGTCAGCCTTATTAGATCCCCCTACCTCTCTCATTTTAATTCTTTCCTTCTTCATTACAGCTTTGCCTCAGCCTACAAGCAAGTTCAAGTTTCCCTCGTTTAAAAATTCCCAACCTCAGCTCTTAAAGAATCATCCTATCTAACTTCTGGAAGAATCTCCTAACCTTCTACGGTTCTATTTGCTACTCATCCTGAACCTGTGCTTGCCCTTGCACTCCAATGACACTGCCCTCTCAAAGGTCAATAAAACTTCTCACTGCCGAGTCTCCCTGCCCAATCCCAACTCAATTCCTGCAAAACCTGACTTTTGGATCATCCCTGGCTTCTCAGAATTCAGCTCCTGCTTGGCTTCTCCAAATACCTCTACCTCCACAGTCACTGTCTCCAGTTCCCCGTCCCCCACTCATACCTTACACACTCATTCCTCTTCTTCACCTGTTCTCAGTCCCTGGAACCACAGGGCCAAAACTCTACTGCCCTCAGAGGGCAAAAAGGGAAGTTAAACGAATGATGAGGTCAGCTAAGACCTGTGCCCAGCTGAAGATCTCATGCCTCGTCCAAAGAGGGCAGGTGCTACTCAGCTCCAACCAATGACTGTTATGGAGAAATAGCCGTCCAGTGCTGCCACACCAACCTACTACAATGTAAAATCTGGGAGTTAAAACATGAACAGCCAATTCAGCTATACACACCACCACCACCACCAGCATGTTGTGCAGGCCAAGGGAAAAACACCTGTCATTAACTGAGCCAAAAAGCCACCACAGTTCAGCGCTGGCACTAGTCAATCTCATTCTCCCAGGGAGTGAAATATCTGTAGGTAAGATCCTAATGACCTATTGCTGAGGCTCCAGACAATAATTTCCGACCTTCAACTGGACATCCCCTATGGATATCCCACCAACATCTCAGGGAACAGGACCAAAATCAAACATATCATCCATCACTCCACCACAATTTTCCTCTTCCCTGTATCAAACTCTTTCTGATCACTATCCTTGAAGTCAACCAGGATAGAAGTCACGGAGTTATTTATAACCCCTTCCTCCTCGGCCACTCTGATGAGTTACTGAGTTATGAAGTCCCTCCCTCCACACTGCCCTTCATATCTGCCCCTACCCTTACACTTCCAAATGCATAATGTTCAAATTCGTTGACACCTCTGCAATTCATCCTTCTTTCAGCCTCCAGAGTTATCCTCCTAAAAACCATGACTGGCTCTGGGGCTTCCCTTCCTCTAGAAAGCCCTCTGCAGCCCTCAGCACTCTGCTTGTGCCTCTACCAGAGCCCAGAGGTATTCAGCCTTGTAGCCTCCCGAGCTGTGTTCACAGCTGTCCACCCCACGAGAGCACAGTCCCTACGGGCAGAACTCATCACATTCATCCTTGTGTGCAGAGAGTAGGTGTGGACATAAGCTGATGGGGAAACCACATGTTAAAGAGAAAGTTCAAAGTGAAGAAGCCACAGGCTGAAGAAGTTACTCTTTATCCAGGATTAGGTGTATTTATTTTTTCCTGAGCTGGAGCCAGGTACTAACCAAGGTCATTTCAGTCATGCAGCTAGCAAAAGCAGAAAGTCCTGCGGCATATGAAAACAAGCAAACAAAAAAATTAAGTACTGTTTCTAGGGAATTCGTCAATTATTCTTTGTCACTGCGAATATGTAAATATGTAAATTTTAATACTGCCAGTGATAAAAGCTTTTAAGATCACTGGCAATTACAGAAAGAGTCCAAAACTGGGACACACAGTGCCAACGTCGCCTGTCTGCTTCGGGGCCTTTTCCCAATATTCAAGGCACCTTCCCCTCCCCCTCCCAATATGAAATTGTAGAGATCTCCTCTCATACTTTTTAACTGAAGGACCCACTTCCTAGAATCTTCCGCAAAATGCTGGAAAAAAGCAATCATTTGAAATTCTTTTAAAATTCTAAACAGTTCATGCAACATTCCTATACAGCTAAGAATTTCAGATCTTGTACTGTACTCGGGATCCTGGGAAGTTTATGCACCTGAATTCTCAAGAACTGGGGAATAATTCTCTTAATGCCTAAGAAGATATGAACTATGTTTATACTCTAGGCAGTGTCCTGGTGAATGCCAGCAGGCTCCGCTTTGGGGCTAACTGCACCACCTAATTGGTCTTCCTTGGTTAGGGAAGACACACACTTTATGCCTCAGAAGCTACACCTTCAGTGGCCTTGGTCCAAGGTCTGCAGAGGTAAAGACAAGCATCCTCAGTCAGGACTTCTTAGCCTGAAGACACTTTCTCCACACAACAGAGCTTCCAAAGGTAGGGATCCTTGCCTCACTACAAGAGGCCTAAGGCAGGCCTGCTCTAATCAATCAATCTCCCTCTCCCCCACCCCTCTGACACATACACACACACAAAACAAAACCCATCCCAGACTGGCATTAGGACAGCTGTAGGGCTTCCCTGGTGGCGCAGTGGTTGAGAATCCACCTGCCAATGCAGAGGACATGGGTTTGAGCCCTGGTCTGGGAAGATCCCACATGCCACAGAGCAACTAAGCCCATGGGCCACAACTACTGAGCCCGAGCTCTAGAGCCCACTAGCCACAACTACTGAGTCCACGAGCTGCAACTAGTGAAGCCTGCACGCCTAGAGCCCGTGTTCCGCAACAAGAGAAGCCACTGCAATGAGAAAACCACACACTACAATGAAGAGAAGCCCCCACCTGCCACAACTAGAGAAAGCCCGTGTGCAGCGACAAAGACACAATGCAACCAAAAATAAATAAAAATAAATAAATAAATAAATAAATAAATAAATCTTAAAAAAAAAAAAAAAAGACAGCTGTGGTAGCCACAATGAATGTTCTAGCTGTATATTAAGCTATCCTCCCTACACCTGCAGGAAAATTAACATGCTTAATAAGAAGCTTGCTGGTACCCACAAACTAGCAAAGCTCATATATTCCTTCCCTGCCCTTATGTCCTTTTTCTAAATCTGCAAACTCTTCTCGGAAGAAAAAAGTCCTAAAGTGTATGTAAGTCAAGATTATGCTGTAATTCTTGCCTAAAATTTTGGTCTGCTGCCTTCCAGCCTCAACCATCACATGACCTTATGGAAAACTCCACTCTCACGCACTTCAGCCAACAGAGCCATATTTCATGTCAACCATGATGAGACTGCAAGCATCTGCTCTGAAGGTTCTTAGACATGACAATGAAAGGCACTTTGACGAATATTAACAACTGTCACTGAATCTGATGATTATGAGCCTTGGCTCATCTGCCTCCTAGAGTGATTAACCTCTAATTTTCAAGGAAAATAACAAAACAGACTCAACAATAAACCCATGCTTTATCAGGAACTGGTTTTTCAAAAGTTGAGTTGTGACAAGAGACAAATAAAAATCACATCATGGTGTGGACTCACTACTCACCGAAGGGTCAACCTGGTCATTGGTCACTCCTCGCAGAACTATTCTCAGCGGGTGCTTCATAAATGGGGCCAGGCAGAGAAGACTTTCCAGATAATACCCAATGCTGCGAAGGACGTTGCAGTCATGTTCCACGGACCCACCATACAAGAGGCCAGGCTGATAATATAAGGTCGTTCCTTACACGGCAGGAAAGAAAGTCAGCAGGAAAAAAAACTAAGTGTCACAAAGGCAACGAAGGCAGTAAGTCCCAAGGGGAAAGTCTGGCAAGGGCATCCAAGAGAGTTCAAAATGCCATTCCTAAGAGCCTCCATACTTCACTCCAAAAGCTGACTCATTACTGTCAAGCCCCTGTAACAATAATAAACTGTGAGTGTAATTTAATAAACAGTAATAAATCAAACCCCTCCTTGAGCCATCTGAACTGCCAAAGCTATGGCAGGGCACAGAGCAGATATCCTAACAGGCACCCTAGTCTCCCAAGAGCAGACTCTCAGACTGTGCTGATGTAGGGGTTTACAAATGATGTTCTGAAATCGTCACGCCAGCAATCAGCTTTTTCTAGGCCCGGGAAATGAGATTTCCCATATACCACACTCATCAAACAAGGTACCTAGAGAAGGCAAGTACTTTAGGGCACTTACTTCCATTAACAGTAGCTATTTTCATTTAATAATAACTAATGGAAATGTCTAAAATTATTGAACAGCTTTAGTGGAAACTCTGTTATCTTTATTTACTCTTTCAAATATTCATATCAACTAAAAAGTTTCTTACTAGGTTTACATATTAGAGGAAAAACCAAATAAAATACTCTAGATGATTCAGGGGGTATGAATAAGTGAACACAGCATTTTTGATGCTAATACTCTTTGGCCAATCTCTTGTGGCACAATTTACCAATAAAGAAATTTAACATTAGAGGAACTACGTTCAGTCACCAAAAGAAAAGAAGCTCTTGGGTGTTTCATAAAATAAATATAGGTTTTACCATATTAAAAACCAAAATCCCAATAATCACAATCAGAATCACATTCTGATCAAAGTGGGAAAAACTCTATATCAGTTATTCTAAATACCACTAAAGTCACAAAACAATCTTTTAGGTCAAAAAAAACCCCTCTCAAGCCCCACCCCCCAAAAATAGACTCCCTAACCACTAAACTCTGCAAATCTGTTTATGCCTGCAAATTAACCACTTGAGAAACTGACCAGATCATCAGAATGATGGCTTTGTTGGGGACCAGGGGGAGTGGGGATGGGGACAGACACATGAGGTGGAAGAAAGCAAGATCATGTAAATGTCTTACTTCTCAACTAAGCTGCAGACGTGACCAGTAAAGAACAGAATTACCTGCCCTCTGAATCACCAATAAAAATTGCTGAAAAAATCCCCAGCAATTTCAAAGTAAACAAGCCAAGCCAAGGAAGACTAATTAAGAGAATCATAGCTTGCAAAGGGCATCTGACATTTTACACCTGAAACCTGCTACAGATCAACAAGTCCCATGGCCACTTATGAAGCCAAGCTTGTCTTCTTTCTTAAGAGAGCCAACACACAGAAAAGTTGTTTCCTTCGTTGAATATATGTACAAAGTCACATAGTTCATGGAGCCAGTCAAAGGATGCTTGCCATAATTGTCTACACAATGTAGATAAAAGTTTCTAATGGCAAAACAAAACAAAACAAAACAAAAAAAAATAAAAAGCTAGAAACAACCTAAATGTTTATCAGTTGGAAACAGTTAAATAAGTTATCATGCATCCATACAGTAGAATACAATATAAAGCCCACTGAAATGCTGAGATGGACCTGCATGTGCCTGGCAAGAAAATTCTCTGAGACATCTGCACTAATGAAAACACGTGGCTGCATAACAATATGAAAAGCATGACCCTGTTGATGATTTGAGATACAAAAGCAAACGCATATAAAGGAGACCAGGACACAGTCCCCACAATGAGACCATGGCTGCCCCTGGGAGAGGGAATGGAGGAGGAAACAGGTGAAGGGATTTTTCACATTTTTTGCATATACTTGTATAAACTTATTTTAAAAGACAAAAAAAAAATGGCACATACAACTACCTCAGAGAGTTTGTTGGAAGATTTTATTATAAGTTAAATGGATGTTGAAAAGTGGTATATAAATGTTAGGTATAAAATATTGTTATTGTTTAAAAAGAGGAAGTGCTCATCTGTTGATCTGAAATTTTCACTCTTCTAACTTACTTAAATCAAGTGTATGCTCCTTAAATTGGCAGATTTCACATACCATCTCCAGACAATTGTATCAGAGACAGGAAACTGGGTCTTTCCATCCAAATACAACATTTGTACCATCAAAAAGAGTGAATAACAGAGGAATATGTAAGTAGGTGCTTTCAGGAATGGGAAGAAAAAGAGCTTACCTGTTTGGTTTATTTCAATTCGAGAACCATTAGTTATTTTGTCCAACAGCCTTATGAAGCTGGCTTCAAAATCTGTGTGGAGAAAAGAAAACAGACTGGCTTCATGTTAGGTCACCATTTCCAGAGAGCACATCCATCCAAGTACTGCAGTGCAAGGTAGGTTACTTCCTGCATCATACCTGGGTTCTTCTCAGGACTTGGGTGGTTCACTGGCTAAGGAATCTGAAACAGCTGAAGAGCACTGACTAGTAGAATAGTAGTTTAGTAGTTTAGTAGAATATTAGAAATAACTCAGGTTTCATATCCCACCAAAAAATAGCAACTCTTCCAGCAATCTAATAGGACATTAATTTCAGCAGAATAACACCCACTTTTTTCTTCTGCCCTCAGGAGTGTGTGCCAAACAAGGGAGAGAACAAAAAGCAGGAAAGAGTTTTAAAGCCAAATTCTTACTTGCCGCAGAATACCTGACAGGGAAAATTAAATCGAGGGCCACCCTTCAGTCTCAGAGACAGTAAGAGGTCACCGTCTCTCCCATTCAACAAAACGTCCCAGCTCCTTTCCTCTATCTTACTGATCTAGAGCTATCTAACCAGTTCAGCTTTTAATTTTATTACAGAGTTGCTTGAACATACAGTATTGCTGCCACCTTTTTTAAATGTATGAAAAAAGACTGGAAGCAAAAACACCAAATGTTAATAAATAGGTTTCTCTTCACGATAGGATTTTATATGAATTTAGTTTTCTTGTTTAAATGTTAATGTTTAAATTTGCTTCAATTGCTTTTATGAATAAACTGTTATCTAAAATATAAAAGTTGTTTATCCTTTAAAAGGTGGGGGGGGTAGATTTTAAATGTGAAACATGGGAAGAGGCAGAGTGAAGACTCAGGAGTGCATGTCCTCTGTCCTGATGAAGTGATTTTACACACACACACACACACACACACACACACACACACACGCACGGGCTTTAGCTTCTACCTCCCTCCCGTGAACAGGACAAGGAAGACCAAGTCTTCCGCACTGAAGGCATGGTGACTGCCTGACAGTTGCAGGCAGTTCCTACTCCTATAATAGATTAGCAGAGTTCACGAGCACAGACCTTAGCAGTCACCTAAACTGATCCCAAAGGGTTAGCAGATCAACTAAGCAATTCCTATCCACCTGTTCTGTTACTTAACACTGTTCCATAACTCCTGTCATAGCAGATTCTGCAATCTGTACAAAGAGCACTGGGCTAGAAGTCAGAGAAACTCCCTTACGTCCTGAAACAAGGCATAATGGCTAATAACAGCAGCTGTGTATTAATGCTTACCGTATGTAATCCTTATCATCACTAAGCAAGAAAGGCTTCCCATTCTACCGAAGGCTGAGGCCCAAGAATGCCCTCTAGCTTGCTCTAGTTAAACAACTGGCAAGTGGCAGAGCCAGGATGTGAACCCAAGTCTGCCTTTCTCCAAAATCCATACTCAACCACACCACAACATAAGTTTGCCTAACTCAGTTTAATCCCTCAGAGCCAACCTCTTCCTCTAGAAAATCATGGTACCTTTCAACTGCATGCAGTGATTTACTGAAGGACCCTGCAGATGATTTAATAAGTACCCAGTCAACATTTATTTTTAATGACATTAGAACAGAATAAACAATATCAGAGTTACACAGTAAGGGTGCTGTTCATGAAATTTTTAGTCTCAGTCTTACATGTATTTGTATGTGTATTAGGTTGTAGGATAAGTAACATCACAAAAGTTCAAAAGTAACAACGACAAAATTGAACTAGAAATTATTTCTATGGTGTTTTTATATAGACTATTCTATGTTTTTAAAAAGTAGGCATGATCTATAACACAATGCCACTTTCTACTTATGTTTATAGAAAATGCAAGGTATTCTGCACAAAAAGGGAAAACTCTTGATTTGCTAAAGCTTTCAGGGTGCCTAAATGGGAGAGAGGAACAAGCATTTATGAATAAAGCCCAAGATTAATTAACTCCATAGCCTTTAGGGATCAGGAAAGAAAAGAAAACAAAATTACTTTAGAAGTAGTTTTTTGTTTTGGTTTGGTTTGGTTTTTGTTTTTTTAGCTATCCATTTTTAGCAATCCACTGGGGCTCTTGAGCGTGAACACAGTTAAAAACACCCAGCAGGGGAACATGAGTAGGAAGAGCATGGATGCCTAAAGAGACCTCCAGGCAGGACCAACCCATGGTCACAGTAAATAGGTGCTTCAGAAGCAGTACTTCAAAGAACCAACTCCGAGCTAATCCAGAATCTTGGTAACAGTGAAGATATAGCTCCATCACCTGGTATGAAAAAACATCTCGAGTTCACCTAATAATAGCGAGATCAAGTCTCAAACTTCATGAAGATACTCTGTGTAGGACTCCTTGCCCCTTGACTACTTCAAGACTGCTCCTAAGAGTACAGAATGTTAGATATCTAACAACATTAGGGGGAAAGCTCCCCAAAATAAGCGAGCAAGTACAAGCAGAAATTTACCAAAATAAGCACAAGCACAATTTTACTAGATGGTTTAGGAGTACATACTTAGGTTACACAGCTATAAAGAGAATCAACATGAATAGTCAGGGGACTGGCTAGCATTAGGGGAATGGAAGGGAGTGGTGAATGAAAGAGGCACACAGGTGTGCACAATGTTCTATTTCTTGACCCGGTTGGGATCACAGATGTTCATTTTCTAATCCTATAAGCACTACTTCTATGAATTTTTTTCATTATATTTCACATTTTAAACAAATTTGTACTATTAGTAACTTCAATTTCAAGATTTCTTAAATACTACCTCCCACACCTACTGAGCTCCCTTCCCTAGTCCCCCAAAGAAGTGAGCTTATTATTTCCTTAAAGGGGCTGGTAACTTCTAGACCTGACCCATTTCTCATGGTCACTTCAGCCTGACCCATTCCTCACTAAGAAACGCAAAACTACGTCTCCAAGAAAGGGAGTGAGAGAGAGAATACAATCTAAAGATCCACACTTTAAAAACAAGGAGCATAAAATAGATAACTAATGAGAATCTGCTGTATAACATAGGGATCTCCACTTCGCTGCACAGTAGAAACTAACACAACATTGTAAAACAGCTACACCCCAACAGAAAAATAAATAAGCAAAAAATAAAAACAAGGAGCAAACCTCAACAAATAGTTTCCTCTTAAAAGTATTATAACTCAACTCAAATTGTAGAAATATTAGTCTGCTTAAATAACGACATCTACATACCTGAACACTGCAGCTATAAAATTAATGAGGTTTTTTTAATATATTGATATGAATAGTCTCCACAGTACACTGAGTGGGAAAAAAGTAAGATGCACGTGGCCTTTGTTTGAGAAAGGGAAAAGCGTGTATTGCTTATTTATGGAAAAAACAGCCCTGAAAAGAAACACAACAAACCAACAACAGTGGTTGCTTCACAGGGAAGGAAGATTGGGAAAGAGACAGACAAACAGAGACAGACATTGTAAACCATTCATTTTGTTCCCTTTGAATTTCATGCCATGTATATGCGTTTTTAAAAAATACATAAAAATTAAACTGAAAAATACAAGTAAAGGTACTGTAACACAATTTAAGGAGCCAATAAACACTGCTCTTATTAAACAGTCTATGAAAGATCTTTATAATACAATGAGCTATTTTTTAAATAACTGCTTAATTGCATAAGGAAATGTTCACACTACATTAAGGAAAAAAATATAAGTAATATATACAATGTGATTTCAATTTCGTTAGAGAGATAACTAAAAGATAAGACAGCGAACTACTAACACATGAAAATTAGGGGTCATTATTTTCATCATTAAATCCAAAAAGGTAGAAATTACAAACATAAACCCAAGTCTCAGAATAAATTAAAAGACGTCTGCTCACTTGGAAATAATGTATGTACAAAATATTTACATATTTTATGTAATTATGCATGTGATAGATAATAAATTATATTTTAACTTAAATATTTACATAACATCTTTCCTAAATCATGAATAGGTCAAGAAAAAAAACTAAAGAGACATATCAATTTCATCAAAATATATGGGAGTCTACCAAAGAAAAACTTACCATTCTAAACACTTTAGTAATTAAGAAAAAGAAAAGCAAGAGAACAATGAACTGAGATTTTAGAAATGGAACAAAATCACAAGCCAAAAAGTAATTGAAAATAATTTCAAAAGAAGAGATAAACAAAATGGAAAACATAGCAAAAAATCAAGCTAATTCACTGAAAAAAACTAAAACATAAATCAATAGCCTCACTCATTTGTAAAAGGAAAGAAAATGTGAATTAATAAGATAAAAAATAAAAATTACAATTAATACAAAAGATTGAGAGTTTTTATGGTACACTATTCCCTTGTTTACTGATACAGCTGGAACTAAAACAGATGGTTATGTAAAAAGATAACAAATCAAAACAGATAAAACAAATTTTAAAAAAGGCACAAAAAAGATAAACCCAAAACAAAGGGAATGTGAAAACTTATCAAGTAATAAACAGAAAAGAGCACTGATGAAGTTATTTAAACATAGACAGAATACATAAATTGTGACATATTAATAAAATATAGTATCATGATACAGCAATGAAAATCCACAAACTATTGCTGCTACAACAATGATGGATCTCACAAACACAATACAGAATTAAAGCCAGACACACACAAAATATATACTCTCTGACTCCACCTACATAAATCATGGTTAATATTTCAGAAAACTGATCTACAGTGTAAAAAGTCAATTTACTGTTTACACTGGGGGTGGGAGGAAATGGTGTGACTGGAAGCAAGCATGAGAGGGGTTTGTGGGTTGCTGGTCATGTTTTATTTCTTGACACGTGTAATGCCTACATGGGTATATTCACTTTGTAATAATTCATCAATTCATCAAGTTACACATTCATGGTTTGTGCACTTTTCTTAATGTGTGGGATAATTGGTAAGTTTATTTTAAAAATCAAGTTCAAAGCAATAACAACTTTTAAAATATGAAAAAAGCAAAGAAACCCAATCATCTCTCAAATTTACCATGATACTAGACACGTCATTAAATACACCTCAAGAAAACACAGCATCACTACAAGGAAGAAGTAACAATTGAGGGAAAGGCTATCTTACCCATTAAGCAAAAGGATTTCACACACTTTGATTTGACCCCATATTTCTGTTTTTTTTTAAAGCATAATTTTTGACCCACCAATTCCTTATCTAGAACTCTATCCTACAGAAATAGAAATATGCTAGACTACTGCACAAAAATTTTTTTACTGCTGCTTTATGTATAATAAACACTGAAGATTTTTTTTTTGCCCCATACCTTCAAATTTTCCTAGATATTTTACTTTGCTTATATAAAAACCTATAAAAGAAGTGAAACCAACAAAGGGCAACTTATTTCTCTGGTTTATGCTGTTTCTACCATCTTCAAGTCTCCTATTTGTATCCAACCTCTTCAGTTCTAGTCCTTTTCTTCAAACACATTGGGAGCAGGTAACCTTTCTCTAACCCTAATGCAATAGACTATTTCCTCCACCTCAGGAAATTACTAAAGATGGAGCAGCACAACATTACATAATAAAAGAGTCAATCCACCAAGAACACAGAGAAAGTCTAAATGCACCAAACAACGAAGCTGCAAAATATATAAAACTAAAACTGTTCAAACTGAAAGCAGAATGAACTCAACAATGCCATCAACCAACAGGATCCAATCAACATTTACACAACACCCAACTCACAACAGCAAAATATACATTTTTCTCTCCAAGAGTCCATGGAACATATACCAAGATAGACCAAATCTTGGGCCATAAGAAACTGCAACAAATTCAAAGTAATTGAAATCATTCAGAGCATGTTCTCCAAACAGAATGAAATCAAACTGAAACCAGTACCAAAATGATAACAGGAAAATATACCCACATGTGGAAGTTAAATAACACACTTATAAATAATCCATAGATCAAAGAGGAAGTCTTAAAGGCAAGAAAAAACACACTGAACTGAATGAAAATTAAAATATGACATATTAAAATTTGTGGGACACAGCTAAAGCAGTCTTGAGAGGGAAGTTTATTGCACTAAATACCCACATTATAAAAGAGAAAAGGTTTCCAATAATCTCACCACAACTTAGAAAAAGCATAAAATAAATCCAAAGGAAGGGAAGGAAATAATAAAAATAGTAGAAACAGATGAAACAATATAGAAAAATAGAGAAAAATCAGTGAAACAGCTGGTTTTTTAAGAAGATAAATAATAATGACAAACCTCTAGCAAGACTGAAAAAAATCACAAATCATCACTATCAGGAAACAGGGAATATCACCATAGACCCTGCAGACATCAAAAGGATCATAAGGGAGTACTATGAACTCTCCATATATAAAACAATTTAGAGGAAATGAACCACTTCTCCAAAAAACATAAACGACCACAACTCATCAAATGAAATGGATAATTTAAATGGATAATTTAAAACTCACAAAAAATAAATCTCTAAGCCTTTATAGTTTTATTGGAGAATTCTACCAAATGTTCAAAGAATTAAAATCAATTCTACACAATCTCTTCTAGAAAACAAAAAGGAAATAGTTTCCAATTCAAGTTTGTATTATTCTAGTTTGAAATATCAAAACCAGACTAAGACAGTACAAAAAAGAAAACTACAAATCAGTATCACTAATGAATATGTACCCCAAAACCCTTAATAAAATGCTAGCAAATAAAACCCAGCAATATATAAAAAGAATTACACACCATGACCACAAGTGGAGTTTATTCCAGGAATACAAGGCTGCTTCAATATTTGAAAATCAATCAATGCAGTACACCATATTAACAGACTAAAGAAGAAAAATCACATGATCACATCAATTGGTGCAGAAAAAGCATTTGACAAAACACAACACTCATTCACACACACACACACTTTAGAAAAACAGGAATAGAAAGGAACTTCCTCAACTTGATTTAAAAAAAAAAATCTAAAAAAATATATAGCTAACATCACACTTTGTGGCAAAACACTGGATGCTTTCTCCCTAAGTTAGGGGGTAAGGTAAGGAGGTTTGCTCTCATTACTATTATTTAACATAGTGCTAGAAGTCCTACCCAGTGCAATAAGGGAGAAATAGAAGGGATAAAGTTCAGAAAAGAAGAACTAAAACTGTTCCTATTTGCAGATGACATGACTGGCTACATAAAATATCACAAAGAAACTCTACTCCACTTCACCGTACAGCAGAAACTAATACAACACTATAAAACAACTATACCCCAATAAAAACAGGAAAAAAAAAATCCCTAAGAATCTAACAACAACAACAAAAACACACACTTAGAACTTGTAAGTAAATTTAGCAAGGTTGCAGGACACAAGATAAATATCCCAAAAAAAATGAGTTGTATTTGTATATACTACCAATGAACACATGGAGACCAAAATTTAAAATAAGATACCATTTACAATTGCTAAAAAAAGTAAGACATTTAGGTGTAAATTAACAAAATATGTACAGGACTTATACGCTAAAAACTACACAATGCTGATGAAAGAAAACAAAGATCTACATAAATGGAGAGATATACTATGTTTATGAACTGGAAGACTCAATACAGTATAAAGATAACTCTCCCTAAATTATCATATAGGTTTAACACAGTTCCTATCAAATTCCTAACAAGATTTTTTTTATAGATGCAGACAAAATTATTCTAAACTTCATATGAAAAGGCTAAGGAACTAGAATAGCTAAAGCAATAATGAAAAATAAGGGTAAAGTTGGAGGGATCAGCCTACCCAAATTCAAAATTTATTATCTACGTATAGTAACCAAGACACTGTAGTACTGACAAAGAGATAGACATGCAGATCAGTGGAAGAGAACAGAGAACCCAGAAAGAGATCCACACAAATACGCCTAACTGGTTTCTTTACAACGGTGCAAAAGTGCTTAAATGGAAGAAAGACAGCCATTTCTACAAATGGTGCTAGAGCAGAGGGACATCCACAGGCAAAAAAATGAACATGGACCTAAGTTTTAAATTTCATACAAAAATTAACTTAAATATAAAATGTAAAACTATAAAACTTTTAGGAAAAAAAAATCTTTAGGATCTAGGGTTAGGCAAACAGTTCTTAACACCAAAAGTACCAGCAATAAAAGAAAACTTTGATAAATTCTATTTCATTAAAACTTTCCCTCTGCAAAAGACCATGTTAAGAGAATAAAAAGACAAGCTATAGAGCGGGATAAAATACTAGGAAACGACATATTTGACAAAGGACTAGAATATGTAAAGAACTCTCAAAACTAAACAAAAAAAAATCTTACTAGAAAATGGTAAAAGACATGAAAAGTTGTTCAATATCATTAGCTGTCAGGAATACGCAAATTAAACTACAAGACAGCACTAGACACTAATCAGAATGGCTAAAATTAAAAATAGTCACACCACCAAATGCTGGCAAGAATGCAGAGAAACTGAAATCATTCCTACACTGCTGCTAGGAATATAAAATCTACCCTTACCATTAGCATAGTCGTCAGGCCTCCCCCAATTCCAGTTATCTATCAACAATTTTTGAGTCCCAGACCATTCTGAAATAAAGTATAGGCACATCCTTGTGGTATAATAAAAAATATATTTGGTCTTTGTTTCTGGCACAGAGCTCCTAAAACTCTTGGAAGTTTCAGAGCTACAGGAGTCTCTTTTAAAAGTTATTCATACAGAGCCCCTTTTGGGCACACCTGAGTTTATGCTGATGAGGTGACTTAGGGTGGAGCCCCTAGACAGCCTCAGGATGGGGCTGGTCACCAGGAAAACCAAATGATTAGATGCTTAGAACTTTCAGTCCTACCCACTGACTTCTGTGGGGGTGGGGGGTGTCGAAGTGTGCCTGAAAATTAAGACCTATAAAAACTCTTGAAGAGGAAAGAACTTCCAGGTTGGTTTAAAAAAAAAAAAAAAAAATCCACATTCTGGGAGAGTAACAAACTCCAGTTCCACAAGAACAGAAGCTCCTACTTCAGGACCCTTCTGGACCTGGCCCTATGTACCTCTTTATCTGGCTTTTCATCTGTATCTTTATAATATCCTTTATTATAAACTGGTAAATGTAAGTAAATGTTTCCCTGAGCTGCATGAGACATAATTTTAGCAAATTATCAGACCCCAGGAGGGAGTCTGGGAACCCCCAATTTATAGCTAGTTGGTCAGAGGTGTGAGTGGCCTGGACTTATGACTGGGACTTGTGATTGGCATCTGAGGGGGTGGAGGGGAGTCTTGTGGGAGTGAGCCCTTAACCTGTGGGATTTGATGCTATCACCGAGATAGTGTCAGAATTATGTTAAATTTGTAGGACACCCAGGGAATGTCCACTGAGAATTGGAGAAATGCTTAGTGTGGAGAGAAAAACCCACACATATGGTAGTTTCCCCTTACAATCCTCCTTTTAGAAGATCCAATTTATGAACAGCCAGATTTATCCCCAAAACAATATATCAGTTTGTTTTTTACCTGTAAGGACCTCTATGTGGCATGTTTCCTCAGCACATTTTAAAGGATTCTTTTCATTAAAATTCCACTTACCCCTCCTTTTTCAGAATCTCATCTGCTTAAGCCACGTGCAGCACTCCCCTAGGACCAAATAACTCCTCTCTCCAGTTTCGCAGCAAGGCTTAGTCTTGTGACTTACTCAGGGACTTGGGTAGCAGCAGTCCCACATCCTAACTGCTAAACCAGGGCTTTTGCCCAAGTCCATCATTTCTGTATCTCCACTTTAAAAAAATCATCATTCTTGTGGAATTTTTTCCATATGGATCTTGCCATACCCAGAAAATGTTAACTCAAATGAACCCTGCAAGATACAGCCCTCATGAAACCCAGAAACAGAAGCACTTTGGACAGCTGCTTTATAATCTGAGGAACACTCAAGTCCACCAAGCAGTCAGATGGGAGAACAGGCCTTCCAGGCTGGAGCTGCTGCCATCTGTTTCCAGCTCTGTCACTGACTGGATATTCAACTTCACCAGCTATCTTACTTAACTATGTCTCGCCTTTTTTACCTTCAATAAAACAGCAACAAAAAAAATATTTATTTCCTCCTCATTGATGGAAAGAGTCTAATGAGACAATATATTCGTTCGTGTTCCTCAAGAGTGAAGTAAAAATTACACATGCGGCTGTGTAATTAATAAAAACCATTCCGGGATCCTCTTTCTTTAGGATTCAAATTCTTCTCATTCTTGACAATTCCTCTTTCAAAGGAGGCAGTTTTATTTAAGAGATTAACAAATCTGCCTGAAGTCACAGAGTTTGACCTGGGTCTCATCCCCTTCTGAATCTTTATGCAGTTTTCTTGGTACCTCACGCTGCTATTCCCAACCATTAGGGATACGAAGAAAAGAAAAAACTTAATAATTAAGTCCGGTAGACCAGGGTCTTCCAACATCAGCGCTGATATTTGGACAGAATATTTCTTTGTGTGGGGAGCTGTCCAGTGCGCTGTAGAATGTTTAGCAGCATCCCTGGCCTCCACCCACTAGGTGCCAGGAGCAGCCTCCCAGTTGTGACAACCAAAAATGTCTCCAAACAGTGCCAAATATCCCCTGGGGAGCAAAACTGTCCCTAGTTAAGAACCACTACATTATACATATAACACACAATTATTTGGAAGCCATCACTTAAAAGGAAACCTTTAGACTGAAAAGGAAACAGAGAAGGCATAATTCTCTTTAAATATTTGAAAAGTTTCCATATAGAAGCAGGAACAGATTTCAAATGCCAGAGAACACAACTATACTATATGGACAGAGGTTACATAATAATAAAACCAGCTAACATTTATTCTTCCTGTACGCCAGGCACTGTTGAGTGCACTTTCAAGTACTATTTCATTTAATCTTCCCAATAACCCTTTGAAGTCGGCAGTACTAGCCCCACTTTACAGATGAAAAAACTGAGGCTCAGGAGGTCCAACAGCTAATAGCAAAAGCAGAACCAGGTCTCAAATTGAGATCTAACTGAGCCCAAGCTCTTAATCCCCAAGCTACTACCACCATGACAAATGAAAGATTTTACCTCCACATAATAAAGAAAATGAATAACTTTTTGACTTAAAAGCTGTTTCTTTTACCAACAATGATTCCCGCAGCCACCATCTCAATCCTATCTGTTCAGATCAGAAGATCCAGAGAGCCTTCCTTCATAACCTCAGGGGAAGCCTCTGCTTTAACACTACTGAGCCCCTTTACAACTTGCTACTTCAAGTTACTCAGGCTACCCTCTCAGCTCTTCCTTAGAAAGCTCCTTGAAAGTGGGGCAACTAGCTTCTCAGGTTTACACCTCTACAAAGACTTGCACTTACTGGGGCTCAATAAACCTTTTCTGAATGGCTATTCCAGAGACGTCACCCCCACCCTCTAAAGCTCACACCAGAGGCGATATTTAAGCAAGCACCTTCAGGAGATATAATTCTTGCATTTGCGCTGAAGATTTTATTGGAAATGCTGAGTATTTTCCAACTTTCAGAATCTGAGTCAGGAAGAGTCAGAAAGGGAAAAATGACAGATAAGACAGTCCATTGGCTACATCTCCATTCAAACTACCACATACTCGTTTGACTATGATCACATACTATGTGTCGGGGCTACATGTATTTATGTATATGCGTGCATGCATATACACTTAGCTGTGTATATCAGACACATATATGTCTATGAACGCATGTATATACGTATATCTCAGTTCCCTCTTTAGAAATTAAGCAAATGTCTACAGGGTTTCTGAAGCCTTGAATCCAACCCAGGAGGTCTAAATTAGAGGTCTCTTTTTTCCTAGTATAAGGTAAGGCAAATAAGGGTATACATAGTGCTCCTCATAAAATAGCAGCACAAGTGCCAACCAGTACTACCGTCCTCAGGTACCAGAGTCAGGTATCTTTTCAGGAAAATGCCAAGTTGCCAAACCCCATTCATGTGTGTGGCAATGAAGAGGTGTTCACAAACAGTTCAGTGGGGAGAAAGGAAAACATCACTCAATTGTACCTAATGGGCACTATTTTTCCATTAGAAATCTCAGGTCTCCAGGCTAAAGTACTTCTATTTCTCATTTCAAAAAAAAAAAAAAAAAAAAAAAAAGCTATGCCCAATGTTCATAGAAGTAGAAGCCTGTCTTCTTACCACATCCAGCTGGTGGTGAGTTCTCTAGGGGTGAAGGGGAGAGCTGGCTGGGAATGCCAGAGAGTAGAGCAGTCAAGCAATTGCTTTGCCCAAGGTTCAGACTCAAAATAAAGGCAAGAAATGTTGGCGGGGGGGGGGGCTACTTCCTAGGTGGTGCAGTAGTTAAGAATCCGCATGCCAGTGCAGGGGACACGGGTTCGATGCCTGCTCCAGGAATATCCCACATGACACGGAGCAGCTGAGCCTGTCCAACCACAACTATTGAGCCTGTGCGCCACAACTAAAAAAACAGAAAAGAAATGTTGAAGGGAAGAGCACCTGGCATAAACCATGCTAGGGGTCCCTCAACTTCTTCAGTGTTTTTGAGCAGTACAGTGAAGGCAGTAACAATCCTGTACCAACCCAAGTGTTTCTTACTGTCCCCAGGTTCCTATCCATGGTACAGATGTTCTTCTGATTCTTTCCTTCCTAACCTTCTATCTCCATCAATGACATGGCATTTTCCCCTTCTGTGCAACCAATCACCATTCAAGAGAAGCAGAAATGCAACCATCCAGAAAATGCATTCAGACTGATGATGAAATGGGCTGGCCACCTAGTACAGGAGCCATCACAAAATTAAACACATCAACAGGGCCCAGAAAGCTTCCAGGACCAAGCACAAACCCTCTGCTCCTTCAATTTGCAGATAGGTTTTTTCCTTTTTTTTTTTTTTTTTTGGCCTTGAACTAATTTTCCCAACCTGACATAATCAGACAAAAGCTTTTAAATATATGAGTCTTATTCCAGGGAACCAGTTGAAACTCGGAGACAATTTAACTTGATATGGGTTTAAATGGGGCCTTATTTTTCATCTACCCACCTTTGTAGGGCAAAAAGACAGCTTGGAAGCCTGTAGTTTAGCGCTTGTCACCAATCCTTTACTCAAGTCAAGGCAATTAGGCCCATGACTGTTAAAAATTTATCTCAAAGCTCCTGTCCTGCACAAATCAATCACAGTCACTGCTGAAAACAAACACGGAATCTTAAAAAATTCTTTAATCCACACCCAAGGAGATGTGTGAGGGCAGCCGAGAGAAATCTTGTTGACAGGGACAGCCGGTGGTGTCCAACGGGGCAGCTGCTTCTGAAACCTGTTTGGGACAGGGGACAAAACCAACCAGTGGTACTTTTCTCTCCAAATCTCTCTCCATCTTTACATCTGCCCATTCACCACATTTTCGGTCAAAAACAAAAAACAAAACCACCTGTTTTTCTCCATTGAGAGGTTTACAGCGAGAGCAAGAGGGACTCGAGACAAGCGAGGGGGCGATGCCTGGGATATGTTGCAACATATAATGCTGGAAAACGTGTAACTGTTTACTACTAGCGCCCCGGAGACGCCGAGCGCCGCGCGCAGCTGAGAAAGAGCAACCCTCGGGGCGCGACCCCGCCTCCCCCACAGCCCCGGGAGCGTTCGGGTCCGGGGGCCACGCGCAGGGAGCCCCCCGCCACGCGCCCACAGGACCCGGAGGCTCCTCGCGCGCCGGCCCCCGGCGCATCAGCGCTGTCTCCCCTCGGGACCCACGCCCACCCAGCGCGCTGCCCGCCCCGGAGTTACCTCGGAGGCCGGGGTTGTCGTCTCTGGCCCGAATCTTTCGGATTTTGACGGGGCGCCCGCTCAGAGTGGACAAGACCAGACGCTGGCGCAAGAAGTTGCAGCCCGCGTAGCTGAGGGAGTGCGCCTGGGTCGCCATGTGCACGCCCTCCGCAAAGGCGCGGGCGGCCGGGGCGAGGCGATTTCGGACGGGCGCGGGGGTCGCGGTTCTGGCGACGGCGGCAACAGCGGCCGTGGCGGCCCAGGTTCCCTCCTGCAGCCCCGCAGCCTCAGGCGCGT
This sequence comes from Hippopotamus amphibius kiboko, assembly GCF_030028045.1. Taxonomy (NCBI): domain Eukaryota; kingdom Metazoa; phylum Chordata; class Mammalia; order Artiodactyla; family Hippopotamidae; genus Hippopotamus; species Hippopotamus amphibius. Next base: position 97,265,388 of record NC_080187.1, read on the forward strand.
CCACGTGGTTTGGAACAGGAAGAGAGAGAGACGAGACACCGGGTCAGAGGGGAGAGGGGCGGAGCCGGTGACCACCTCCCCGCCTCCCCGCCCGCCTGGGGGCGGCCTCCGCACCGAGCCACGCCACTATTGGCCGGCGCAGGATCAGGGCGGTGCCCGTGCCGCACCGCTATAGGCCCGCACTAGGGCTGGGCGGTGCCCAGGCTGCGCTACCATTGGCCTGCGCTGGAGCTGGGCGGTGCCCAGGCCCCGGCAACAGCGCTCGGCTGGAGGAGCGCGGGGCGGTGGTGGGAGCTGGGGTGGCCTGGGAGCGGAGGCACGGAAGCACGCCTTCGCCGCCAGTGTCCGCGGGGTCTTTCCCCGCGTGGGGGCAAGGGGAGGCGACCGACTGGGGTTGAGCGCCTACTACATGCCTAGTACTTAGCCTCACTACTTACAGCAACCTCTGTTGGGTGGTATTGTCTCCCCCGCCTTTTTCTTAATGGAAGAGAAAACAGGATTGGCGCGCTTTACCTTGTTGCAGACACCGTGCGGAGCGCGCAGCCGGCTCTCTCCCTTCGAGCCCCTTTGTAATCCTGCGAGGTAGTGCCATTCCCGCCCTACACTTGGGGAAGGACTCGAGGAACATTGCAAAGCTGGCAGTGACAGCATGCACAGGAACCAAAGTCTTCCGACACCAGGCCGTTGCCTATGAGACATCAAGCTTTGCCCCTTTCACATCAGTGTCTTCCGTTATAGTCACTGTGCTTTTGGCCAAGTCAGGTCCTCCCATTTTGCATGCCTCAAAATGGGTAGTTGTAGTAACTTACACACACACATACACACATAGCTTTTCCCTCTTTCCTGTCCTCTTCTAATCTTGCACACCAAAATCTTCCAAAGATTGGGTTATGTCACTCTTCTGCTCAAAAACTTTCAAAGATAACGCAGTTAAGTATAAAAATGACTACAAACTTGGGCATTCAATACCATCATACAGCTGGTTTGCAGCCATTCTTGGACAATGTCACCAGATCATGAGTCCCAGAACACATCGGGGAAGAGAGGTATCTGGAAGGGGTCAGAGCTTGAGTAAGATTAAAGAAGGCGGCTAGCCTTATGTGGGTAAGACTCAGTTATGAGGAACCACTGAAAGGTCTGAACTCCTGTACAATGACAGGTTATTAGAGGTGTATGTAGAGTTTAACAGAATCAGGCCAGAAGTTCATTGAGAAAGGTGGGTAACTGCCATTTCTTGAGACTGTTTTTAGGAAGCTGACAGTATTGAAAGATCCAGGTCCACTGAGGGCCTCCCTTGAATCGTCCTGTGGAGGATGCCAAAGCAAAGAGAGGAACCATCACACCAGGAGTGGATGTTTTGTATATCATCTCATGTTAATTACTCAACAAACTTAAAAAACAACTAATATCCTCTGTAGCAACCCCTGTTGGTGCCCTGTTCATATCCCTTCAGCTCTTACTATTTTCAGTGCAAACCTACTTAATTATCCTCCAACAGCACCTATACCTCTTTGTCTGAGGGTTTTTCCCACCTGTGTGGAACTCATCAGGGCAAAGGTGCTGGGGACTTAATGTCTCGCCCCCACCCAGAGTCCTCAACCAATGGCTAATGGGAGTTAATGTATAAACATCCCAGCTCCCTTAACCTTTGGGTGAGATAGCTCTGAGACATAGATTCTACAGTGTTTCTCCAGGGTTCCCCAGAGGTTTTAAGTTTTGGTGGCCTACAGGGGTTACGTGCTTAAGTACCTCTTACTGGCTTCCTTCCCTTCCCTGTATCCTTCCCAGCTCCCTTCTGATATTTCCTGGGATTAATTCCCAAACAAACTACTTTCACTCAAATTATTGCCTCAGGGTCTTCTCCTGGGCAACTCCAATATAAGTTCTGATTTTTAATATTTGAGAACTGAGGTTCAGAGAGAATAAATGACTTGTTTAGAGTGACATTGCTGATAAATGGCAGAACCAGAATAAAAACTTCGTCTGCCTCTCTGTCCCTGTCTATCTGTCTCTCTCATCTCATATCTTTGGAACCCTGAACCTCTAGTAAGAAGTCTGGCTCCCATGAAGCTGCCATGCCAGAGAGACCACACAGAATGAGGGCCAGCTGTTCCCGCTGACAGCCTCAACTGCCAGACGTGGGAGTGAGGGAGCCTTAGGATGATCCCAGTCCCCAGCCAGCCTCTGACAAGTCTTTCGAGCCACCCTCGCTGACACTATATGGAGCACAGATGAGCTGGCCTCACTGAGGCCTGCCCAAATTGAGCTAAATGATTGTTCCTATTTTAAGCTATGGGTTTGGGGGTAGTTTGTTGCACAGTAATGGATAACTGAAACAACATATCCCTGAATCCCCTTCCCTGCATAATTCTGGGTTAGCAAACCACAAGAAACATCTTGAATGAGATTGAAAAGGCAAAAATGAAGTCACAGCCACATTGTTTACGTTTGAAAGGTCACTGCAGGGTACCAGGCTGTCTTGCAGCTCATGTACTAAGCTCTTCCAACTCCCACCTGATCCTACATAGCAACTCTGACCCCTGGGCCAGCGATGCATTTACCTCCATGACAAAGGACACCATCTTCTGCTGGTCACTCACATCATTGAAGTCAGAGGCTTGGAGTCAGTGAGAGACTGATGTAGGTTCCAGCTTATGCTGCTGACTTTGGGCTCCGTCACCAGGCACAATGACAACAGCCACCAGAATCACTGTTGAAAGCGACTGTGAAACCAGCCCCCACAATGGCATAAGGTCAAATTCCTACAATAAACCTCTAGTGAGTGGTTCTGCTTTTTTGATTGAATCCTGACTGGTGCACAAGCCATTATTGAAAGCCTACTGAGATTATCTCCACGCTAAAGGCTTTACACACATGATATCATTTGGTCCTCACACCAACTACCTCAAAAGTTGAGTTATAAGTACATGGGGGTTTGAGATACAATTCTACCTTTATTTTCAAAATTGTCCACTACAATTTAAAAAATCTGCTCATAGATTCCTCTTTCAAACTAAATGATAAATGACATATACCTGGCCTTGTAATTACTTCCACAAATACTTCCATTTTAATAATGGTAAATGTGTACTTGCCTCAGCAATGGATTTGGGGGCCAGAGTAAAAACAGATTCTTCCCAGTCCATAGAGAAAGTTACTCAACGCCACACTTCCACCCACTCTGTTATCTTATCATCTTCTTTATTCAAATCATAATGGTTCAGTGGGTTTTTTCTCACTTCAGCCTGGAATTAATGCTTACACTGCTCCAATTTTAGGATGAATGTTCATGTCCAGTGCTCCTCCTCTGGGCTCCCACAATAACTATTCACAAGTATGTTTCTGCATATATATCCTCTTCTAACCTCTTGAAACCTGTTTATGTGGCAGCCTTCCTAACAACACTCTGTGAGCCAGTGAGTGTGAGGACTGTGTCCTATCATTTAGAGCAGAAATCATTTTATTGTATGCGCAGTGCTTGGCACCTAGTAGGCATTTAATGTGTGACTAGAATTAATTAATTAATTAATTAAAACACACATGGCTAGCCTAAATCAATAACTCAAACTGTCTAAAACAGTGGTTCTCAAACTTTGGCATGCATCAAAACTGCCTGGAGGGCTTGTTAAACACATATTGCTGGGCCTCATCCCCTGCATTTCTTCAGTACATCTGGGGTAGAGCCTGAGAATTTACATCTCTAACAACTTCCCACGTGATGTGGATGCTTCTGGCCTAAGGATCACACTTTGAGAAGCTTATAAAAGGGGGGTGGGGGGTGGGACTTCCTAGGTGGTGCAGTGGTTAAGACTCCACCTGCCAATGCAGGGGACACGGGTTCAATCCTTGCCCCAGGAGGATACCACATGCTGCGGAGCAGCTAGGCCCGAGAGCCACAACTGTTGAGCCTGCGCTCTAGAGCCCATGAGCCACAACTACTGAGGCCCATGTGCCCGGAGCCCATGCTCAGCAACAAAAGAGACCACCACAATGAGGAGCCCGCGCACCAGAATGAAGAGTAGCCCTTGCTCACTGCCACTAGAGAAAGCCTGTGTGCAGCAGTGAAGATCCAGTACAGCCAATAAATAAATAAATTTATTTTAAAAAGGTGGTGGTGGGGGAAATCCCCTGGCAGTCCAGTGGTTAGGACTCCGCACTTCCACTGCAGCTGGCACGGGTTCGATTCCCTGGTCAGGAACTAAGATCCTGCAAGCTGTGCAGCAAGGCCCCCCCCTCCCAAACAAAGACGTACACTTACCTACATACAACAGGAGTCCCAGAAGGAGAGGAGAGAGAGACAGGGACAGAAAGAGCATGTGAGCAAAAGTTTCCCAAATTTGATGAAATACATAAATCTACACATCCAAATAAAGTTACTACTTTAGAAGTTGAAGTTTTATTAGAAGTGGATCCTCCAGACAAGAGTCGTGGCTGACATCTTGATGACAACCTTGTGAGGCTCTGAAGCACAGAACCCAACTAAGCCATGCCTGAACTCCTGACTCACAGAAAATGTGAGATAATTAGAACGTGTTCAAGCCACTAAGCTTGTGGTAATTTGTTACACAGCTATGGAAAATTATTACACTGGTTTTCAAACCCAGGTCTGTCTGGCTTCCATAGTCTGTGCTCCCTCTCCTACACCTGATTATATGTCTTGTGAAAGGTGTTAACTGAGGAGTTAATGGAGATGATAGACTTTCTGAGTCTCCAGAAAGACAAGCCATACGGCCCAGCCCCCCTGTGACAAACAGATGCCCCTTTCCCAAGGGAACATCTAAGAATGCTGGGACACTGAGCTACAAGACAACAGCCAGGGTCCCATTTATATTTAGATGCTGACTAGAGACAACCATAACTAACACTGTTAAAGATTTCTTATGATGGTTGGACACCCCCTGATTGTGATGTTTAACCTCTGTTTCCCTATAATTGTTAGCAGTAAAAACACTGATAAAATTTGAAGAAATGTCTGTGCTTGTGTCAGAGCCGTTGGGAGAGGAGCAGGATGGGGGACCTCAGTCTTGTTTCACAATCATCAGCTCTCTTCATTGACTGTGAAACTGAAAGAGAAGGGGATGATCAACAGGTGATAAACACTCAGAGCAGAATTTTTAAGGCTCCAGTTGCCAATCCTTTTTTTGTTTGTTTATGTTTTTTGGCTGTGTCATGCAGCATGTGGGATCTTAGTGCCCCGGCCAGGGATCGAACCAGTGCCCCCTGCAGGGAAAGCATGAAGTCTTAACCACTGGACTGCCAGGGAAGTCCCACCAGTTACCAATCTTGAAGCCATCATATCATAATTATGAAATATTAGGATTTATATCTATGAAACTTCAAATGTGAATTGACACCTAATACACAAATGTGGCATTGAAACATAAATGATATATTCCTAATTTTCTAGGACTGTCTTGAGTTCCTATATTTTATTCACTGCCTCCATCAAATCCCACTCATCACTCAACAAATCACATGTTCCTATACTTGGTTCAGAACCATCTATATAACAACTCTTTCACTGTCTTAAAAATGCTTAACCATAAAAAGGAATTTATTGATTCATTAAAAGTTAAAGGGTATCAAGAAAGCAGTTACTCACAACTAAAAAAAAAAAAAGTTAAAAGGTATCCAAATGTCTATTAACTGATGACTGAATAAACAAAATAGAGTATATTCATAGTGGAATATTATTCAGCCATAAAAAGGAATGAAGCACTGATACATGCTACATCATGGATAAACCTTGAAAACATTATGCCAAGTGAAAGAAGCTACACACACACACACATACACACACACACACACATCTATATTTGTAATAATTCCATTTAAATGCAGTGTCCAAAACAGGCAAATCTACAGAGACAGAAAGTACATTAGATGGAGGCAAAGATAGTCATTAGAAAATCCAGGCTCATATTCTACCAGTTTAGCAAACCCAGCATGAATAAGTCACCTCTTTTCCAACAGCATCAGCAAATGTGGGGTAGAGTTCTCATTGGTCCTGCTTGGATCACATACCCATTTCTGAACCAATCACAGTTGTCTGGAGGAATATGGTGCTCTGATTGGCCAAATCTAAGTCACATGCTCTCCTCCTTTATAGAGAAAGTAGTATCAGTGTCTCTCAAACTACAAGAATGGAGCAAGAGAAAGGAGTGGCTCCCCTAAGGAAAATTAAAGTTCTGTTATCACAAGAGGTAACAGATGCTAGGTAGGCAAAAACGATACATGACAACTTCACCAAACCCACACAAAGCCAAAGAATCTCATCACCTAGAATCTCTTCATGACTTTGCAGAGTTCAAATTTCACAATATGTGGATATTTTCCCAACTCAATTCAATTCCATAAACATTTATCTAACACCTACTAGAGGGCTAGGGTTGGCCATGCCAAGAAGTGTACAAGGATACAGGATAAAGGACTATGAATGTAGAGATGAGAAAGACTCAGACCCTGCTTCTATGATATTCACGGCCTAATCTAGTGATTCTTGACTTTATTGTACAAAAAATTCATCTGAGGCTCTTATTAAATATGCATACTCCAGGGCCACAGTCTAAGATTTTCTTTTTCTTTCTTTTTTAAAATTATTTATTTATTTATTTATTTATTTATTTATTTAGGCTGCACCAGGTCTTCATTAGCATGTGGGATCTTTAGTTGCAGTATGCATGAGGGATCTGGTTCCCTGACCAGGGATTGAATCCAGGCCCCCTGCATTGGGAGCGTGGAGTCTTACCCACTGGACTACCAGGGAAGTTCCCATAATCTAAGATTTTCTGATTTGGTAGGTGTGGGATTGGCTCTAGAAATATATCTTTAAAACTTCCCAGGTGCTCATGCTGCAGGGGGTCCAGGAACTACTCTTTGAGATTCTCTGATATAATGGAGAAGAAAGAGATGCAAAAGGGAAGACACAAGGCATCTGAGAGTAGCTATAACAACAGTATGAATGTCTGGGAGGGACAGAGGAAGTAGTGCCCTTGTTTAGCTTATAACATACATTTTGCACAAGATAAGATTTTCAGTAAAGGAAACTACAGGATTATATCCAGCCTACTGTCAATGTTTCTGATTATGATGAGCCTGGGGATATTTGGGAGATGAGAAGCTAAGAGCTGGCCTTCATTCATTGCTTGTAACAATCCTGTGTATTTGCTCTCCTTTAATCCTGCTGAACATTTTTAGTGATATTACAAACAAATTCACCCTTCAGAATTTATTTTACCCTCCGTACTTTCTTAACTGAAAACTTTCATCCTTATATGTTTCTTTCAAATTATTTCAACATATCATTTTCACATTTAAAAATAATTTACTACTATATACTACTAGGGTTCCATTTAGATTGACTCTTCCTATAATAAGTAAGAAGGCACCTTAACCTCATGAGTAAAATGTAGGTACAGTCCCTCAATATATTGAAAACCAACTCTGCAGTATTTTTTATATTAGGAGAGGTTTCTGAGACTATAGTTTTATCACTTTAGGATGTTATAGACCTGTAAAATTAAAGGGAAAAAGGAGAACAATTGTGGTGGTTTAAAAATGTCCACAAATTCTTTGATACCCCCTTCAGTAGGTAGATCCTAATTAACCTTCCTTTTAGTGTGGTTGGGCTCAGTGGCTCACTTCTAACGAATAAAATATGGCATAAGTGACAGTCTGACTTCTAAGACTAGATCATAAAAGGCACTGCAGCCTTCTGCCTGTTCTTTCTCTTGGATTTCTCGCTGTGAGTGAAGCTAGCTGCCATGCCATTAGGTCACTCCAACAACACTGTAGAGAGACCACATGACAAGGAACTGAGTCTACTGGTCAACAGCCATGCGAGTGAACCATCATAAAAGAGGAGCATCCAGGCTCAGTCAAGCCTTCAGGTGAGTGCAGCCCCAGCCAACATCTTGATGACTGCCATGCAACAGATAAAGACCCAGAACCACCCGGCTACACTGCTTTCAGCTTCCTAACACTCAGAAACCATATGAGATAATACAGTTTGAACCTGCAAAGTTTTGGAATAATTTGTTATGCAGTAATAGATAGCTAATACACTGACAAAAAGGATACAACCCTTTTATTTTAAAGTAAAGGACATTAAAGAAAAAAAAACCTACCATCTATTATTACCATCATTTTATAAAATACATAATTAAAATCTTTTAACTTTAAAAAGTTTAATGTGTACAATTTCAACATACCAGAGAGTGAACCCTCATGTACTTATCTACCTAATTCAACAGTTACTAATTCACAACCAATCTTATTTCATCTAGACCTATATCCACTCATCCATAGCCACCTGAAATTATTTTGAAGGAAATATTTCACCTGTAAATATTTCTAAAAGATCCATATCTCTAAAAGATAAATATCCTCTTTTAAACATAACCAAATACTTTTACAGCACCTAAAAAGATAATTCCTTAATATTGTCAAATATCCAGTCACTATTAAAAGGTTTTAAAATTTGTTTAGTTTGTTTGAATCAGTGTCAATTGCTTGATTTATTTCATAGGTCTCTTTTAATTTAATGGCTCCTCATTCCTCTCCCCATTCCGCCCCCCTCTCTGTCCCTTCTTCCTTGCAATTTCTTTGCTGAAGGAACTACCTTGATTGTCTTGTATGTAGAGTTTCCCACAAACTGGATTTTGTTGATTGCAGCCCTATGATGTCATTTGACATGTTCCTTTGTTCACAGTATATATAATTGTATATAAATTGATTATTTGATCTTTTTTTTAAGTGTTATCTTTTAATTTTATTTTATTTTTTATTATTTTTTAAAACCTTTGGCTGCATTGGGTCTTCGTTGCTGTGCGCGGGCTTTCTCTAGTTGTGGCGAGGGATGGCTACTCTTCATTGTGGTGTGTGGGCTTCTCACTGCAGTGGCCTCTCTTGTTGCAGAGCACAAGCTCTAGGCACTGGGGCTTCAGTAGTTGCAGCGGGCTCAGTAGTTATGGCACACAGGCTCTGTAGCAGTGGCTCACGGATTTAGTTGCTCTGCAGCATGTGGGATCTTCCTGGACCAGGGATAGAAATAGTGTCCCCTGCATTGGCAGGAGGATTCTTAACCACTGTGCCACCAGGGAAGTCCCTGATTATTTGATCTTAAGTGGGATTTCTCAGGCTCAGCACTATTGACATTTTAGGCCAAATATTTCTTCGTTGTGGGTAGCTGTCTTATGTGGTATAGAATGTGTAGCAGCAATCCTGACCTCTAACCACTATTGTGACGTCCAAAACCAATCTCCAGATATTATCAAATGTTTCCTAGGAGCCAAAACATTGAGAGTAACTGATATTGGATGACTCAGAAGATTCAGTTTCAAATTTTGGGGGGTTGGGGAGCAGGAGGCATGCTTTATAGGTAGGATGTGCACTTCCATCATGAGGCATGTAATGTCTAGATGTCTCTTCTTTTTGCAGGTTGGCAGCCATTGATGAGCACCGCCTACTTCCATTAATTCATTAGGGGGGTTGCAAGATGGTAATATTCAAATTCAATTATTTATTTTTTCATTTATTAACTCCAATATTTCCATAAAGAGAAATTTTCTCTCATCCACTATTTGGTTACCCAAGGTGCAGTCCATAGTGGAAAGGTAAGATGTGTGTTTGTTCCTTCTCATTTATCTACCAATTTTCAAAATAATGAGTTTTGCAAAGGTGTCCACTGGGGTTTTGGGGGTGCATGAGCCTTTATGAGCTCATTAATTTAAACATATTTGATGTGTTTCAATCCATTGCAGTTAATATTCTTAATAATATTCAAATTATCCCCTCTCTCCAAGAAGTGACTCTTTTAACTTGGTTGCTGAGCATTTTTGCATTATTCAAGTGTACCCTGATAATGTCCTTGCTTTCTTGAATGAAGTGATGTTCCAGCCTCAACTGAAACCAGCCTCAACTGGAATCTGGAATCAGCCATTTCCCCAAGAAGCTCTGATTTCTTTTAGTGGGAATTAGAGGCCATTATCTGGGCACTCTTTGCTACTTTGTCCTTGTTTCTAGGCTTTTTCAGTAGATAAAGCAAAGAAACACTTTTTCTCTTTTTAAGATAAAATATACTGTGACTTCATAGTGGTACTTTCCATTCAAATTCAGGACTCAAGGTATTTAACTTTATTTTTCTTACGTTTGTATCTTTTTGCTCCCGTCACAAAAAAACTTGGTTCCCAAGGACCCCAACATAATTACTCTTTTGCTTTATCCCACAAAACACAAAACTATTCTCCAAACAACAATACTAACACTGACAATACAATTACATAAAAGAGTTTACAATATTATTTTGTCCCCAGAGTATACTCCACGAGGGATGTATAGTGAATTTACTGTGTCTTAAAATCTTGAATAGTTCCTCTCTGTGTAGTTATGCCATCTACTCAATATAGACTTACGCTTATTTGTTTCATTTTAGTTCCAATTTTTAGGGACTTAAAAATTTTTTTAACTTCATTTCACAATTATGTAAAATTTACAAAACATAGTATATAGAGAAAAATGTGGCTACTATATCCATCCTTTCTAGACTACCCCTCCCCTCATAAAAGACTGATGTTTTAAAAAGTTTTTAGTTTATCCTTATTTTGTAACTTTATTCTCTCTCCCTTCAGCTTTCTTAGATAAGCAGTACCGTGTCACACAGAATTTTCTTCATGTCCGTTTTCAAATGACAAATATATGTTGTAAATCACTGCACAGCAGTCCACAGAGTTATTTCTCATTTTTCTTTACAATTTTCTTTTGTGTGGATGGCCCATTTTATTCAACAGTCCACAACAATCTCCAGTGTGTTGCTATTACAACACTGCAGCAATTAACAGCTCAGCTACACAATTCGTCAGTGTCAGTATTTCCAGATCATTCTCTTTCCCAGTCCCTCACCTCTGGACCATTCTTCAGTCTAATAACCAGGAGGACCCTGAATTTGACATGCATTAGTCTCTACTTGCTTCCCCTGCCTGCTCCTCCCCACTCCCCGCGCTGTCTTCCCACGCTGGTGGCTGCAGCATTGGAAGCCCTACCACAGTAAAACCCATAAAAGACACTTTTGCTGTGACAATCCTCTAAGAGATCAAAACTACATAGACAAGAATAGCTAATAGTTAGGTCTGGGACTATAAAAATAATAAAAAAAGGACAAATCCCTGAATTTTGCCTTCAGGGAGAAGTACTGGAACAATGGGGCTTATTGTATAATTCCAGCCCAGTGATTTTGGGGACCTAGGCTGTCTAAAATCAGAGAAGGGAAACCAGCTGCAGGGAATTCCAAGAAACATCAACATGTGTGTACTTCTTGGAGGGAAATTTCCAGTGATTTCTGGGAACATTTAGTAACTTCTGTGCTTACATATGTTTGGTGCATAAAGGCAACTGCTCACCCTAAAGATATTCATTCAGAAGTAGACATTGTGAGTCTTTATTTTTTATTTTAAAAAAATGTTTCCTACTTTTTTCCTGATTTGTAAAATACTATACATTATCAAAAAAATGTTGGAAAACACACAAAAATATACTTAAGTAGAAATTAAATCATATATGACAGGTACTCATAGAATAAAATCTTTCCATATTCAATAGACACAGCATAACTCTTAATGGTCATGTTTTATGTAACAAAATTATGGCACAAAATTATTTGTATCCTTAAACACGGGATTCAGAATCTTAAAGTTTTAACTCTCTCCTTTCTGCTAGAATTAAAGAATTTGTTGTAATTCCTTAACTTAATAAACCCATTTATTACTTCAAGACTGACTGAATTGTCAAAGAAGTTTCCTAGTTTAGCTGTTTTCAACAGCCCTTAAGAAATATTTACGGTCATTTCAAACTCAACACATCTAAAAATGAACTCATCTTCCACTTAAATCTGAGGTTTTATCAGTCATGCCATTCTTTTTCTTTTTAAGAGATGAAATAATGTTATTTTTCTGGCTCACCAGACGTACAACATCAATGCCTCTCTCTTTTCTTCCCAGCATATTCACAAAGATCGAAATTCTTCTTTTATCTCATCACAAGGAGAAAATTTTTTCTTTTCTTCTTTTCTTCTTTTTTTAATTGTATCTTTATGAGAAGATGGGTGTTAGCCAAACCTACTGTAGTTATCATTTCACAACACATGTAAATGAAATCATCATGCTGTACATGGTAAACTTATACAATGATGTGTGTCAATTATTTCTCAATAAAACTGGAGGGAAAAAAAAGAATTCTTTAAACTGTCTCTAGAATTCTATCTTGAATTTTACGACACCACATTAGGCCTTATCAACTGGAAAGATGTTAGTAGGAAGATTCAAATTAATGTCCGTCCAGCTGCCTCCATTATTCCCCCAACATGCCCTTATGTTTTATCAGTTCTTTTTCTGAAATGTGTGATAGCTCCTCATTGCTTATTAACTAAAATCTAAACTCTTCGACCTTATGTCATGCATTTTTAAACTATTCACTCTGTGCCAGGCATTGTGCTAGGCTGAAAGGATACAAGGATGCATTTAACAGACAAGATTCCCTGTCCCCTGGTCCTGCAGCCTAGCAGGGGAGACAGCCAATAAAGTTCACAACAAAACAAATGTACACTTGTGATGAGTGCTCTGGAGGAAATGACCAAGAATTACAGGGAGCGGTCTACTGATTGGTGGGTGATGTGCAGATTGGGGGGGGGGGGTGTTGCTGAAAGAGGAAGTGGAGAGACCAACAAAGAGGCTCCTCCCATGGTCTGGGCAGTAGATGATGATGGTTTGATTATTCTGGTGGCAGTGGAGAGAGGGAAGTTGTCATATTAGGGATATATTTAAGAAGTAGAAATGATAGGACTTGCTAATAGATTTGATATGAAAGGTAAGGGCTGGATCAAAGATCATGTCTAGCTCTCCAGTTTAAATAATTTGGTAGACGGTGGTACCAGTTCTGAGATGAGGAATATGAGAGAAGGGTGGGTTTGGGGACTGAAATAAGGAGTTCCATGTTGCACCTAATCAACCATCCAAGAAGATGGAGGAATCAGCTCTGGGATCACAATAGTAACAGCCACCAGGGACCAGGCTCCTGTGACCCCATCCCTTAAATCCAGCTCTCCCAGAGAGAACCCAATCCTCATCCCAGCTGGAGACCCAGCCCAGAGCAGCTTTGATGGCCTGCTGAGTTTGTCTTCTACAGCCTTCAGCGCAGGAAGAGTCTGGTCAAAGCTCTTTCCTAGCAGCACCTGCTCCTTACTCTCCCCTGGCTTAAGGGGAGGGGATTTCTCCCAAAGACTCCTGCATCCAGCAGGGCCACCCTCTCTAGACTGCCTGTGGAAGAAAGGAAGCTCCTCCTTCCCATCCTTCCAAGGGTAGGATCCCTTCCAGGAGGAAGCACTGCCCTCCACAATTCCCTGTTGATCAGAAGGAAGTTTATCTCCCTCTCTCTGATCTAGAGGATGTGCTCTCCCCGCTACGAGCAGAGAGAGGCAACATCAGCCCCTCACTGGTCCGCAGCCATCCTGAGGCTGAGTCCTGGCATCCTGTTCAGTCCATCACTGTTGGCCAGGGCCTGTCCTGTGGGGATAGGGCCTCTGGCTGGCTGGCCTCCTGCCCTCCTCCAGGCAGCCCTCTCTGGATACCATGAGCCAGACCTGCCTCCCTTGCTGTAACACATGTTGTGTTGTGTGGCCCCTGGAACCTGCCCTCAGCTGGTTGCTCTCACCTCAACTACCAGGACAAGGCCCTCGACTTCCTAGACAGAGATTCCTGGTAGTGCTGCTGCTTTTACCACTCAGGTTGCCCAGAATCTGCAAAACACGTTCTCTGAGTCCCAGTGCTCAGTCTGGCCAGAGACCATCGGTGCTGCCCGCAGCTGGGGCACACTTGGCTCTCCTGCTTCCAGGAGACAGCTCCCTTGGGCCCAGACATGCCCTTCCTCCCGTGTTAGCGGAAGGGACACTGGACAAAAACAAGATCATGTGCCACCTGACCCTGTCCTGCTTGGTGCTCTCCAAACTCCAGGCCACTGGCCTCCTCCAAAGGTGGATGTGGGCCCACCCCTCAGCAAGAGGACAACCCAACCCATGTGGGGAATCTGGGAGGATGCTCTCGCCTGCTGCTACGGCCAGGAGACGGTCAGGAAGTCCCATCTTGCTTGACCCCCCACCTGATGACTTTTGCACTTGATAGTTCAAGGAGTAAAAAGAGAAAGGGAAACTATCTTCTCTCCTTTCTTTTAAGCACTTCTATCTAGTTTATACTGGGTCACTCAGCACTGGAAAGTTCTTTCCATCATGTCGAAATTTGTGTGATGCCTTTAAATCGTGCCTTCCCAATAAGATTGAGACTGTGCTGAGGCAGGGGTTTTGCTTCTCCTTCTTTGTGTCTGTCTTTGCGTCTACACTCCCCTCCGTTTGCGGGGCGCTGGGAAGCCCCTCCCCCGCCCCCTTGCCTCCTGAGGGCCGCTGGCAGAAAGCCCCGTGCCGGGAGGAAAACAGCTCAGCCTCTAGCTCTGGCCCTGCCCGATAGTCTTCCCAGTGCCCCAGGCCAGCCCTATCAGTTCTGAGCACATGGATGCCTCTGGGGGTCGAGAGGGGAGGCTGGAAGGGGGAGGAAGAGTGGTCTGTGGGGCCCCTGGCTTCTAGACTGTGCGGCGCACTTCCAACACCTCAGGAGAACAAAGTATTCAGCCCAGGAGGAAGACTCAGGCTTTCAGACTTTGTATTGCTAGGGAAACGATTTAAAAGGTTAGTCGCATAGGCATTCGACAGTCTGTAAAGGAAACGTGGATGACTAACAGAATTACAGGATGGCTCCACCCTCTCGCTGAAATGGCTTATTCTTTGGAATGCTTTGGGTAATTTCACAACACTTAGTGCTCGCTGGGAGCAGCTTTCCATCAGGAGGATGGAAACAGGGGTAATTAGAATATCCTTCCCTTCTCTCTCATTACCTGTTCAGCTCTCTTCTGCGACCAGCCTCTTTCCACTTGTTTTTATTCTGTCTTCATGCCTTCAGAAATCAATTTATTCATGCAAGTGGGACAACGGCAGACAAACTGGGTAGGAAAAAATAAATGCAATTACGCAGCAGTCTAGTCTTGAATTCCTGTAAAACAAAATTTCCCGTCTTCCTCCTCCCCGCCCCCCACTTCGCGTAAAAGCATATATGTCGACACAGCGCCACCTGCTGGTAACTGGAATCTCAGTAGCCGAATATTCGCTTTATGTTTGTGTTGCCTTGGCCGGGGCTGCTCGTTTCACTCATTCATTCGTAACATATTCATTGTGTGCCTACTTTGTGCCAGGCACTATGCTAGATGCTAGAAGTACAAGAAAGCATGGCCGCTGTTTCGTCTAGTGTGGTCAGAATCTTGACACAAGTCAGAATCATCTCGGGAAACTTCTAAAATGCACACTCCTGGGCTCTACCCTGCGGAGATTTTGAGGTGGTGGCACTGAGATAGGTCCCAGGAACCTGTATTTTCAACAAATCACCACTTTCCAGGTGATTCTGAAGCAGGGGGTCCACGAATTATATTTTGAGAAAAAATAATGATGGAGAAGCAGACAGTGGAATCTAATACTGAAATACAGCCTTGTAAACGTCACATACTATGGTAGGGTCTATTGGAGACACAGAGAAAGATGTCTAATCAAAATAGGGAATAGATTAGAGAAGGCTTCCCAAAAGGTAAGACTCCAGATAAATAGAAGCTGATGAGGTAAAGAAGGGGAGCAGAGGATCCAGGCAGAGGGTGCAGCATATGCAAAGGCAAGAGGTCATGAAACGTCATGGGACCTGTAGGTAATGCGGGAAGCTAGTTTGAAGTGTGGCAGTATCAGAAAATGAAAGGCCTGGAATACTAGGCTAACTTTATCCTAAAAGCTCTGGGGAATGCAGAAACTTTTAAGCAGGAAAATGACTTGGCCAGATCTGCATTTTAGAAAACTCCCCCTGGCAGCAAACTAAGGGTGCAGGACTAAAAGCAGGGCATCCTCTAGGAAAGAAGTGGCAGGGCTCTGAGTGAAAGCAAGGGCAGAGGATGAAGAAAAGGGAGCAGATCAGGAGAAGTTAAGACAGTACAGACAGCAGAACCTAATGGCTAACACATGGGGCAGGGAGCAAGTGAGAGGGGTCCAAGGATGACACTAAGGGTTCTGATTTGGGTGACCAGATGTCATTTCCCAAGACAAGGCACACAAAGGGACGGAAAGGGTTGGGGAGGGGCAGGGAAGAGTAGGAGAGACACAAAAGGGAGAGAGGAAATGGACAGTGTTCCATTCTAATATAATTGTCACTGCCCTCCTCTGCCATTTACTGTGTGATCTTAATATTTACTCAACCCCACTATGCCTTGGTTGTTTCATCTGTAAAATATAGATCATATTAGTATCTACCTCATAGGGTTGTTGTGAGGATTAAATGAGTTAATACATGCAACGTACTGAAGAAAAGTGCCTAAGACAACAAGACTCAGTAGATGTTAACTATTGTTTTATTTACTTATTTATTTTTTAAATATTTTGTAATTAATTAACTTTATTTATTTATTTGGTTGTGCTGGGTCTTAGTTGTGGCAGGTGGTCTCCTTAGTTGTGGCATTCAAACTCTTAGTTGCGGCACACATGTGGGATCTAGTTCCCTGATCAGGGATCGAACCTGGGTTCCTGCATTGGGAGCACCGAGTCTTAACCACTGTGCCACCAGAGAAGTCCCGTTTTATTATTTTTCATATATTATTCCTAATGTTTATTTACAGATTACTAATTGTGATAACATTGGGCCATTGCTCCCAATGCTTCATTCCCTCCATGCTTTAGAATTTTACATTAGAATTATTATTTAGATTATTTAAATTAATTAGAATTTTAGTCATTTGCTAAAGGACTTTGCACTAGGATAGAGTGCACTCCCCTGTTTGGTATCCATGACTCGCTCTGGCCAGGGCAGTATTAGTGACACTGTGACACAGGTAGAGGTTTTAAATGTGTTCGTGAGGTTTGGCTTGCTCTTTCGTGCTTATGCCATTCACCAACCATGACCTTCTCAGCCACTGGGCCTGGAATGATGAAAACCAGGGAGCAGCCTCAACCCAGAGGGGGCCAAACCAACCTGTAGACTTGTGAGCAAGAAAATAAATGTTTCTGGTTGTGTGTCACTGAGATATGAGTGTTGTTGTTACAGAGCATTATGGTAACAATTGTGAATTAATACACTGATGTGGGAAAAGATTCTCTGGCCAAACTTTTACATTGTTTTGGAGACTCGTGTCTCTACACTAGGTTCCTTGCAAGCAGAGGCTGCCTAGGCAATAGACCAGGGGCCTTCTCAGTCTTTGTCAAGAGTAATCATTTTAGAGGCTTCCCAAGTTACAGCCACCGAGGGGTTCCTTTGGGTGTCTTCATGTCCTTGAGAAGAGAGGCACTGAGCCAGAAAACTGGCAGGTGCCCAACCCACTTCTGCTTATACCCTTCCTTCCCCTTGACCAAGCTCAACTCATGACCCTGACCACAGAATGACCCAACAAAGCTAAATTTAATTGTAAGTTTGAAACCTGGGAGTGAGCTCAACTTGACCTCCAACTCTCCTAAGAACAATGCTGTTCCCAGAGCTACTGTGTAGAACGGCTACTGGAGTGAGTCTTCTTTTGCTTTTGTCAGGATCTCTTAGGTCTTTGTCCATTTCTCAGTTGTACTTGACAATCTTGCTTTATTCTAGACCGCTGAGTGGGAAGGGCACTGGGTCAGGAGTTGAAAGACTAGCTCTGCCTCCTAATTGTCTGACATTGAATATTCACTTAAACTGGCTGCCTCTCATTTTTCCATCTGTAAAATGGGAATAATAGGACCAGCCCCTAATCATCACCTAGTTGTAAGGAACAAATGAGAAAGTGCTCTCAAAACTGTAAAATGAAATATAAGTGATAAGTCCTATCATATGGAGCAGGAAGAATAATACGGGAATGGTGCCTCCTTCTGTACATCTCAGGAACTGCAACACACGACTGAGTGGCGGCCTTCACCCAGAGTGGGGATTCAGAGCCTCAAGCATTACTTGTTTCCCCTATCTCAGATTCCCACAGTCAGTTGCTTTACAATTTTCCCCTTGGTTTCCCTGGCACCACTCTCCCATCTCTCAATTTGGCTTCAGTCTGAGCACGGGATCTTCAGAGAAGCTTAGAATTCTCCACCTGACCTGTGATAATTTCTTATCCCACTGCAGGGCTCCGTTCATCACTGTGGGCCTTTCCCGGAGGAAACTTGTGAGATGTTTAGGACAGATTCGAGGCGTGAGATGTTTAGGACAGTTACTTTTTCCTTTTCAGCTCATCAATTAGTGCTTGCGGAGAAAGTCTTCACCCGCTTACCCGCCTATTCCATGTTGTTCTCTGGACAAGTGAATCACAAGCCCAAAGCAAAACTGCAAAGATCTGCAGCATTTGTCTTGGGGGTCCTTCCACTCACTTTCTATCTAGGGATTTTCTTTAAAAGCACCAAAAGCCAGGAACCAGGTTGTTCTTGAAGGCCTTCCCACCATATCCAAACCCCAATCTCACTGCACTCTGAGGCATCACAGTCCCGCTGCTTAGACTAACTTGAAAAACTAACTTTTAAAAAGTTATTTTAGTAATCTATTTTATAATAAATATATTTTAGGTGATAGTATCTTAATGTGCTATCTTAAAAAAAGTTTGTCTTTTAATAGAAATCTTTAAAACGAGCCAAAAATGGGGGTGGTAGGAAATAAAGAGAAAGAGAATTTCAATTTCAAATTACAAGCTTTGCCTAGAGAGATGATTTGGAGACAGAGCCTTGGTTTACATAATGATAAAGCGTGCCTACATCACTAAGAGCCTAAGTAAAGAGCCTCACCGCTGCTTTGGGACAGGCGTGATGTCCATTTTACTGTTGAGAGAGAGAGACTCAGAAAGGCCAAGTACTTGCTCGAGTCTACAGAGCTAATTGGTGACAGGCAGGACTAGGACCCAGCTCTTCTACTTTGCACTTCATTCTGCCATAGAGAGTATTTGATGAGGCAGATATTGCAAATGTTCACTGAAGAGATAGTGATATTTAAAGAAATTGCCTGCACATTTAAATTTTCCTTTATTATTATCATTATTCTTTATTTTTTTCACAGTACTTATTACTATCCTCTTTCCTTTCCTGGAAGGAGAACTCCGTGAGCATAGAGGCTTTGTTGTGTTCACTGCTATACTCCTTGAACATCAGTAGATGCTAACTGAATTAAAATGAGTCATTCAACATGAATAAAAAGGTGATGTTATCAATGATACTTCAATAAAGCTAAAAAAAAACACTGAAGAAAATCCACTGTCTTTTTTTTTTTTAAAGGTGATATATTAAATGGGATTTTTTTAAGGTGATTTTTGGGGGTAAGAATTATATATGCTCATTAAAATTTTTTTCAAGTGAAACAGAAAAGTAAAAAAAAAAAAATCAACACGTCACAGCCATTATGATGGCACGCACACACAGAAAAGAGGCCATGTGAGGACGCAGTGAGAAAGTGGCCATCTGCAACCCAGGAAGAAAGCTCTCACCAGACACCAATCCTGATGACACCTTGATCTTGGACTTTCAGCCTTCAGAGCTGTAAGAAAATGAATACTTAAGCCACTTAGCCTATGATTAATCCAGGCAGATTAATGCTGGAAATATGTTTACACTTCTCTTGAGTAAATACCTAGGAGAGAGATTGCTTGTTTTTTCTGGGTAAGTGTGCATTTAACTTTACAAGAAACTGCCAAACTTTTCCAGAGTAGTTGTACCATTTTGTATTCACACATCAGCAATATATGAGAGTTGCATAACCTCTTCAATATTTGATGTGACCTGGTTTCTAAAATTTTAGCCATTCTGGTGGTATACAATGCTATCTCAATATGGTTTTATTTTACATTTTCCTGATGACCAGCGATATTAAGCATCTTCTCATATGCCTGTTTTTTAATCAGATATCTTCTTTGATGAAGTATTTGTTCAACTTTTTTTGACCATTTTGTTCTCAGGTTTATGTTTTGTTATTATTGAGTTGTAAGAGGTCCTTATATATCCTAGATACAAGCCTTTTATTAGATATATATTTTGCAAAGATTTTCTCCCAGTGTATGTTTTACCTCTAAATTCTCTAAACATTTTTTTCAAAGAGCATAAGTTTTTAATTTTTGTAACATCCAATTTATAATGTTTCTCTTTTATGGCTCATGCTTTTTTGTGTCCTAAGAACTCTTTGCCTAAACAAAAGTCACAAAGATTTTCTCTCAGGGTTTCTTGTAGAAGTTTTACCATTTTAAACTTTTACATGGAGGTCTGTGATCCATTGTGAGTTAATTATGGCAGATAGCACGAGGTGAGAACTGAGTTTATGTTTTTCCACCTGGATATCCTATTATTCCAGAAACATTATTAAAAAGACTATCTTTTTCTCCTTTGTCAAAAATGAATTGACCCTATGTATGAGTCTATTTCTGGACTCTATTCTGTTCCATTGATCCATATACCTATCTTTACATCAACACCACACTGTCTTAAATACTGTAGCCTTATAGTAAGTCTTGAAATCAGGTAAAGTTCTCCATTTTTGTTCTTTCTCAAAATTGTTTTGGTTAATCTAGGTTCCTTTTATTCCTACAAATTTTAAAATCAGCTTGTCATTTGAAAAAATTATTTATCTGTCAATTTATTTATTTTTATTTGGTTGTTCAGGGTCTTAGTTGCAGCAGGTGGGCTCCTTAGTTGCAGCTCTAGGGCTCCTTAGCTGTGGCATGCAAACTCTTAGTTGTGGCATGCATGTGGGATCTAGTTCCCTGATGAAGGATCGAATCCAGTCCCCCTGCATTGGGAGTGTGGAGTCTTAACCACTGCACCACCAGGGAAGTCCCTCAGCTTGCTAATTTTTATTAAAACAAAACAAAACAAAAAAACCCTGCTGAGATTGCTATTGAAACTATGTTGTATCTATACATGATTTGAGAGAGAACTGAGATTGTAACCAAACTGAGTGTTTTGATGCATAAATATAGCATGTCTTTCCATCTATATAGCTCTTCTATAACTTTTCTCCAAAATGAGTAATTTTCAATTTTGAATTCTTGTATTCAATTTGTTAGATTTACCCCCAAATATTTTTTGATGTTATTACAAGTGGCATCTTAAAACCTTTTTATTTGCATTTGTCTGTTTCTAGTATGTAGCAATACCAATGTTGCTTTGTACTTGACTTTGAATGCAGAACTCATTAGTTCTAGTAGCTTTTTTGTAGATTCCTTAGGACTTTTTATATACATGCTCATTTGTGAATCAGACAGTTTTGTTTCTTCCTTTCCAATCCTCCTTGCTTTACTGCACTGCCTAGGCCCTCCAGAACACTGTAAAAGAGACACGATGAGAGCAGATATCTTTGTCTTGTTCCCCACATTTGGGAGAATACATTCACCATTAACTGTGATGTTAGCTTACTTTTTTTATAGATGCCCTTTATCAGATTGAGATGGTTCCCATCTATTCCTAGTTTTCTGAGTTTTTAACCATAAAACTCAGAATTTTATAAAATGATTTTTTGCATCTATTGAGATAATCATATGGTTTTTCTTTTTAATCTGTTAATATGGTGAATTACATTGATTTTTTAAAATGGCTTTATTGAGATATATTTCACACATCATACAATTTACTCAAAAGTATACACTTCAGTGGCTTTTAATATATTCACAAATGTGTGCAACCATCACTATAGTCCATTTTAGAACATTTTCATACCTCAAAAAGAAACTCTGTACCCTTTAGTTATTACCACCTTAACCTCCTTGTTCCCCATATTCCCCAGCCCCAAACAACTACTAATCTACTTTCTGTCTCCATAGATTTCCCTATTCTGGACTAGCATAGGAATGGAATTATATAATATGTGGCTTCATTCACTGAGCATAGTGTTTTCAAGATTCATCCATGTTATAGCATATATCAGTACTTTATTCCTTTTTATGGCCAAAGTTTCATTGTATGAATATATTACATTTCATTTATCCATTCATCTATTGATGGACACTTGAGTTGTTTTCACCTTTTGGCTGTTATAAACAATGCTGCTATGAAATTCATGTACAAGTTTTTGTGTGGACATATGTTTTCCATTTTCTTGAGTGTATACCTAGGAGTGAAATTGGGTTGCATGATAACTCCGCGTTTAACTGTTAGAGAATTGTCAGGCTGTTTTCCAAAGTGACTGAATCATTTTACATTTCCACCAGCAGTACATGAAAACTCTGATTTCTCCATATTGTCACCCACACTTGTTGTTATCTGACTTTTAAATTTTAACTTCCTTCTTTCTTTCCAATCTTTCTCTTTCCTTCTGTCCTTACCTCATTTCCCTACTTCCTCTCTTCCCTTGTACAAATCTGCACTATTTATAATATTATTGAGGCTAAAGTAGTCCCACCAAAAAACCCATTCCTCTGTGCTTTTAACCTCTAAATGCCTCTTCACTTAAAATCACCATTGACCTCTACACCCACATTTCTACTATATTTATCTTTGAATTTCTAATTCTAGTGGCCAAGCCTCCATCTGAATGCACTGCACTTCATTAATATTTCTAAAGACCTCAGTGTCTGAGAAGAACCTTAAAAGTTTCCTAGTCTAATTCATTTTGTTTAATGAAGAAAGGGTTTGGAGGGAAGACTGAATGAAAAGAAGGTGGGAAAGAACAGGAGGGAAGCAAAGCAAGGGGAAGAGAAGCAGCACCTAGCCCATGCCTGGCATTTTACATACACAGTCCTATTTAAATCTCACAACGACCCCATAGGATTGATATCACCCTCTGCCCATTTCATAAATGAGGCAACCGAAGCTAAGAGAGGTTAATTATTTTGCTTAAGGTCCCTCAGCTCACGAGAGTCAAATTTAGATGTGTGCAAAGCTAAATCCTGTGACCCAGAAAACTCTTGAATTTCAAGGAGGGGGATTACCCTTACGAGTTTATGATTGCCCTACCCCTGAAACCTGGGACAGAAATGCCCTGGATGGACTGCAACTTCAGAAGTGATGAGGCGTTATTAGGGGAATAACACAGTGTTTCCTCTCTCGAGGGAAGTCAGTGCTCTGATATGAGTAGTTCTGTCTGGAAGGACAAGCAATGCCTCAGGCTAGGACAAAACAGTGAGGAAGTATGTTCCATGGCCAAGGTTATGGTATTTGTCACCTGGCAGGAACACCAAAGTGAGATATGTGAGATGGTATGGAAAATTCCAAGATAAAACTTCAGAACATGTGTTACCTCAATAGTAAAAGAAGCAACTCAGATTTCTGCAAGCTATTCAAAGAGCAGTAGCAATTTATAAAAATAGACAGAACCAGGTCATTACACAACCAGGCTCATTTGTTTCATTTTGCCTTTGACTTTTAAGGCTTGGTTTTGGAAACATTAAAAAAAAATTAAGTCTTATTACATACTTAACAAAGTCACTTGTATAAACCACAGTCAGAGAAGTCTGACCTCCATTCCTGTCCTTCTGCCCCATTACTTCCTTCCCCTAGAGGTAACAAGTTTTTGTTTGTTTACTTTTAAATATATATACATATTTGTTTATTCATTTATTTTTGGCTGTGTCTGGTCTTAGCTGTGGCACACGGGATCTTCATGTGGATTTTCTCTTCTCTAGTTGTGGAGCACAGGGTCCAGAGTGCATGGGCTCAGTAGTTTGTGGCACATGGGCTCTCTAGTTGAGGCGCACGAGCTCAGCAGTTGTGGCGCTCAGGATGAGTTGCCTCGTGGCATGTGGGATCTTAGTTCCTTGACTAGGAATTGAACCCATATCCCCTGCATTGGAAGGCACATTCTTTACCATTGGACCACCAGGGAAGTCTCTGTTTCTTTAAAGAAGACAAAAATTTTAATTTGTGTTTTGTTTTTTAAATTTTGTTTTTATTTTATCCTTTTATTTTTCTGAAACATATATTCATATCTCCCTCCTCCTCTGGCTAAAAGGTAGTATATGATCTTCAGCTTTGCTTCCTTGCCTTTTTTCCATTGGCAATCATGCCATAGCACTCCATAGGGATATTTCTCAGTTGTTTTTACAGCTGTGTAGTATTCCAGTATGTGAGTGGATCCTCGTTTATTTGAGCATCCTGGTGGACTCTGGGATTGTTTCCACTCTTTTGCTATTACAAACAATGTTCATTGAACAGCCCTATGTACATATCTTTTTGTATTTTTGCCAGTGTATCTTTAGGTTAGATTCCTAGAAGTGCAATTTCTAGATTGACAAGTGCATGTATGTGAAATTTTGCTAGGTATTGCCAAATTTCTCTCTCCATGGATTGTACCATTTTTGCACTCCCACTAGCAAAATATGAATGCCTGTTTCCTCACTGCTTTGTCAACACATTATGTTGTCAAACTTAGATTTCTGCCAATCTGATAGTTGAGAAATAGTATCTCACTATAGTTTCAATTTGCATTTTCTTTATAAGTATGATTGAACGTATTTTCATTAGGCTCATTCAAGGGCTGTTAAATAGAGCACTTTATTTTCATTTCTTTGTGTGTTTGTATGTGTATGTACTGTGTGTTTATAACACTTGCATATTTTCCACTGAGCGGTTTTCTTTTTCTTCTCCATCTTTTGAAATCCTTTCCGTATTAGGGATATTTATAGTGGTGTGCTGGAGCTGGTGAGTGCTGGCTTACAAGTGCTGATTGTTAAATTTTCAGGAATTTTGTTAGCCAGCTGATGTCATGTGGGTACAGTTGACGTCACCTTAGCAACTTAAAAATCTGCTATGGTGGAAGTATTTACACCATGGGCATATGCCATGAGTCAGGGCTCCTTCTCACCCTCCCCTCCAGGACACACCACTGGACATTACTCCTTCGTCTATAAGTTGGAAATATTTTTCCCAGTTTGCAATTTGTCTTTTTACTTTGCTTACGATGTGTTTTGCTATGCTGTTGTTGTTTTGTATAGTCCAAATTTCAGTCTTTTCCTTTACTGCCTCTGGATTTTTTCAATTAGGAAAATGTCCCCAACTCCTGAATTATACAGGAATTCACTCATACTTTCTACTAATATTTATATAATTTTATTTCTTCAAAAATTTTTAAATCTTTCATCTACCTGTAATTCACCTTGCATGGAGAAACAGATATGCTTATATCTTTCACCACGGGCTATCCATTTACTCCCACACTATTTATGAAGAAGGTCTTTTTCCTCCATGATTTGAGATACCACCTTTACCACATATGAAGCTTCCAGGTGCAGTTAGTTTTATTTCTGGATTTTCTACTCTGTTTTATTTATCAATGTATTCATGTCCCAATACCACCTTCTTATTATACAGGTCTCACAATGTTTTAATAACTGGTAGGGCTAGACTCCTCATTTTCTTCTTTTTCAGGGCTTTCCCATATATTCTTTTTTTTTTTTTTTTTTTTAGTTAGTTATTTTATTGGCTGTGTTGGGTCTTCGTTGCTGCACACGGGCTTTCTCTAGTTGCAGCGAGCAGGGGCTACTCTTCATTGTGGTGCGCGGGATTCTCATTGCAGTGGCCTCTCATTGCGGTGGCCTCTCTTGTTTCGGAGCACAGGCACTAGGCGTGTGGGCTTCAGTAGTTGCAGTACATGGGCTCAATAGTTGTGGCTCATGGGCTCTATAGCGCAGGCTCAATAGTTGTGGCACATGGGCTTAGTTGCTCTGCGGCATGTGGTA
Source organism: Hippopotamus amphibius kiboko (assembly GCF_030028045.1). Classification (NCBI taxonomy): domain Eukaryota; kingdom Metazoa; phylum Chordata; class Mammalia; order Artiodactyla; family Hippopotamidae; genus Hippopotamus; species Hippopotamus amphibius. The sequence continues at coordinate 97,291,107 of NC_080187.1, forward strand.
TCTTCCTGGGGCAGTGATTGAACCCGTGTTCCCCACATTGGCAGGCGGATTCTTAACCATTGCACCACCAGGGAAGTCCTTTCCCATATATTCTTGATTATTTACCCTTTTGAATGTATGTTATAATAAAATTGTCTTAGCTCTGAGGCTCCCTCTTCTGTTGGTTTTGCCGTGTTAAAAAAAGTACTGCCTTGTATTTTCTAATTCCTGCCTCTCTGTTCTCTTCCCCTACTTTTGTCTAGATCTTCTCTTTCTTTTTCCTCTAACATCCTTGTTCTGGACAGTATGAATCCTACTCCCAGAATTCCCTCTCAGAGAAAGCATTTTCTATATTTCACCTAGCATTTTTTTTACATAATTTTTATTCAAGTGAACTGAGGCAGGATATACATTCATTATAGAAAATCCCAACAAGGATACAATTTTTTTTAATAAATTTATTTATTTATTTATTGGCTGTTTTGGCTCTTTGTTTTTTTTAAATTTTATTTATTTATTTATTATTTTTTTGGGGGGTACACCAAGTTCTGGCTCTTTGTTGCTGCACATGGGCTTTCTCTAGTTGCGGCGAGTGGGGGCTACTCTTCATTGTGGTGGCTTCTGTTACTGCAGAGCACGGGCTCTAGGTGCATGGGCTTCAGTAGTTGCAGCACATGGGCTCAATAGTTGTGACTCACGGGCTCCAGAGGGCATGCTCAATAGTTGTGGCGCACAGGCTTAGTTGCTCCGCAGCATGTGGTATCTTCCTGGGGCGGGGCTTGAACCTGTGTCCCCTGCATTGGCAGGCGGATTCTTAACCAGTGCGCCACCTAGGAAGTCCTCACCTAGCATTTTTTGAAATTACTAATTCAGTTGTTGAATAGCTATGGGATTTGGGGCAAAACTATCCTCTGATATTTTCATCTACATGTTGTAAATGAAAAATAATCTTTTTTTTTTAAATTAGAAATAATTTCAGTCAGTTCTCAGTCCTATCAGCAGCGTCTGACTCAATCACTCCCTCCTTCTTGAAACACATTCCATCGACTTCCAAGACACTGCACTCACCTGTTTTCTTCCTAATTAACTTGCCTCTTCTCTCAGGCTTCTTCAGTGCTTCCTACTCATCCCCAAATGCTGGAGAACCCCAGAGCTCAGATTTCAGACCTCTTCTCCTCTCATCTAAACTCACTCCCTAAGTGACTTTGTACTAGCTCTTGAATTTAAATATTTTAACAACTCCCAAATGTTATATCTCCAACCTGGACGTCTACTATGTACTCAAAATTTGTACATCTAACTGCTTTGTTGTCAACTCCTGTGGATGTCCCAAAGGCATCTCCAACTTAACTTACCCAAAATAACACTAATATTCTCCCCAAACCTGCTTCTCCTACAGTCTTTCCAATCTCAGGTAATGGCAGTTCTATTTTTCTACAGCTCAGGGAGAAATTCTTTCTCTACTCTCTAATCCACCTACCCCTGGGTTCAATCCTGTGAATACAACTGGCAGCTCAGCTGAAATGGCTGGACCGATTCAGATAGCTGGGCCTCTCTCCACATGGTCTTTTCTTAGACTTCTTCAGATCTGGCCTCTTCAGGAGTCCTAGAGGACAAGCCCCAACACACAAACACTTTTTAAATCTCTTTTGACTCACACTTTTTTTTTTTTTTTTAATATTTATTTGGTTGCACCAGGTCTTAGTTGCGGCAGGCAGTCTCCTTGGTTGTGGATCACAGGCTCTTTAGGTGTGGCATGCGAACTCAGTTGCAGCATGCACATGGGATCTAGTTCCCTGACCAGGGATCGGACCCAGGCCCCCTCTGTACTGGGAGAGCAGAGTCTTATCCACTGTGCCACCAGGAAAGTCCCAAACTCACACTCTCTGATGTATTAATATACTATTTGAGATCAGTGTCTTTACCACTGGGGCAAGTTCAAGGGTGAAGAACCAGCCCATACAAATATGTGTGCATGGCCAAATGACTGTGCTAAGCCCACCTGCCAGGAGATTTCTCAGTTTGGCATTTACTTATTCATTCCTCACATTCGTAATCAACCACCTTTAGCAAAGCTGCAGTTACTTAGCGTTTTGTGGGGCCTGGTGGATGTGACCACAAAACTCAGCTTTTCCTCCCCAGTGACAAGATGATTCCTCAGCTATTTTGTCTGTTTTCTTTCTAAGCCAAATATCCCCAGGATTTTCTTTCAGGTCTCTTTTGCAGCTAAACCCTCAAATGTTCCCAGCTTTGGAGATTAGAAGGACTCTATGCACCTAGTTCTCTCGCATTTCGTAACTTGTACTTGTCCACACTTTTTCATTCTTTTATTAGTTCTGTTTCGTAAGTTTTCTGATCCTTTCATTTATGTTCTTTTTCTTTACTTAATCACTTCCTCTGCTTTCCATGGGTTATTTTGCTGTCTTTTTTCTAACTACATGAGTTGAATGTTTAATTCATTTATTTTCATTCTTTCTGTCTTGGTAATAAATATGTACAAGCTACTAAATTTCTTTCTGAGTACAGCACTGTCTACCTATTAATCCCCCCATCCATTCACCCACTCAGATTCACTGGGAAGCAAGCTTTCTCTTACCACCTCTCTCTGAAATAATTTCTATCTTTTAAATTAAAAGCAGTTTGGGGCCACTCATTTGGCAACTTCTGAGGAGGAGAGCACTGCATTTATTTTCACAGCGCCTTCTCTCTGTCTTAGTTATAGTGACCTTCCACAAAGAAATGATAGCTGTAGTGGATAACTTTAACGTGATATTGAACACTTATCCTGTAGCTGGCATTGTAATTTACACACATTATTTTAACAACTCCATACCAACGTTCCATGCCCATTTTACAGAGAAAATAGGTATGAAATTTTTGTCTTGCGTTTCTATTCCTGGAACATGACAAACATTCCATTTTACGGCCTTTTCCCCTTGAATCTGTCCCTCTCCCGCCACCTTTCCATTCAATAGTAAGAGCAAATGCCATTTCTTCAAAGCTTTACTGACCACCTGACCTAAAACACCTTCCCTGTGCACACTGTATTTTATTTTGTTCATAGTACTATCTCAAGTTACCTTGCTCATTTATCTGTTTCTTACTATGTTCTGCCTCCGCTACTAGACCTTCAACTCCAAGGAGCAGGAATTTTACTGAATAAATATTTATGGAATCAATGCAAACAATGGAGCCTGAGGAGGAGCCAGTCTCGGGTGCGTAAAAACAACAGTTAGTTTTGAATCAGAAAATGTGGTCCTGGGAAGTAAGAGACACCCCTCAACAGCCCTGTATCTTAGAGCGCCTCACTCAGTGTCAACCGGGATTCCTCTTCTGTCAAATGAGGAGGGAGGCCCTGCTGGTTCTTTGCCACCCACTGTGATTCTATCCAGACAAACGTGCCTGAAAGACCGGCATGAGGAAGCGAGGGAGGAGAAAGAGTCGCTCAGCAGCAGAGGAGGAGAGGGGAAGGGAGCGGAGGGAAACTGAGGGCATGAGAGGAGGAGAGGAGGGACCCCAGGGGAGCCGAGGGGCACGGGTGGTGGCGAAGGGGCAGCAAGTCCGCTGGGACTGGGCAGGACAGGGCCAGGCGCGGGTGAGGGGTGAAAGGCGCAAAGAGGCCGTTGTGGAGAAGGGGGGATATCCGGTAACCTAGGGTGAGGGGTGAAAGGCGCAAAGAGGCCGTTGTGGAGAAGGGGGGATATCCGGTAACCTAGGGGCGCGTAGCGGCGGCCGCAGGTCGGGAGGGGGCGCGGCAGGAGTTGCCGAGTGTGCAAGGAACTGGGCGAGGTCTCTCCGGCTGAGACTGGGCAGGACAGGGCGGGTCGCTAACAGGTGCGAGGAGTGGACCTGAGGGAAGCGGGGGGGCATTCCGGGGCCACGGAGGAGGGCCCCCACAGGCGGAGGAAAGCAAAGGCGGTGCGGGGCGGCGCCGCCGGGCGAGCAGGGAGGAAGCGCGGAGGGCCGCAGCTCGTGCTGGGCTGCCGAGGCGCTCGTAAAGGTCATCGCGGGAGCGCCTGGGGGGCGCGGCGGGCGGGGCGGGGCGGGGCGGGGCCAGGCGCGGGGGAGGGGAGCGCCCGGGTCGCCAGGGCGGGCGCGGCAGCCCGTCGCCTCACTTCCGGGAGCGCCCGGGTGCTGAGGCCGCCGCTCGCTCGCTCGCAGCGCTGCCAGCCGGCCGGCCCCGAGCCGCAGAGCGGGTGAGCGCGCAGCCAGGCCGAAGCCCCACCGTCGGCGCGGAGCCGTCCGCTCTCGGCGGCCATGGGGGCGTCTGCGCGGCTACTGCGCGCGGCTATCATGGGGGCGCCGGGCTCCGGCAAGGGCACCGTGTCCTCGCGCATCACCAAACACTTCGAGCTGAAGCACCTCTCCAGCGGGGACCTGCTCCGAGACAACATGCTTCGGGGCACAGGTGGGAGCCCGGGCGGGAGGGGCGGCCGTGCGCTGTCGCCCGGGTGGGGATTTGTGGGCGGAGGGGCCGGGTCGCGCGGGAAGTGGGTCCAGGGGTGCGGGCGCACCGTCTCCCACATGCCGCCCAGTGGGGAGACTTCGGGCTGCTGAGCGACTGCTCCCCGAAACTTCTGGCCTCTGTGGACAGCTTCAGGCGGGTTATTCAGGGAAGGCACTAGAAAGTTAGGACACGTTCGAAGTTCAAAGATTAAAGGAAACCACATGGCTTTGAGAGGTATGTCCAGCCCCAGTCGCAGCTGCTCCGAAGGGTCGGTCGAGCAGTGTGTGCTTATTCTCCGCGTGCCCTTGCGCTTGGAGAACTGTTAGCGCTTTCTTTTCTCTTTTACTTTTTGTTTGTTTGCTTGTTTGTTAAACGCTATGGAATTTTCTGGTTCTGACCTTTACCCCGTAATCTGAAGGCCGAGTATTATTTATCATCGTTGCTGTCACAAAATTGGCTTAGATCTCTAGACACGAAAACTATTCTTGTGCGTACTTATCTGAAAGACTTGTTTCTCATGCCAGATAAATTCTTATAACTCAGCACGAATTCTGATCAACAAACTGTACACTTTACAGTGGGTGGATTTTATCTTATGTAAATTATATCTTAAGAAAGCTGTTTTCAAAAAGTCAGCAGAAAGGTGAGTTTTTTTTTCTCTGAAAAGGGTTTTACTTTATTTTCCAAAACAAAGTCATTTTGAAGCTCCTTTTAAAAATTAGAACTAATTCCTTGCACAAGATGAAAAAGGATTGGAAACAGGATGGAAGTACATAATATTGAAAGTAAAGCCCTCTCTCATTCCCTGCCTCAGTCCCCTTCTTCAGAGGGGAGCAGTGTCATGTGTTTGCTTTTAGAAATCTGTATTTATGTATAAACACTTACAGAGTATATGTATATCCCTTGTTTTATGCGACGTGTACTCCTACTATATATGTGTTCTGCACCAGTGTGTTTTCACTTTATGTCTGGGATATCTTTCCACATCAAAACACAGAAATCCAGTTCATTATTTAACATTTGTGTAGGTATCTATTTGCTGGACCTGCCATGATTTATTTAAGTGATCTCCTATTGATGGGTTATATAGATTATTTCTAGGTGGGGTTTTTTGTTTCAGAATGCTGACATTAAAATGAAAAAACTATTTTTAGTTTGTTTCTTGGGGGTCTTTGGTTTATCACCTAATCTGGTGAATTACTACTTTTATTTTTCTCTTCTAACATTGATCTTTAAAAAAATCATAAAGTATTAAACTTCGTAAAGTTAAACTGTTTGGCCCACTTGCTAAGTGTTCATGCTGCAACATATGGACAAAAGTAACAATAAACAGTCCCCAGTACTGCACCTACTTGGGGTAAGGTTATCCAAAGTGGGAAGGAGTAAAGGATCCTTAAGCACGTCTCTGAAAAATAACTCAGCAGTGAGGTATAACTGCGTGTTAGAGAACACCTTCAGTGAAGAGTTAAAGATATGTTAACTTGTGAAAACACAAAACATTAAAAAATTAAATTTAAAGCAAATTAAGTAAACTTTTTTAAAAAATTAAGCAACAAGCCTCTTTGTTTATCCTTAACATCCCATGGGAAACCCATTGTTCTCTTCCTGACTCTACAACATGAAAAGAGAGGCTAGAGGAAGGGAGGAGAGGATCACTGGGAAAGATGTGCAGCCAGCCTCAGATGCCTGCTCTTTCTGAGTCTCTACAGGCAATTCTTTAACAAAGAAAACAGAATGTGGGGTTGAGGGAGGTGTCATGAGATTGTTATTACAGATGTTCTGTATCTCAAGACTAAGAATATATTCTCAAAAAATATTTGTGAATGGATTGGCTATTTCCCAACAGGATCAGAACCAAAGGAGAGGTGTAACCTTTTATTTAAAAAATACTGCTTAATGTTTTTTGATTCTAAGAGTAAAAGTATGTTTATAATAAGTGAGAAAAACAGGTCTTGAGAGTATAAAAAAAGAAAATTAAAGTCCTCCATAATTCTACCACCCAGAGACAATTCTCATTAACTCTTTGGTGCTTTTTCTTGTATTCTGTTTTTTCTTTCTCTTTTTTCTCTGTTGCATTTGTATGTGATGGCAAAATTGTTACAGTCTAAATGATTGGTCAGATAGCTTTTTTTTCACCCCTTCACACATCACTCAGCAGTCTTTTAATTTCATCAAGATTGCACAATTATTAATTGAATGTTTCATTATTATACACTTACATTGGTAACCATTCTTTGTTATAATTAATCCTGTTAAGACTATCCTTGTACATGAACATTGGCAGCATCTCTGCTTAATGGCTTCAAATAAATTCCCTAGTGTGGAATTTCTGGAAATACAGAACCATCAAACATGCTAAGGAAGGATGGTGCCAATTTACTTTCCTACCACCATTTCATGATGATGCTATGTTGTATAACCCATGGCTGTATCTTATAGCTATAGTTTAAAATCATCCTGGCAGATGTGATAAAGACACTGGAAGTATGTGGGAACCTGTTGACAGTAGCAAAGCTGGAGTAACTATAGACACCACTGAAGCGTGGAGTCGGAAAACTTGAGTCTGCCCTTTGTCATTACTCCAGCCCTCTCATTTAGAGATGAGGAAAGCAAGTTCAGGAGAGGTTTAAGAACTTGCTCAATAATAAAAAGCAGTCACGGGGAGATAAGAGTAGACACCCAGGTCTCCTTGTACGCCAATTAAATTACTCTCTTCATTATGCAGTATTTCCAAAATTGAGGTTCATGAGATAATTTTAGGTAGATAAAAAAGTTTTATCTAAAAAAAAATGCAAATAAAAACTCAGAAAAATTTTTTATTTCCAAGTGTATTTGGAAAATAACTAGCATACCAACCCTTTAATTTCATGAACATGATAGCTTATTAAATTAAAAGGCTGAGTCACTGAAGAAATTTATGTAGTAAATAATAGTTCAGCTATGGCAGAAATTGTAAGGTTGCCATGTGATTGCCCAAAGTTTGAGAAACTACACTACAGCTTAGTGCTTCTCAAAGACTTAATCCTGGACTAGATGGCTACCTCTTTTGAATCTCATTTGTTCACATTTGTAAGTTGAAGAAGTTGAACTTGAATCTGTAAGTTGGGGAAGTTGAACTCAGTAGGTAATCCTCAAAGTCTCTGTCAGCTCCCAAGTTTCTGTGTGTCTAACAAAACTTCTATTATGTATACCCAGGCAGCATAGACGTGCCTAATTAGAATGATATTGACAGTAGAGCAAATTATTTTTGTAATGGCAAAAATTTTGATTTCTATTGAAAATAGGCAAAACCATTTACATGGTTTTGAATTCCAAAAAATATAAAAGGACATTTAGAGAAAAGATTCTTTCACAGCTATTTCATGCACATACAACCCACGGTTTACCTATTCTTTTCTCTGTTCTTTTTTCTTTTTTACACAAATGAAAGTGAACAGTATGTACAGTTTTCTACCTTTAACAATGTTGCTTTCCACGATGTTTGCTTCGTTTCTTTTTCTCTAACAAAATGAGTTAGGCCTTTTTAAAATTCCATGGCTAGAATCCAGGATAATCCAGGCAGTTCATCCCTCCATCTGTCCATTCATTCATCCATCCATGGATTTGTCAAGCACCCAGTGTGTCCTGGGTACCAGAGATACAGAGACAAATTTATTTCATTGGAGGTGCTCACAGTTGGAACATGAGCAGGCCGATGGCCATTAGTCTGCTCGGGCTGCCGTAACAGAATAGCACAGACTGGGTGGCTTAAACAGTAGAAATTTATTTTCTTATAGTTCTGGAGGCCAGAAGTCCAAGATCAAAGCGACAGCAGGGTTGGTTTCTGGTGTGGCCTTTCTTCCTGGCTTGCAAATGGCCACCTTCTTACTGGGTCCTCATGTGCTCTTTCCTCTGTTGTGTACATTCCTGATGTCTCTTCCTCCCCTTGCAAGGACACCAATCATATTGGATTAAAGTCCCCCTTTATGACCTTATTTAACCTTATTTACCTCCGTAAAGGCCCCGTTTCTGAATACAGCCACACTGGGGGTTAGGGCTTCAACATACGGATTTTAAGGAGCACAATGCAGTCCGTACCAACATGTAAACAGGTAGTTTCAGAAGTGTGATAAGTGCTCCAACAGGGATAAGTCTGTGACATTATGGAAGTCCAGAGGAGGAACTTTTGGTTGCCTTGGAGGTTGAGGGACACCTCATCATGAAGGATCCTTTAAGATGTATCTTGAAAGATGAGTAAGAGCTTATCAGGCAACAGGAGAAGGAGGCTTGTGCAAAGGCTACAAGCACTCAGAGTATGTGGAACTCCTTGCTGGGCCCGTGGTTTGAGGGTTGGGTGGAAATGGTGGGGAAGTAGGTGGAGGAGAGAGAAGATGACACCAGACCCACTTGGGCCTTTATACAGTTCTTGAGTCGAGATTCTGTCCTGAAGCACAGTGGGAAGGGGAGGAATGTAGACCTGGGATGGGAATTCTTTCTAGGTGCTTCACTGAAGAGGAGTCAGATTGAGTGATGGCTGGAGGGAGGACCAATATCAAGGGATGTTTTGATTTTCAGTGTAATTCTTGTGAAATATCCCATGCATGAAAATATTATCATTTCTGTGATGGTTAGAAGAAGAATAAAATGAACACCCATATACCCACCATCAGACAGAAAACCAGGACTTTTGGGGTCCCCATATGTGCCCACCCATCACATTTCCTTCCTGCCCCTGCCCCCAAAGGTAACTACTATGTTGATTCAGAGTCTTTATTATTTGAGAAGTTGGTTTTGTTTTGTTTTTTTAAGCCCTTGATTGGGTGTAAAGCTATCATTTGACTTATTCCTGTTGTTCTCCTAGTTTTATTTTTTGTTTCAACATGTTTTTAAAGTAAAATTTTAGGTGCATTATAATTTAACAATGCTAAAAGCACTTTTATCAGGAACTAGATTAATTCTCTGTAGCCCTTTCTCTTGGTATATGTAGAAGAGAACTGTATTTACAGGTTGGTCAGTCCCTCTTTTGTACTTCATAGCTGCTCAAACAATAAGTTGTTTCCAGTTCATTCAGATGCAGGGTGTGATTGGTTTGAGGAGTGTTATAAGAATGATCAGATGTTAAAAGGAGATATAGAATTAAAAATGGTTTTTTGTATAATACAGACACCATCTCTCAGATTAATGTTTCTGTGTTTCAGAATTTCAGATTATTATCCTTAAAATCAAAAGCTGGTTTTAACCCTTTCTATTTTCCTTTAACCTTCCTTTTCTATTTTTATTTGTGAATAACTTTATAGAAAATTACTTTCTTTTGAATGATTTACTTTTAAACTAACTTTTTGTGTTTCGTAGGTGTGGAAGCTCCCAAATTTGTTAATTTTTTGAATCAAAAGGAAATAGTTCTTTAATGAGTCTGTTTAGATACATTAAATTGTAGGCAATCAAGGGAATAAAAATTTACTACATGTCCAAAGAATGTGCTGGACAAGAGTCCTTGCATAATTTTAGGAGGGAGTAAAAACTTGAAATGTAGTAAACAAACTGCCTAGACTTTGACATAGAGAGTTGAATCATTTTTATTTTTCTTCTAAATGGAAGCGTTACAGGCTTCAGATTTTAGTAACTAGTGTGAGTGGTTTAGTGATATAGAAAGTTGTTAGCGAGAATGAAAAAGATAATTAGACTATGCACGAGACTACTCACAAAGCAAAATATTTGGAGGTTTTTATATTATCAGTTTTGATGATAATTTTCTCTGAGTAGTGTTGATTTTATGAGTGGCTTTTTCTTTTGTTTTGCTTACCAGGTATTTTTCATCTTTACTTAAAAAAAAACTTTATTCAGATATAATTAACAGACCATAAAATTAACCCTCTTCAAGTATAAATCAATGTTTTTTTTTAAATTACATTTATTACATTGTGCAACCATCACCACAGTGAATTTCAGAAAAATTTTATCACCCCAAAAAGACAGCCTATTCCCATCAGTAGTCACTCTCCATTTTCTCCCAATGCTCCCAGCCCTGGACAACCACTGATCTTCCTTCTGTCTCTCTAGATTTGCCTACTCTGAACATTTCATATAAATGAAATGATGTAATATGTGATCTTTCGTATCTGACTTTTTCCACTTAGTGTGTTTTCAAAGTTCATATACTTAGTACCTCACTTCTTTTTACGGCTAAATAATATAATTTTGTATGGATAGTCCACGTTTTATTGATCCACTTGTCACTTTGATGAACGTTTGGGTTATTTCCACTTTTGGCTATTATGAATAATGTTGCTAGGAACATTCATATATAAGTTTTTGTGTGAACTTATGTTCTTATTTTTCTTAGAAAAATATACTTACGAGTTAAATTGCTATGCCATATGGTAACTCTGTTTATACTTTTGAAAAACTGCCACAACTGTTTTCCAAATTGCCTGCACCCTTTCTAATCCTACCAGCGATATATGAGGGTTTCAATTTCTCAACATTCTTGCCAACACTTGTTATGTCTTTTTTTAAAATAACTTTATTTATTTATTTATTGGCTGTATTGGGTCTTTGTTGCTACATACGGGCTTTGTCTAGTTGTGGTGAGCGGGGGCTACTCTTTGTTGTGGTGCGCTGGCTGCTCATTACCGTGGCTTCTCTTGTTGCAGAGCATAGGCTCTAGGCGCGAGGCCTTCAGGAGTTGTGGCACATGGGCTCAATAGCTGTGGCGCTTGGGCTTAGTTGCTCCGCAGCATGTGGGATCTTCCTGGAGCAGGGATCAAACCTTTGTCCCCTGCCAGGCGGATTGTTAACCACTGCGCGACCTAGGAAGTCCCGTTGTTATGTCTTTTTGATTATAGCCATCCTGGTGAGTGTGGAGTGATACCTCATTGTGGTTTCCATTTGTTATTTCCCTAGTGACTAATGATGTTGAGCATCTTTCCATGTGCTTATTGGCCATTTGTATATCCGTTTTTTCTTTCTTTTTTTTTGTACGCATCTATTTTATATTTTTATTTTTTTTAAGAACCTTTATTGAGATACAGTTCACAGACAATAAACAGCATATATTTAGTGTACACTTTGATATCCCAATCTCCCAATTCATTGCCCGCCAACTCTCCCCACTTTACCCACTTGGTGTCCATATGTTTGTTCTCTACATCTGTGTCTCTATTTCTGCCTTGCATTTCCTCTTTCATAGTTGTTAACATTTGCCTTATGTATTGAGGTGCTCCTATATTGGGTGCATATATATTTATAATTGTTACCTCCTCTTCTTGGATGAATCCCTTGGTTTTTATGTAATGTCCTTTCTGGTCTCTTGTGACATTTTTTATTTTAAAGTCCATTTTATCTGATATGAGTGTTGCTACTCCAGCTTTCTCTTGATTTTCATTTGCATGGAATATCTTTTTCCATCCCCTCACTTTCCCTCTGTATGTGTCCCTAGGTCTGAAGTGGGTCTCTTGTAGACAACATATATATGGGTCTTGTTTTTGTATCTATTCAGCCAGTCTGTGTCTTTCGGTTGGTGCATTTAGTCCATTTACATTCAAGGTAATTATTGATATGTATGTTCCTATTACCATTTTCTTAATTGTTTTGTTTTTGTTTTTGTAGGTCCTTCTCTTCTGTTTCCTGCTTAGAGAAGTTCCTTTAGCATTTGTTGTAGGGCTGGTTTGGTGGTGCTGAATTCTCTTACCTGTTGCTTGTCTGTAAAGCTTTTGATTTCTCTGTCGAATCTGAATGAGATCCTTGCTGGGTAGAGTATTCTTGTTGTAGGTTCTTCCCTTTCATCACTTGAAATATACCATGCCACTCCCTTCTGGCTTGCAGAGTTTCTGCTAAGAAATCAGCTGTTACCCTTATGGGAGTTCCCTTGTATGTTATTTGTCGTTTTTCCCTTGTTGCTTTTAATAACATTTCTCTGTCTTTAATTTCTGTCAATTTGACTACTACATGTCTTGGCATGTTTCTGCTTGGGTTTATCCTGCCTGGGACTCTGTGCTTCCTGCACTTGGGTAGTGATTTCCTTTCCCATGTTAGGGAAGTTTTCAACTATAATCTCTTCCAGTATTTTCTTGAGTCCTTTCTCTCTCTTTTCTCCTTCTGGGACCCCTGTAATGCGCATGTTGGTGCATTTAACATTGTCCCAGAGGTCTTTTAGGCTGTCTTCAGTTCTTTTCATTCTTTTTTCTTTATTCTTTTCCATGTCAGTGATTATCACCATTCTGTCTTCCAGGTCACTTATTCGCCCTTCTGCCTCAGTTAATCTGCTGTTGGTTCCTTCTAGTGTAGTGTTCATTTCAGTTATTTTGTTGCATATCTCTGTTTGTTTGCTCTTTACTTCTTCTAGGTCTTTGGTAAACTTTTCAATCTTTGCATCTAGTCTTTTTTCCAAGTCCTGGATCATCTTCACCATCATTATTCTGAATTCTTTTTCTATAAGAGTGCCTGTCTCCTCTTCATTTAATTGTTTTTCTGGGGTTTTATCTTGTCCCTTCATCTGGTACAAAGTCCTCTTCTTTTTCATTTTCTGTGTCTTTCTGTGGCTGTGGTTTTCAGTTCCACAAGACGAAATACTGGTAATACCGCTTGATACAGCTGTCTGCCCTCTTGTGGAGAAAGCTATCTAGGAGGCTCGAGCGTGCTTCCTGATGGGAGGGACTGATGGTGGGTAGGGCTGGGTGGGTGGAGCTCAGTAAAACTTTAATCCGATTTGGTGGATGGAGCTCAGTGACACTTTAATCTGCTTGTCTGCCAATGGGTGGGGCGTGTTCCCACCTTGTTTGATGTTTGGCCTGAGGCTATCCAGCACTGGAGCTTACAGGCTCTTTGGTGGGGCTAATGGCAGACTCTGGGAGGGCTCACACCAATGAGCACTTCCCAGAAGCCCTGCTGCCAGTGCCCCTTTCTCCTCGGTGAGCCACAGCTGCCCCCCACCTCTGCAGGCAACCCTCCAACACCAGCAGGTAGGTCTGGTTCAGTCTCCTGTGGGGTCACTGCTCCATCCCCCTGGGTCCTGGTGAGCACACTTTTTTGTGTGCCCTCCAAGAGTGGAGTCTCTGTTTCCCCCAGTCCTCTGGAGGTCCTGCAATCAAATCCTGCTGGCTTTCAAAGTCTGATTCTCTGGGGATTCCTCCTCCCGTTGCTGGACTCCCAGGTTAGGAAGCCTGACGTGGGGCTCAGAACCCTCACTTTAGTGGGTGGACTTCTGCAGTATAACTGTTCTCCAGTTTGTGAGTCACCCACCCAGCATTTATGGGATTTGATTTTAACGTGATTGCACCCCTCCTACCATCTCATTGCGGCTTCTCCTTTGTCTCTGGATGTGGAGTGTCTTTTTTGGTGAGTTCCAGCGTCCCTCTGTCGATGATTGTTCAGCAGTCAGTTGTAACTCTGGTGCTCCTGCAAGAGGGAGTGGGCGCACATCCTCCTGCTCCACCGTCTTGATCCTATCTCTATGTCTGGTTTTTTGTACTCAGATCCTTTGCCCATTAAAAAAAAACAGGTTGTCTTTTCTAATGCTGAGTTGTAAGAGTTCTTTAGATAGTCTAGATACAAGTTCCTTATTAGATATATGATTTACAGAGATGTTCTCCCATTCTGTGGATTGGCTTTTCACTTTGGTCATGCTACTCTTTGAAGCATAAAAGTTTTCAATTTTAATGCAGTCTAATTAAGAGTGTTGTGGTTTTAGCTCTTACATTGAGGTTTAACATGGTGGTAGGTGGAGGCCCACCTAACCTGACCTGTGCTCTTGCATATGGATATTCGGTTGCCCTAGCACCCCGTGTTGAGAAGACTGTTCCTTCCCCCATGGAATTGTCTTGGTATCCTTGTTGGAAATCAACTGACCGTAAATGTGAGGGGTTATTTCTGGGCTCTCATTTCTGTCCCATGTGTTCATACAAAAACTTATATGTGAATATTCATAGCAACATTATATCTATCCATATGCCAGTACCAACGGTCCTTTGAAATCTGAAGTGTGTGTCCTCCAACTTGGTTCTTCTTTTTCAAAATTGTTTTCAGCTATTTTGGGTACCTGGCATTTCCATATGAATTTTACAATCGTTTGGTCAGTTTCTATAAAGACACCAGCTAGGATCTGATAGGATTGCATTGAATCTGTAGATCATTCAGGGAGTATTGCCATCTTAATATTAACTTTTCTAATACATGAATATAAGCTGTCTTTCCATTTAGTTAGGTCTTTAATCTTTTTCAACAATGTTGTAGTTTTCAGATTTCCAGTTTTATGCTTTTTTAAAAAAGTGTACTGCTAAGTTTTTTATTCTTTTTGACACAGTTGTAAATGGAATTTTCTTAAACTTACTCTTTTTTTTATAAATTAATTAATTAATTAATATATTTATTTATTTTATTGGCTGTGTTGGGTCTTTTTTGCTGTGCGCGGGCTTTCTTTTTTTTTAGTTGCGGTGAGTGGGGGCTACTCATCGTTGTGGTGCGCGGGCTCCTCATTGCCGTGGCTTCTCTTGTTGCAGAGCACAGGCTCTAGGTGCGTGGGCTTCAGTTGTTGCAGCACATGGGCTCAATAGTTGTGGCTCACGGGCTCCAAAGCGCAGGCTCAATAGTTGTGGTGCACGGGCTTAGTTGCTCTCCGGCATGTGGGATCTTCCTGGAGCAGGGATTGAACCCGTGTCCCCTGCCTTGGCAGGTGGATTCTCAACCACTGCACCACCTAGGAAGCCCTGGAATTTTCTTAATTTCATTTTCATATTGTTCATTTTTGTGTACTGCTGATCTTGTACCTTGCAACGTTGCTGAACTCATTTATTAGTTCTAATAGTTTTTTAGTAGATTCCTTAGGATTTTATATATACAAGATCATGTCATCTGCAAATAGAGATAGTTTTACTTCTTCCTTTCTGAATGCTTTTTATTTCTTTTTCTGGACTAATTGCCCTGGCCACAGTCTCTGGTACAGTGTTGAAGTGGCAAGGACAGATCGTATTTTCTTAAGGCTATTCATATACTTAATATGAAATTAAGTACTTTATTAGTTAATCCCATCATCTCAATCCATTTGTTGCCATTGTTGAGGGCTTGGCCTGAAGAGTGAGAGGGGAAGGGAGGGACCAATACCAGTTTTAGGGACTCAGTCTTGGAGACTTGAGATTTTCCTCAGTACTGTTGGTGAGTTTGAGCTCTGTGTCCCCCAAAGCAGTGGTCAAAAGCCTGACAACAGAGAGGTGCACATACACATACGCATATTAAGTATTTGGACCTTTCCAAGAGGGTATTTTAGTGGGTCCTGGGTGCTCTCAAAACCCAGGGCCTCTTCGAGATGCTTTTTATAAATGCACGCAGTACAGCTGTCAAATGGTAGTCAGTTTCCACGTAGTTAATGTGCTTAGTTAGAAATCTAAAGTTTCATGAATTTGACAGTTTAGGATCTGTTCTGAAGTCAGCATGTGAATTCAAATCAAGAATTATGAAAACAGTCATAAACTTTGACTCTTTAGTCACTGACTCCTGAGAATTTATCCATCAGAAATAATTCAGGAACCACTCCCACCCCCCAAGAAAAAGAGTGTTAAGATTTTTAAAAGCAGAAGTGGTAGGGAAAAATCAAGGCTAATTTAAAAATTTAAATGTCCAACAGTATATACTGCCATGATACAGTATAATTTTATCAAACCTAGATATAGATGGAGTATTAGTTATCAAAAATGACTAAATAACTATATAAAATCACTGAGAAGTGTTTACAAAATGATGCTAAGTGAAAAAAGAACACAAAACTGTAAGTACACAGATTATTACAATGGCATTAAAAATTTTAAATGTGTGTAAATATAGTTTGGTAAGACATTATGAGGAAATTAAAATACTGTTGCATAATAATGACATGTAATTGTAGGGAGTATTTTAAAGTTGTTTATCACTTTTTATCAGGGTATTTTATTAATAAAAATGTAACATGATCACAGTTCTGATCTGGTCAAAAACTGAATTGTGACAGCAGCATCTATTTTAGAGGATTAGAAAAATCTCTACAGGAACATGATCTCAGGCACTTAAACTGAGCCTCTGAAAAATAATGACTATTTCAATTTTTTTTTTTAATAATTTCAGTTACTATGTATATATTTTTCTGATATGAAATATAGAGAAATACAGAAAAATGCAAATATGTTTAAAGAAATCATATAATTCTATCACAGAGATGACTACTGCTAACATATTGGTCTCTAGCTTTCCATTATTTTTATGTTTATGTATTTTTATATAATGGAGATTTTGAAATAGGCATAGATTATTTTGTAATCTATGTTTTTATCACAAAAGTTGATGGTGCACATTTTCAAATGAGTGTGTTATCTGGGGGGCTTCTTTAGGCAACCAGTTTCCTAAATGGGGTAGAGTAAATCCACTTGCTGACTTGCCTTTTTTTTCCCTCCTCTGCTATAGAAATTGGTGTGTTAGCCAAGACTTTCATTGATCAAGGGAAGCTCATCCCAGATGATGTCATGACTCGGTTGGTTCTTCATGAGCTGAAAAATCTCACCCAATATAGCTGGCTACTGGATGGTAAGTGGAGTATTGAGAATATTTCAGCTGCCCCAAAAGATGCATGCAGACAGGAGAGTGAGCATTTCATGTGCTACAGACAGTGATGGTGGGCAGGGAGCCTGAGTGCTGCCCACCTTGGGGCCTTGAGGGCCAGTAATCTTCTCTGGCCTGCTTCTTTTTCCAAATGCAAAGAGGGAAGTGAACTGCTTGATTTCTAAGCTCCTACAGATATGACTTTTGTTCCTTCCCTTTTTTTTTGAGAATATTTAAGAAGAGGGAAGATCACAAAAGGAAGAAGGAAGGCTGGAGAGTAACTTACAATCACCTGTAAACAGTCCCCAGCCAGAGGTGTGGCAGGATCCTTGAGGATAGGTTGATTTTTAGTTTCTAGAGAGAGGTGTTTATTATAAGGCATTCGCTCACGCAATTATGGAGGCAGACAAATCTCAAGATTTTCAAAGCAAGTCAGGAAGCTGGAGACCCAAGAGAGCTGGTGGTATGATGGTGTAGTTCCCATTTGAAGGCAGGTGAGACCCAGGAAGAGCTGATGTTTGAGTTGGAGTCCAAAGACAGGAAAAAGCAATGTCCTAACTCCAAGGCAGTCAGGCAGGAGGAATTCTCCCTTACCTTCTGGGGAGAGCCAGCCCTTTGTTCTATCCAGGCCCACCCACATTAGGGGTAACAATCTGCTTTACTCAGTCAACTGATTTAAGTGTTAATCTCAACCCAGAAGACACCCTCACAGATACACCCAGAATATTGTTTGACCAAAAAGCCAAGCAACCGGTGGTCTGGAAAAGTTGACACATAAAATTAACGATCACGGTTGCTCTGCAACTGTCATCAGCCTTTCTGGTGTTATTGCTTTTGTTCAGATTGCTCATCATTAACTAACTTCCTTCCTTTGTTCAATTAAAAAATTTACTTTGTAAAGGTTTTCCAAGGACACTTCCACAGGCAGAAGCCCTGGATAGATCCTATCAGATAGACACAGTGATTAATCTGAATGTGCCCTTTGAGGTCATCAAACAACGCCTCACTGCTCGCTGGATTCATCCAGGCAGCGGCCGCGTCTACAACATCGAATTCAACCCTCCCAAAACCATGGTGAGTCGTTAGAGGGGAGCTGACTTGGCCTTCTGAGTAGCCAACTGTCTCCAGTCCTCTTGCCCTCACAGATGATGTTGGATACCCTGGGTGATCAGAACTCCTGAGGGCATGTTCTCAGGTTACTTGGTGTAGTAGTCTACGGGTCTAGTCCAGTCAGCGTGGTAGTAGAGGCGTCCCCAGGAGCAACAGGGGTTTGTTATTCCTTCAAAAGCATGTATTGATTTCCTGCTCTGTGCCAGGGTGTGTGTTAGAAATTGGGACAGTAGGGATTAATGACACCTTGGGTTATTTAGGGCTTGCAGTTGAGATTCTCAGCCTGTAGCTGAATCTTTTTACATATACATGTGTATAATATAATATATATATTACTGTATAATATAAACATAATATATAAAATTATCTAAAGGCTACTTAGAAAACCTTTTGCTCTAAAGAGAAGGTGATTGACAATGTGGAAATGATCCTGGGGTCTCTTGGCTCTGTGTTGTAATGACCTGGGTTTGGATTTGATTCCATTTATGTAAAAGCACATTTTTGTGTTTGGTGCTTGCATAGATGTCTCTTTAAAAATCAGTTAACTACCTATAAAAATATCCTTCAAAACTATGGTATTTGATGCCAGCATCTTCTAATTCCCATTTAGGGCATTGATGATCTGACTGGGGAGCCTCTCATTCAGCGTGAGGATGATAGACCAGAGACGGTTGTCAAGAGACTGAAGGCTTACGAAGCCCAGACAGAGCCCGTCCTGGAATACTACCGGTGAGTTGGTCGCTTTTCAGAACTTCTCTTGTATGATGAATCACTAAATCATTTTCTGATTATCCATGCTTTATAGCCAAAATGCCAAAGTACCAGAAGATCCAACTCAAATTGGTTTAAATAGTAAAGGAAATTTATTAGCATGTGTAACAGAGAAGCCCAGAAGGTAGTTTGGGCTTCAGTTGCCCCTAGGTTTGATCAAAATTTTGCTGTGCTCTCAGCTTTGTATTGGCTCTGTCCTTAGTCTTACTGCATAGTTATAGATGGTTGCTAGGAACAGCCACAGCATCCTCTTTATGAAAGACTGAGGGGTCACCTTTCCCCCAGTGAACAGAAGCCATAGATTGAACCAACTTGAACAGCCACTGTGGTCAGGGAATGCCTTCCATTTGAGGCCTAGGTTACTGCCCATTCCCGAACCAGTCACTGGGATGGCAGAGATTACACTGATTGGTCCACACCCAGAGCAGGGAGTGGGTCAGTCTTACCCAAACTCTGCTGTCTAGTGTAAGGAGGGCTGAAATGAATGCCAGAGAGGCATACCTAGTGGTGCCCACTCCCTGTGACAATAGAGCACACTATAGCACAGAAGACTCTCAAAGGGCAGCTAATCCTCAGGTCATTTATTTGGCAGACAATCTTTAAAAGTTTATATTCTAACATAGTTGTGTTAATTCTTAAGGGAATTCATATCCCACCACAAATATGGGAACTCTACTGAATTAATATTTGACTCAGGCTAGGAAACAATTCCGTTTCTTTACGCAGCGTTCCCCTTTCCTAACAGAGGATTTTTTTTTCTTTTTTAGAACTTTTATTGAGATATAATTGGCATACAATAAACTGCATATATTTAAAGTGTACAGTTTGATATTTTGTTCTTAATAGTAATGTATATATGGCAATCTCAATCTCCCAATTCATCCACCCCCAACTCCCCCCTCCGCTTTCCCCACTTGGTGTCCATATGTTTGTTCTCTACATCTGTGTCTCTATTTCTGCCTTGCAAACTGGTTGATCTGTACCATTTTTCTAGATTCTGCATATATGCGTTAATACACAATATTTGTTTTTCTCTTTCTGACTCACTTCACTCTGTATGACAGTCTCTAGGTTCATCCATGTTTCTGCAAATGTCCCAATTTTGTTCCTTTTTATGGCTGAGTAATATTCCATCGTATATATGTACCACATCTTCTTTATCCATTCATCTGTTGATGGACATTTAGGTTGCTTTCATGACCTGGCTATTGTGAATAGTGCTGCCATGAACATTGGGGTGCATATGTCTTTTCGAATTATGGTGTTCTCTGGGTATATGCTCAGTAGTGGGATTGTTGGGTCATATGGTAATTCTATTTTTAGTTTTTCAAGGAACCTCCATACAGCTCTCCATAGTGGCTGTATCAATTTACATTCCCACCAACAGTGCAAGAGCGTTCCCTTTTCTCAGCATTTATTGTTTGTAAATTTTCTGATGATGCCTGTTTTGACAGGTGTGAGGTGATATCTCATTGTAGTTTTGATTAGCATTTCTCTAATAATTAGTGATGTTGAGCAGCTTTTCATGTGCCTCTTGGCCATTTGTGTGTCTTCTTTGGAGAAATGCCTTTTTAGGTTTTCTGCCCATTTTTTGATTGGATTGTTTGTTTTTTTGACATTGAGCTGAATGAACTGTTTATATATTTTGGAGAGTAATCCTTTGTCTGTTGATTTGTTTGCAAATATTTTCTCCCATTCTGAGTGCTGTCTGTGTCTTGTTTATAGTTTCCTTTGCTGTGCAAAAGCTTTGAGGTTTCATTAGGTCCCACTTATTTATTTTTGTTTTTATTTCCATTACTCTAGGAGGTGGGTCAAAAAAGATCTTTCTGTGACTAACAGAGGATTGATTACATTAGCTTTTCTTTCATTCATTCACTTACTGAATAATGACTCAGCATTAAGACAGGACAGTGCTGTGGTTAGAGCACAGACTCTGGAGCCACAGTGCCCAAGTTCAAATCCCAGCTCACTGTTTATTAACTTGGCCTTAACCTCTTGTTTAACCTCTTGTATTTTCCACTATAAAAGGGGGGTGAGACTAGAGGGTTGAAAGATGGAGTTATATATGTAACTCTTAGAACTGTATCTCACACACATTAAGCACTATATGATTGTTAGCTATTATTATCGTTGTTGTAATGGGGTAACTATGCAGTGAATTCTGAAGCAGTAGTCTCCAAAATATTTTAATAGTTATTTCTGGAGGGTGAAATTACAAGGGGGCTGGCGATTCACTTTCTACAGGAGCTGTTACTATAAATTTGTGATTATATAATGGGCCTGGCTCTGCAGATTACCAGCTATGTGGCCCTGGGTAAGGTGTTTCAACTTCTGTGCCAGGAATTCTTCATTTGTAAAATCAGAGCGGTGTTAAGGGTTGTTACAAAGTTTATAGGGTTGTTAAGGGAATTAAGGGAGAGAATCCATGTAAAAACTTACAACAGTCCTGGCACTGTTAAATCACTCAGTGGTAAGGATTATTGTTTACTCTGTTGACACTGTGCTAGCCCTTGGTCCACACAGATAATTAGACCCAGTCCCTGCCAGCCCCAAAGAAACTCACGTTCTTTATGAGGCAGAGTGCTGGGTAGACAGTATTTATCATACAGTATGATATGTGCTTATATGAATCAGGGACCTAATTCACCCTAGCTTAAGCAAAAGGGAAATTTATTGGTCATGTAACTAAAGGGTCCAAAGGTAGGTGGTTTGGCTCCAGGTGTTCAAACAGTGTTGTCAGCCTTCGGTCACTCTCAGCTCCATTTTCCTGTGTTGGCTTCAATCTCAGGTGAGCTTTCCCTGTGTGAGCCCCTCAGCATTCCTGCTCACCTCCTACCAGTTTATCTACCGCAGCAGAAAAGAGAGCCTCTTTGCCTGCAAAAGTCCTGGAGTTGGCACTGACTAGCTCTGATCATATCCATCCTTGAAGCTAGGAAGTGGAGACAGTCCCATCTGCATCTCACGGACTGAGTTTGGTGAAAAGGTTGTTTCCTAAAAGGGGTTTGTTATTCATTCAAAAGTAATCAGAAGAATGGAGAACATATTGTTGCTGAGCTGATAACACTGCCAGGCTATTAAGAGAGGTAATAACCGAATGCAGTGGAAGTACAGTGGCTATAGGGATTAGTTCTGTAAAATGTGAGAAGGGAATTTGGGGAAGGCTGTAGAGATGTAAAGTGTATGGCCCAGGTCCCTATCTTAGGAGATACCCTAGTCTTTCTCAGCTTCTGGCTTTTGCTACCTCTTGCCATTCATTGAAGCATTTCCATCTAAGCTCCTGCACATAGAACTAGGACTGGACTTAAACAACAATTTAAACTGGTATTTGCAGCAGCCTTAGTGAGAGTCGTCATTGTTATTTTCAAATACTGACAGTTGTATTGTTGCTTTTAAAACTCTTCTCAGCTGTGGGACATTTGATAGTGTAATTAGGTCTGTGTTTACTAGCAACATGATGCTTTTACTTTTTAGAGGACCAATAGGTGAAGCTGGTTCCATTTCACTACATAGAAATTAAGGTGACAAATGTTCATCCAAAGTACAGCTTTAGGATTGAATAGGTGCCTGTAGTTGTTCCCTAAGTAATTAACCCACTGTGACTTTGGTTTGATTTTAAGGTGGCTCTTCGAGAGGCTTACAACAGCTAAGAAGCTTGTTCTCTTGAAAGTTTTACAAGATGCCTGCGAATTTAGAAGCAAGAGGGCTTTAGCAGACGTTTCTTACCAAGAAAACAGTGGGAATTATTTAAGTTAGTCTTAACTGTGGCAAATCTTATGAAGCATACAGAAAGGAATGCTTTTGTTCCCAGTGAAGCATCTTAAAATCTAGTGAAAAGGTTGCAAAGATATGACTGATCCTGATTTTAGAAAGTAATAAACCAGAGTTCTTCATTTGCTCTTGTGCAGCCTTTAAGCCAGTGTGTATATGAGTAGTTGGAAGAGGGTGAACAAGAGGAATGCCAGAATCTCTGGCAGGAATCTGTCTGTTTTGAAAAGCAACCCCTCCCTGGGTTCTGATCCTTCTCACTATCGAACCCCCAGGAAACTGGAGTGAATAGACTGACTGCTGGCCTGGTAACAAGCCAGACAAATCTGCCTGGGGAGAAATGAAGAAACCCAAAAGGGAACACAATGAAATCATTTTAAAATTCCCCTTTCCCCTAAAATGCAGAAGGAGAGCATAGAGAAAAAATAAACCTAGGTGAAAGAAGGAAGGTTAATCAAGTATTAGAAAGCTGTCTTGCAAAGGGGTAAGTAGACAGAGAAAGCCAAGGGTGTTCTGGTGTTTGGGAGGACCTGTGTTTGGAAACCTACTACCATTTTGGTGATTTGAGTTACTACTTTACATCCTCCCTAACACATAGTTTTATCAGTAAAATAAGGAAACTTGAGCTTTAAAGAGGATTAAATGAATTGTTATATGTAAAGCACTTAGCACATGCTCAAAAAATGATAGGTTCATCTTAAAAGTGACCATTTCTGTTAGCCAGAGGGCACAACTGAAACCAAAATCTAGGTTTTCCAACACCCAGACAAGTGCCTCTCTTGATCACACAGACCTATACTTACTGAGACCCTTAAATCCACACTATCATCTTTTAAGAATCATTTTGAAAAGCTCATTAGGAAAACTCAGTCCTGTGGGTGTTTTTTCTTTCATTTTTTAAAAATTGAAGTATAATTGACTTACAATATTATATAGGTTTCAGGTGTACAACATAGTGATTCAATATTTTTATATTATAAAATGATTACAGTAAGTCTAGTTACTGTCACCAAAGTTATTACAATATCACTGCCTGTATTCCCTGTGATGTACATTATAGCCCCATGACATTTATTTTATAACCAGAAGTTTCTACATCTTAATATCCCTCACCTATTTTTCTTATTCTCCTCTATCCCTCCTCTCTGGCAACCACCAATTTGTTCTCTGTATCTGAGTCTGTTCTTTGTTTTGTTTGTTCATTTGTTTTTTAGATTCCACATAAAAGTGAAACCATACAATATTCACATTTCTCTGTCTGACTTCACTTAGCATAATATGCTGTAGGTGCATCTATTTTTTGCAAATGGCAAGATTTCATTCTTTTTATGGCTGAATAATATTCCATTTTATTATAACATTAATACAATAAAATGATATTATAATATAATATAAAATTATTATTATTTATCATACTCCATTATATATACATGCTAATAATATTCAAATATTTATAATAATATTCCATTTTATATATAAAATGTATATACACACACACACTATGTCTTCTTTATGCATTCATCATTGATGGACACAGGTTGTTTCCATATCTTGGGTATTGTAAATAATGCTTTAGTGAATATGGAGGTGCCTTTAGCTTTTCTTTTTTTTTTTTAATTTATTTATTTTTTGGGGGGTTGTGTTGGGTCTTTGTTGGTGCACATGGGTTTTCTTTAGTTGCGGCAAGCAGGGGCTACTCTTTGTTGTGGTGCACGGGCTTCTCATTGTGGTGACTTCTTTTGTTGTGGAGCACAGTCTCTAGGCATGTGGGCTTCAGTAGTTGCAGCACACAGGGTCAGTAGTTGTGGCATACGGGCTTAGTTGCTCCGTGGCATGTGGGATCTTCCCGGCCCAGGGATTGAACCCATGTCCCCTGCATTGGCAAGAGGATTCTTAACCTCTGTGCTACCAGGGAAGTCCCATGGAAGTGCATATAGCTTTTCAAGTTAGCATTTTTGTTTTCTTTGGATAAATACCTAGAAGTAGAATTGCTGGGTCATATTATAGTTCTATTTTTAATTTTTTTGAGGAACCTCCATACTGTTTTCCATAGTGGCTGCACCAGTTTACATTTCCACCAACAGTGCATGGTGGTTCCCTTTTATCCACATCTTTGCCAACACTTGTTATTTGTTGGGGTTTTTTTTTTTTTTTTAATAAAAGCCATTTGACAGGTGTGAGGTGATACCTGGTTTTGGTTTTAATATGCATCTCCCTGATGATTAGTGATGGTGAACATCTTTTTGTGTGTCTGTTGGCCATCTGTTTGTCTTCTTTGGAAAGATGTCAGTTCAGGTCCTCTGCCCATTTTTAAGGCAGGTTTTTTTTTTTTTTTTGATGTTGAGTTGTATGAGTTCTTTGTGTATTTTGGATATTAACCCCTTATCGGATATATCATTTCCAAATATCTTCTCCCATTCTGTAGGCTGTCTTTTTGTTTTGTTGATAGTTTCCTGGGCTGTGCAGAGTCTATTTAGTTTGATATAGTCCCATGTGTTTATTTTTGCTTTTGTTTCCCTTGCCTGAGGAGACAGATCCAAAAAAATATTGCCAAAACTGATTTCAAAGAGCATACTGCCTATGTTTTCTTCTAGGAGTTTTATGGCTTCAGGTCTTACGTTTAAGTCTTTAATCCTTAATCCTTTTTTTTTTAATATTTTTTTATTTGTCTTGGCTGTACTGAGTCTTAGTTGCGGCACATGGGATCTTCGTTGCAGCATATGGGCTTCTTAGTTGTGGCATGAGGGCTTCTTAGTTGCAGCATGCAGACTCTTTGTTGCAGCATGCATGTGGGATCTAGTTCCCCGACCAGGGGTTGAATCCAGGCCTGCTGCATTGGGAACATGGAGCCTTACCCACTGGACCACCAGGGCAGTCCCTAAGTCTTTAAGCCTTCTTGATTTTGTGTATATGGTGTGAAAAAGTAATCCAGTTTGATTCTTTCGCATGTAGCTGTCCACTTTTTCCAGCACCATTTATTGAAAAGGGTGTCTTTTCCCCCTGTATATTCTTGCCTCCTTTGTCATAGATTAATTGACCATATAAGTACAGGTTCATTTCTGGGCTGCTTATTCACTTCCATTGATCTATGTACCTGGTTTTGTGCTAGTATCATACTGTTTTGATTACTCTAGCTTTGTAGTATAATCTGAAGCCAGGGAGCATGATGCCTCCAGCTCTGTTCTTCCTCAAGATTGTTTTGGCTATTCAGGGTCTTTTGTGTATCCATACAAATTTTAGAATTATTTGTTCTGGTGCTTTGAAGAATGCCATCGATATTTTGATAGGGATTGTATTGAATCTGTAGATTGTCTTGCATGATATGGTCATTTTAACAATATTAATTGTTCCAATCCATGAACGTGGTAAATCTTTCCATTTTTTTGTGTGTGTCTTCTTCAGTTTCTTTCATCAGTGCCTTACAGTTTTCCAAGTATAGGTCTTTTACCTTCTTGGTTAGATTTATTCCTAGGGTTTTTTTGTTTGTTTTCATTTTTGTTTTTGATGCAGTTGTAAGTGGAATTTTCTTAACTTCTCTAGTAGTTTGTTATTAGTGTATAAAAATACAACAAATTTCTATATATTAATTTTGTATCCTGAAACTTTACTTCTTCTATTAGTTCTAATAGTTTTTTGGTGGCATCTTTAAGATTTTCTATGTACAGTATCATGTCATCTGTAAACGTGACAGTTTTAGTTCTTCCGTTCCAATTTGGATTCTTTTTTTCCCCCTTGTTTGATTGCTGAGGCTAGGACTACTAATACTATGTTAAATAAAAGTGATGAGAGTGGGCATCCTTGTCTTGTTTCTGATCTTAGAGGAAATACTTTCAGCTTTTCACCATTGAGTATATTGGCTGTAGGTTTGTCATATATGGTGTTAATTACATTGAGGTATATTCCCTTTATACCCACTTTGTTGAGAGTTTTTATCATAAATGGATTTTAATTTTGTCAAAAGCTATTCTGTATCTATCGAGATGATCATACGATTTTTATTCTTCATTTTGTTAATGTGGTGTATCATATTGATTTGTAGGTATTGAACCATCCTTGCTGGGATAAATCCCACTTCATCATGGTGTATGATCCTTGCTGTTGAATTTGGTTTGTTAATATTTTGTTGAGGATTTTTGCATCTATGTCATCAGTGATATTGGCCCATGATTTTCTTTTTTTATGCTGTCAGACCTGTCTTTTTTGTTTGTTTTTCATCCTTAGGAAAAAAGGGGTGTTGGAAACATTCTCTGGAACAGAAACCAATAAGATCTGGCCACATGTATATGCTTTCCTACAAACAAAAGTTCCACAGGTAAACCAGAAAACGTCAGTTACTCCATGAGGAAAAGTGCATATAACTAGTAAGATGAGCAGAAGCTCTTTGTCTGTGCATTTAGTGGTTCCTTATCCTAAGACTCTGTCATGTATAAATTCTTTGAAAATTGTTGTTTTACTTCTGCTGATTTTATTCTGGAAATTAAAGATGTGCCAAATGAGTCAGATATGAAGATTGATCTTTTGAAGTGTTTGTTGTGTTTTATCCAGTTATCTTCTATGGATGTACAATTAAAAACATCAGAGATGTCTAAACTTTTGAAAATTGTTGAGCATAATTAAAAGAGCAATTGGTAATAATCTAAGTTTTGTTCAGAAGAGAAGAGGTTGATAAAGTTTCCTTATTTTTCTGGAAAAGTAAAAAAAGAAAAAAATTCCATGTCAGTTGTGGAAAGTGTCTTATCAGAGGCTTTTGTGTAGACTGATGCCAAAAGAGATCTCTAGCACTGTGGTACTGGTTTTGTGGGACACTATGTCTACAGAATTCCAGGAAAAAAGCTACTGGATATACAGATTCATTGCAGGATGCAAATTCACTGCTGCTTTTTATTGACCTGAAACAAATAGACTGCCAGATATTTCTCCAGCAAAATGGGTTTATTCGAGATCAGCAGATAATTTGGGGCTTGCAACCATGGTGAGCCATGTGCAAGTCCTCCCCACAGCAAGGCAAGAAGAATGCTTTTATAAAGGGGAAAGGAAGTTGGGAGTGCTGTAGTAAACAAAGAGTCCATGGCTTTTCATTGGCTGAATCCTTGCCAGTTTTCTTCCTTTTGGGCTATGCTGTCTTCACAAGGCATAAGAGCTCCCTCTTGTGGTCTCCTGACTCTATTTAATTGAGGTTTCTGTTTATTTTTTTACACTTTACAGTAGCAAACTTACAATAGCCATATATGCTATATTTTGTTGTTAAACATTTGTTTACTCCACATTTTCAGTTTGCTATAAAAATGTATCAATTAGCATATAAGGAAATATATTTTCTTAACAACTTATTTTCTTTGAAAATACTTGTGTACTAAGGGATATGATTTGTTATAAATTGACGTCATAAATTCTTGTTGCAAAAGCACCAAAGTTGAATTTTTAATAGAATCTGCAGTTTCAGGTGTTACTCAGGTTAAGAAATATGTGCTTTAGGATCTATTTGCCAGTTTCTCTTTTTTTGATCCAAATGTATGATCTGCCTTGATGAATAACAAATTAAAGAGAAAACAAAGAGACAAAGAGAAACAGAGAGACAGGAAGAAAGGGAGAGAGAGGGAGGGAGGGAGGTGGGGAGGAAGCCAGGGAGGGAGGTGGGGAAGCAAGGGAGGAAGGAAGGAAGGAAACCCACCGCACTTTGCCATTGGGAAATAGGTCAGGTTTGCCTGGGGGAAATTCCCTTGACATAAATAACAATCGTAATTAGTAAACAGGTGTAGCAATTAAAAAGATTTACATGACCTGTTAAACCAGGAAACTGACTGATTTTGCTTGGAAGAGTTCTTTATTCCTAATCAAAGAAATTGACACCTGCTAGTATTCACTGCTGTCCTACCTTAATGGAGAAGAATTCTGCTGGTCAGTGTAATCTGAGCAGTCATTTTAAAATGAAAATGATTGGATTCCTTAGTGGGGCAATAGGATGCATGCTTATGTATGGTGGCCTGGTAGGAAGAGCAGGGCAATGAGAGGTGAAGGAGAAATCCGACAATATCTTCAGTTCTCTTACTTGGTGCTAGATTAAATGAAACAAGTCATTGTAATAAGCTATTATTAACTGCCTTTGAAAATTTGGCCCATTTTATTCTAGGCACTGAAAATACAAATGCCAGCAAGTAATTCTTATGTATCTTGTGGGGGAAAAGACCTTACTTTTCTTTGATTATTAAAAATTTAATATTGATCTTTCAAAAATATACCAAGTTTTTAAAAAGGATTATGGTAAACATTTCATTCTTCACAAAACGTCCTTTAATGCCTTATTTGAATGTTGTTATGTGCATTCTAAAAATGTTGGGAACTGCTCTACTTATGAATTATCAAGTGTACATTAATGTCAATGAATTAGAATTAAATGAAAATTGAAAACTGTGGATATTACTTTGTCTTCGGTAATTCACAGGGCCCACTCTATCTAACCTCCCCTTCTGCTGCTGTGCTGTCTCATCGGCGTCTGAATTAGCGTCCACTTTCCAAATAATAATTGTCTTAAAACAGTACTGTTTTATGTACATAGGCTAGTTTCATTTTACACTTTATCTCCTGCTATAGTATTGTAGCCATACTGGCCTTCTTGACATCTTCAGATTTGGGAATCAAAAAGAGGGATAAAATTAAGACCTTCCTGTGATCATTCCCTCCCCACTCCCAAAACAACCGAAAGTTTTGCACATACATCCATTACTTTGGGAACTGCCTGCACTATTACAAAAAAGAACTTGTATTCTGATATAATAACTATCATTATGATTTATGTGCCACAGAATATATCTGAAGCTGAATGCCATGGCCAGAAGCTACTATGCCTTATAATACTAATAAATAAAAGCTAATAATACTTCAACCCGTTACCCTATTTTCTGGAGTACCTATTATTTCGGTACACCTTTCATAAGCAGGGTGTGCTGTGGGAAATGCAAATTGGCAGTTAGTTAGTACCATCCAGAAATTTATTTCTTAATTCCATTTGAAATAGTCCAGATTTCTAAATCCTACCCCATAGCTGCTTCCCCTCCAGCTACTTACAATGGCATTTGAGCAAAATAAAATATTTTGGACATTCATAGCTTGTGACAAAACTTACCTATGTTAACAACAAATCATGGTAATTGCAGACCTCAGATTATATTAAATTGCTATAATATTGTAACCAACGGCAATAAATTTGTATTTTAAAACGTTTATAAGTTGTCTTTTCATTAACAAAAGAAGATATTCCAAGATACTGGTAAACTGCAGAAATAGCCTTCCTATCTTTGCAATTCAGGTCTGATTTTAGAAGTTATAGTTTAGGGGACTTCCTCGGTGGCACAGTGGTTAAGAATCTGGCAATTTTAAACACAGAGGAGTCTGTGTTTAAAGCTTCCGGTAAAAGCCAACATGCTTTGTAGAGTCCACATCTAGCTCTAGCTTTTATTTAGCTCACTAATGATCACGTTTTTCCATATATACAGCATTAAGTAAAAAGCTGAATTGTCACATATATCAAATTGCATGTTGGAAGGATTTCACCGAAGTGTAAATCTGTCTGGTTGATGTGTCTTATTTTACCAAAGCACTCTAAATAAGTGTTTGAAGAGTAAATAGCATGACAAATCATGCTATTTAAAGAAACAAGTGAAATATGTGGGAATTTTAAAAAATCATTTTCATACTTAGAAAAGATCAAACTTTTACGTCTAATTCTTTAAGGCTTATGAGAATGGTTTCCACTTCATTATTAGATAGTGAACAATTCATAATCAACATTTATTCATCTTTGTATCCTCCCCCCAATTAGCTTACATAGTAAGCAAGCAAATAAATACGAGTCAGCTTCTCAGAAGACTTGTGAAATAGTACATGCATGTCCATTACAGATGGGAAATGGAGACTTTTAAAATGCATATGATATAGTAGAAATGAAATGAAAAGCCTGACCCTCAACTGAGACAAGTACATTTCTGACCCACGTCAATTTAAGAACTGAAATACATGACTGACTTTGACGTCTTTTTATTTTCCCCTGAAAATACACCAAGATTAACTTCAGGATCACTTTGCCTATACCCACAATCAGTGTTTTCATCCTGTAAGAGAATCTACTTACTAAAGTATATTCATGTTCTTTGGGTACTGTTTTAGTTCACTTTTAAAAGGTTAATAGGAATACCAGTCTGACAGAAGTCCCAGTTTTCCCAGAGAGAAGTTACAGGAGATTGTGACCTTACTGGCAAGATTTGAAAGAGCATAATAATTGATATAATTGGATGAGAATGTTACTCATGTATCTCTCCTAGAGAATAATCTTAAATCAGTATTATTTCCACCACCACTGATAAAATAACACTGAGTTAACAGGGAACAGAGGGAAAGTTATTTTGAAAAAATCACAAATTGGAAGACTAATTTTATCAAATGAAATAAGAATCTCTGATGGACACTGATGTCAAAGATGTTTCATTCATTTGGACTTTCCATGGTTTGTATAATTTGTTTGGAGAAAAGTGTCCAACCTGAAATAGAAATTATCCCTTTGCTTAGTTTACTCTTATTATTTAAGAAACAGAAGACATTTCTCCTAACAGGAGTTAGTACTAAAGTAAAATAAAGAAAAATAAAAAGGATGTCAATTTATTGTTCTGAGTACTAAAGTACTGCTAAATTTTAAGTTATAGTCTTTAAGTGCAAATTATGGCATCAGTCAGTAGTTGCCAAAGTAAATCCACTCACTTTCACATTGAAAACATACAACACTTCCCTCTGAAAGTAAAAGAATACACATAGCCAAATTTTAAATAGTTTTTCAATAATTCCTGTTTTAGAAAACAAAAAACAAAAATCCTTCAGGAATAGTTTACTCAGTTCGTTGATAATTTCTCTTCTCCAGTTTTCAGTTTTTAATACTTAAGACAAAATGAAATTCAAAACAATTTTAGAGCTTACAGGCAAATCCTGGGGGAAAGTGAGGTTGAGAAATGCAAAGTAATGGGTTCAAGTTACATTTCTGTGAAACTGGGGATTTTATTCCTATGTTCATTCTCCATTTGACAGGAAGGAAACAAGAGCTTGCTCCAAAACAGAAACAAACAGCAAAAACAAAAAAGAGAAAAACTTCTATAACTAGGTCACTGGTTAAAAAAAAAGTCAGGCTGATGAATACTACCATATAAATTAGTCAAACAGTTTATTATAGAGTATAATATTTATATCAAAAGCACAAAAACAGCTTTATTCTGAAAACCAGGAAGATTGTGATGTTACATATGTATGATTCAATAATTCCAGTCCATTTCTATGGGTCCTAAGTGCCTTATCACCTCAGGTTAAAACAAGCTGCAAATGAGGCCAAGATCACAGGTCTGATCACCATGTGGGTCCCTTGGCATATCTGGCATCTCAACGTGAGAAATGTAGTCCAAATCCCATTTGGTCACCTTCTCAATGTTTGCTACTAGTCTCAATGGGACTGAGCCAAAGACTACATTGGTCACAAATCAAAGCTCATGTCCTATAAGTCAGAAGGTTAATCTTCAAATAATAAGGACAGCATAATTAACATTGTCATCTCATTCCAAATAAAATGAATCATCAAATATCCTGGCATATTTAAAGTGAATTATATAGGAAGTAGTAAAGCTCAGAAGCATTCTATGGTAACTGAGCTAAAGAGAGGAATGACAAATGTAGTAAAAGCCATCATTACTAATAAGGATCACCAAATTCTTAGAAGTAAGTAGTTAGCTCTCTTGCCTTTTAAAAAATTCTTTGGGCCACATCAGAGTAAAACAAACAATAACCATTATTTTAAAAATCAGATTTTTTCTATTTGTTCTTACAGGCCATTAGTATTCTTTTAAGACTTGCTCCCTGAGAGGTCCCAAATGTCTATGTCAAACAAAGAAATCAAGAGTGAGCTTGAAGTTGATCTCGTTAAAAACAAAATCTATATTAGATTTATCACTTTTTATATCACTATATAACCCTAATATTAAAATGTCAACAGGGTAAAATTCAACTTATAAGGAATATAGTTCTGAGAATACTTGGGGGTAAATTTAGTATCTATATAAAATTGATATCATAGTCAAGGATTTAACTGATGGTGCCGAAAAAACAAATGTAATATTATTTTAAGGGGAAAGACTTTGTTTTAATTTGTACCACCCAGCTTATTTATTAGTAAAGTAGATTATCAACTACTGATTTATTGCTTTTAATATGATGAAACACCAGATTTGACAGCTAAATTAGCAATAGGATACAAGTACATTTTTATCTTTAATCATTTTTGTAGAGTAGGACATGTACATATCCATATAAAAAGACTGTAGCCGATGCCTCCTAGAATCAACCAGTTCTTGTAAACAATGCATTTGTGCAGATTTTCATACTTTGATTCCAAAATTGAGAACAATAAGATTAAAGGCAAATTTAGGAGCCAAAAAAACCAAAAAAAGTCCAGTTTGACTTCTTGCAACATATGGTACCACTCCTCTCTTCAGAGAAAAAACAAAACAAAAAAACCTAGCAGCACATAAAAAAAATTTTACAAAACGTTTCAGTACTCTTTGTTTTCCCTCCCATCAAAAACCAAACAAAAATAAAGTGCAGCACCCATAAAAGTGTCAAGAAAATAGCCAAGTTCTTCCTTTCTTGTAACAAAATAGCACTTGGCTTCAGCAGTCTTAACCAAATTATACAGTGTCCATCATTTTGGGTTCATCATCTTCTTTATGTACCACTGACTTTAAACTGCAGAGAGCTGTACTGATAGAATACTGAAGATAATCTGGATTCTGAAAAGAAAAGAACAGAGAAGAAAGAATGGATGGTAATCAGTTTTATGCCAATATATGCAGTTGCATATTCAGTTTCACATTCTCTATTTCTCTACAGTATAGTAGAACAGGAAAAAAAGATGGACCTTTAAGTCAGACTTGGGTTGAAACCCAACAAGATAAAGAAAGAAAAAAATAATAGGTCATTACCACTTAATCCAAAGAGATGTGACAAAGACATAATGATGTATGTGAAAAATAGAAATGTAATAAACACTACCTTTTTCCCTCCATTTAACAAAACTGTATAATTTTAATTATGTAATCATATAAGGCTATTTCTTCCATATGATTATATGTACATAGCTATTGATAATTTAAAAGATAAACATGGCTTTTAAGCAATGTATTATGAGGATTACTAATTATAACAGTAAATACTAAAATTACAAAAACACTTGAATAAGGAAAAAAATCTACTAAGTAAAAATTATGGCTATCTTAAGAGTCTGTTTTGGTTTCTCAAAGGTTAAAACAAACTGCAGTGAGAAATCAATCTTTTGAAAGGTACTTAGACTCATTTAAAAAGTTGAAAACAAAAGAAGAGTTTAATTTAGGTTTTATTTTTTTAAACAGAAAAACTAAAAAATGTTCCAATTTGTTCATTTCTAAAACTAGGAACAGAAAAAACCTTATTCAATAAATGCAAAAATAAAACCATTATTATTAAAGCACCATGAATAGAGACATAAGCCCTTAAGACCTAGGACTTTAGGAAATTCTTCCTCAGTAATTCAATTTTGTCTACTCAGTTCTGAATATCTGCTAGCTACTTAGAGTTTGATTATGTATCACCTGTTTTCATCTGTTTAATAAACATCAGTGAGGAAAATAGTCCACACAGGGCATAGGTATCTCAAACCTCTGCATCTCAAACGGAGTCAGGGTTTTCAAAAGATCTTCTTAATAAAGTACAATACTTTGTGATTCTTTTATTGTAAAAGTCAAAAAGTGAGCCAGAAGTTAGTTGGATTATTCTCAATCAGGTTTTTATGAAGGAAATGGCACAAATAACTGACTGAGGTCTGGAACACTAAAATAACCTAGGACCTCAGTTTTAACCCTGCCTTTTCCACTTAGTAGAATGCCATCCTCAAAGAGAAAATAATTCATCAAAATTAATAACATTAAAAGCTAGTATAGGTGGATGGACCTAGAGACTGCTATACAGAGCAAAGTAAGCCAGAAAGAGAAAAACAAATACCATATGCTAACTCATATATATGGAATCTAAAAAAATGGTACTGATGACAGGGCAAGAACAAAGATGCATATGTAGAGAACAGACTTGAGGACACCCGGTGGTGGGGGTGGTGAAGGGGAAGCTGGGACGAAGTGAGAGAGTAGCATTGACATGTATACACTACCAAATATAAAATAGATAGCTAGTGGGAAGTTGCTGCATAACAGGGAGATGAACTCCATGATGGGTGATCACTTAGAGGGCTGGGATGGGGAGGGTGGGAGGGAGTCACGGGAGGAAGGGGATATGGGGATATATGTATAAATACAGCTGATTCACTTTGGTGTATAGCAAAAACTGGTACAACAGTGTAAAGCAATTACATTTCAATAAAGAGTTAAAAAAAAAAAAAAAGCTAGTATACAGGATAAGCCTAAAGTAACTGTTACTTATATCTCTGTCCAAGAGGCCTTGGTTTAGTTCTCTCAAAACTACGGATAATGGTATTTGGCTTATTTCATGAGACTGTTGTCAATTAAAAAAAGATTAAAAGCTAAAGTGTTATCCAAACTTAAGTTTTATAAAAAATTTTTTAATAATCTTGTTACATTATCCCATTCTCCAAAGAAACAGAGTGCTAAGACCTTTTCTGACCATCCAGGCCCAATTCCAAAGGCCTTCAGAACAGAGCTTATAATTACTCTCTATTAAGACTAGGCTCCAGTTTTTCATGGAGAATTTTGAGTATTAGAACTGGCTAAAAAGATTCTCTAGAATTCATCTACTCACCTCCTTAAAAAACTGAAGACATCATCATGGAGATGTTAAAAAAACAAAAAGCAATCAGTATACCTAATCGAATGTACACTTAAATTCCACTGATTACCCCATATTCTAATCTTGTAACCTTCTCAACACATTTCTTGTTCCAGAGACCAGTTCTTCCCAAGAGCACACAACTGAGTCCTATTTCTAGTATATGATTCAACAATAGTCTATAATGTAGGTGAATGAGCAATGAAGTAAGACAGAAATCCAGGATTAGAATATTAGCTCCATCACTTATTGTACTGACCTCAGGCAAATTAACCTCCAGGAGCTTCAGTTTATTTATCCATAAAATGAATGAAAATGAGTCACAGGGTTTTTGAGAACATTAAATGAGACACCATGTAAAACTCTTTTGCAATCTATAAACTGATATATAATAAAAATGGGATGTTATTATTATAGTAAGCTCTTCTTCCAAATCTCCTCTCAGTTGACAACTTAGTCCCTCAGGTTGTCTCTCATCCTATCCTATCTATCATCTTATCCTTCCCTCAAACAGATGACAGTGCTTCTGTAGATCTAGCTAAAATCTTATCTTTCCCCTCTTATGTTTAGAATCAACAATATCCTTCAAAGGTCTTTTCCCCTCTGCATTCATTATGTGACACCTAAGTTTTAGCAGGTTTATATGTTGGACTTGACAGTAACTTAGTCATAAAATTCCTTTGGAAAGACTGCGTCCCAGGGAGTTATTTCTCACAGAGCTGAAGAGAAAATCATAATTTTATTTAAACAGCATTAAGAGGTAATCTGTAGGACAAACTGAGGGGGAATATCGCTTACATGTCTAACTAAGGGGTAACATTACTAATTATTTAAAAATCAGACCTTGATTATTTCTATCCTTGAGAATATTATTTTTGGCTGAGTTGAATATGATCAATTGCTCTCCTTAAATTGTCCCTCTGGCCTACAATACATATAACCAGAATAGTGAAATTATAGATACATAAGGTCAAGATACCGAAAAACTCAATTCCTATTACTCTGAGATTGAAAAATAAATACAGTTGAAAAATAAATACAGGGCTCTCTCCTTACACTGCCTTTTGACAGAGACTTCCCTTTCACTGTGTAGGCAAAAAGTTAAACTGGCTAAAGCTGTTCTTAAAATCTTGGGACCTGAAAATGAGAAAATAAGAGATGACTCGTTCCATTTAAATGCTACTAGAACCAAAATGCGCAGCAACTTTTAATAACTTAAAATTGTAACCCTAAGTAGAATCAGGCAGACCAGTGGTCCAACCTCCTCTTTGACATAAATTCTTTCATGCTAGTAACATGGTTTTATCTTATTCTAATAGCAGATTTCCAAGAGGTTCAAACAGTTGGCCAATATTACCAGAAAGAACAGTTTAGCATAAGTTACATTAATTTGTAGCAAAATGTTGTATCTGGTAGGCAACACCAACATTTAAAAAGATAATACAACTAAACTCATGCAACAGATCACCTTGGTTGCTACTTGGACATATGCTTTGAAGCTAATTCATCTCTACATTCTTAACAGTATAGTTCTACTTAGAATGAGATGTTTCCAAGGAGCCATCTTGAGAAGATTATGATTGAGATAGTTAATAGGTAACATTTGCCCTGAAGAATGGTTAGGTGGTCCTCATTTCTTCTAGATTTAAAGGAGTGGAATTTGGTGTCTCTCTAAATACCTAAGAAATGAGTGAATGAGATTTAATGCCAAAACATGGCATGAGATGAAACTCAGTTATCTTTTGAGGCAAGAATATTTAAAGGGACCACACTTATTATAATGTATAAGAAAGAGAAGTACAAAAGAACAAAAATTATGTGAACTAACAGATTTACAAAATAAATATTTACTTTTCCAACTTACCTGTGGTAAGGATTCTAATAAACCTATAGATCCAACACCAGAATGGGGAACATGATTCTGAACTGTCAAAGGCTGAAAGCTTGGTGATTGAGAATAAAGTCTTACTCTTGACTTGAAAGCTTCAAGTTCATTTTTGAATGCTTCAAAATAACCTTCTTCCTCTGCCTAGAAAACACAAAAAATAGACGGTTTTTCAAGACTTCCAGACCACATGGTAAACTCTTACATGCATATATTAGGCCTGAAGTGGAAAAAGTAAAGATGAGGTGAATAGTTTAAAATAGTTTAAACCATCAAGGTCTCTGTCAGATTTCTGAAAACTACCTGTTTTATAGAATATTAAAGATTGAACAAACAACTCCTCTTTACACATACAACAAATATAATGAAAGAAGATAGGCATCCTCTGTATTTCTTTGTATTCTTGACAGGATCCAAAATAGTCCTCATTTAACCTCTCACGTTCTCCTCTTCCCACTGCCAAGCAACAGCTAAGGGATATTCTTTAAATCTTCTAATTCTCCATCAATTAATGAGGGAACACTATCACCTTTTATTAGTAATTCTCTGACCCTAAAACCCCTTTTGTAAAAGCTGTGAAAACCAATTAAACTCAACATTCAACTCATTATGAAAATATCTTAGTGTTTTAGTTAAGGAAGTACCTTCTTTTCAAGATTACGGAAAGACAAAACTACGATGAGTTATGTTGAGGGAGGGAATTCTCTCCCATGATGCATATAAGCAAAATTCTTAATACAAAACATCCTTTTGGCAGTAGCCTCCAACTATAAATATTTCCTTTGCAGATTAAAAAATGACACAGAGGACATCCTTACACAATAGAACAAAGGTTTTAAGTTCAAGTGGTGGAAGAGATTTTGTCAGTCTCATTCCTGAATATCACTGGGCCCGTTCGTCTGCAGTGTGATTTTTTTCTTTAATGTAGTTTAGGTTGTGTAACTGGATTAAAACCTATGGATTAGTTATTAGCATCAACATCTATACAAATAATGCACAATGTTCTGTGCTGCCATTCCATCTTTTTATGGATTTAGGAATCATTCCCTTAATTTTATATTATAGCATTTCACTTTAGTCAATATATGGTACTCGTGTAGACACACAGGAATGTCAGCCTTCATATCCAAATGTAATCCTGAAATGGTTATGCAACAAACCATTAAAAGAATCAAGTGACACAACTGCTGACCTTACTGCATGCCTAAGGCCTACGGACTTAGATCTAGAGACTTAATTGACTTTTGTTTTATTAAGCAACCTATGGGTTACTTGCTCAATTTCTCTATGCTAATTTTCTCATTTGTAAAAAAGAAATAAAAATGCTTATAAAATGTGATGAGGATTTAATGAGTTAATCTATGTAAGGTGTCTAGAATAATACTTGGCGCAAAGCAAGCACCTCATGAAAGTTATTCCTTAATTTAAAAAAATTATTATTAAGAACACAATGTTAAGATCTGAAGACTTCAGAGCTGTTCAGTTCTATTTTGCTAAAGTAAATTTCAAAGAATACATACAGGGTGACTATGTTCTATTATCCTGTTAAATACTAGTTCAAACATATCTATTAATGTAAGATGAAAAAGAAAGTATGGTTTCGTTTGTTTTTAATGCCTATGTGTCAAGTGAAAATTTAGAATAGTCATCAGAAGCCTAAAATACCAACAAATACAAATACTAAAATACCAGCTTACTTACTCATTAAAACTACTGCCTTGGGAAAAGTTCCTATTCTAACAGTAGAAGCAGAAGGTAGGACTACTGCCACACTAATAAAATTTTTAAAAATTTACAAATACAATGTTTTTCTCTATTTATAAAAGGAAGTATGTTCATGACAAAGAAAATGGAAATCATTTACAATTCCACCACCCAAGTATAATCAAAATTAAACTTTTGGTATATTTCCTCCTAATTGTATATGCTGAAATGTATCATATGTGGAAAAAGCATGTAAAATATATATGTACAATTTACTGGGCAAAACCCTCACTATGTACCCACAAAAATTAGGAAATAGATCATTACTAGTATCTTAGATATCAGTTTCAAAGAGCATTCCACCCCTCTCCTTGAGGTTACCATTATTGTAACTTGTCTTAATCACCCCTTTGCCTCTTCAGTTTTACTGCTTTTTTATGCATCCCTCAGTCGTATATTTAGTTCTGCTTGTTTTTAAACTTCATAAAAAATATAAAATATTTAAAAAAATGATACCAGATATATATATCATTCTGAGACTTGTTTTTTTTCACTTTCTTGTTTTTTTATCCATGCTGATTAGTATATTATCAAATGAATATACCACAATTTACTCATTCTACTGTTAACAGACACTTGGGTTGTTTCTAGACCTTTTGCTATTATAAACAATTCTATGAAGCACATATATAAGAGCTTCTCTAGGGCAGCAGTTCTCAGACTTTATGGTCTCCTTTAAGGACTCCTTCATACTCTTGAAAATTACTGA
The DNA here is from genome assembly GCF_030028045.1 of Hippopotamus amphibius kiboko. Taxonomy (NCBI): domain Eukaryota; kingdom Metazoa; phylum Chordata; class Mammalia; order Artiodactyla; family Hippopotamidae; genus Hippopotamus; species Hippopotamus amphibius. The sequence continues at coordinate 97,330,935 of NC_080187.1, forward strand.
GGAACCTAAAGAGCTCCTGTTTACATGGGCTATATCTATCAATAATTGTTATAAATTACAACTGAGGAATTAAAGAAATATTAACTGAAATATAACAAACTCATTGCATGTTAACATTTATAACATTTAAAAAAAAACTATATAAACAATTTAGTGAGAAGTCTGACTTAATAGAAGATAGCTGTATTCACACATCTGCTTCTGTATCAATCTATGCTGTACACGCATGAGAGAATGAGAGTGAAAATGGCAAATAACATGTTAGTATTATGAAAAAAGTTTTGACTCAGTGCCTCTGGAAAGGGTCTTGAAGACCCTCAAATGTCCCTGGACCACGTTAAGAAATTTTTCTCTAGGGTATATACCTAGGAGAATTTCTAGCTGTTAGCACTTATTCTGTTCAACTGTACAAGGAAATTTTCCAAAGTGGTTATACCAATTTATACTACTACAGGCAGTGAATGTGAATTCTTATTGCTCTACTTCTTGTACAACTTTTAAATTATAGTGATAATTTAAATTAGTAAACTTAGTGAGTATGAAATGTTAATGTTTCTAGACATATCTATTTTTCTTTAATATAGCTGACATCATCCTGTATATATAAACATGTATCACTTCTTTTGACTGTAGCAAAGCATTTTCTCAGATTAAAAATTCTTCTTAAATATAATTTTGATGGCTGCATAATATTCTGTGTACTACAGGTTTTTTTTTTAACCATTCCTCTGATTTTCCTGAATACACATATTCATGTGAATGGGTCTCAATTTCACAGACATGCTATAGTACAGCTTCTTCTCTAGCTCCTTTAAATCTAAATAAGCATGAAAACAGCAATATAATTTTTCTTCTCCTTATAAAACCTACAGAATTTAGCCTGGGGTATCCTGGTTGGATGACTTCCATTGATGTGTACGGACAAAAGGTCTCAGCTAAAGCCTAATCTTCCCATTTAACAATACCAAACAGTTACTTACTTTGGCTTTCTGGAAAAATAAGCGAAAACACCCTCTTGGATCCACATTACAGTTTTTGGCCATTTCCATGATAAACTGCATTACAACTGCTTGATGTGCTATTTGTTCCATTAGAGCCCCTTTCTGAAAGCAAACATTAAAATTATAAGAAATATATTTAATATTGTGATTACTATTTGGATTTTTAAAACATGATTTTTAAATAAGTTAAAAAGAAAAAGGTTTATATTATCAATATATAGGAACAAGAGAGATGAGGGGGCAGGGAGGCAGGGAAAGCACATTGGAAAAAAGTTTCACTACGCTAACTGAAATAACTAAAAAAAATTCCAACATACACTCAAGTAGATCTGAAAGCAAAACAAAACAAAATTATAATTCCATTTAATGACCTTCCTGCTTTCATTTAAACTAACAGAAAAAAACAATACAAAAAAGTAAATAAGAATTCCACTAAGGTTCCCAGAAATTCAAGTTTCACACGATACCTGTTCAGCTTCTAGATGAAAACACCATAAAATAAGATATTTAGCAGTTTCTTCACATACAAGGTATGGATGGTCAGACAAAAATCTCTGACTATCATCCCATCGACTTAACATACCTGTAAAAAAAAGAATTAAACCATGAATGCCAAATACTTTCCTCCTGTAGGCAAAGAAATGGTATTTTAAAATGATTCTCTTTAAAGAGAATTCATATTACCATAGCAATATGTTATGGTGAAAAAGCAAGTGAAGAGGGATAATAAAGCAATACCCAGCATATTAGAAATAGCTTTCAAAATTCACAGCAAAAGGCTAAAGTAGGGTAATTGGTTTAAAGCCATAAGTCCTGCATCTGGGGAATGCCCAAAGTCCCAGGCAAACAGAGATGACTAGTCATTCTGGGTTAAAGTAAGTACAGATAATTTCAAGAGATTCAATATTATTTATTCACAGAATACAAATTTTTCTACTAGAAAGATGCAAAAGAAAGCAAAACCTCAAGAAACTACTGAGCAAAGACAATAAAAGATTCAGAAAAACTAAAATTTCCTCAAATTTATTAAAATGTGTCTAAGATGATATGATAAAATGCTGACAGCATGGGAAACCAATCCAGTCAGTGTTATAACAGTAAACCTACTTTAACCATTTTAGTCATCTTAACCATTTAGTCATGATGACTGTTTATACATAGAAAACAAAATCTTTTTAAGATTAGTTAAGCATATTTGAAAATAGGTGCCATATTGCTTCAAAATACAAACTAATCCAACTACTACTAAAGGTGTACTGTCATCTTTACCCAAATTAGTAGGAAATCTGGTCAAAAAGTTGATACCACCCAAGTAATTATAGAACCAGCAAAGTGTTGAGCTTTATTTTGACTCATCCAACCAAGAAAGTTATTGAATCATCATGAAAATTTTATAAGGCCATCTCAATAGTTTGGCAATAAATATTTCCTGTAAACACAAAATGAACTTCTGAAGTTCCACATCAGAACACAAGTAAAAACAAAACTGAGGACAAATGTCTTACTGAGAAATACACAGCAACACATGGAAATCAATTAAAAATAAATCATTTTTTCCTCATTTAAAAAACTGGAAAAAAGCATTTCAGCATTTTCTCATAAAGAGTTTTACAAGCTTTATAGAGTTATTTCCCCAACACTTTGGATACAGTGATTAGGTCATTTTAAATTATGAGAAACAGAATGATTAAGTTACTTTAAATTACTTCTCAAACTATAGTTAAAAAATCTAATAACTTCAGATCTAAAGAAAGCATAATCCTTATTTCTTATACCTGAAGCCATAAAATAAATCCTATAAAGCAATTTTGCCTTAGCCTTGTTACACTTCTGAAGAGGGAATATTTTCAACTCTATCAACCATTCAGAGAGATCACTGCTTCTCCTATTTACTTCTCCATGGCAGCATTGTGACTTAACTCAGGCACCAAATTCCTATCCATTTTGGTCTCTTTTGCAGGAAAGATAATATATGAAAGGGTTAGTGACACTTGTAGGGGCCATGAAGAAGGGTGTCACTAAACGGTAAAGGTTTTAAACTATCTATTTAATAACAGAGACATAATTAACACTTGAGGATGACCACAGATTTTCTTTACCTGAAAAATAATTGTCAAAACTTGATTTCAAAAAAGCATACTAAATTATTATGAAATTGAGAAGTTACATTACAGGTAGTCCATACAGACCTCTGTGGGAAGAGTGTGGAATTTTATGAACAAAATATATCAAGAGAATCAATGGCTTAGTGGAACCGAACATAGCTGAAAGTAAAAATATTACTTCAGAGTTTATAAAGAAACTAAAAATCAAATGGAGAGTAACACAATCTAGCATGATGACTCTGGGAGCAGACCACCTAGGTTCAAATATCAGCCTTACCACACCTTGGGCAAGTTCTTTTATAACTCTATGCCTCCATTACCCCATCTGTAAAACAAGGCTAAAAATAGTTTCTAACTCACAGGATTTTTGTGAGGATTAAAGGAGTTAATACATATAAAGCACTTAAAACAGTGCCTGACAGAGAGTAAACACTTGATAAATGTTAGGTATTATTAACACAATATGAACAATTCATTCATTCATTCACTCATCAAATATTAAGCTAATCTTTTGGTTAAGGATACTCTAGTCATTTAAACTTGCCAACCAGCTTCCCTGAATGCTTGAAAAACTTTACTTTGACAAATCAAAATATTTTAATTATGTATCTTCACCCATACATTTTTGGTCAACGTCTAAATCCCAATCCACCCGTTAGTTCTCATATTCCACCTGATTCCTAAAATGGTCCTCAAATACACGTCATTATTTATTTCCTTTTCCTTTTTTTGCATTAAACTTATAGAATGATATTGATTTCAATCCTTTAAATTATACAAGTATTTAAATTTCTCAGTGTACCAAAAACCTCCCAACTAGGTTGTGAATTTCTTAATGAATGATACATGACCAATTTTTCTATATATCCTGAGCTCCAGATCGCCTGTATTCCCAATCACCTACCACCAGACAGCTATTTCTACCTACATGCCTCCACATAAACTCATCTTATTTGAAACAACCCATTCTTTTCTCCCTGCCATCTACACTGTTTCCTAAGCTCCATGTCACCCAATCAAGCATTTCAGAATTCTGGCATTTCCATTCCTCCCACATCAAACTTATCACTAAGTCCTGCGGTTACACTATTGCAGTCTGTTAATATGGTGAATCACATTAATGAGTCTTCTAATGTTAAGCCATCCTTGAATTATTAGGATAAACCCTTTAAAAATATTTCTTTTTCAGATTATAAAAATAAAGTATATTCCTTGTGAAGAATTTGAAAAATCCAGAAAATAAAAATCACCTGCAATGCTACAAGAGATAATTACTGTGAACATTCTGATGTATTTCCTTCTTGTTTATTTTTAAATGACTTTCAGAGAAACAAAATTAGAATCAAACCATTTATATTAATTTCCTACTCATTTCACTTCACATTGCAGAGTATTTTTACTAAATGTTTTTCAAAAATAGGATACTGATGTGTTTTTGAAAAGCAATATATGTGATTATATTGAAGAGACTGAATATCCACCTACAGCACAACTGATTCTATCATAGTATCTACGTAAATATTTACAGCTTTCAACAAAATCTCCAGTGGCAACATCCTACACAGATTCAAAAAAATGCTGAATCACAGTTAACTTTGGTTGGAAGTGAAAAGATGATATGCCATGAAAAACTGTCAGATCATCAAAAATTAGCCTTGATGATCATAAAGACGGTGATGTCAAAGATGCATATGACTTTGAACAAAACTGTTCTGTGAAATTTAAAAGAAAACAGACTATTTCTAAAATGATATTTTATATGTATAACATGAATTCACTAAATTAATAAGTAAACATAAATATGGGGGGAAAATCAATACTTCAAAATATTCTATGACATGGTTGTACCATTAATCATTAGATGGCAAGTTCCATCTAATTACAAGGGTAAAAGCAATATAAGCAATATAAAAAATACCATAAGGGAAAGGTAGGAGGAAGTTTGAAGAAGTACGGTGTCAAGCCTTTGCAGCCCTTCACAACCTCTCATGTTTTAGGCCCATGTCTTCCAAGAGTCTGGAATGCAAACCAAGTTTGGAAAGCCTCCAGCTAGAAGCTCTAATCACACCTGCTATTCCAAATGTGTTTACTTCAAAGGAGTATATCAATGTCATTATTCTGGCAAATGCTTTTTCTCCTCTTTATTACAAAAAGCACACAACACCAGAAACATTTGCTTCTACCCAGCTGGGATAATATTAAACTTTCACTGTCTTGCCTCAGGTCTCTCCATCAACTCTGTGCCATAATTTAGTCCCCAGAGACTTTGACTATCTCATCATCCCACATGACTACAAACTGGTCTACTTCACTCTGATGGAACTTGGTGAGCAGGAAGGAGCAGGTATCTGATATGCCTTGGTAAGATACAAACATACATGCCAGAAAGTGGGAAATAAAAACACAGGAAAATCTTGGGAGCCTACTACCTTAGTAACATTTCTGGGGATCCAATGGGCTGCAGCAAGTAGGATATCTTGTCCAAAGTGAAAAGTCAATGCGTATTTCCACTAAGAAACAGGCACAATGTGAATCTGGGAAGGGCTATCAGGTCTGGTTGGCTTTGAAGACAGTAAGGTTCTGGTTAGTATTATAGGATGAGACATGGAAGCCCACACATGCAATGGCAAAACAACTCTTTCTTAGTTACGTGTTGATGTCATGTTAGCCCTTTTCCTTAGCCATCTGACTGACTGTACAATATTTTATAAACTAAGGAGTCATGGTGGTAGATTTGAGATTATGCAGAGATTCAACAGCATGGAATCTCTTCATCAAGCGTATTCCAGGTTAGCCACTGAATACCTAATTTACCAGTAGCAGAAACCAGCACTGAAATCTCAACATTGGAAAGCCCAGCCAACCATCAAGCTGGAGGGACCAACCAACCATCAAGTAATAGGGTGATAATCTCTGTCCCGTTTCATTTTGGAGAGACCAGTAGTTCCTCACTGGAATAAGACCATTTGAGATCTGGTATTGCCCTCCCTCCTTGCCATGCTTCTATCAGTAATGCATCTGTGGTCTTACTAAATGAGATATTCCCCATACCTCATTATTTCTTGACCCCAAAACTCCATTTTCAGCAAAAGAAATGAAGACAACAGGCTCATGAAAATCACAGGTCTTATGAACATCACTACCCAAAAGCAGTAGGTTTTATAGAATGGTGAAATGGTTTATCGAAAACCCACATAATTATAGTGCCAGGTGGGTTACTACACTTTGTGAGATAGTGATATTTTCCCAAACAAAATTCCTTCTGACCACAGCACTCAGTTTATAGCAAACATGAGGGAACTATTTTATATGCACTTGGTTTCCCATGGCTCCAAAGTAACTAGCCTACAGAATGCAATGTGTGTGAAAGCACCTTGAGGGAATGTTATTCTACCAGATGCAGTCATGCTCTGAAAGAGTAATCAGTACATAATACTCCTTTTCCTACAGCAGAACACATAGGCCTGGGAAGTAATGACTGTAGGTGGGAATTGCTATGCACATTATCAGAACTAAGGTTCACTTACAAAATTCTTGCTTTTTATTCTTATAATTTGGGCTCTGCTGTATATCCATTTTTTCTATTATAAATAATGCTGGAATGATAATATGTGCAAAAATAAACTTTGCTTACTTCAGACACTATTCTTGAATTAAACAGAATACATAGCTTATTTCATTTTTAAACAATAAAAAGTATGAGAAAAATTAATACATTTATGAATAAACTTTATGAAATAATTTTATGAATAAACTGCAAAAAAAGGGGAAAAAAATCTGAAGTAGTATCCATTGTATTGACATAAGGATGAACAAAATTCTAAATACTTTGGGAGAAAAACACCAATAGGAAAAAGGTCTCAAAATGTCATTTAAAAAGCTTATTAACATATTCCAAATAAAAACTGTTTTTCTAAGTTGACACATTATACTTCCCAGTAGCATTTCCACTCCAGCACTATTGTCAATGCTTATAATTCTTAGAACATAGCATACTATTTCCTGACTCTGGCTTTGTACACGCTGTTGCCTTGCCTCCCTTATCTACATGGAAAACTCTTATGTGTTCCTTATAACCTAACTCAGATGTTATCTCCTCTGGGAAGCCTTCACTTAAATCAACCCCCATCCTATTGCTTTTCCCCAATGGAGAAAACTGTTTTTCAGTTCTTTGTATACATATTTCTATTACTATCAATTTATTATAAATTGTACTCTATCACTTATTTATCTGAATAACAGTTGAAATACTGGCATGAATTGTATATCATCATATCCAAAACCTGAAAAAAATGAATGCTAATCTTACAACCATAAGATAATCAGATACCAAGGAAGCAAAGATGAAAAAAGACAAAAGCAAAGACTAGTTCAGAAATGGAAAGGGTCTAGGTAGTAAAGTCCATGCCTTACAGGGCAGGATTATATAATAGACTGAATTTTGATTCTTTCCATAATTCAGTTTATTCTGTCACTCTATTTTTTTAATTAATTATTTTTTTATTTATTGGCTGCACTGGGCCTTCATTGCTGCACATGGACTTTCTCTAGTTGTGACAAATGGGGGCTACTCTTCGTTGTGGTGCGTAGGCTTCTCATTGTGGTGGCTTCTCTTGTTGCAGAGCATCGGCTCTAGGTGCGCGGGCTTCAGTAGTTGCGGCACACAGGCTTAGTTGCTCTGTGGCATGTGGGATCTTCCCGGATCAGGGATTGAACCCATGTCCCCTGCACTGGCAGGCGGATTCTTAACCACTGTGCCACCAGGGAAGTCCCTGTCACTCATTTTTTTATGACCAAAAAAAGGCTAAAAGGAGCTATACAACTGTGCCAGAAATAGGTATGCAACTGGAGTTTGTCACTTAACTTCTTTTTTGTCCCCATTTTATAAATCCACTTTTTGTACATATACTTATGATACTGAACACTATAAAAGGAAACTCAAATAGCAGACTTACCAAAATGTCTGATTTTCTGCTCATGTTTCTGCATAAATGATTTTGATTTATCTTCATCTTCTGTTTCTTTTCTTTTATCTTGATTAATAAAACTCTAAGAAAAAAATTTGAAGTTAAAATCAGATTTTATATTCTAATTGGATCTTCTTTCTCAGTTACTGAATGCCTAGCAATCCTTCTTATAGACACTATAAAAAGGTGATACAGTAAACAGATATTATATCATTAAATTCATTTGTAAAACTCTACTAAAAATTAAAATTTTCTTGTAATGAAGTTTCATTAGTCTTATTTAAAGTGATATATATGTAGAAAATTATGCAATTAATTTATGAATTAACCTTTCTGTAAAACTGAATTTCCCTATCAAAGGCAGGTATAGAAAGATCCTTTACATGCATAATTTATGTTTTGCATTATTCATTTCCATTAAATATTTCCAACTCTAGTTTAATCTCTGGGGTTCTTGCTGGAAACAAACTCAGAAATTCAAGGCATATAGAGTATATTTACTACAAAATTTTTGATAAGACATAAACCTAAAATAGACCTGTGTTGTAAACTTTTCTTAGGAGAGGCTAAACAGTTTGATTCTGAAATCAAGTACAAATTTCTATTAAGGAAGTGCTTATTTTTAGGTAGATAAGTCATAAAACAGACCAACATGAAGTTTTTATCTGGCCAGAAAAACTGGCAGAACAGTTTGTCAGAACATTATGTGATCACATTCAAACCTTGAGATCGTCACTGCCAAAAATGAAAATTGAAAACTAGCTCTCTGCCAGCTTCCAATCAGGAAACACACAAGTTTATATATTTCAAAATAAAAGCATTTTTTCCTTTATATATTCTGCCACCTAGACCAGCACTGTACAACAGAAATATAATCCAAGCCACAAATGTAATTTAGCTTCCTATCAGCCACATTAAAAAGCAAAAAGAAACAGACGAAATTAATAACATCTATTTAACTCAACATATCAACATATTATCATTTCAACATGTAAGGAATACAAAAAAATTATTAATGAAATATTTTACTTTTTTTGGTACTAAGCCATCAGAATCTGGCATGTATTTTACACTTACAGCACATCTCAATTCAGACTAGCCACATTTCAAGCGCTCAATAGCACACGTGGCTAGTGGCTATCAAGTTGGATAGCGCAGATCTAGACCAGTCCTCTCAAGTCTCAAGCTCCCAGACAAAAATTAATGTATGATTTTGAGCAAATGACTGGAACATAAAGACAGTCCTAATTAATTTGTGGTATAAATGTAGGCTATGCTAGAATCTAACTTAAAAAAAAAAAAACAAACAATTAAAAGCAGAGACAAATAAAAATATTTTCTTTATGACCACTGTGTTAACAGAAGAGACATTAACTTTATAAACAAAGAAACATTGTTTTGACCATTCCCTCTGGAATAAAAATATTATTTTAAATAGTTCTGGGATATAAATGCAAACCAGAAATAAAGTAACACTTAAGAAGACACATCCCTTAGAACAAAATATACAGAGATAATGAATCATTCAGTTAAAGAATAATTCTTTTGAGGGGAAAGAAAAATATAAATATAAATTGGTATAAGCACAGAAAAAGTCTAGAAAGATATGACTCATTGTTAGTGGTTATCTCTGGGAACTGGAAATGAAGGAAGCCTTTCAATTCTATTTTACAGGCTTATGTTTTTGTTTTTTACAAGAAGCATGTTATACTCATAATTTATCTCTATTAAAGAATAAAGTACTGATAGGGCCAGTGGTACTGGACATTTACCTATGTGTATTACTTACTGCTGTATCAGGACTAGAGCTAGTCCAGAAGGAAATTAAAGGTGCTTGGGGGCAGGGAGGGGGAGTGTTGACAGTGGATGCCAGAGCAGAAACAAGTAGTGTTACACACTGTGTCTAGAGCATAATGACGACTAAAGATAAAGTGAGTGCGGACTTGGACAAGAATGAGCAGTCTATACCTGAGGCTTGAGAGTTAAGTTTAGTTCAACTCTTAATAAACTACTAAGTTGGCATAAGTATTTTACTTCTCCTTTCAGCAATAATGCCTGTAACACTAGTCCAGATTACTATCTGAGGTTAACTAAATACATACTGGTAAATAACAGTGAGAGACTGTTTTATTTGATAAAACCAATAACTATACATTAGTGTTACAAAACTGAGGGCAACCTGATAAGCACAGCAACTTCAGAAAGCACTGATAACATCTGAGCTTTACCACACACCAGGCCCCATGTTACCTGCTTTTACAATATTACCTTATTCAGTCTTCACACCTACTCTTTATACTTGAAGAAACTGAGGCTTAGAGAAGCGACTTGCCCAAGGTCACAAAGCCAGCCTGTGAGGCAGTCTAACTCCAGAACCCATGCTTATATTTAGTGTGCTACGCCGCAGCCATATAACTGGATTAAGGACTACCCACATTAGACACTACTGGGGATACACAATTTCTGTAACAAGCACTTCTCCTAAACTGTCAAAATTGAATACTGTTTACAGAATTCTGTTGCTTTGTTACCAGGTACACACAACTGGTTTGTATAAACACTTCAGTCTTTCCTTCTTTCATTACAGTCCAATAAAAGATAGTACCTTATTAAAAACATCCTTGCTAATGGCATCCATGTTCCACAGACACATTCTCTCTCTTTGTACTAGAGCCTCTTCTTTCTGCCGCCATTCTTCTTCCCGTTGCCTCAGTTCTGATACTGCTGTTTGTGCTTTGGCATGTTCCTGATCCAAGGACTCAGAGTTATGCAGTGCTAAGCTACCAAGTTTCTGCTGAGCTTCAGCGAGGTTCCATTTGCACGCCACAGAGCTCTTCACAAACTCTTTCTGCTTTTGGCAAGCCATTTCAATTCCATGGCTATACATCTGCATAAAAAACAGTATTTTTAAGAAATGAAGAAGGTAACAGAACAGGTATGTTTATGTAGCACAGTTCAAATTTCTACTAGTCAGGGATTTCTGTGCAATGTTTTTGGTACGTAGGTATCTGGCCTTCTGTGTTTGCAATTCACAGTTTTATATTGTAGGCCTTGTTTCATCAACTAGACTCTAAGCTTCTTTGTTAATTTGTGCCTCTCCCCTGACAACTAACAGCAACAAAAAGCCTGGCAACTAGCACAGTGTCCTGCATACAGCGGGGCCTCAACAAACATTTGATTTATAGTCTTCATAATCCTGAAACAAAATAATGAGAACAAAAGCTTAAATCTAGTTCATCATCTTATCACTCAGCATGCTGAAAACCAGACCCTGAGTTTTGCTCTGCAAGTTCTTCACGGCAAAGAACCTTTTATTTAGAAGTAATCACTTCTTGGTTTCTACTTTCTTTCTGTATTATCCCAATCCTTGGTAATCTGAGAAGTTCTTATTGTAAATTTCTATTTATAACTGACTATATCAGACAGATAACCTTTAACTTAATTCTAATCAAAATAGGCAAAGTTATTAAAAAAAAAAAAAAGTCACTGGTCCACCCTGGTAACTGTTCTGCTCAGAAGCAACAGTAATTAGTTCTAACATTTATTGAACCACCACATGTAAAACACCATGATGGATGTTTAATTGCTTATATTCCTCAGCTCTATAAAACAAAAGCTAAAGGCACATTCTTTATAATTTCTTAGTCAAAATGTAGAGCAATTTCAAACTAGGTATTCAGACTAATTTTACTTCAATCTATTCCCTTATCTGCAACACTATGCAAGCCCTTGTAATTCCACACTTTATGTAAATACAGCCTTTCTCATCTCAAGCCATTCTCTGCGTTACTAGACTTGGAGTGATTTCTGCAAGAAATAAAAATGATAATTTTACTCATTAGAATCTTGGGATAAAGTGCAAACTCCATGGCATGGCACGGTCCCTCATGATCTCACTTCCTATTATTTCTCAAGACTCAGTTCTAGTTACTCTTCTACTTGTTTGCTTATTCTTTCCATCCCCTTCCTCACCCCTTCCCATTCAACGTGGCAACTCCCCACATCCCTAAACTCCTATCTCCATCCCAGATTCCAGCGTCACTTCCCTTCCCTCTTACCCTGTCCCTCTCCACCCAAGTTATGCATACTTCTATACTGGTGTTTTCACACAATATTGTGCTTATTTGTGTACTCAACTACCAGCTTCTTGAGGGGCTAGACTTCAGTAAATCTTAGAGGAACTCTAAGGCAAGTAGCATGCAAGGCTCCTTAACCTAGTCTTCAGGCAAACTTAGATTTCTACTGGAGCAAATGTGGACACCTGCTATTCAGATGTTTTAGTTACTCATCTAGCAGATTTGGAGCCCAGGTCCTAACCAACCAAGTAAAGTATTTATTTTTATTTTTTGCTATCTTAGAATAGGATTAAGAATAACTGTAGACCAGACTAGCTATGCTTAAGAAGGGACTGGGAAGAGAAGAAAAACGAAGCTCTAAAATTTATTTTGTAAGAAATACTAAGAAAGGTAAGGACAAATGGAAATAACTTGCGTTGTCAAATTATGCGGGAGCCACATCTCAAATCACCTCTCAAATCAAACACAGAAATCTTATTTCCAAATTCTAAAATGATTTATATTTAAATTCTTCTCCACAGACTATGTTTGGACATTTGAGTAAACTATCCAACGTGTATTGAGATTATATTTTAATAAACATAGATTGGAAAAAGGAACTGTTAGCATTAAGTTCTACTAAAGCAACTTTACATAAAAAAATTCCCAGACACGATCACTAAGCTAAAAACTGCATTTAATTGGCTCTCAGAACTATACATCACACATGACATTAAGATATCTAGGTTCCCTGTATTTGAGTAAAATTATGCCAAGGCTGTTTTTATAAAGATAATAAAATGTTTATAAAATGAATTAAACATTTTATTCTTTCCAAATAGTCCAAAAGAAAAACTTAAGTTCTAAAACTTAAAGCCAGCAAGACAAATAAGTAGGTTTGTTATAAACACATGAATTAACCTAGGATTAGAAATCTTTTTGCAAATTTTAGCACCATTCAAAGTTAGTTTCAGCCAAATAAAGTTTTACATTATATCACAGGATGGGCAGTGCAGTAGGTGGGAAAAAACACTGTACTAGGTGTACTGGGGTTTAGTTTTAATTCTGCCACTGACTAGCTATATGGTCTCAGGGGAACCACTTTTAATGAAGGAGATAAGCCTAATCATTTCTAAAATTCCTTTCAGCTAAATAAACTTATAAATTAACATACAGCTATTTTTAAAATTCAGTTTCTCTCAGGTTACTCTTTAGATTCAACCACAATGCAGCGAAATTCTTGAGACCTTTCTATCCTCTCTATTCGCCTTCAAAATTGACAATGGCAGCTGCTATTCATTCCTTTTCTCTCTCTCTGTAACGCATTCATTATGTGCTTATATAACACTTTTGTATATAAAGATGACACCAGCAATCCGTAATTAGTGGGTGACTACCGACCTATCAACTCTCATCCTGTCCTCCTAAAAAATGTCTTGTACTTTCCCAGTGACTGGCTGGCCGAAGTACAGTCTGTGGTTATGAAACAGCATTTTTCTCTGTGCAGCCAACTAACCTTGTGAGTTGGGCATAGGATCGATGACCCTACACTTATTGGCAAACAATTTAAATCACTCATTTTCATTAACAGCTAGCAAGATGAGTCTACAGAAAAACTGGATTAATTCAGTTAAGCCTTCAGGGACCCCATTTTGCAAGAAGCCTAGAAGGCAGATGCCTATAATCCATTTCATTGAACATATTAGTGTTTAGTCCGTGATCCTGAAATATACTTCGAAAACACTCAGGTTAGGAGAAAAACCAGGCCAAAGTGATATAAGTACATAAGCACTCCCTAAGATAGGACCCAGAAAATCCTAAATGGTAGTATATCACATTTGGATAAGTTTCAGAAGAAAAAAAGGCTGGGCTGAAAACCACAAGTAGCGGCAGGAATCTGAGGAAGAAGTCTGAAGGAAAAGGCAAACGTGTGCCTATGTTTTTTTTTTTTACTGAAGAACGGTGTGAAGCAAAACTAAAATCATAAAGCTAAGGGGAAAATGGTCACGCGAATGGGCGAGATTTACGCCAGCATCAAAAGCAAGGTTTATAGAATTTGTTTGTCAAAAGCCAGGGAAATAAATTGGACCTGAAATCTTTATGTCAGGAGCTCAGTGACTTATTGAAATACAACCATTCACTGTTCCCATCAACCGTGCACAAATATTAGAGCCTTCAACAGAGTAAAGTGCTCGGATGAGAGCCGGCACAAGAGGACAAAGGGTCAATATTATAGAGTGAGCTGTCCCAAATCTGGGTGCCATCAGAAGAGGGGTGGCGGGGAGGCACTTCTTCCAAGGGTGAGGAATTAGCAAAGGTGAAAAAGGCGTGCGTGGAGGAGGAGATTGGGAATATATGGCCAGCCCCTCTTCGAAGACCTCAGTAGATGCTACAAAGCGATGGGATGGCTTCAGGCCCCCGACGCCCGGGGGCGGGGGAAGGCGGAGGTGGGGGCGCAGAACAGGGCACAGAAGAGGGTCGCAGAGACCGAGGGCTCTGGGGGCCTGGTGACGGCACCTCCCCATCCCCGCGCAGAACACGGGCCCCTTCTCACCTGGGTGCCGCCCCCCGGCAGCTGCGGGCAGCGGGGAGAACCGGGGGACACGTCCAAGTCACTCTCCTCCTCAGCCTCACCTTCTGCCCGAAGGAGGCTCCAAGGTCCTGGCGGCGGCCACGGCTGCTCCATGTCCGGCTGCCCCCGGCCCTACAAACCCTTACTTCCAACGGACTTGGCGTGAGCGGAACCTGCTGCGCGGAGCCAGCAGCCCCAGCCGGCTGGGGCCGTTACCCAGAATCCCTCTGCTGGCCGCGACGCCGACGCACGCCCCACGCTAGCCCCGGCCGCGCCACCGGCGGACGGCGGAAAAGGACTCCACTGGGCACGTCACTTCCGCGTTGGCAGGCGGGGCCGTGGGAGGTGCGTCCCGGGGCCTGGGAATAAGGGGTGGGTCTGGAAGGGTTTCTTGTTTAAAACTTCTTTTTCTGAAGGCTTGCAGCGCTCTCGATTTACCCTCAGCGGCGCTGAGGGTCATGTAGTATTAAATACTTGTTGTCTGGAGTTTCCTACGCAGTAAACAGTAGGTCCTAGGGGCGGAGAGGTGTTCGCACCAAGTGTTGTCCTCCACTCTGCGTATTGTTTAAAAACTGCAACTCATTCCTGAACTCAATACTGATATGTAAACCAGTTTCTGAAGCAGGGGTGGGGTGGGGGGTGGGGGGTGTGGAAGCGGAGAGAATTTTGAAAAACAGAGCCAATTTCCCTGTTATTTCCAGTTGCAAGCAACGAGGAATCTGCGAAACTTGGCTGGGAGGAGGAGTATGCCAAAGATAAAGTACTGGAAGGAGCAGGGCATTAAAAAAAGTAGAGTGGCATTAAAAAAAGTAGAGTACCATTAATAGCGGATGTGTAGGGAGGGCTTCCTTGTATTTCCACGTATCTCGTTTAATCGTAAAGATTTGTGCTCTCATTATCCCCTTTTCTGAGAAGAAGAAATAGACCCAGCATGCCTAAAGTCACACATTTTAAGTGGAAGAGGTAGGATCAGCCCAGGGCGTATGACTTCAAAACGCGCACGTTTAACAGGCATTGCTGCGCTACTCATAAGTAAGAGACCCAAATAAAAATAACGAGACGCCATTTTTTCAATCTTTTTGAAGTTTGTCGATACCGAATTTAGACAAGGTGTGAGATGATGCTGTTAGAATGTCATTTCTGTAACCTTTCAGGAGGAGTATTTTGACAGGATCAGAGGTTTAAGTGCTTTGATTTGGTAATCTGACTACCAGGAAATTATCCGACGGTTATTTTTGCACCAATAACCAGTGATTTATACACAAAGGTGTTTATTGCAGCTGTGTGTGGAGGGGGGGTGGCAGGAAACAGAAAGAAGAAAGTGTGTATAAATGTACTGATATGGAAATATCTCCAAAATGTGAGTAAAAAAAGGCAACTTACTTTCTTAGATGTGTATTTGTGTAGCTATACGTGTTTATCGAGAGACAGTAATCCAGTTTGTGTGAAAACAATTCTGTGTGTGTGTGTACGTACGTGTGATAGAAAATTCCTGGAGAATTATTAATGATTAATCCTGGTGGGTAAGGCTGGGGAGGAAAGTTTCTGATCATCTTTACTTTCTTTTTTTTTCATTTTTTTCTTTTTTAATTTTTTGGCTGCACCTTACAGCATGTGGGATCTTAGTTCCCAGACCAAGGTTTGAACCTGTACCCCTTGCGTTGGAAGCAGGAAGTCTTAACCACTGGACTGCAAAGGAAGTCACTGAGTATCTTTACTTTCTACTTTTAGCTTTCTCGTATTATGCTGTTCCAATATTTTCCAATGAATATATGTTATACCTTAATTATTAATTACAAATAAAAGTTGAGTACTGTGCCTAAAGCTTTTGAGTTTAGGAGTTAAAGCCATAGGAGAAAACATGAGAGCAGCTAAAGCACAAAGGGAGAGGAGACAAAAACAGCTTTATTCACTTATGGCTTTTTATTATTTGAAAAACATTTCTGAGAAACTTCCAGTGACTTCCCCTTATGTTTCATTGGCCAGAACTGGTTTCAATAAGTTGTGATTCATTCCCTGGAGCTAGATGCATTGCCACCCACGCAAAACTGGGGTTCCATTGGCAAGGAAGAAGAGCTTATGGCTCTTCCGGAGGCAATCACGTTGTTTTCCATAACTGTTTGAGTTCCCGTGCTGTCTAGTGCCAGCCTAACTCTTGAGTGTCACTTCATAACTTCCTCTACCTCCTACCCGGTTTCCCTTAGTATGCTCATTAGCCTTCTTTCAGTTCCTCAAACATAACAATTTCTTTCCTGACTCACGGCCCTTTACATTTGTTGCTCCCTTTGCCTGGGTACCTTTTCTCTTTGTTCTTTAAAAGTCTTGCTTTTCTTTTTAGATCTTAGATCAACTGTCATACCCTTAGAGAGGCTGGCCTGTCCACTGGGTCTATATTAGGTTCTTATTCCCTCTAACCTGTAACTTTCTATCTCACCCCCCTGGATAATTTCCTCCCTAGCACTTATCATACTGTTATTGTCTTATCTGTATTCACATATTTATTTCTTAACCCCACTAGAGTGTAAGGGTCCACAAGGGCATAGATTGTTTCTTGTTCACTCTTGGCCTCCATTGTCCAGAATGGTACCTAGCACATAGTAGGTACTCGGTAATGTGTGTTGAATTGATGGATAGGGAACACATGAATGGAAACAAGGATAAAAGGGAAGGTGTAGGATTACACACAGATAGAAGAGGGTAAAAGGGGAATGGAAAGAGTTATATTTTGGTAGGAGAAGAAAGGGTGGATATAATGACATCAGAAGTAGCCTCATCTTAGCCATGGCTGGCTTTGGGGCCTAAATTCTGTGCCCAGGTACAGTGGGCACTTCTTACAAGTGTTGAAACCAAATCATACTGTTTTCTGCTTTTTTATATTGGGTAATGTACTTCCTTGGAAATTGCTTTGGGTCATAATTAGGCTACTACTCCCATAGACATAGAACTGGCCACTGAAACTCAAAAGGAGCAAATTAATCTTTCCTGAATAGAAATTACTTTAAAATAGAAAGGATATGGACTATGTACGTTGTCCAGAGTGCCCAAGGGCAGTCCTCATGGAAGGTTTTGTGTGGTATCATTAAGTATTGAGCCTACAAATGCCAGTCAATCAAAGCAGAAGCCAAAGAGTAACATGAGTTTGACTCATGAACTCTAATAAAGTTTGTGAAATAGATCTCATGTGTGGGTCAGATCTCAAATGACTTCAAGATTGTCAAAGCCTGTTCAACTGCAATTAAATTCCTTCCCTGGAAACATTCCTGATACTTGAGGAAAATTCTCAAGAAGTATATATGCGTAAAGAAATACTCAAATTACCAGCTCCTGTTTTGGATATTCATGCAGAGACCATAGTTCTTCTAATACAGTGCTGCTTTTTTGAATTACTTGTAAAATATTACACATCACAATAACTTTCTTATGCTATCTGAATTTGAGGTGAATAGATCCACCATATTTTCTCTTTAAATGTATGTAAGACTTCTATTGAAGGGAATTCATAGTGATGCCACCAAGAATCTTCTTGATGGGCTATTTTAAGACAGAATGAGGTTTACTTAAGGATATGATTACTTTTCTTATTTAAGTATGTGTTAAAGATTTAAGAATTGTTATTATGAATATTTTTAAATACACAAAAGTATAGAATTATAGTAAACTCCATATGTCCATTACCCAGATCAACAATTACAAAGATTTTGCTACATTTCCTTTATCCATTTCTTTATTTATTTGCTGGAGTATTTGGAAACAAAATCTTAGACATTAGATCATTTCTGCTACATACTTTAATATGCGTCTCTAAACAGTGTTGATATTTGGCTTCCATAAACACAGGAACATTATCATGCCTATCAAAATTAATTAATTTTGATTAATTAATTGCTTGGTATTATCTAATACCCAAACCATAATCGAATTTCCCCAAGATGTTAAATATTCTATTTAAGTTAGTTTGTCTGAGTCAAAGTTCCAACAAAGTCCACATATTACATTTAGTTGTCAGGGTGTATCTTTTAATCTAGAACATTTCTCCTCCCTGCTTTTTTAATGTCTTTGATTTGCTGCAGGCTATCTGGGTTAGTTGTCCTATAGATTGTTTCACATTCTAGATATGTCTGTTTGCTGTCTTGTGGCGTCATTAACATGTTTCTCTATCCTCCATGAAGTGAAGTTAGCTCTAGAGCAACACTGCTCAATAGAAGTTTCTGTGATGACGGAAATATTCTACTTGCACTATCCAGTTCAGTAGCCACTAGCCATTGTGGCTATTGAGCACTTTATAGGTGACTAATGTGAGTGAGGAACTAAATTTTAAATTTTATTTAGTTTTAGTTAATTTAAATTTAAATAGCCATATGTGGCTACCTTACTAGACTGTGCAGCTCTAGTGGCTCAATTAGATTCAACTTCAACTTTCCTGGCAAAAGTACTTCATAGGCGCTTCCTATGAATCACATAGGAAAAAGACATGTTATGTCACCTTTAGTGATGTTAAGATTTATCAGTGGGTTCATATGGTGACAGCCTGATCCTTACAATAGGAAGTCACCCCAAACGATATGCTTTTAACATTTAAAAAAATGTTTTAAGATTTAAAAAAAAATAAACTTCATCTTTGTGCAGTTTATGAGAATCAAGGAAAGCCCCAACATAGTTCATTGAGCTCTTTTATACATTTATAGTAAAAGTTAGAGAGGTAAACTTTTCTACTCTCTGTATCAGACTCTAAGAAAACTAAACTGTTAAAGAACATTTCAGAGAAAGACTCTGAAGAGGACCAAACATAAAACACAATTAGTTCCTGAGTCTTGAGGCTGGGTCTGCACTTAAAAAAAAAATCAGTAACCTGTCATTGCGTTACTTCTGAAATAATCCAGATTGTTTCAGGTACTTGAGGTTCCCCCGCCCCCAGGCATTTCTCCCAAATCCTAATGAACAACTCACTTTGGAATCTCAGTTTGCTGGGGTTATTCACGTTTGCTAATGAATGATTCACTGGCACAAAAGATTGTGGGGTCTAACAAATAAGTCTGAGTCCAGAAGTAAACTAATGACCTAGAACAGGACTTCGAAGGTTTTTCTCACTTACTGAATCCAGCTGTCCTTGGAGAGACAACTGGCTCTAAGAAGTGTGCATGAATGTGATGGAGAGAAGAGCCCCTCTTTCCTTATCTGCCGCCTTGTCAGATAACGTGGGTGGCCCTTCTTTTGCTATAGAGCTGATGCCAGGATAGAGGGCAGGACAGTGGTTCCAAAACCTGATTTGACTAACTCTACCCCTTCCAGACTCCAATGAAAACTACAGTCTCTCTTCCCAGAAAAATGCACATATGCATATGCATGAAGGGTTGCCTATCATTTCAGGGGCTTTAGGATCTCTGAGACAGCCAGGGATCACAGGGTAAGACACCGTGCACTGGAAGCAAAAGTAGCAGACACACTTGCATGGATGTTCTCACAGCATGCAGTATACGCGATGGAGCCCCAATGCTGAAGAAGCCGGTTCCTTGTCCTTCCTATCTTCCCAGATTTATCCTTTCTGTTGTTTTATATTTTCTACTTATTTTAATTTGTTTTCTTTCCCTTTTAGACTAGATAATGCAAATATATTGCAAAAATATTTGAAAAGTACCTAAGGCTATTCAATGAAAAGTAAGTTTTCTCTCTGTCTTCTCTAAGTCCTTCCTCCAGAGGCATCCACCATTAGCAGTTTCTAGTTTTTCCTTTCAGGAATATTCTAAGCTTATGTGTACATATCATATTCTCCGTCTCTTCCAAATGGCAGCACAGTTTACACATTTTTGTTCAATGCTTTTTTGTTCTTAATTCTATATCTTAGAGAGTTTTTACTGCTGGGACTTACAGCTCTGCTTGATTCTTTTCCATCCTGTATATTATTCCAGGCTTAACAATAATTGATTTAATCTGACCATACTTAATGAACATTTAAGTACTTTCCAGTACTTTTTAAACTACAAATAATGTTGCAGCATATATTTTTGTGTACTTTTGAAAATATACCCATTTATAACTATTCCTAGCAGTGGAATTCCTGAGTCAAATGAAACATTTTGATAGATATTAACACAGTGCTCTCCAGAGAAGTTATATATGGTAGACAGAATAATGGCCCCCAAAGATACCCATGTCCTAATCCCTGGAACCTGGGATATGTTACCTTCCATGGCAAAGAGATATTAACTTGCAGATAGAATTAAGGTTTCTAATCAGCTGACCTTAAAATAGGGAAATTATCCTTGAATATCTGGTGGGCCCCGTGTTGTTACAGAGGTGTGGAACCAGAGGGACTTCCCTGGTGGTCCAGTGGTTAAGAATCTGCCTTCCAGTGCAGAGGATGCGGGTTGAATCCCTGGTCGGGGAACTAAGATCCCACATGCCATGGGGCAGCTAAGTCCACGCACCACAGCTGCTGTGCACACAAGCCTCAACTAGAGAGAAGACCCAATCAGCCAAAATTAAAATTAAAAAAAAAAAAGTGGAACCAGAGAGATGGTAGCATGAAAAGGACTTGGTTCAGTGTTGCTGGCTTTGAAGATGAAGGAAGGGAGCCTATGAGTCAAGGAATGAAGAAGCTGGAGAAGCAAGGAAACAGAAAAGGCAAGGAATGCAGCCCTCACATTTTGCTTTTAAAGACCTGTTGAATTTCTGATCCACAAAATAAAAAATTATACATTTTTTTAATTGTCTTTTTTTAAGCCATTAAGTTTTTGGTAATTTGTTGTAGTAACCATAGAAAATTAACACACTTTATGTATTTACACTCCTACCAACAATGTATGAGTGTATTTTCCCACATCCCTGCCATTAGTGCTTTTTTTTTATAGTTTCCTTTCCTCATGTGAAGACGCCTTCCTACGTTCTTTGAAAAGAAATGTTTACAATTTAGTGTCCTATAATTATATTTTTTTAGATAAAAGGAAAATCTCAGCTATCATTATCTGTAATATTTTGTTCTTTGCTCATTATTATTAACTCTTTGGAAAATCCCCATCTGGGGCATGTACCATTTTCTTGGCAGTGGCCAGGATGTGAGCAGGATGTATTACTGACGTGTCATTTCTGCAATGCTGTTATCACTGCTGACCAGCCTGCACTGCAGAAACACTCTGGGAATAGGAGTTGTTCAATGGGGTTTGTTTCCTGCTACCTACACAGGTACGAACACAAGTAATAAAGCCAGTCTCTGTAAGTATTGACAGTCCAATGGCTTTGTTTGGCCCTCGGTGGTGGTGGCAGCCTCAATCTTTGCAAGATGGGCCAAAGGCATTGTGTATGTAGCAACTTCAGCCTCTCCTTGGCAGCTGAGTGGGTAAGGTTTCCATGGTGGGGGAAATTAACAGTGTAAATATTTCCTATCAACTCATTTAATACCCCCATGGCAGACTAGCAAAAGTAGCTGTGCCTGGTTCTTTCTCATTTTGCATATTTAGTTTGTCTTATAGTGGTGGGATCTCCCCTTACCCATGTACATTAAAACCTATAGACTGGCTTGACCATTTCTGAATTTAATCTCTATTCAGGATAATTATTGAGCATCTACTATGATAGGTATTTAGGATACAAACTCTTAGCCATGAAGAGCTTACAATTTATAGAGACAGATAGTAATTAACAGTCATAGGAGCAAATGTAAAAGTGCTTTTGTTGCAGTTGCCAAAAAAAGAATTTATATACATATATATATATATATATATATATATATATATATATATATATATATAATAGTGAGATTCTACCTTGTCTGAGAGAGCATAAGAGAAGCTTGTGTGGGATATGTAAATCTGTGTACATTTGCTCCATACCTACATTGGATGACACCCTAGGTAAAGGATATAGAGCCAGGAAAAGAAAGAACTAGAAACACTGCTTAGCTAGGGAGAGGAGGATGAATAGAGACAGAGGGAGAATGGCCTGAGAATTGGAGGGAAACCAGAAAAGGGCTGTGCCCTAGAAGCCAAGCAAGGAGATTCCAATTATATCAAGGAGAGTTCAGTTAAGCAAGGAGAGTCCATTTAAGGCTAGGAAGAGCATAGAATGGGACACTGTCTCGGGATCAATAGGTTGTCTAGGTTGCCAGGGCAGTGACATGGTAGGGCACATCTGGATTCAAGTGTGGCTCCTTCCCTTTAGCTGTGTGGTGTTGGACAAAAGGCTGTCTAGCTTCAGATTCTGCACCTGTAAATAAGGATAATATCTCCCTCAAAGAGTTATTGTGAGGATGAAGTTAATTAGCATATGCAACATCCCCAGCATTTTGTAAGTTCTCAATAAAGACTGATTCCTCCCTTCCATTATGTCTGACCACTTATTTATTCATGTTTTGGTTGTCACTCTCCTTGATGTCTTAGCATTGGTGGTGAAGATGTACTTGTGAGGGTCAAGGTAGGTCCTGTCCCTGTATATAACCGCATTAGTAAGGGTTCCAGAAAGTTGTTGTGAGCTGACAAATCAGTGCTCTGGATACTGTTGGGAGCCAAGCACCCACTGGTGTACCTCTTGGTATGCAGACAGACGGGTCATCGAGGACTGGGTAAGAACACAATACATCTTCCTTCATCATACAGAGTTTTTCTCTTTCAGGGAAAGGCACTCCAATTATTAAAATGAATACCTAATTTTTGTCCCAGGACATCTTTCTGTGTTCACATTTCTGTGACTGCATAAATCTCCAATGCAGAATATTAGTAATAAGTGACTAATTCCAATAAATTTTGTTTTGTTGAGACAGCATTGGCCCTCCCAGATTTTTCTGATTGGCTAGAAGCAGCCACTCCCTCCTGTCTTTCTTCATTTTTTTCTATTAAATAAAATGAATGGGAAAAAATGCAATTTCCTCTACACTGGTAAAGAACTCTTGCCCTGCTTGCTACCGCTGACGGTTTTTACAGTGTAACCCTGGCTTTGGCAACTACAGAAACTATCCATTGGGAGTAATTCACTGCTTGCCTTAAGTTAACTAAACCCCAGTAAAGAGACTGAAAAATATTTCTATTGCGGCTAAAACAGGATATCCAACTTTAAAACCTCTTTAGGAATTGCCCTTGTATTTTTAATTAGCACAAGTTTCATTTCTTATTATTGACAGCGGCTATGTTTTCTGAAACAAACATGAGGACGTAACATTTCATAACCATGAGAGTACCTTTAGGGACATACTATTTTAATTGGAATTGTTACATGATTTCCAGGGTTTGGGGGAGTCACATAGCTATTAAAAATGAGCAGCGCTTGAATCATAACAGAGCTATGATTACATTCGACTTTTGGGATGGACACTGCAAACAGTTTAACAGTGATTGGGGGCCCTTTGGCGGAAAGGAAACTAGGGCTCATAGCATCTCGTGATGCGGACACCACCGCATAGACCCGGACGTTGTCTCTCGCAAGCGAGCAGGCTGGGAAGCCAGTGTCCGGACGAAGCCTTCCAAGTAGAGCACAGGAGGCTCACACTCCTGCTCCGGGGGTGCGGGTGGGGGGTGGCCAGCAAGCATTCCAGGGTGGAAGGTTGCGCGTTTGAGTGTCCATGGCAACGCGACGCTTCCGCCTTCTAGAAGCAGTGTTCCAGCTCGAGCTGTAAGAGACCCGTCCCGGTGGGAGGGACCTGGGCTCGTGGGGGGACTGATGGGGGTACAAGGGGGTGGGGGGCTGGGGAAACTACTGGGAACATTTGCTCCAGGGATTGAGGTAAACTAAGAAAAATCGGTCCAAGTCTCAGTGCCAAAGGATCTTTTCATTCCAGTCCTTTCGCCCACCTAGGGAACTATGCCTTTGGAGGTGGTGGTGGAACTGCAGATCCGGGCGGTAAGAGAGATCGACGAACCTTCCCTCCTTGCCCCAAATCAGACTCTTTCCCCAGGGTTCTTATATGACCCCGGGTTGTTTTCACCACCCCCTCGCCCCACACACATCATTAAGCCTACCTCTGTCCCTAAGATTGTCTATATTGGTCTTTTCTGATTTTCTTAACCTTTAGTTTAGCTCAACCACTCCCCCCGCCCCCCCCCCCCCCACAAGCCAGCTTGTTTCTTAACTTTATCCGGAATTTTTCTGTTCTTTTTAAATAACCTTGCATTAAGTCCAAGAAGGATTTTCTTTTCTTTCCCGGGATACAGCTTTGTGAAGATTAAAAAGCCCCTCATTTAAATAACCAGGGAAGATTTTAATTTCAAAAAAGCCCCATCACTTCCTGATAATTTGCCACCTCTATAAACCAATCGAATATTTTCTAAGCTACTTCTCCTACAGATGGCTCTGGTTTGCTAATTCCAAAAGGGACCAATCAACATCTGTTTAATAATTATCCACTGAATCCTGCGTAAGTGAGGTGCTGTGGCAGAGTGACTCCATTGTTCCTGTTTGGGGTCCGTCATTCCTATTTCAGTTTCCATTTTCCAACCTTTCCATCTGTAGCTGGTGACAGACGGTCATGCTGCTTTGCCTGAAAGCTATAAGGGGCGTCTCTACTGGCCATGATTATAAGCACAACAGCAACAGAACACAGCCATGGAAAACTTCTTACCCTCCATTCAAGTGACAAATGCTGTGATTTCATCCTTACGTGCAGCTCTGAAACAAGGATGGAAATTTCCTGGATTTGACCCATTCTGCTGACAGCAAATAGGACCAGACTATATCAATTGTGCTTTATCATTTGTGACCTCTAACAATTGTGCAGTAAGATGAAGGAATTCTTGAGAAGCTGAATGATAAATCAGTCTTCCTACTCATCATGGCAAAAAATAAACAAGATTTTCATCTCACTTCATTCAATATTACTGGTTAATTTTATTTTGACTTTTAAAAGGCATTCTTCAGTGTACAATTAACAGTGGAATCAGTTTTTTTTTTTTTTTTTTTTTTTTAACCTCTGCAGTACTTAGGATGCTCCAAAAAAATTCAGGGGAATTGATCTGTGCTTTAAAAGCCAACAAACGCAGGCCCCATCAACCAAGGTAGGGAATTCCAGAAAAATAACCAGGAATTAGGTGAGCCCAATTTTGACTTCCCAGTATTCAGACTTGTAGATTCTGCAAGAGGAAATACTGCTTCCAAATATCTGGCCTGAATATTGCTGCAATTAAAATAAAGGATCTCTCTAAAGCTAAACAATTAAGGAAACCACTTAGAGTGTCACCATTTGGCTGATTCAGGAAGTAAAGAGGTAGTCTGTGTTCAGGGTGTTGTGGGAATGCAAATAATTTTGAAGAGTAGCTATTCCTTTTTCAGTGTGGCTCTCACACTCAGAAAGTTGACACTTCCACCCAATCAGAGCCTACCTGTCACAGCCATTCTCCAGGCTCCTATGTGCGCCTGTATATGACAGATCAAATGCCATAATCCTTTCTATTTATAAATGTCAAAATAATTGGTTATTAAGATTATCTAAAGACACCAGTTTCATAGGTAATTTAAAGGTTCATATTTTCAGGAAGAGCACACACCCTCTTCTGTCTTTCCTGGTCAAAGAATAATGAGCAGAGTCCAGCCTGCATTTGGTGGTCTTCGGTCTTGTGATATGGGGAGGCACCATGAATAAATTGCTTTAATTGTGAGGGTCAATATAAATGGAAATTTAGGAGTTGTACTTTGTGCCTGGTAGAGCAGTAGGCTCCCCTTGATGAATTTCAAGTTAAATACTATTACCTAAAGTGTGCTGTATACAGGGAAATGGAACTCCATATGAAAAACTATAATATACAGGGTCATCCTTGTAGTATATATTTGAAAGCTTATGCCCTTGCAAAGAATCAAGTTATTTTTCCATTTTATTACCTCATTAAAGAAGCATTATTCTTTATTCAGTAGAGACAGTAGGCAGCAGGGCCAATCTCCTTCCATGTTGGTCCACTGACAAAGTGTGTGGTGAGCCTACCCCCAGACCTCAGTTCCTCTGACCTCCTCAGCAACTTTGCTTTTCTGTCCTCTGTCATGTCATGCTATTTGCTGTCCAAAGAATTAAGCATGAGGCCATAGTCCCATCTTTCCTTTTCTGTGGGCACTGTCGATATGCTCACCTTTAAGTGTTTCTTCTTCAGGTAAGTTCTTGGCTTGTTCTCTGAATGTAGAAAGATGATATTAGACTAGTGAGAAATAAGTATCTTTTTAAAGATCTTTTGAGGAGGTAGAGGAAAAGGAGAGAAAGATATGTACTGTAATCTCTCTTCTCACTATCTGATCTGCAAAGATGGAAGAGCCAAAACTGACAACGCTTACCAAGAAAATCAGGATTAAGAAGACATTCCAACTGTGGTAACAGATCTTTAGAGAGTAAATTAGAAAAACTTATGTCTTAGACTCTTAAAATCTACCTCAGGAAAAGAACTAGGATTAGTATGTGGTTCATCTGCCTGTATATTTACAGAATGAAGGTGACTTTTTTTTTCAAAGTTCAATTTACAAGTGATATGTTGACTTACAGGATTACTACAAAACACAGAATTTTCTGATGTCAACTTTTAAAAAGCAGCAACATTGTAATCACCTCAACGTGGTTTCTTTGCAGTTGTCCTGGAGATACAAAAAGTTGTTGAATGGGTATATAATGAAGGATTTTTTTTTGCTTTCTATAATATGGCTGTGATCAGTAATGGCCAGCACTGCGCTCTAGCCTAGCAACCCATCAAAATGGTAGGACACCTGAAATCCCCAAAGGAAGCCTGAAATGTCCTTAGAGGAGCAAGCAGGATGGCTGCTGGTTTATGTCAGCATCATCACGTGTGGAAACCTTCAGATCTCCTGGTGCTATAATGAATGAGATGGTGTCATTGTTGGTTCCACAGTACAAAGAGGATCGGAGCGTTGTGCGGTGAAAGCCAGCAATAGTCCACGATGCTGTACTGCATGTAGCCCAGAAAAAAGCCAAAAGCCACGTCGGTGACATTGTGCCGCCCCAGCATGACCCTGGAGAGGCCCAAGATGAAGGCCCACAATACCACCAGCACCCTCAGTGGAATGGCCAGCACCAGGTGGTTCAAGATGAACCGTAACACCAGGGCCGCCCTGGTGGCATGGCCCGAGGGGAAGGAGTACTTGTCCACCGAAAGGGTGAAAAACATGTCCATCTGGTTGTGGGCCGGGCGGCGCCTGCGGACCAGCCCCTTGATCAGGGCCACCAGCAGGAGGTCCAGCAGCAGGGCGAAGAGCAGGTTCATCAGCACCTCTCGCCCGGCCCAGCTGTCGCTCCTTGACAGGCAGTAGAGGGTGCCCAGCAGCCAGGGGATGCCGTGTCCCGAGATCTCCAGCAATTTCATGAGGGGCCGCACGCTGCCCCAGGACGAGCTCTCCCCCGCGCACACCCCCAGCTTCTTGGACAGCCACAGGTCGATGGCCAGCAGAGAGCGCAGGGCGATGCCCAGGAAAGACGGGTTCAGGTCCATGCGGTCCTCCTCGGGCAGCGGGGACGGGAGCGCCTGCGAGGGGCCCGCCCCGGCCACGGGGAACGAGCCGCGGCGGTGCACGGGGCTCTCGGACGCGCGGAGCCGGGCGCAGGTGGGGTCGGCGCCCGGAGCGCGGCTGTTGAGCAGGGACTGGAACTCGAACCTGCCGCCGCCACCGTGGGCCGGGCTGCCGCTGCTGCTCGGGGCGCAGGGGCCCAGCGGGCGTCCCTCGGTGTTCCTCCGGGGGCTCGGCATCGCGGCGCGCGGCCCGGACCGCAGGACCCGGCCGGCCTAGGGAGAAGCTTCCCAGCCCTGCAGCCTCTTCCGCTTCCGCACTGCCATCCCGGAGGGGCGGGGACCGGCGCCGGCGAGAGGACGACTGTGACACCTGGCGGAGACGGGGGAGGAAATTGGAATTTCCAGTTTGAGCGAGGAGAGGAGAGGGGAGGGTGGTGCCGTGGGGGACAGAGGGGAGGGTTGCGGTGGTGGGGGGAATTTGACACTGTCTGTGGGAGGTTAAGGGAAAAATAGAGCCCACTTTACAAAACAACGCAAACCTGTTCTCTGCTTTTTTCCTTGTTTTTAAGATTTCTTGCCCAGGGGTCTTTCTTCCTGGCAAGCAAGATGTGTTCCTTGGGGTTTACCTCCTGAATCAGTACCTGGAGACAGACTGCTTTCCCTCTGTGTTCCCTATTATGATTCAGCGGAGCATGAGGTTTGAAAAGGTGATCTTGACTTTCTCGTTGCTAAATAGAGAAATTCAAATTCTGTTGTCTGAAGATCATTTAGTGGTTCACTTAAAGAACACAGCTTTTACAACATTATTTTGTAAATTTTCTTTTCTTTTTTTTTTTTAATTACATGAAGGCACCTCAGGACAGTGCAGAATCATAGTTGGAGGACTTGTTTTCGCATCCCAGATATGAGCCAAGTTCTGTCAAACTAGTGCTAAGTACCCTGGTGGATGTTTTCTATTTTTGGAACTCCCATGGCATTTTCTAACTGGAGCAGAGAGCATTTTCTGAATGTTCTTGGAGGTGTTAGAGGCAGCTGTGTTACATTTCTGACAGAGATTATCAATTAACTAGCAGACCTCAGAAACAAACTTTTTTAGACTCAGAAAAATACCCCAAACTAACCAAATTACTTAAACCCTGTATCTGAAATCCTGTAACAAAACAAGAAGGCTCTTTAGTTACTGAGTTTCCTTAGGTCATATCTGGTTTATTTAGCTGCAGTGATAAAGGCTAGATTCCATTCCAGTGAATGTGATCATGATATAAATAGCCAAAACATTACCAACCCTCTTCCCACTTTCATATTTAATGGAAGGTTAATTTCATTACTCTCCAATCACTGACAATCTCTTGAAGTTTTTGTTTTGGAATTTAGAGATTGAATCAATTTTAACCTTGATAAATCTATGATTTTTGTCCCAAGCAGTATCACTGAGGTGGTTCTTTTGGGAAGGGGATGAGTATGGGAAGGTTTCAGGGTAGGGCCTGTCACTTTTAAAGGTCTGGATGGTGGTGCCCACATAATGACTTATCTGTTTCAAATAAGAGTAGGAGAGGAGATGAGGATTGATTTTTAAAAGGGCTAGGGTTGTGCATAATATTTTTACAAATCACAGCCCGTTAATTAATTTATTTATTTTAAAATTTATTTATTTATTTATTTACTGTGTTGGGTCTTCGTTGCTGCACGTGGGCTTTCTCTAGTTGCAGCGAGCAGGGGATACTCTGTTGCAGGGCATGGGCTTCTTATTGCGGTGGCTTCTCTTTTTGTGGTGCACAGCCTCTAGGTGCATGGGCTCCAGTAGTTGCAGCACATGGGCTTAATAGTTGTGGCTCATGGGCTCTAGAGTGCAGGCTCAACAGTTGTGGCACACCGGCTTTGTCTCTCCACCGCATGTGGGACCTTCCTGGAGCAGGGATCGAACCCATGTCCCCTGCATTGGCAGGCGGATTCTTAACCACTGCACCACCAGGGAAGTCCCCACAGCCCATTAATTTAAATACAGTCTTCCAAACTGGTTGGATAAGAGAGGAATAAATGATATTACCTTGGAACATACAGTCAGAATCCAAAGGAACCTACTTCTACCATTCTGATGTTGGTCGTGGTTAATTAAGAAGTGAGTGGTGAAAATCCGGTCTGTTTTTGTCCCCAAGAATTTCCTTATTTTATCAGTTTTAAATTTGCTTCTTTAGAAGACTAAAAACCTTTTGTAAGAAGCCCAAGGATGTAAAATTGTAGAAGCTGTGAATCAATCGGTAAATGACCTTGGATGTCATGTACTCCAAGCTCCCTGACTAGCAGAAGAGGAGAGTGAAACTCATAGTCACACTCTAGATGCCACTACTGCTGTCGCAAAGCTGTGTATTTGAGATTACTAGTCAAAAATATCATGGACCATTTTTCATTTTATAAAGTGCAATTAAAGAAATACTTTATCTTAAATTTTGAAAAAATGGCTTCTTGTGTGAGCTGTTTGGGTTCATATTCAAGCTTTCTGTCAGTTGTCCCCAGTTACATTCTCTAGCTGCAGATACTTGCAGGGAGTAGTGAAAACATTTTCTCCTCCTTGGACCTTCTGTATAATTCAGAATTGAATGTCCTAAAGCATTCGGATAAACAAGAAATTACTCGTGAAGAATGTATGAGCCATTTTGTTTGAGCAGTTCATGTTGATCATTTATTCCCCATGCTCATCCTTGAGAAAATTCTTAGACATGAATCAAGAGAAGGGATGAACTAATATTACTGAAATAATTTTGGAAAAAACCCCAGCTCACCCACATTTGCTTGTTAAATCCAAGTCAGTAAGACAAAAATGGATTACAGGGGACAGCTTCCACTTTTGTAGTTAAAGCAGACCTGGTTTTGGATCAAGAGCAGATTTTAATCATGTTTAAGGTTAAATACCATTTACATCAGAAATTTGATGCCTGAAATCAAACTTTGCTGAAAACTTGTGTTTCTTATAGGGTTCTAGAGTTCAGGGAGAGGGGAATGGTATGCCTTTATTTCAGTCCTATCCTAGGCCCTTTTATCTCAAGGACGAAATAAACATATTTGGCCGTGGCTAGACAGGTATCACAGTGTTTTTCTTGTGCTTCACGATACATCTAAAACTTATGAGGCTCTCTCTCATTATTTTTGGATTCTGTGGGAGTCTAGCTATGAGTACTTAGCTTTTCTTTTGTGTTATATATAGAATTTTTATTTATGTTCCTTTTTAGCACAACCAATTGCTTGGAAAGAGAAGTCACTCATTCAGTTAACATGTAATGAGTATCTGTTGTATTCAGGATATTTCTCTAGGTACTCAAACAAGACTCTTTGAGGTTGATGCCAGATGTGCTTTTAGCAACAAACTGTGGGGATAGGTCAAGTAGATGACATTTTGAACATGTGGTAGATTCAGCTAAGTTAAATTTTCCTTCTACTTGGTATTGTTGTGTTAATTCTCATTCATTTATTCTGTAGTCACTTGTTGAACTTTTAACCACATACCTGTTAAAGATACTCCTGTTGAATCCTAAAATATTATATGGCTGGATTTGACATGTGTTAATTACTTGGAAGAATATAATCTAGATTTTCTAAAAGTATGTATTAATAAAACTTTGAAGATTTAGTTTCCCTATTTTTTTTTCCTGCAGGTATTTGAAAATGCGATAGATCCGGGAGCTGTAGCAGACATTTTAGAAAGTAGGTACTCCCTCCTTCTCCACCCCCGAAAAGAGAGAGAGACTGTTGTGTATATGTAATTCACAGATATAAAATTCTACTATTTTCTAAGTTGTGATACTTCCATATTTAACCCACATTTATGTTCAAGATAGTCCACATAAAATTTGAATCATGTTATTGATTTAATTACAAATCCTTTTCTAGATATATATGGCATTTACTGGATGATATGATTGTTTGTTTATTTTATTACAATTAAATGGTTTTTGTATCTTAACAGAGTTGTGTAACCATCATCATAATCAATTTTAGAATGTTTTCATCACCACAGAAAGAAATCCTATACCCATTCTTCCTCATCCCTTCCAGCCCTAGGCAACTACTAACTAATCCTTCTGCCTCTATAGATTTGCTTATGCTGGATATTTCATATAAATGGAATTATACAATATGTGGTCATTTGTAACTGACATCTTTCACTTAGCGAGATGTTTTCAGGATTCTTCCTTGCTATAGCACATGTCAGTATTTCACTTCTTTTTGTGTCCAAATAATGTCCCGTTGTGTGGATATACCACATTTTGTTTATCCGTTCATCAGTTGATGGACATTTGGATTGTTTTCACTTTGGTGCTATGATGAATAATACTGCTGTAAATATTTGTGTACAAGTTTTCTGTAAACGTGTTTTTATTTCTCTTGGGTGTATGCCTAGGAGTAGAATTGCTGGGTCATATGGTAACTCTGTTTAATCTTTTGAGGAACTTCCAGACTATACCAAAGGAGTTCTATAATTTAACATTTCAGCAGCAATATGAGATTTGATTTCTCCACATCCTGGCCAGCACTTGTTATTATTTATTCTTTTGATTGGTAGCCATCCTTATGGGTATGAAGTGTATCTCATGGGTTTGGTTTGCATTTCCATGATAGCTAAAACATGTTGAGCATTTTTTCATATGCTTATTGGCCATTTGTATATCTTATTTGGAGAAATGTCTATTCAGATCCTCTGCCTATATTTTAATTGAGTTTTTATTGTTGAGTTGTGAGTTCTTTATATATTATAGATATGTTTCATATCAGATGTATGATTGACAAATACTTTCTCCCATCCTTTGGATTATCTTTTTGCTTTCCTAATGATGTTCTCTGAAACACAAAAGTTTTTAATTTTGATGAATTATATTTTATCTTTTTCTTTTGTTACTTCTGCCTTTGATGTCATAACTAAGAAACAATTGTGTAATTCAAGTCAAAGATTTATGCCTATGTTTTCTTTTAAGAGTTTTATCATTTTAGCTCTTACATTTGGGTCTGCAATACATATTGAGTTGATTGTTGTAAATGGCATGAGGTAAGGGTCCAACTTCATTCTTTCACATCTGGATATCTGGTTGTCTTAGCACCATTGTTACTAAGAGTAGTTTTCCCCCATTGAATAGTCTTGGCACTCTTGTTGAAAAGCAAGTGACTGTAAATGTGAGGGTTTTTTTGGGGGGAGTGGGGGGAGTGTCTCAATTCTATTCCATTGGTTCATATATCTATCATTATGCCAGTGCCACACTGTTTTGATTATTGTAGCTTTATAGTAAGTTTTAAAATCAGGAAGTGTGAGTCTTCCAACTTAGTTCTTTTTCAAGCCTGTTTTTGCTATTTGGGTTCCCTTGGTTTGCCATATGAATTTTAGGATCAGCTTGTCAGTTTATGCAAAGAAGCTAGCTAGGATATTGATAGGCAATGGTAGATTGCATTGAACCTATAGATCAATTTGGAGAATATTGCCATCTTAACAATATTAAGTCTTCCAATTCGTGACATGATGTGTGGTAAGAATTAATTGAGTGTAAGGAATTTAGAGACTGAGATAGATTAAGTGCTTTACATTACCATTGGGGTGATGGTTGGAAAGGATATATTCGTTCCTCCTGTTTGGAAAACCTAAAATTATGGGCTGTCTTGGCTTTTAAGTCTCTTGGCATTTAAAATTCTGTCCTCATGTATTTATGTTTTTCATAAGTCTGCAAAGGGAGAATTTTACTTTTATTGTATATATTTTTTTCCAGCTTTTTTGGAGATATAATTGGCATAGAAAATTGTGTAACTTTAAGGCATACAACATGTTGATTTGATATTCACATATTTTGCAAAGTGATTACTACAGTAGTGTTAGCTTACACCTTTATCACATTGCATAATTACCATTTCTTTTTTGTGGTGATAATGTTTAAGATCTACTTTCTTAGTAACTTTCAAGTATCAATATAGTATTATTAACTATAATTACCATTATTGTCTATATGCAAATGTTTTCACTTCTAATATTTTGTGGAAATTATCTTTACTGAATTTTTTATTGTTATACCATTTGTATTTTGTTACTTTTAATATTTAAATTTTATTCTTGTCCTTATAGACATTGAATATGGGCTCACTATTTCTAAATATATTTTGAACTTAGGAAATATGAAATAATGTTTTATGTCTAATTTATATAGTCATATACTGTTTTAAGCAAGATAAGCTTTTATAGGTTAATATATAACAATTGCATTTTGAATTTTTAAAATGAAAAGTGTATTGTTATTTTGGTGATTTATGAATACATCTTCAAGAGAGCAAGTATCACATTTTGTCAATACTTTTTAGAAGACAAAATCCTATTTTTATAACTCAGTCACTCTCACTCCATGCCCCCAGTTTACTGCATCTAGAAATACCTGAGTCATTGTTGGTATGCCACTTACTAGTAGTAGTAGTAATGTAAATGGGGTGTTATGGCAGGTTTAAACTTAGTAATTAATGAAAACTCAGGCAATATTCTGAAGTATTAAATCTCATTTCTCCTTTTTAGGCTTTCTAACCAGGTTTGAGTTAATACAGCTGGTGGCTCCAGGTAATGTACCAATAAATGAATTTCTAAATTAGTTTAATCTAAAAGAATTTTGGCATGGCAGATTGGGGACTGGCATTTAAAAGTTGTGCTTTATATAACACATGCTTTCTCCCCCAACCAGTCTGTTGAATTTTGCCCAGTTTCAGAAGAGTAACTTTATGGGTTTGATAAAGCAGTGAGCATAACTTAAACAGTTTCTTTGATTTTCCATTTTTTCATTATTTTATCTAATAATCATCAAATAATTTTTTTAGTCCTGGCTCAGCTTCTTTCAAGTGTTTGCTTTTGGCTGTGTTATAATTTGTGGATTAAGTGTGTGTGTGTGTGTGTGTGTGTGTGTGTGTGTGTGTGAGAAACCCAAAGCCATCTTCTCTGTTGATGCTAGAACAAGGTTGGCAAACTACAGCCCCCAGGCCACATCCAGCCTGTAGTCTGCTTTTGTATGGCCTGCGAACTAAGAATGGCTTCTACATTTTTAAGAATTGAGATTTACTTCATATACTATAAAATTCACCATTTTCAAGTGTACAATTCAATTGTTTTTAGTATGTTCACAAGATTGTGTAATCATCACCCCTATCTAATTTTAGAATTTTTATTACTCCCCTAAGAAACCCTGTATTCATTAGCAGTCACTCCTCATTCCTTCCTCCTCCTAACCCCTGGCCACCACTAATCTACTTACTGTCTCATTGATTTGCTCATTCTGGACATTTCATGTACATGGGATCAGACATTTCATGCCCTTTTATGTCTGGCTTCTTTCACTTAGCAAAATGTTTTCAAAGTTCATCCTTGTTGTAGCATATACTACTTCATTCCTTTTTATGACTAAATAATGTTCTTTTATATGAATATGCTGTGTTTTGTTTATCCATTCATCAATTGATGGACATTAGAGTTGTTCTCACCTTTTGGATATTATGAGTAACACTTCTGTGAAAATTCACATACAGGTTGTGTGAGTATGTGTTTTCTGTTCTCTTGGGTTTATATTTGGGTATGTACATAAGAGTGGAATCGCTGGGTCATATGGTAACTCCATGTTTAACTTTTTAAGGAACTGCCAAACTGTCTTTGGTTTTCACATTTTTCAATGGTTGGAAAAAATTTTTTTAAAGAAGAATATTTACTGATACGTAAAAATTATATGATGAATTCAAATTTCATCATCTGTGAGGTTTTATCCATGCTCATTCATAGAAGTGTTGTTTATGGCTGCTTTTGTGCTGGAATGAGAGTTGAGTAGTTGTGACTATATGGCTTGCAAAGCCTAAAATATTTACTCG
The DNA here is from genome assembly GCF_030028045.1 of Hippopotamus amphibius kiboko. Taxonomy (NCBI): domain Eukaryota; kingdom Metazoa; phylum Chordata; class Mammalia; order Artiodactyla; family Hippopotamidae; genus Hippopotamus; species Hippopotamus amphibius. The sequence goes on from NC_080187.1 coordinate 97,366,919, forward strand.
CTGGCCATTTGCAGAAAAAATTTGTGACCTCTGTGCTGGAATTCTGGGAATTTAGGAGGAAACCATTCTGTGATGCTTTTGCTTTGTGTTATGCAAGAGACCTGAGCTAGTGAGAGCAAGTAGAACTGCCACCTGGTGACACACCAGTTCTCAGAGTTTCTTAATGTGGTTGATTATCTGGTGATTTTAGAGCCTGCCTCTGTGTGTGTGTGTGTGTGTGTGTGTGTGTGTGTGTGTGTGAGAGAGAGAGAGAGAGAGAGAGAGAGAGAGAATACCAAAAACTCGGAAAGATTTCTAACACTCTTCTGATCTTTGCTACCATACATTTTGCCCTTTCCCTTCCCAGCTTCACAGTTTTTACTTGTAAAAAGCATCCCCAAATAATGAGGAAAACTTTGTTTATATTTTGGTGAATGTGTTTCTTGATATTTCTCTGTGGTTAGAAGGACACATGGATATGGAATTTTTATGTAAATAATGTCACATACATTTTCTTCTCTTACTAGCGTCCCCAATTATATGTCACTGTTATATTGTAATTTTTAAAAACATAGATTAAAAAGCATTATTTTTGATATCATAAAGAATTTTATGAATTTACTTACGTGTTTTTATAGGTCTATAAAAAGTATGTAAATACTGTTTTGGGTTTTACTTTTTCACTACATTGTTACCTATAGGTAACTTATTTGTCATTTTCAGTAGCTGTGTATTTTCCATAGTGTTCTTATCAACCTTTTTTTTAAGCTCTTTATTGGAATATAATTGCTTTACACTGTTGTGCCAGTCTTTGCTGTACAACAAAGTGAATCAGCTGTATTTATACATATATCCCCATATCCCTTTATTATCAACCTTAAATTGTTATTGTTGAACATTAGGATTTCTTTGTCTTTCACATATTTATAACAATTATTTTTTCTCTTGATACATTTGTAAAAAATGTAATTGCTAGATTGAACCATATCTTGTAACCTGGGAGTAAAGTGATCCCCAGCAAGTTTCTATTGTTTCTGCTGCATTCAACACTGTATAGGGTGCCTGTTCCCCATATCTTAGCTAATGCTGGGTGCTAGCACTTTAATTTTTTGTTTATAAAGTGTGTAATAATTTCTTTAAAATATATTGTACCATATTTTCCAGTCCCTTCTTTTTAAACATGATTTGTGACAACCTTAACATTTTAAATTTACTTCTTAAAAATTTCCACTTTCCCATATTATAATTTGTTTTCTTTCTTTCCTTCTGTATAGCATGACTGTCAGTGTCCTTTGATTAATTGTGGAGTGGTGTCTGGTTATTTACATTGCACTTTGGTATGAATTCCTGATATTTTTACCAAGGTTTTAAGTCAGTTATGCTTAATACATATGTCTTTCTCCTGTTTCGTTGCATTATTTTGGTATTTCATTGTGTGAAATTTTCTTTTTCTTAAGAAAGCATAGGAGAAGGAAGGTGAGCCTGGCAGATGCCTCAGCTAAAGCAGAGGTGGCTGTGGAAGGTTTTATGAGGACTGTGGCCCTGCCCACTGTGGCTGTTCTGGAGTAGGTCAAGGGCATCAGTGGAGTGGAGTGGACCCAGGAGTCTGTAGTCCTTTATTCTGCCTCTTGGTTTGTTGGTAGAGGCAGGTCCCGAAAAACAGACAAGAAGCCCACTCTCGGTGGATCTAGGGATGGACACTCTTGTATATGTTAGCGCTTTCTTAGGTAGGCAGAACAGTGGGAGGATCAGAGATGCCTCCTACCTGCTTTTCAGAAATTCTCACTGAATGTTTTTTAGCTTAAAAGTGACAGGCTAAAATCAGGGCATTGAGTTTTCTTCCATAAGTTTTTTATTTGACCCAATTTTATGTTCAAACATATATCACTGTTAACTGGCAAGTTATATTTTAGTTTGCTAATGAAATAGAAGCAGGACCATTTTGGTCTTATTTAATTTTTCATGAGTTAAAAAAGTTACCTAATACCTAAATATTCTTACTGTAAAACTTCTAACTAACAAAATTATATAAAATAAATAGTAAAAAGCCATATTCATCAACAACCTCTGACAATAATTACTAACAATTTATCATGTATGTTTTTTATGCCTTTTCTAATGCATTTAACACATACATTTAATATATGCATTTAGTATGTTCAACCAATCCTAAAATGTATAGATATATACACAAACACACACTCACATATATGTACATAAATATTAAATAAATCTAATATTTAGTATATGTATCTTTAGTACATATATAGGTTGAATATATATTTCCTGCAACTTTAAAACGTTGAATATATTTTTGACTGCCATTTGTTTTTTTTCTTGACCAGAAATCCATCTGTGAGAAGGTTGCAAGAATAGTGCAAAACTTGTGATGACTGGAGAATACTGAAACTGGGTGCATGGTTATAGGTTATAACTCAGAAGTTAATCGAATACAAAGTGGAGGCTTTATAATACTTATCTTCCTTTTGTTCACAATCCTTCCATTTCAGATTGTAATTTTAATAGAATTAAACTTGAATTGCTCGATAGAGTTAATTTCGTTCCGCTTCAGATCATTACAGGTTGATCCATTAATTTGTCCAACATATGTTTCTTGAAGATGTGCTTAGAAAATGCCCTACACTGTGCCGCTTCCTGGTATTGTGCCAGTGGCAGCAGGCACAGGGTGGTGACGATGAGCTCCCTTAATCTGCTGGTTTTCAATACTAGATAATTAAGTAAAAATGATTTGCTTAAAGTCTCAAGTGGATTGTGCTGTGGGGTCACATGGGCCACATTTAGGTTCTCAGGGACCAGTTCTTCATTGGCTTGTTACCTTTTCATTTTGTTATAGATATTACTGTGTTTGATATTTTTTCATTGCACTTTCAAACACACTTACCATAGTGAAAAGACATATTATGACCATTAAGTGTGTGATACAAGTACCTCAGATTTGCATACGACTTTACTGCTAAAGAATGAAGAGGTCCCGTGATTTGACTCAGAAGCAATGAAGACTCCTCTGGGTCTTCAGTTTACAAAGATGAAAAAAAGCAAGTAGACACAGGGGGGCAGCGTAATCCTGTTTGACAGTGAGCTTGGTTCTTTCTTTTGCAGACCTCTTACACAGAAGCTCCTACTTTGGGATGAGTCATGTAGATTCAGTCCAGCTGTAAAATGCTCTTTTAGTGGGCACCCATTTCCTGAATCAGAGCTTGACTTTATACTTCGTAGTGATGTTTCCTAGGCATCAGCAAGGAAAGAACTCCTGCCTCCGATGATCTGGTTTTGAATTCCTACTTTGCCATGTGGTATCATGACAAGTGTCTTCAGCTCTCAGAGCCTCAGTTCTCTGTAAAGAGGGAATCAGATGAGACTCCATATCGGGAAGCAAGCTGTCAGTTCTGATATGCTTTATACATGTTGGGTACTTCTAGAACCAGTGTTGTTATTAAAATTATGATTTCTCTCGCAGGCTCCTTTGTTTCCTTTTCCAGGGAGAAGGTTTTCACTGATGGCACTGACGATAGCCCCATGTGTGCCCTTAACCTGTTAAGAACACCCAGCTCTTTCAGACGTTTCACTTTCCCTATGAGACTTGCTCAGCCTGTGCATGTGTTTATCTATTCTTTATAACCTAGGCTCTTGCTGTAACATCCCCTTGGTGTGCTGACATTTTCACACTGGGTGGCAGTTTGGATCTTTAGAAAATGACCAAATCAGAGAGACAGAATTGAGAAGCTTCACAGCCTCTGTTTCTCTAACCCTATTTTAGTCTCTCTCTCTCTCTCTCTTTTTTTTTTTCCAGTTTCTTTTTATTCCTGTGATTCCAAAGATAGTGGATGAACTCACCTCCAATTCTTGGACCTCTCATTTTTATCTTAATTCTTGCTAAACATAGGAATAGTAAGTAGTAGCTATCATTTTGGATGTGGTGATAAGAACTAGGCAAAAAAACATATGAAAGGAAAAAAGGAAAAGCCCACTGTGTAGAGCATCGAACAAGGTGTTTGTTCCCAGTAGGAGCATATGATTGAAAATCCACGACATTCACGGAGTCCAGAGTAGTGCTGGGAGCACTGCTGGGCTGGTGTCACAGAGCTGTCATGATCGCGGCAGGTAATGCCGGGCATTGTGTTCTGCACGTCACGTGTTTGTCATTTGTCCTCAGAAGAGCCCTAAGGGGCAGGTCTTCTCATGAGTTTTACATTTTCCTGAAGAGGAAAAGGAAGTTAAGGAGTATACCTGATTTGCTCAAAATCACATAGCGGGTGATTGGTGAAGCAAGGATTTGAACCCAGCTTTGTCTGAACCTAGAAAGAGTGTTCAACCGCTGTGCTCTGGGATTCAGTAAAAAGTTGTATTTTGTTGCTAATCCTGTGTGAGGAAATTGTTACTTCACTTCCCATTTTCAGGTGGCACTTTTGAGCCCTGAGAGGAGGAAGACTATTTCCGGCCAACAAAGCTAGGGAGATCATGCCCATCACAGGGAGCATTTTTAAAGGAGCGTTAATGAAACAGGAGGCCTGGATGAAATGGAAAATGAAGTAGAATATTGATTTTAGAATACCACCCACTTTCCCACCTGCCTTCCTCTTTATCTCTTTATCATCATGTAAAATTGTATGCTTATTTGCATAATTATTTAATACTTACAGACTGTAAGCTTCAGAAGGGCAGGACTTTTAAAATTATTTTATTTTTGGCTGTATCGGGTCTTAGTTGTAGCACACGGGATCTTCTTTGCAGCATGTGGGATCTTTTCATTGCGGCATGCAGGCTTCTCTCTAGTTGTGGCACAAGGGCTCCAGAGCATGTGGGCTCTGTAGTTGTGGCATGAGGGCTCTGTAGCTGTGGCTCACGTGCTTAATTGCACAGTGGCATGTGGGCTCTTAGTTCCCAGACCAGGGATCGAACCGGTGTCCCCTGCATTGGAAGGTGGATTCTTAACTGCTGGACCACCAGGGAAGTCCCTGGAGGGCAGGACTTGGATCCATCTTGTTCAATAGTATACATCCAGTGTCTAGGACTCCCGGAACATAGTAGGTTCTCAATGCATATTTCTTGAATGTATGAATGAAAATATTGAAAAATGAATGTATGGTAAGATTGGCAAAGATTTTAGAGAACATTTAGTCTGTCTCCCCCACCCTTTTTTTTACAGTTGTAGAAACTGAGCCTCATAGAGGGTAACTAGTGTTTATTGAGTGGCTAATGTAAGCAAGTACTTAAGTAAGTTTTTTTTTTAATATAAATTTATTTATTTATTTATTTATCGGCTGCATTGGGCCTTCGTTGCTGCATGCAGGCTTTCTCTAGTCGCGGCAGGCAGGGGCTACTCTTCATTGTGTTGCTTGGACTTCTCTTTGCTGTGGCTTCTCTTGTTGCAGAGCACAGACTCTAGGTGCACGAGCTTCAGTAGTTGTGGCACGTGGGCTCCATAGTTGTGGCTCACAGGCTTGAGAGTGCAGGCTCAGTAGTTGTGGCACATGGGCTTAGTTGCTCCTTGGCATGTGGGATCTTCCAGGAGCAGGGATCAAATCTGTGTGCCCTGCATTGGCAGGCAGATTCTTAACCACTGCACCACCAGGGAAGCCCTTAAGTAAGTTTTAATTGTTATGTTCATTCATGCAAGAAGCATTTATCAAGCGCTCACTGTGTACCAGTCACTGTTTCACAGGCTTGGGGCAGGGTCCAGGTTGCTGCACTTTACACTCCTTTCTGAACATCATCAAGATTCACTTTTTTTAAAAATAAATTTATTTATTTATTTTATTGCTGGTGTTGGGTCTTTTTTGCTGTGCGTGGGCTTTCTTTAGTTGTGGTGAGTGGGGGCTACTCTTCGTTGTGGTGCGCGGGCTCCTCATTGCCGTGGCTTCTCTTGTTGCGGAGCACGGGCTCTAGGTGTGTGGGCTTCAGTAGTTGCAGCACATGGGCTCCATAGTTGAGGCTCAGGGTCTCTAAAGCACAGGCTCAATAGTTGTGGTGCATGGGCTTAATTGCTCTCCGGCATGCGAGATCTTCCTGGAGCAGGGATCGAACCCGTGTCCTCTGCATTGGCAGGTGGATTCTCAACCACTGAACCACCTAGGAAGCCCAAGATTCACTTTTAAGATGTCTGTCTTGAATGATATCTCAAGGGGTCTGTGAAAGATGCTGATACTATGGCCCCTTTTCAGGTGAGATTGTCTTGGCTGGACCCTGTACTGGTAACTGCCCTGAGCAGTTGGAGATACTATAAAACACTTCAGGTGAAACTTGAAAGATGCGTTCCTGAAAATTCAGTGTATTTCTAAGTTGTACAAAAAATGCTTTGTGTTTATATGTAACAGTTAGGTTCCAGACTCAGATAATTATAAGAAGATTTCTTGCCTGAAAGAATGTCTGGTAGGGTATTAAAAAGTAGTGCAGGAGTGTCTTGAGCATTGCAGGATACCCTAAACTCTGGCTCCTGCCTGAGAAATTTCCCCACAAATATCTAAAATATCCCTGGGTTTGGTACCAGTACTGCTGAAAACCATAGCTCTGGCTGTTCTCTGGGCCACTGGGACACTGACACTCCTGCCTCACAGAACACATTGAGCCCTAGTCTACACTGTAACCTTTGGGTGAACAGGGCATTGTCTGCCTGTACCTGTTTTATCCCTAGGATCTGGCCCAATGGTATGTCCTTAGAAAACATTTGTCGAAGGTAAAAATGGATACATGGATAGAAACAGATTTTCCTTTTTGTTCTATTTTGTGGAGCAACCCTTTAGATAATCTTTTTCCCTACAGTGACTTGGGAAGGCTTTTAAAAATTATGCATGAAATAAGAGTAGTCGATGTCATCGCCTCTTGAATAGCAGGTGCTGTGATCAAAATGTCTGTTTTTATCTGAGTGCTGTCTCTGCTATCACCTAAGCTTTTATTTTTTTAAACTCGGGGATGTAGATACATCATTTTCAGAACATAAATCTACTTATGCCTTTTCTCCTTTATTTCTAGTGTGGGAAAAGTTGGCCTACTATGAAGAAAACACACGGGACTTTCTCTTTCCTGAACCCAGGCTGACACCTTCACACCCTGGGATGTGTAGGGAGGTACTCATGAAGACGGTTGAAGGTTTTCCTGTAAGTGATCTGTGCCAGCTGGGCTTCTGTTGGGACAGGAATTCTTGGGACCCGAACATTTTATTCCTGATAAGACCTGTTCGTGGGCAGACCACTTCATCTTGGTTGGTGCTCCTGTTGTCCTCTTTAGCAGCCCTGGTTAGATGCCCCACTCAAAATACTAAATGATACTGATTCTCGCTATTGATCTGAGATGTGGAGTCTTATCTAACCAGGCTAAGTCACTGCCATATTCACACGATCACATAGCTATAAAAGGTTGCTTCTTTCACCTCCTCTTTTTTTTTTTTTAATTTTTTATTGAAGTATAGTTGATTTACAATGTTGTGTTAGTTTCTGGTGTACAGCAAAGTGATTCAGTTATATATATATAATATATATTATTATTCAGTTTTGCATATATTATATATAATAGTATGTTATTATATATATATTCTTTTTCATATTCTTTTCCATTATGGTTTATTATTGGATATTGAATATCGTTCCCTGTGCTGTACAGTAGGACCTTGTTGTTTATCTATTCTGTATATAGCAGTTTGTATCTGCCAATCCCATGCTCCTAATTTATCCCTCCCCCACCCCCTCTCCCCTTCGGTAACCATAAGTTTGTTTTCTGTGTCTGTTTTTTCAATCTCCTCTTAATGCAGACTAACTGAAAGATTTAATATCAGTTTATTTAATCATAGATATTGTTTTAGTAATAATAAGAGTAAAATAGAGTAGTAATAGTAATAATGCTACCTCTCATTTACTTTGTACTTTGGTTTTTTTCATGTGATATCTTATTATCCTCATAACAGTTCTCGAGTCAGCCAAGGCAGATATTATATGGTCTCCAGTTAAGGAAGGGAAACTGACAGAGGTTCACAGACTGATTTTACTGAAGGATCTTAAAAGATACAGCAGTTATTTCACTGATTATCTAACTGTTTGGGGGGGGGCATTATCTGAACCCAAATTCAAAATATTCATTTTGATGTTATCTGGAATAATTTTTAATGCTGCAGAAACTCTGACAATTTTCTTTACTTTTATGTTACTTGACCTCTGTTTTAAGGGCCACATCTTTGTGAATTATAAAAAGCATATTTAATACTCAACTTGTCTGTTACTGCCCTGTGAATCACTGTTACACTGTTATTATAATTTAGTAAAGTGTTATCATCTCCATTTTGTTGAGAGTACTATACAGAATACATAACATGCAGGAGCCCTGTTTCTATGATGTTTATGATGATAGGACTTCTAGTTCTAATACTTCAAACAGCAAGTATTCATTGAAAGTTCTCCTAATCAGAATTCCTAATAACCATAACTTTAAGCCCTGTATAATCTTTGAAGCTTTGGTGAATATCACTGACATCATTTTTTTTCCTCAGAGATATTCTCTGTGTATCACTTATATCCATGGTACTTGTGAGATGCTCACCTTTATTATGTTGAATTATTGGTATTTTGCTCTTCAGAAGCAAAAAGGGATAAAAACGGATGAGAATTAGGTGGGGGATATTCTTTATATTACTTTAGTTTGCTCAAATTTTCCATTACGTAAATTCTATCTACAAACACTGGGCTGGTATCCAGCTAAGTATCAAGACAAGAAGAAGCACACTTTCTCATATTTTCCCAAATGTTATCTCTGTTTAACTTTATGGGCATAAGTAGGGAGAAGAACCTATGGGAAGTTGTGTTTGTAGTTATTCATAAATGCAAGTAATCATAAGGGAAAGAGCTTTAAAACTGCAGGGAAAGATCTTCATGCATTGGAGGTAAAGTATGAATTCTTGCAATAAAGTTAATCAAAGTATATTTAAAACAATTTGTAAAAAGATAGAGGAGCTCAAAAGTGCTGAGTTCCTTGCATGGGTTATCTTGTTCAATCCTCCTTAACCCTGCATAGTGGCTACTATTATTTTCCTCATTTTAGGCATGGGGAAGCTGGCATGGAGAATTTATGAAAGGTACTCAGAGTCACAGAACTGGTGAGCAGTGGGGCAGGGATTCTCAGGCTGGCCTGTCGGGCTTCGAAGTTTGCACTCAGTCACTGCACGATGCTAATTCTCTCATGTTCATTTCAGCCCAGGGTCCAGTTTCTTTTCATTAATGTTGTAGGGCATGAGAGTAAATGACATGTGCAGGTCAGGCAAATCGTTCACTTCATTTATTTTGTCTTCTTAGTTCATTAAGAATTAGATTTATTTCCTCCAATAAAATGTGACTTTTTCTTTGTACTTCTATATTTTATTTCATTTCACTTGTTACCATAACAGCCTTTTCTTTTCTGTGCCGGCCATGTTATTGTGCATCCTTTTCCTGCTGAGGTCAAGAATTTTGAGGTGGGGAGTATAATATGTTTTTCTCTGTTAGGTAAAGACTGAATTTGTAAATTAAGTAGAAAGAATATTATTTTTTAATTATTAATTTTCAGTTCATAATTTCAATTTTTCATTAGTGCAGTGACTTTAGAAAAATCCTGTTGAATCCATTTATTGACCTAACCATCTTCACGACCATCCCATCACTAAGGGGACTGCACAAGATAGAGCCTGAAAATTTCAGCTCCAAACTGTTATGCTAAAATCAGTACTTCTATGAAAAAGAAAATACATTTCTCCTTATTGTCTGTAAGTCACTGCCAGGAGTGGAGATCAAATAGGTGAACAAGATGGTGTTATAGGCTGTGGATTCCTTACTGGTAGGGGACTCTCCTCCTCTTCTCTAGACAGAGTGGAGCTACCTAAACCATGGTTAAGTGTGGACTCAGGTTGTCTGGGTTCGAGCCCAATTTTGACACTCAATAACTATAATTCTGGGTAAATTACTTAATCTCCATGTACTTTAGTTTCCTCATCTGTAAAATGGGACTGGTAATAGTTCTTCCCTTATAGGGTTATTATGAGGGCTAAATGAGGTAATATATGTATAGTGTTTAGCGTAGTACTTGGTGTATAGTTAAGTGCACAATAAATGTGAGCTGTTATATTTTATTAAACTGTCATTCAAGCATTAATACTACTTCTCCATGAGGCATTAAGAAGACGACACCAGTCTGTGGCTTGAGATGACTTGTTCAGGCTCAGGCAACTGGGCCACTGGGGACCTGGGGCTTTGCGTACCCGTGAGGTTTTGGATACCCACCAGTGGTGCTGCAGACCCCAGAACTCCCTCTCCCCCACCCTCTTCTTCATGTGGGCAGTCTTTTTTTTTTAATAAGGTTATTTATTTATTGGCTGCGTTGGATCTTTGTTGTTGCAGGCTTTCTCCAGTTGCGGAGAGCAGGGGCTACTCTACATTGCGGTGTGTGGGCTCATCATTGCGGTGGCTTCTCTTGTTGCGGAGCATGGGCTCTAGGCACGTGGGCTTCCGTAACTGTGCCACGTGGGCTCAATAGTTGGGGCTCGCTGGCTCTAGAGCGCAGGCTCAATAGTTGTGGCTCCCAGGCTTAGTTGCTCCGTGGCATGTGGGATCTTCCCAGAGCAGGGATCGAACCCGTGTCCCCTGCATTGGCAGGCAAATTCTTAACTACTGCGCCACCAGGGAAGTCCCGGGCGGTGTTGATAACCGGAGATGAGGCTATTGCTGGCCATGTTATCATGCATTCTTTATGAAATGCCACCGACCCCCTCTCCCCCACCCCAATTATTCTACTCTGTGTAGCAACTGGGATCTTGTGTTTATAAGCCTGGAAATCTTGAGTCACCAGTCCAGGCCTAACACTCTCATGGGCGTACTGTGCATTCTAGGGGCCAAAAAAAAAAAAATGCTGAGAATGTATGTTGTGTGTGCGAGGACCTGTTCTGTAGACAAGATGAATGCGCAGGAAATGAGCTAATTCATCCATGAGGCCCCTTAAGAGGTAGCATGAGGTAATGGAAAGAGGATAGGTTTTGCTGCCCAACAGAGTTTCAACTCTTGGCTTTACTAATCCCCAGCTGTGTGACATTGGACAGACTAACCTCTTCAAGCCTGTTCCCTCACATTTAAAGTGGGATATAACTGTCTACTACATAGGCTGTGTGAGGATTAAATGAGATTGCACATGTGAAAGCCTCTAGCAGCACCTGGTACCTGTCATAAACATGCAGTGTACATTGGTTTCCTTTCCCTCTAGGGCTTCAACTGATGCAAATTCTTCTTGCAAGTACTTGGAGTATGTTATATAAGTGAAAAGAGCTGTTAGCGACTAGAGGGAGAAGTCACTATGGGTGTGCCTGGAGGGGAGCGGGTGAGGCCAGGCTTTGAGAAACAGGTAGGATTTGGATGGGCAACAAGCAGACAGGGAAAGCACCATCAGGACAAGAAATACCTGGCCAGGTGGTGTTGTCTGGGGGAGAGGAGAGCAGAGGGTTGTGTTCAGAGGGGCAGCAGGTGACTTGATGGGGTCAGTTGGAGACAGTGTAATTCAGATCCAAGTCCTGTCCCAGTTTTGAGATTTATAAGACATGTGACCTTCGGAAAATTGCTTAATGTTGCTCTCTGCCTCAGTTTTTTTTTTTTTTAAGAAAAAAAAACTGTATTTTTTAAATGACTGTACAGTAAAATTGACTTTTTTTTGGATGCACAGTTCTATGAATTTTAACACATGTATAGATTTGTGAAACCACCATCATAATCAGGATTCAGAACAGTTCCATCATGCCCCAGATCTCCCTCATGTTATCCCTTTATAGACACATCCTCCCCCATAATCCAGTAATCTGTTCTCCATCATTATAGCTTTGTTTCATCTTGAGAATGTCACATAAGTGGAATTATGTAGTCTGTAACCACTGGAGACTGGCTTCTTTCACTTGGAACAACGTTTTTAACATTCATTCATGTATTTGTTTGTATGAGTAACTTGTTCCTTGTTATTACTGAGTAGATTCCATTATATATCCATTGATATATCACAATTTATTCACCTATGAAGAACATTAGTGTTGTTTCAAGTTTTTGTCCAGTTCTCAGTTTTATCATTTATAAAGTGGATTGATGTTAATAATTGTAATTTCCTTGTAGAACTATGAGAATTAAGTAGGATAGGGTATATATATGTATATATATGTATATATATGTATGTATATGTGTATATATATGTATATGTATGTATCACAATGTTTTAGACGGTATGGTACTGAACAAAAAAAAGTATTGATCAATGAAACAAAATGAAGAGTTTGGAAATGAACATAAATATTTTGTATGAGATTTAAGTATGTTTTCAAAGCAGGTAAGGTAGGGAAGGAGAACTTCTATCCATCCCTCCCCCTAGGTAATCTCATTCAGTTCCGTGGTCCACTGTTTTAAATAGAGTAGCTAATTGCGTGGACGTGAGTTGGAATGCCTGGGTTCAGTTACCAGCTTTGCCATTACTAGCTGGACAAATTGCTTAAACTCCCTGTGCTTTAGCTCACCCAGCTACAAAGTGGAGATACTATTAGGACCAGCCTCACAGGGTTGTTGTGAGGATTAGATGAGTTAATATATGCAAAGCACTTCAGTCAGGCTCTGGCACGTAGTATGTCGTATTATGTAAGTGTTTAGCTATTCTTATTATGTATATATTTTATTTTATTCTCAGCTTTGTTGATGTATCATTGACAAAACCTGTATATATTTAAGGCATACAACTTTATTTTTGATATACATATACATTGTGAAATAATTGCCACAATCAAGCTCAATTTTTTTTTTTTGGTCATGCCATGTGGCTTGTGGGATCTTAGTTCCCCGACCAGGGATTGAACCCAGGCCCTGACAGTGCTGAAGCCTAACCACAGGACTGCCAGGGAATTCCCATGATCAAGTTAATTAACATATCCATCATTTAACATTGTTAACTGTCATTATCTTTTTTTTTGTGGTGAAAACACTTAACATCTACCCTCTTAGAAGATTTCAAACATAAAATATGGTATTGTTACCTGTCCTCACATTGCTGTACATTCCATTTCTAGAATGTGTTCATCTTGCCTAACTGAAACGCTGTATCCTTCGACTAACATCTCCCCATTTCCCCCATCCTCCAGCTCCTGGCAACCAGCATTCTATTAGCTGTTTCTATGAGTCTGACTATTTCAAATTCCACATCTAAGTGAGACATGCAATATTTGCCTTTCTGTGTCTGTCTAGCTTATTTCGCTTAGTATAGTATCCTATAATTTCTTCCATGTTGTCTCAGATGGGAGGATTTTCTTCTTTTTTAAAGTCTCAGTAGGACTTCCCTGGTGGTGCAGTGGTTAAGAATCCACCTACCAATGCAGGAGACACGGGTTCAATCCCTGACCTGGGAAGATCCCACATGCTGTGGAGCAACTAAGCCCATGCGCCACAACTACTGAAGCCCATGCACCTAGACCCAGTGGTCCGCAACAAGAGAAGCCACTGCAATAAGAAGCCCGCACAATGCAACGAAGTGTAGCTCACACTCACCACAACTAGAGAAAGCCTGCACACAGCAGTGAAGACCCAGAGCAGCCAAAAAAATAAAGGCTTAATAATATTTCATTGTATATATATTTGTTATGTATATATTTTAGATATTATATGTAGATTATGCCAACTACACAAAAGAGCATTTAGGTTCTTGGATGATGTCAAGTTAGGATGGGAGGAGCAGAGACCCTCTTTCCAGTAATTTTATTTGTTTCCTTTATGTTGTTTTATTTTCAGGGCATTGCTCCCAAAATAGAATTTTCTACAAGGACAGCCATCAGAGAATGTGTGTTTCTGCATAGAAACAGATTTCTTGTAAGTATAATCAAGAATCCAGTGATAGAAATGTCAGGAATTTTCTCCATAAATTTAAAGAATATCAGCCTTAACTTGCTTTACCAAGTTTAGATGCAACTGGACAAACAGAAACCTTACTGCTAGGTTTGAATTTTCATAGTCAAACTGTTTGTTCAGCCTGTCACATTAGAGTGAGTATGTTTGGCATGTATTCATCATGGCATAATTGGTGGAACAGAATGATCCAGAAGCTTCGGTCACAAGCTTGACGTTAGCTTTTGTTGTCGTTGTTCCATGAGTTTTACTCTTGATTTTATCAGCAGTAGTGTTTCCTTCTTTCTTGGGCTGATGCTGAAGCTCAGGGTTGTATTTGGGGGGCACCTTTGGTAACAGTGCAGGTCTTGGGGCATCCGTGAGCACTACCTTCATTTTACTCTCTTGTTCCTAATTTCCCCTTCACCCTGACTTCTTTCTGTTTTTATTTTACCTTATTGTCCATAATTTTGCAACCATGTAAAATCCTTTCTAAAATGATATAGAGAATTAATGAATATAGTTTGTAGACCTCACCTGGGGTACTAGAAAATACCTTGCAAATGTGGGCTTTGGGTTGAGGGGTACCGAATGAGACGGGCCACTAATCTGTGCAAATCCATCAATCCCCTGGGCATCATAACTCATAAATGGAAAACCAGTGATTAATTTTCAGGACAGCAATAGCTGCTTTTTAGTCTCTGTTTATTTACCCGCTGTTTTCTCCAATCTGTTTAAGTGTGCACAGCAATTTTTCAGGTTGTTATTCTTTTTCTACCACTCCACCATTTTAACCTTGTTTTAATCACCTAATATAGGTCTTTCTGTATTAACTTTTTTAAGTGTTAACTTTTTAAAATAATAGCTTTCACTGTTTTCTTATAACAAAATTATCCCATTTATTTTATATAATTAGCAAATACAGATAAGCAAAAAGGACAAAATAAAAATAAAAATTACCTGTCATTCTTACTTTCTAGAGATGAGCATGACATATGCTTCTAGTAATTTTAGACGATTAGGATTTTACTATATGCTGCATATCATTTCATAACATTTTTTCACTTCGAATGTCATGAACGTGTTCTCATGTCCTTAAGTATTCTTAAGCCAGGCAATTTTTTGTGGCTTCATAGTATGCCATTGTAGAGAAGCACCATAAGTTTTGATAATTCATTTTCCTGTTGTTGGGTACTTAGCTGATATATCAGTGAGGTTCCAGTCAGGAAAACAAACCATATCTGTCATTAAAAAAAAATTATTTGTTTGTCTGTTTGTTTTTGGCTGCATTGGGTCTTCATGGCTGCACGCAGGCTTTCTCTAGTTGTGGTGAGCGGGGGCTACTTTTTGTTGCGGTCTATGGGCTCCTCAGTGTGGTGGCTTCTCTTATTGTGGAGGATGGGCTCTAGGTGCACAGGCTTCAGTAGTTATGGCATGTGGGCCCTAGAGTGCACAGGCTTCAGTAGTTGTGGCTCATGGGCTCTAGAGCACAGGGTCGGTAGTTGTGGTGCATGGGCTTAGTTGCTCCGTGGCATGTGGGATCTTCCTGGACCAGGGATTGAACTCATGTCGCCTGCATTGGCAGGCAGATTCTCAATTACTGTACCACCATGGAAGTCCCCGTACCTGTTATTTTAACAGAAAGATTTAATGTTAAAAAAAAAGGCAAATAAAGGTTGGCGGATTGAAAGGAAGAGGGGAACCCTGAAGTGATGGAGACAGTAACTGCAGGAAGTGGCTTCTACCTCTAGGTTTGGGGAACAGAGGGAAGAGGTTGGGTCATCAAGAACATAGAAGGTGGGGGAAGAAACCCCACAGAAAGGACACCCAGACTTGTCGGGAGGGGCTGCTCTCCTTGGTGCTTCCTCACAAATTCAGAGGGGAGACTCTGATGAGCTGGGACTCAGACCTCTAAGGAGGGACACTGCTCATTGCTGGTGTCACAGGAGCTTGGAGGAAGGATCCTGTGGGGCTAGACTCATGGCCACCTGGTGCTATGAGGTTAGTTCTGGATTATGGTGGGAAAAAACTATAAACTGGGAACCATTTGCTACTGTCAAGGTGAAAAATGGTTGCTGGGGTGATGCTGACAGGAATAGAATGCAAAACTAGCAGTCCCCAGTTCCTTCCTCCTCCTCTAGTCTTCCTGTCTCCCTCTAGCGCTTTCTAGTGGTGGAGCCTAACAGAACAGCTGGGAAAGCAGAAGGGGGTTTGCGGAGTGCCAGGTCCAGCATCATAAAGCTGAGTAGAGAAAGGTGGGCTTGGAGCTGAAAGCAAAGTGCTTACTCACCAATACAACTGGTTTCTAATTTTTGAAGTGTTCTAAGAATTTCTATAGCTGTACATATAACCATAATTATTTTCTTGTAATAAATTATTTGAAGTGAAATTTCTGGGCCCAAGTATATGCCAGTTTCTCTCTCTCTCACTATATTTCTGTATCAATCACCTGTCTATGATGGGGTGGGGGGGGTATCTGATACTTTCCAACTTTCTCATAATACAAGTAAATCTCACTGCTAGTACGAGGGTGAGTCAAAAGTTATCTGCACTCTGGCTGTAGAATTTATTTTCCTTAACTTTTAGAAAAGACAAATATATCATTTTTCGACATAATCTCGTTTTTTAATACACTTTGTCCATCTGTCAACAAGCTTTCGTATTCCCTGAGCTGCGAGCTGCGAATGCACCGCTGTCTTCACTTCATCAGAAGTGAATCTTTGTCCTTGTAGGGCTGCTTTCAGGGGACCAAACAGGTGAAAGTCCGATGGAGTAAGATCAGGACTATAGGGAGGATGATTTAACACCTCAAGACGAAGTGTGTCGACAGTGTGGGCAGAAGTCTGCAGACATGCGTTGTCATGCAAGATCACAACGCCCTTGGATAGCAGTCCTCTGTGTTTAATCCGAAGTTTAGGCTTCACCTCTTCAATAAGCATCTCACTGTAATGAGCACTGTTGATTGTTGAACATTTTTCCTGATAATGTTCCAATACTGGCCCTTGAGAATCCCAGAAAACTGTCACTCATCTATTCGACAAAATCATTTCATGTGAACACTCAATGTTGTCATCAACCATGGACGTGGATAGGCGTCCGGCTTCTTCTTGATAGCTAACCCTTGTGCGACCTTCCTTGAACTTCTCTATCTAATTATACACACTTCGCGACAAAACACTTTCTCCATACTGCGCACAAAGTCTTCGATAACTAACGGCACCACGTACACCCTCAGACCACAAAAAACGAATCACTGCACGCTTCTCTTCTTTCATGCAAATCACAAGTGGGGCATACACTTTTGCTCACACCACAGTTACAAATGAACTGATGTAACATGTTCACACCTGCACAGCAGTGACTGGGGAGACAGTAGCCTTGAATGGAAAGCGCTGATGAGACAGTGCGGCCAACAGAAGTTTTAATATAACCGGAGTGCAGATAATTTTTGACTCAGCCTCATAGTGGAAGTATATTATACTAGCGATACTAAGCTAACCTGAAGAAAAATTTTAAAATGCCCTTCCTTAAGTTCATGTTTTATACATCTGAGGTGTTCAATCTTCTACCTTAAAGTTCAATTAAACACAGTCATATTCTGATTGAGTTTTCTTCTTTAAAAATATTGTTTCTTTTTTGGGGTTTCAGGAAGAAAGATGTAAGTCACGAAGGCCTTTATCTACATCAAATGGACCAAAATTCCCCTTAAGTAGTATAAAGATGAAGCCAAGGGAGAGTAATCTCGACAGACTGCCCCGAGGCACGCAGTCCCGGCCGCCCTCTCCATATTTCACCAGGCGTTTCTTTCAGGACCAGCCAGCTCACCTGAACCTTGGAAATAGTTTCAAAATACCCAGAGAAAGAAAACCTCCATTTGTAGTAAGACACGTGAGCCTAAAATTATTTTTCACAGTCCTCTGGAATGGTCTGGGTGTGAGTGAGGGTGGAATAAAGGAAGGTTGGACCATGAAAACAAATGGGTAAGTAAATAAATAGAGGAAATTCAAATTGAAGAACAACTATGATTAAATCATGTTCACTTCCTAGAGTCATTGTCAGGAAACTCCTATAAAGATGTCTTATACAGAAGACTTGCTCAATAAATGTCTGCCATCCCTATTTTTAATTTTTGAAAATGATTAATAGAGAGTGTTATCCATATATGATAACCTGCCACTATCCAGAAGAATCAATGAACGGACAGCAGTAGAAGATGCATATCAAAGGCTGGCATATACTCTGTACCAATCTGAAACCAAAGCCTCATCAGTTTTAAGAAAACTGGTTGAGTTTTCTTAGTGAGGTTGTTGCTCAGTGGCCACACTGTAGGAGCAGGAAACGTGTCTGCAGGAAGACGCAGTCATGTGCCGTAGCCAGAGCCCTTGATTAAAGGTATCTTAGATTTAGCCCTCAAGAAGCAGTAGGCAAATTTTAATTACACTTGTTCTCATAGTCTCAAGTTTAAACGTAAAGGAAAATATAGAAAAGTTCAAGAAAAAAATTACCCATAGGTTCACCAGAATAATAAAATCATTGTTTTATTTGATACCTTTGTTTTTGGGTATTCATAAGGCCTTATTTTTTCCCACAAAGTTGTAATTGTACTGTATATACAGATTCTTTTTTTTTAATTTTTTAAAAATTTATTTATTATTTATTTATTTTTATTTATCAGCTGTGTTGGGTCTTCTTTGCTGCGCTTGGCCTTTCTCTATTTGTGGAGAGCAAGGGCTACTCTTCATTTCAGTGCGCAGGCTTCTTATTGCCGGGGCTTCTCTTGTTGCGGAGCATGGGCTCTAGACACGCAGGCTTCAGCAGTTGCAGCACGCAGGCTCAGTAGTTGTGGCACGCGGGCCGTAGAGCGCAGTGTCGGTAGTTGTGGTGCCTGGGCTTAGTTGCTCCTTGGCATGTGGGATCTTCCCGGACCAGGGCTCAAACCCATGTCCCCTGTATTGGCAGGTGGATTCTTAACCACTGCACCAAGGGAAGCCCCAGATTCATTTCTTGATATTTACAGTTAATATTACATTAAAAACACTTCCAGCATTAGTTCATATTTTTCATGAACACCATTCCACATTCTCATTCATGACTTATTCTCCAGAATGTTAACTAGTTTAAAAAAATTATTTATGTATTTTTATTTTTGGCTGCATTGGGTCTTTGTTGCTGCGTGCGGGCTTTTCTCTAGTTGCGGCTAGTGGGGGCTACTTTTTGTTGTGGTGTGTAGGCTTCTCATTGCAGTGGCTTCCCTTGTTGCAGAGTATGGGCTCTAGGCATGCAGGCTTCAGTAGTTGCAGCACATGGGTTCAGCAACGTGAGCCCTATAGAGCACAAGCTCAGTAGTTGTGGTGTATGGGCTTAGTTGCTCCTTGGCATGTGGGATCTTCCCCGCCCAGGGATCAAACCTGTGTCCCCTGCATTGGCAGGCAGATTCTTAACTATTGCGCCACCAGGGAAGTCCCCAGAATGTTAACTATTGATATTATTGTCAAGTTGATAATTTGACTTAAAGTTACCCATGTTTGTGTATTAGACACAAGGAATGAAGCATGGTAAATCTCAAAGTCAAGGTGCTTCTGAGATGACTGGACATAGAGTTGGTTTGTAGGTAAAACAGAGATGTTGTTTGGCTAGGAAATACAGGATAGCAGTTTTCTTCATGGTGACCTGGGTAAAAATGTTTGGCAAAATCTAGCAACCACTCTTTAAACATGGGTTCATACAAATATTGTTGGATTGAATTTATTGAGTCTGATTTATCTCATTTGATATAAATTTTTATAAAATACAACTTTATAGTGAATGCCATCATGGGCTAAATAGCCTTAAAATCTTGGAAGTTTCCTTAGGGAATTAAAACTTCCTTGATACTTTTATTTAACAAATTCTTATACAGTCTTTATTAATGTACCAAGCTCTTTCCTAAGTGCTTTATACATATTAAATCTTTTATTTAACCAGATTTCCTGATGATATCTGATGGTTAAGTAGAAGCATTCAAATGTAGAGGACCTGGTGTTGTCAAGGTTATAAATTCCAATCAAATTATTTCTTGAAGTACAATGAAGAGTAATATAACATGCCTTCTTGAAATAAAAAAGAAAAACAAACAAAAACCAGAAATAAACAAGGTTACAAAGAAAATCCAGCAAGTTTACGACGTAGATATTCTGGAAGGGTCCCGATTTCAAGTATTTTGACCTGTTGGCAGATCGTGTTGTCCAATGTAGGAAAAATATGGTCAGCTTAAGTAAAATAATACAATCACCACTATTATTTTTTGGGGGGATATAGACACTCAGACCGGAAGGGGAGGTAGAAGGCTGAAACGTCACCTTGTGAAAATCCCTTGTCTTCAGGGAGGACCCCTCCTAGGCCAGCACTGCTCAGACTGTTTAGGAACATGAGACTCTGTCCTGTTTTAAAAGAATGTGAAATAAACTTCACTTGCTCTCTTCTGGGCTGGAGCCTTACCAGTGGTTAGAGTATGATTTGTGTCCAGCGTTCGCCCGTCTCTTCGTGTTCTAACCTCAGTGCTGGTAGGGACAGGTTTCCCTATTGGATATAATGTTTTATATTCTTGGAGACTGTGATTTAATCTGTTCCCAACTTTCTCTTTTTGCACCTGCATGACTGATTGAGGGGGAGAAAGGCAGTACAGGTAATGAGGAGAGGGTGATCCAAGCTACAGTGGGTTCAAGTCTCATTTCTCTCCTTTCCTTTCAGGTGGACAGTGCAAAGCCCTTTGGTGGGAACAGTTCAGAGCATCATTCCCAGAAGTCTAGAAGGAAATCTAATTTTCCAAACTTTCCATTTCCATTGAGAAGAGGTACTCGAGTTTCTTGTTACTCCTGTACAGTTTCCCCATGGGACAAGTGCATCCTACCTCTACGTCTTCTTTCATTCTGAGGACTCACACGTTTCTTTGGAAACTCAGGGCCTAATTCTCAGGTGCCCTCCTGCTGTGGAGTTTCCCGGGAGGGGTTTCCGATGAGCAGAGTCAGCTGGGAAGCTGTCTGTTGCAGAGTTCCCCTAGCTCTTGAAGGAGACTGCTCCAAGTACTGTGACCACTGAATGTGCTCTGCTTGTGGTGGTTCCCTGGCTGAGCTGGAAAAGCAGGGAGCAGCTTGTCCTGATGGGATCTCCTTGCTAAAGCACCACTAATAGCTAACAAATAAGACTCTCCATGTCTCTGGATAGGAAGCAGCAGGGGATTGGTGGAGATCAGGAGATGCAACACGTTACAAGATTCCACGTCACAAGGAGGAGAGCCAATTCTGTCTGAAGCAGTGAGGTTAAGGCAGGGGATCTCAGACGTTTAGATTTCAGGACCCTTTTGCGTTGTGTTATTGAAGACCCTGGAGAGTTTTTGTGTATGTGAATGATATCTATCAATATTTAGCGTTAGAAATTAAAACTGAGAAATTTGTAAGATATGAGAATACACAAGCACATATTTCATTAACCATCAGAGTGGTGACGTCATGACATATCAGTAGCTTTTGGAAAACTCCATGATATAGTTGTGAGAATGAGAGTGAAAAAGACAGCTCACATCTTAATATTATTAGAACAGTTTTGATTTTGCAGAGCTCCTGAAAGGTCTTGGGGACCCATGGGGAGGCCCCTGGATCACACATTGATAGTCACTGGGCTTAGGCATCCCTTGGAGGCCTTTCCTTTACGGTTGAAATACATGAACCATGTCAATACTGAAGGTCATGGCAGTGAATTTCAACCATCCCTGAATTAATAAAAATTCTTAGGCTAGAAAGGTATGGTGGTGGCCCATTCTCTTGTTGAGACTGGACCTGTACCATCCCTGACAACAGTGTTTCTTATCTTAGGCTGAAAGGTTTATGCTTTTAAGGGGCTGCACAGTCTCTTGTGGTAAACTCAAGCCAATGTTCTTGGATCACAGTGACTGTTCTACAGCAGCAAACCAAGGACAGAAGACAGGGTTTGAAGCAGAAAGTGCTTCACCACCTCTGACATTTAAGTCCTCTGGATTGAAAATCACCCATGAAGCCCATAAAAGCAGCACTGTCTTCCCCATCACTATGAAAGCAAACAATAGGAAATGTCCTTTCCCGGGGAGGACAGTTGGGCTTAATGCTAGCTCAATTACAAGGGACTCATATATCACATTGGTCTCAGCCTTTGTCTTTTCTTAATCCTGGCAGGTGGAGAACTCAGGTTCCTGAGAGGTTACAGAGGGTGTACAGGTCACATACCAAGTACCTACATTTAGAGAAGACATTCATACCTCTGGGCTCAGATCCTTGGAATCCCTGTAGCTTCCAAGCCAGACCTTTCCTTAGGTCACCTGTCAGCTCATTCCTCCAGGCCTAAGGTAGAATAAAGCAGTGCTTCTCAGACTTCAATGTGCATTTGAATCACCTGGGGATCTAGTTAAAGTGCAGCTGCTGATTCCGTAGGGCTGGGGTGGGGCCTGGAATCCTTTTCTAACAAGCTTCCAGGTGATACGGATGCTGCTGGTCCATTACGCTTTGAGAAGCAGGGGAACAAGGGCAAGCCCCCGTGAAAGGGAGTGTTCAAAAGTCAGTGGCAGGGGGGTTCCCACACCACAGGGCAGGTTTGTGGCTGTAGCTGAAAGAGGGCTTAACGTTGCCGATTCCCTGCTCAGCTGGGAGTCGGGTGGAAGAGAGCTTCTGGGACAAGATGGCCACACACAGACGTGCACACCTAGAGGGTATGACAATTAGCATGCTTAAAAAAATCTCTTTTGGTATCTTCCTTTTTATTGCCAGTGGCATAGGGGAATCAGCAGTCCCTTGTCACTGCCTGAGTCCCAGTCATGCTAGGGGAAGCCACAGTGGCCTTAACAGAGTTTTGCAAATACTCATTTCAAAAGCATCGTTTTTTTCAACCTGGTAAGATCCCATTTATTCTTGGTTTCGTCTATGTGTATTTATTACTTTACTTCTAGTAATTCCTACCATTCTCTGGCATTAGGTCTATTTACTTAGTATGATTACTTCGGTAATCATAATGGTTTACACTTTTACTGTGCTGTTTTTCCAAGCTCTTATGTATTCATTTTTGTGTCTACCTCGGACAAGTATACTTAAGAGTTTCTGCATAAGTAGGATTTTATGTAAACCAAATATAAAGGGAATGCCAGAAGAGGCATGGAATATGAATTTTATGTTGAGCCACATGGCTTTCTTTTAGGCTCTGGGCACAGGGGCAAATATAAGTTTTCCTGGCTGTCCAAGGGCTAGTGAACCTGTTGCTTCACTTTAGACTCAGTTTCACCCTTCCTACATCCGTACGTGCTGTCATTAATATAACCTCATTGTCCACCTCGAGGGCAGAAAAACTGATGGATAGAATTGCTGTGACTTCAGGGAGACTTAAAAGTGATGGAATAATTTACAAGGGAGCGTTTAAGTTCTCTGATAATTCATTCGTTGTGTAGTATTTTTGTACTGCTGTGGAATAAATGCAACAGCAGCTCTAGGGGTAACTGGTAATAATGAGTCATTGAAACACCTGTTCCTCTTTCTTCTAGCTTCTTCCCTTGACAGCCTTGCAGCTAACGTAAAGGTAATTTTAGAAGTAGCGTTTGTAAAATGGTTTATTTCCAGCCATCTAATGTCAATTTTTGTGCCTTTCTTCCACGAGGGGTGGAAAGTATAGTTCTAGCTAATGCTGCTTATGGAATTGCTGTAGTTTAACTTGAGTTGCTTTGCTTTAGTTGGTGTATTCCCCTCACATACACTCTTTTCATTTGTAGGAGGAATCACCAGTAAGGGTGTATGTAGGCCCAATACCTACTTCATCAGTAGGAATTTTCATTACTTTTTCTCTAATCAAGTACCTTTATATTTAGAGGTGATAAATCACTTGTTCTTAAAGCTTGATTGGTTTGTGCAGGCGAAGGTGCCCCCTCCTACGTTACAACATGAGAATAGACATATGCAAAGAAAATGGAGTACACGGAGTTTTCCTTTGCCATAGCACTTAAATATTTTGTCTCAAAAATTATATCTTTCCCAAACCCAATAATCCCCAATCCTTGCAAGCCAAAGTTCAGAGCATGAGTTTCTTTTGGCTTGTTCATATATGCCAAATGTACAGAATTTTGCTTATCTTTCTTTGCCCTTGACTCCTGAGCATTTTGTCTCTAGTCTCTCTACTCCCACCCCTCTTTTATTTGCAGGAGATCCCCGGGGCACATATTCTGTCATCTTGCCTCCAGTTCTCTTCCTTGTCCCACCCCACCCCCGACTGTAAATTAAGCAGACAAAAGCAAAAACTACAACTGAAGCTTAATGCACATTGTCACTCAGGTTATCAAAGAGCCAGACGAACGCATTGTTTTAAGGAATGAATCACCAGCATCTTTAGATTCAAGTAAGTTCAGAAAGCCCTCGCCCAGTTACAGTAACCAAGGGGATGCCGATTTCCACCGGAAAACTTCATTTGCCACCTGCCAGCACTCCAGATCTCCCAGCCCTCTCCTGGACCAGCCCGTTCTCCGAGAAAGGTCAGCAGCAAGCGCCCATCTCTTTGCTAGAAGAGTGCCTTGTGGTCTGGCAGGAGTAAAGTCAGGTCACTTCAGCAGTTTGCATCCTTAGGAGTATTCCGCTGGGGACACCTTGATATGAAAAATTACTGTTCCTTGAAAAATAATCCCAAAAGTAAGAATTGAGACTTTTACCTCTGGAAAGCATATCTCAGAATGTTTGTTCAAAATGGGACAGATAGATAAATTGGCATAGATACTATTTATCTATCCATTATTATCTGTCATAAATTTTAGAACTCAGGCTTGTGATTTCATCAGTTAGGAAATTAGAGAAAAATGAAAAGGAGTGAAAAAAATCACCTGTAGTCCTGCCACCCAAAGACAAGCATGATTAATGTGTGGGTGTATTTTCTTTCTCTTTTTCTAGACATGGTTGGTTAGCTTGTTTATATTATTGTCACACACACACACACACACACACACACAACCCCGCAATTGCATATGTCTGGAGGGCAGGCTAGAGATTGAGAGCAGGAACCTTCATTTTCCAAACTGTACTCCCTGCTAATGTGACTAACCATCCTGTTTGCCCCAGATTTTAACCTGATCTTAACACTGACAGTCCTGCATCCTGGGAAACTTCTTGGTCCCAGGCAAACCAGGACAGTTGGTCACAACTCCAGGGAAGTAGCACCAAAGATAATATTTTTAAGATAGTTGTTATGAATGAAGGATAGGCCAGTCTGCTTTTCTCTGCGTGGTTAGTGATGATAATAAGAAAGAAATCTCCATATAAAAATAACACAATTGCTCACAAAGAGACTTGTAGTAAATATCCCGGAACAGAAGTGGCACTGAAATTTTAGTAGGAATTATAAGAAAGTAACAATGCAGTCTTAGATTTTTTTCAGAAATGATAGACTACCTTTATATTAAAATGGACTTGAGGAAACCAAATAAAATATTTTGATAAAATCTACTAAAGAATGGTAAGTTCTTAATTAGTTACTATATTGGAAGAAAATAGCACAATGTAGATTTTTAAAAATTGGCCTTGGGTCCCAGAGACAGGTGGTGAGACACAACATTTACACCCCTCTCTGGGCCCGGCCTCCCTTCTCTTCTGGCTTCTCTTCCAGCCTGCAGCTTAACAGGTGGACAAAGCAGGTGGGGAGGTTACCCCAGATATAAAGACTTAGAATTTGTTTTAAACAGAGAAAGGAAGGAACCTTCAACTGGTGGTAGTCAGGAGACTTGAGTTCTTGTGCTCACCTGTCTCCAAGTGTTGTGTGATCTCACACAAGTACTCAGCCATTTAGACCTTAGTTTCCTCATCTGTAAAAGGGATGTAGTGATCAAGATCCATCTTCTTACAACCCAAAGGGCTTCTTTGCTGCCAGAACTAGAAGAAGCTCATGGATTTTGCCCATGTGCCTTGTTTTCATATGTCACCCAAAGTCCCTATAATCAGCATGGCAAGCTTTTCTGAGGGACTGAATTGAGCATACATTTATTGAGAGCCTATTATGTGCAGTGTATGTGATCGTGACATGTCCTTACTTCCTATTGGCTCACACACCACACGGGGAGGCAGGCATACCCCATGTCACTAAATGTGAGGTGGATTATGACGTGCACTTAACAGAAGTACAATCCAAATGTAGGGGAAGGACAGAGCCGGAGGAGGTTAATTGCATTAGGAAGGAGATCTAGGGAAGCCTCGTTTCTTTTTAAATACATTTGTTAGATGGTTTATGTATTCATTCAACCAGTCTTTCATGAGTATCTTTATGCAGCAGGACAGTAATTCTCAACTCTGGCTCACTAAAGAATTGCCTCATATTGAGTCAGAATCCTTAAGATTAGTCACTGGGTGTGTGGAGGGGAATGTAGAATCTCTGTGGTTAAAAGAGTGCCTCACCAATTTTACCTCAATTAAAAAAGAAAAGACATGAAGAATCAGTTACCAATTCATGGCACTTAGTAGATATTCAATAAATAAATACTTGCTGACACAAGGGGCAAAAATAGTGCCTCAGAAGGAAAACAGGATTGATAGTCAACCTGCTAGGCCTGGAATAGAAATACTAACATTTAAGACGTTTCTTCTCATCTCTGAGAACTTGCAGAGGATGTTAAAAAAAAAAAAAACGTACACAGAGAGTTTTCTACAAGGCAGAACTTTGAGAACAGTACTGACCAAATGCTATCAGAGCATAAAGGAGAAAGAAGGTACTCTGGAATGTTTCATGGAGGAGGTAACATTTTCATGTGAGCCTGGAGGGGAGGGGATTGGATTCTGAGAGTTAATGGAGGGGAGGGATGGGAGGTGACAAGGTATGGGGGAGCTGTCAGCTTCTAGAAGTTAGAGCAGCCTGGGGAAATAGTGCGTGCCAAGGCTGAGGGTCTGAGGGGGACTGTGGAAACCAAATTAAGGAATTTGGGCTCAGTTGGAAGGCAGTGGGGAGCTTTTGCAAGTCATTCACGGGAATTGGCACAGTTGACTGTAGAATGACGACTCTGGCTGCAGACCAGGGTTTTTTTTCTCACTTATCTCTGATGAGTCAGTGAATTCTGTGTGTCCAGAGTCACTCTAAACTGATAAGTTTGGAACTAATCAAACTATGAATTTGTAAATAAGGCCATGATCAGTGACAAAGCGTAACGTGGCTATACAAAGGTCACCTGGTTTGCCCAAGGCTGTCCTGGTTTTAGCCCTGAAAGTCCTGCATTGTGGGAAACCTCTTAGTTCCAGGAAAACCAGGATAGTTTGTCACCTTAACCTTCAGGGAAGTGGCACTGAAGATAATACTTTGAAGGCAGCTGTTTTGAGTAAAGGATATCCTGTTGTATCCTTGGGGAAGAATCCATCCCCTATTGATCTCAGTGTGATCACAGAGGTTGCCCCTGGAACGCAAGGTGTTCCTGTTATCGAACCAGGTTTGTTTGCCCTGTGCGCAGCAAGTCAGATGCTGAGGTGCAGAGAATGTGTTTATTTACAAGGCAGCCAAATCAGGAGATGGGAGAACAAGTCTCAGATCTGCCTCCCCGAAGGCGAGGGGCTTGAGATATTTATGGGATCAAGAAGCAGGGTGGTCTTAGGCATGAGGCAAGGTGATTGGAGGTAGAGAAAAGGTGAAGTAATCCATGCTTGGCCCAGGCATATCTGGCTTACATGCTTCTTCATGGAATGCGTGTTCAAAAATGTAGGTACTTAGCATGATCTGAGGGTAGAGTTTTCGGCTCTCTGATATCAAAAAATTGTTCATCAGTTGGCTGTGCAGACACAGTTTTAGGGTCGGTGGTCCCAACCAGGTCCCAACTGGACAGTATCCAACTCCACATTCTTGGAAAAGAACTTAAGCCCTCCATGACTACAGTGACCCATAATGTCAGAGGCTTCATCTGTAGGAGTGGTTAAGGAGTCTTGTGGTATATTACTCTAGGCTGTGTGAAGTTTGGAGGGTATGCAATTAAAGAAGGGAAAAAAGAACCAAAAAACAAAAGCAAGCTTAATCAGTAAAGGCAGGTTGCAAGCAGAGGGGTTTTTAACAAGCTGTTTCCTTATCTTCTGTAAGACAGGCTCAAGCATTTCTGGTAGTCAACCATAAGGGGCATGGTTTCACTACCAGGGCTTAGCCTCTGCCTTACTCACTGTTATTTTCATGTGAGCCACTGGGACTAGTCTCCCTCTGCTCAGATCACAGAAGCACATGAGAAATGGCTTTGAGTTTCTGCTGACTTAATACTGAAATCAGCAAGGGCCAAGTTTGCAGGGATGAATTGGCAGGCAAGTTTTGGAGTGGGAATCAGCCCAGGGTTTTAATGGAGGAAATGCAGAACCCTTTTAACTAGCAGCATGGGGAATGGTAGTCCCAAACATGGGAGGAACACTCTCAAGCCCGTTGCCTACTCCAGTGTCTGGATAGCGTCACATCCCTTCCGCACCCATCCTCAATCTTCCCGCTGCATGAGAAGGCCATAATCATGGCAAGCACGGCTCTTGCCGGTGGACTCGCCATCCGCAGAGATCTCCAAATGTAGTGCCGATTGTATATGGTAATAAGGGTAACAGGTGCAGGGATCGTTTTGGCCCCAGTTACTCAAGATCAATGAAAAAGCATTTACAGTGTCCCTCTGGTGGCTGCTTGTAAATGCCAGTTTTATTTATAGCTTCAAAATATTGCTCTTCCTTCCTCTTAAAAATTCTTAGAGGAGCACAGAAATGATGTGCCTGGCCTTTTCTTAAACATAGGTGGCAGTGCTTTAGGTGGTGCTTTCATTTGCTGTGAATTGTTTTCCTGGGTTGGTAATGGATTTGTGTAGATCCAGTCATTCTCTTGGTCTTGTCTCCCTGAAAAACAAGAGGGAACATGATCGTTACAGGGAGCCAGGTTGGGTGGCCTGGACCTGGTCCCCAAACCAAGCAGAGGGGCAGCTGCACAAGGACTCATTAGTGTGGTGACCATAGCAACAACTGGACTGATTCTCACATGTTCCCGTCATTTCTAGTGTTTATTGTATATTAATTAAAGAGAACAATTTTATCCAAATTGATAGCATTTTTAGGCATTTTATGAAAATAATATCTGTGCTTTTCATAATCAAATTGCCAGTTCTGCCTCAATTTAAGGATTGGTACTCATTCCCCTCCCCCAAAATGAATGAATGAATGGATGAATTCAATCACTCCAGAAATATGTATTAAATTCCTCCTGTGGTATTCCATACCTACAAAGCCCTGAGATGAGCTATTATCCCAAGAGTGTCAGTCCCAGTTTCAGTCTGGAAGAGACAGACATTAAGCAAATAACGGCAAAATGTCCACTGGGGGAAGTGCTATGAATGAGGGGTAAGTGGACTCCAAGTGCATGAAATAGGGAAGCCAACTTCCTCTACAGGAAGGGGCTCAGGAAGGACTTTCCTGAGAAACTGGTAACTGAACTGATCTCTGAAGGGTGGGTAGGACGCGACACGCGTGGGGATGGGAGCTGGGGGTGGCAGCCTTCTCCCTGAGGGAGCAGTGCCGGAAAGTGCATGTGGAAGGGAGAAAATGCACGTTTGAGGAACTGAAAGACACTAAGATCTGTGGTTAAGTTTGGGTCTGGGTGGCCTAAAGCACATGACATATAAAATAAAATCTTCGTGGTGGAAAACATTTGGGATTAAATTTTGTATTAAAAAATTTTGGATTACATTTTTTAAATGTAAAAGGATTTGTTCTTTAGAGAAATATCTAAAATACACAGTGAAGTACAAAGAAGAAAAGAATCACACATCCAGACACACTATTTTTAACATCTCGGTGGTTTTTATTCCCAATGCTTTTCCTATGTGTAGGTTTAATAAAGGCACTGAAGCCATGCTAGGCACACTAGTTTGCATGTTGCTGCTTTTTTCTCACTTTTAAGCTATAAATATCAACCCTTCTTATTATGCACTCTAAGTGTCCTTTTTATCAGCTGCATAATACTCCATCCTGTTTACTCTGTTGAGCAGATTCCACCCTGGGTCCCCGTCCACGTGGAAGAAGATCCACGAAAGGGTCTGCAGTCTTCTCATGTCCCACCAAGCTCAGCAACACCTAAACAAGGTCAGGGCTTCTGATGGCATTAGATCTTTGCTGAGAAAATAATATGGGGACTGGGTCTCATAGTCTAGCAGGGGAGACAGACATTAATCAAGTAACCACAGAAATAAATGTAAAATTGTGATGCTCACCAAGGAGGGCACATGGTACCCTGAGAGTGTATGAAAGGGAGTATTTGACTTGGTTGGCAGTCAGGGCAGGCTTCCCTGAGGAAGAGACGGTGGAGCTTCAATCTTAGCCATGCGTAGCAGCTACTTCGGAACACAGCATGCATCAGGCAGAAGGTCCTACAGTGAGAGGGAGCAGGGTGCCATCAAAGAACTTAGAGACGACGGTGTAACTGGCCCGAAGCGCATTCCCTTCTGCTCTGGACAGGAATCCCAGTCCAGGGAAGAATCCAGGGACGTGTGTGGTCTGTGTGCGTGAGCCCACAACATGCAAAAAAGTTTTCCTCAGAGTTAACAAGGTGTTTTTGACTGTTTGAATCTTATGGGGGTGAGGAGAGTGTTTCTGATCCATAGATAGATATACCCAGTACTTTATCTCCTGCAGATGTACTGCCATTAGCTGTGACCTGTCACCAGTTCAAAAAAATTCAAATGGAAGGTTGATAGTGTCCCCGTGGTTGGATTTAACTATACCATGTAGTAGAATTGGTCATCTTGACTTATTTAAATACTGGCACATCCTAGATTTATAGGCTCATGCTTATAAATGGTAACTGATTACCCTAATCACCAGGGCGGTGAATTACTTTACTGTCTCACTGCAAAGTCATTTGTTTGCTTTGTTAATTCCCAGTTGTTTGAAGTAAGGGAATCCCTTTAAAATGTAAAAAGAAAGAAAGGGAGGGAGGAGAAAAACATAGTATCTACATACACAGACATGTGAACGCAACATACACAGCATATATGGGATTCATAGACCTCATAAATACAAAACTACACATCCTGATTTCATTGGTCTGTATTACATTACGAGTAATGCAATTGCTGGATTTGTTTTTGTTATAGGAAGACTCGATCTCTGAGGTAAAGAATATCCTTGAAAGACCAAGCTACCCTCTGAAGAAATACCGGGTGCATGAACAGAGATACTTTTAAGCTGCTGTCCTATGTAAGTAAGCAGCTTACGTGCTTCTTGTTGATTTGCTGAAAGAATTTCAGTTTCCTGCTGTCAGTATAAAGTACCTAGAAATTAGGATGGACAGGAGTCGAGAAGGAGATGAGAGCCACCTTCTTCCTTCACACCGTGTAGGGACGACAGCACGTGTGCGAGTGTGGCAGCAGTCTTGCCTCCTCTTGTATCCTTCCCCCACCCCCGTACCTAAGGCCCCTCTTTCACCTCCTCAGACACAAGCTCTTTCCTGCTGTGGGGCCTCTGCAGGTGCTCTCTGTCTGGAGTACTTATTCCTGACCCTGTTTGGGTCACTTCTGTTTACGTTTCGGGTCTCATGACTTTCCATGGCACCCTCCCCTCCTGAGGGCCACCTTTTTAGCACTTCTCTTTCATGAAGTATGACACCATTTGTTGTTACAGTTTTATGTGGGTTGATGGCTTAAAGGTCTGCCCCTTCTACTTGAATGACGCCTTCCCGAGGTCAGGGACTCTGTCGTCCTGCTCGCTATTTTATAGCCAGCATTCCAATGGGATCCCATTTATCTTAGGTGAGCTCAACCACACATGCCAGGTCTGTGACCTGAACAAGAGCCTGCCTGTCACCACCCTTGCATCAGATGACCTTCCACTGTGGTTGGTGCTCAGTAAATATTTTTTGTGAGTGGCTGTTGAATGAGGCGATGAGGCAACTCTCGAATTCAGATGTGTGGTAAGAAGTCGGTCATTCTGTGGGCTATTGTCACATCTCAGGTTTTCTCTTCTTTCCCTTCCTATCCAGGCCCAGCATAAGAATAGCTCTTCCTTGTGAAGTGCTTCCTGAGTGCCAGGAGCTGGGCCAAATACTTCATTTGTGTTGAATTAATTAATATTTAATTATCACAGCAACCCTATGAAGTAGGTCCTATTGCCACTTCCATGTCACAGACAGGAAAGCAAGGCAAGGAGAGGTTAGGTGCCTCGCTCAAGGAAACATGGCCAGCGAATGGCCCGGCTACAGTCTGAGCCCAGGTGATCTGGCTTCAGTGACTATGCTTTTAACCATTACATTCCATTGTTCTCCAAACCTGGAGTGTGTGATAGGAGAACCCTGGGGAGAAAGACAGAGCCGAGCCCTTTGGAACCTGAGCAGAGTTGGTGGACGTTGCCCTTGAACATGCCCCAGAGGGTCCTATGGTCTTGTATTGTGTAGACCCTCATTCTAGCAACATCGAGACAATTACGAAATCTTTTTAAACAGTAAAGGAGTGTGGGATGACATGCTAGGTTTTCACCGTCATCAGGCTCCTGAAACGCTGGTTTGAAGGTCATTCATGCTTTCGGGCACATGCCACCTTGCCCAGGGCTGGCCAGCGCTCCCCGCCTTCAGTGCAGAGAAATGTGAAGGGCCGCTCAGTCATTTTCCATCTTGCAGGCTTCTACCTTAGAACATTCTGCTGGGTGGATTAAAGGATGGCTTCTGGGACACCTAATCTCAGGTTGCCAAAATCGTCACCTAGGCACTTATTAGGTGGTTGGACGGAACACAGCCCACTTAATTACCACTCAGGGAACACGGCCCATGTAACTACCAAATGCCAGATTGCTTTGAATTTCAACATGGCTAACATCAAGTTACATAAAGCCCCGGACCGGCTAATATGTGAGACTTGATGTGAGGGGATAGAGAGAAGGTGAGAAAACATTAGTAAATATTCTGTCTTAGGAAATAAGTTTCCTTCATAACAGGAGCTCCCCGCCAGTGGTTTGGAATATGCTCGTAGGCCTCTGCAAGCTGCCGTACCATTCTCTTCCTGTCCCCGTTTGGGTCATGGATTCCCGGTGAGGCAGGGGTGCTGGTGTTGGTGAAACTTTTCATGGTTGTAAAGAACCCAGGTGACTTTGACTCATCTTAAGCAAACAGGGCATTTAGAAGAAAGATGCTGAGTGTCTCAGTGAATCCAGGGAAGATCCAAACAAGCAAGGTCAAGCAGCTAAAACAGGACAGTCAGCCCTATGGGCTGAGGAGACAGCACCAGAGAGGAGCGTTCAGCAGAAGACCCAGTGGGTTTCCGCTCCACGTCCCCTACCCTGCTTTCCTCAGGGACTCTCCTGCTGACGACTCCAGTGCTTGTCCTTCCCTTCTGCACCTCTGCTTTTTCACTGTCAGTCATCTTTCCCTCTCCTGGTTTCCGAGTGATCTCAAGATTTGGGGGAAATGAAAAAGTAGATTCTTAGCACAAAAAGGTTAGGGATGCTTGGACCAAAAACAATGAGTCCAATTGTCTGACCAGGGAATGGGTGGAAGAAATGGGTTGAAGGAGTAGGAATACATCTATTTTTCCTTACTCAGGATGGTTTGGGCCTTGGTACTTTTGGCATAAAACAGATCATCCTTTGTGTACTTTAAGATGGTGAATTTTAGGTTTTTTGAATTTTACCATTAAAAAACTCCCATAAACTCCCTCTCTCTCTCTCTCTCACACACACACACACACACACACACACACTATCCCTAGTTCTCCTGGGAGGCATGAGTGCCTCTGTGTCGCTGTCCTTACCAAGAGCTGATTGCCCATGTCTGATATGTGCTCACAGAGATTCCACTTTCAAGGCTGGACTCACAAGGCCTCCCCTGTGAAACCTGCTGGGCCCTCGGCTGCCTCAGGCCCTCTGCCTGCTGCCCCTCCACACGCCTTCACTAAAGACTCATTCCTTCAGCCTTGTATTGTGTAGTCGGTGTTTCCTTATGTAAACTCTTCCAAGAAGCGGGCAGAGGACTGGAGGGAAGTCTCTGTGAAGGGAGGGGAGACTGAGCAGACGGCACCAACTCTGGAGCACTGAGTGTCCCATCCCTGTGGGCAGCTCCCGTGATCCCAGCTGACAGCACCGTGGCCGGCCTGTCGCCGGAGCTGGTCCCCTTATAGGGCTCCTAACTCGAGGGAGGGCAAGGAACCCAGGCCCAGACATCTTTAGATACACACAAGAAGTGTAGCACAAAACCTTTTCTAAACTTGAAGAGTAGCAAAAAGAAAATAAACCAAGAAAAGGACAAAAAATCAAAAAATAAAAAAGAGGACAACAGCAAGTTAAAATGCCGGTTTCTGATTCTGTCATAGCTCATTAGGCCTCCAGCTCCAAAGGTGGTGGCGCTATGGCTTCCAGCCTCAACCCCTCTGCCGGGCAGGCAGCGGCCGTTTTGCTTCCTTCCTCCCTTCACCTCCCTTACGACCAAAGCAAAAAGCAAACCAGCCCAGAGATGCCAAGCTCCAATCTTGTGGGCGCCCCCTCTCTGATTTGGTCACCAGTGTTGGAGGCATTGGTCACTTGATGGCTTGTGGGGATTGACACAACGGATAATGACACACCTGCCTTCATCCCAGGGGCTCCTGGTCCTGGCAGAGTCTAACAGACCACACAGGCAGTGGCCGTGCTCCCAGATCACATGGGTCAGCAGGCCTCAATGAGCATTAGAATCACCTGGGGGCCTTTGAAACACACGATGCCCAGGCCCCACTCTGGACCACCCTAACTGGAGTCTCTGTGGGGGGTGCCTGGCGTTGGTATTTTTATAAAGGTTCTTCAGGAGATTCCAATGCATACTTAGGACCGAGAATCTCTGCAGTAGGCTGCAAGTGCCTTGAGAATGGGGGACTCGGAATACCCCCAAATCCTATACTGACCCCCGCCGCCGTGCTCAGAAATCATCGTTCCATGGGATAAAATTGATTAGGACGTGTTTAACAGTTCGGCTCAATGACACCTAGCAGTTTCTGCACATTTACTAGGTGCCAAGGACTGTACTAACTCCTCAGAATAACACTGAGAGGTAGATACTCTGATGTTATGCAAAGAGGCCAGGTAAGTTGTCCAAGGTCACCCCAGTGTTTGTCTCGTTGATCTAACATTGCCTTATTTCGCACTGGGGGCGTAGGGGACGGGGCTCCTACACGGAGAGCTACGTGCCAAGATTAGGATAGAGTGGAATCATTTTCTTGTCTTTGGTTGTGCTGATTGATTGCCCTCTTCTCAGTACCACACGTAGTGTATGAAGTGTCTTCACGTTTCACAGGGGAGACTGAGTGAAAGCCGGAGGAGCATCGCGGAGAGCTCACCCATCGAGCCGACGGAACGACAGTTTCTGTTGTGTGTATCGAATCCCCAGTGTCTGACCCCCTTTAAATCAAACCTGTACCCAGTCTTTTGTACCCAGGTAAGAGTCGTTGATTAAAGTGTTTGCTGTTTGGGGCTCGTGCTTTCTTGTCAGGCTGGAAAATATGTGTTTCAGTTTGTATGTTTGTTTTGAGTTTGAAATTGAAAATAATAATAGTTGGGTGGCAGGTGCTTTTTCACTTGGAAAGCACTTCTTAAAATTCTGATGAACATGTCAAGATGGCTTTTCAGGTGTTCCTCATTTTTGGCGGTGGCTGTGTTCTTGAGAAGTTCTTTTCTTTCCCTCCTTCCTGTTTATCCCTCTTTCCTGCGTGCTCTGACCCCTCCCGTGCCTCTATTTCCCTTCCCTTCTCTTCCCTTCCCTTCCTTTTCCTTCCTGTCCCTTCCTCTTCCTTCCCTTTCCTCTTACATTTCCCATGAGCTCAAGGAAGCTGTTATTTTGAGGAATAACCTGATATAGCCTCCAGAAAAAGACTGTTGCCCCGATTTTCCATTTTTGGTAAACCTGTTTTTCTGTGGTTGTTTGCTTTTTCGTGTTAAGCTTGGTTTGCATGAGATCCACTGAAAACATAGGAATAGGGGAGCATTACTTCTGGAGAATTCAGGTCTTGCTTTAAAGGTTTAATTTCTGTGATACGTTTGTAAGAAGAGGCTAATTTCTTTCAATTGTAGTTTAAACTACTCCTTCTGTCACGTATCCCTCCTTTTCCCCAGGAATTCTTAATAAATTTATGTGAGGAAAAAAACCTTCTTCAACTATTTCTCTGAGATAACTACAGTAAGTTTGGCAGAAATGACGGCCAAAACCAGATTTAAAATTAGTAGGAGAGTGCCCTTATGAAATGCTCAACTCAGTCTGAGGAGCAAGAAGAGGATGGGGATGGATTGAAGTAGACATTTGTCTCCATGGGTCTACAGAGAAGAGGGGGCCTGAAAATGGAAACCTTTGTCTTTCCTTCATGCTATAACCTGAGCATTTTCCTCTACCATGCCCTAAAACTCTTTCAGTTCTTACAAGATTCAATGAGAATCAAGTTTTTTTCTCATCATGACCACAGGGATTGGCTTATTAGGTAAATTAGGCAAATGAAATTAAAAATTAAAGGAGAAAAAAAGTCCAAAATCAAAAATTAAATAAAATTCATTTGTCTTCTCAGACTTTCAGCCTAATAAATGTATATATCACAACAAGCATCCCACCTTTGAAAAACAGATGATATGCTTAAATTACCCCCTTTTGCATGTTCTCAGTGTGTCTGAAACTATAGCTGTCAGTTTACTTTGAGGTCTAAGTAGTCATCAATAATAAAAACTACTGTATTACATTAAGACTATGGTACAGTTCTCAGAAAAGGGCTGCTTAGGAAAGATATAAGCAGCTGAAGGAAATCAGTTCTAATGAATTGGTATCCCCTGGCCGTGATTGTTCGGATACACACTGTGACACTCATTGTTCAGTTTCTTTTTTTTTTTTTTTAATGCTTTGAGCATAACTCCTTAATTCAATTTAGGGATAAGATCTTAAATGCCCATTCTTATTTAAAGTCTTTTTTTTTTTTTCTTTCACAAATCAATCTGCCTTTTGCTTGCTTTCTGATCTGCTAACGCTACTGTTTAAGTCATTCCTCTTTTATCTTTTTATTTCTCAAGGAGTTATTTCAGTTTTGAGGTGTTATAGTGGGGCCAGGATTGCGGCAGGATTTTGCTTTGGGAATATATAATATGAATAGTTTTGTGATGTATTGGGGTTTGGATTCCTTTGATAACATGTGTCATTAAACGTAATTAAAATTCCCACCTGTGTTGCTTCAGTTTATTATTCCTTTCTTGATGTTCACAGTTGCAGATTGATCAAAACCTGGACTGTATTTTACAAGCATGTTTCACAGGGTCTGGGTTTACAGAGGCTCCTGGGAAAATCTCCTCGGTGGATCCTGGGCCCTCCAAGCAAAAGCCACCATACAGTGAGGCCATTTCCCTACGGTCACCTGACTCACCCAAAGTTAGCTGAAGCCTATAGATCCTGAATTATAAATAAGATTTAAAAAGCGAGAGTGTACATGATATGTTTAGCATAAAAGAGGTTGGTGGGTTTTAAATGTATGATTGGGGAGGATTGATGGATTATGTCCAGCCGCTGTTATTAATGCCTGTCATGGCTGTTCTCAATTAGTTCCATTAAAGGAGCCCTCTGACCTCTCTGAGGGCAGCACGAGGAAAGGACGTGCCCTCCAGTCCGTGTGTGACCAGTGAACCTGCTAGTACCAACTGATGGGACTGCTGTCCTTCCCCGGATGGGGGACCCATCCCAGCACTCCTTGGGGACGTGCAGGTCTTGGAGAGAACTCCCTCCCCTCTTCCCATGGACTGGGAACCTTGCTGACAGTGACCAGAGCTGCAACCTTCCGGCTCTTTGGGTCTGCTCCCCCGGCCCCTCCACACGGGACCTAGGGGCAGCAGTAGTTACTTGGATCCTGAGAGGAAAGAGCCTATGCTTGGTTTCACCTTTAAAACTAGGAAATTTGGCAAAAGCAGGGTCATGCCCAGGACAAGCACTTTTCCCTGGTGCAGACGGCTGGCTGGCTTGTCAGGGCTTCTCCCTCATCCGAAACATCCCCCTCCGGATTCTCTACCTTCAGAGTGATCCTGCAGCACCCCCGTAAGTACGTATTTTTATATTTATAAATATATACTTACGTATTTTTCTTTCTTTTGTCTTATCTTTATTTTAAAAGTCTCCTGTAAGCCATAGTATAATATCAACCCTCCTTATCATTCACTGTGAGAATCACCTGCTGGAGCTCATGTATTTGCTCTGCGTGGGGACCACAGCTTCGCCGCTCCGAGACGCCGCGGGCGGAAGGAATGCAGCATGCTGTGTGGCGGGCTTTGCTTTGTGTGTGTGGAAGGCTCATCTCAATTCCAGGAGCTCTACGGTGGCGGCACCGAGGGCCACCATGCCTGCCCAGAGATGGTGTAGGGATTTGGGGGCTGCTAGGCAGCCGAGACACCAGGGTTAGGATTTTCAAACGAAGAGAAAGAGGGGAGACCTCTGGTGAGGCAGAGTTCACTCTAAGGTGAGAGAGCTGAAACACACAGGATGGGTCTTGGGCCTTGGGTTTGTGATTGGATGGAGATGCTTTTGAACCCGCCAAGGTATGTCACTGCATGTCTTGTTTAGCTGGTGGGGCTGTGATGTGATTTATTCTAGGTTCTTCCACAGAGGAAGCCAGGACAAGGGACTTGGGAGAGATATGGACTTTTAAAGACCTTACCAACTAACTCTGGGAGACCTGGGATTCCAGGAGAGAAATGGAGTAAAGTGGGTTTTTTTTTCCCTTCTTCCTGCCCGCCTCTTTCTCTCTTTTATTCCTGTATTTAGTGTCTCAGTTTGCCAGGTGCTGTATCAAGTGCTTCCCAAGGGCCTTGGTAGGTGTTGCTGAGATTGAGGGCCCTGGAGTGAGAGCACCTGGATTTGAATCCTGGTTTTACCATTTATTTGCTGAATGACTTGGGCAAATAACCTTTTTGGTGCCTCAGTGTCCATGTGAAATGGAGGCAATAGTAGCATCTATTTCGTAATGTTATCGTAAGTAGATGAACTGACACATTTAAAGCACTTCAAATCAGTGCCTGGCACAAAATAAGCACTCAGTAAGTGTTAGCTGTTATTATTCTCATTTAATTATTGAGGAAAGCATTCCCCACCCCCGCCTTTTTTTTTTTTTTTTTTTTTTTGCTGAGGACACTGAGGTTCAGAAAAGCTCAGTGTCTGAGCCAGTTTCCAAACCCTGGTTTGTCCTGTCTCCAAACCTCATGATCTTTCTACTGCTTTCTGTCACCCCTTGGTTGTCACCTGATTGTCCCCGAGGCTGGTGCATGCTGGATAATTCAACTCAAGTGTTTGAAAGAAATGAATTCAGAGTCCTTCAGTAGAGTGACAGGGCAACTAAGGTCTCTTGACAGAAGTTGGGACAAAGTTAACCACTTCTTGTTTAGGCCAACAAGAGATGCTTTCTGCCCTCATTTCCTGTCACTGGAATATTATGTTTGTAAATAGCATTTTTAGGAAGCCACCCGCCCTTCCCCCACCCCAAAATAAATATCCCTGTTCCGTTTCCTCCAGGAATTGGCACTTATTTAGATTGGGATCTTGAACTGAGGTAAATATCACACCTATTTTAGTGGGATGACTTCCAGGAAAGACTGTGTAACAGGTGTCATTGCTGGCAGTGCTGGATTCATGGTGAGAACGCCTCATCATGTGAGCTCATGTGTCCTTGCACGGTGGCGGGGGGGAGTTCAGCAGCGTGAATGATGACATCCTTTGTTCATTGAGTCATGCAGTCCCAGGCCTGACAATTAACTGAACTGATTCTGCAGCCTTGCATGCAGTCACTGTTTGTATTTAGTAATACTGTGTGCTCAGTATTGTACTGTGCCCTGGGGGGTAGGGGAGGAATTACGCTAAGGAGTGTAAGATACAACCTGTGTCCTCTTGGAGTCTCTGGACTTACTAGGGCGATGAGATGTTTCACACGTGGCTATCAAAAGGTGTTGCAAACTCAACATCTTCATGACCAGGCAGGATTTGTGACTGTCCATGCATTGGGGTTTGAAATAATGGTGAGTGGTGGGGCCTGGGGTGAAATGGCGAGTGTAACTCCACCCGCTCCACCTCCCACAAAACATTCTAATTCGTCCAGTTCAAATCTAAAACAACAAAAGGCTCTAAGGCCACGTAAAGCTGGTCTGAAGCTGAATCTTGCCCATGGCCACCAGTTTTGTCTCTTATTTAATAACATGAGATAATGACACTGATTTACAGTGACTTTGTAGAATTCAATTTCATTATGTAATAATCAAGTCTCAGGTTGGTTAACTTCATATAAGGCAATATCTGATTATGTACTAAGATACTGTTATTTCTCTAGGTTCCATGAGGTAAGAAATGATGAGGTCTTGGGGCTGAGGGCCAAGAATTTATTTTTGACATTAAGAAATAGGAAGACCAGGTGGAGAAGCGTTTGGGAGAGGCAAGGAAGTTAGAGTCTAATCAAGCATATCCTCCAGGGATGTCTTCTGAAGTGTCTTGAATATTAGTCCTGGTATTCTAGGCTTTGTGCTGTAGACAACAAGAAGCCACTAGAGTTTGAGGATGGGAAAGCAAACCATTAATCTAATGGTCTTTTTCAGGGTGGTTTGAGAGTGGGTAGAAGCTGGCGGCAGGGAAACTATAACAAAGCTATGGAAGAAGTCTGGAAAATAGGAATAGAGCCTGGCCGGGGTGGGAGGGTCATAGAGAAGAAAGGGGCTCATTGTACATTGGGGATGGGGAGAAATCACCAGGCATCTTATTTTAATGGTGCTTTAATGATGTGTGCGGAAGGAGGGGAAGTCTGGCTCCTTTAAGGAAGAAACAGTTAAGTCAGCTGACCTGGGTTGAACTGCAAAGTGAAGAACTATTTCATCATCAGGAATGAAGTACTGATTGAAAGAATAATTAATCTATAGGTCTGAGGACATGGTGTCCTTCATTTTGTAGATTCTCATTCTTCCTAACATGAGGCATGATGAACCCAGGACTAAGTGAATAAAATAGGAGGCCAAGGAAAACCTTTGGGGGAGGGATCTTTTTTTTAATGGTGCCTTTTTGGCAGTAGGGACAGAATAGGGGAGACTCAGAATTGCTGGGGGGTGGGGTGCAGATGCTCAGAGGCAAGTGGGGACTTCTCTTGGATTTAGTTGGTTTTTCCCTCTGAATCATATTCCTATTGTGAAGTTCTCATTGTTGTCAATAGAATTTAGAGGATTATCAAGATATAGGTTTTTTTATTCAAGAATTAATGGAAAGAGAAAATGCAGGGATACACCACATCCAGTTATTCATGTCTGAATAGAGGCCAAGTCTTGGGCCACCCACTTCACAGAGAGGCAGCACTGTCACTCAGGGGCTCCTACTTGAAGCTCTCACCAAAGCAGAGGAATTAGAATAAGTGAACGAAGCTGTGTAGACATGCTTTGCAACCTCACACCTCTAGGGGTCAAAAAGGGAAGAAGTTGATTGTGATCCTAGGTCGCAGTGGAAGTAATGATGATTTTTTTAAGACACAGTACCTAATTTAGGAAAGAGAGAGTACAGAAGAAATTTACAAGGTTGCTTTTGGATAAGTTCTGTTTAAAAGAATGCTGGAAAAGGCAAAAAGAAAAATGTCCAATAAAAGTTGGAAATGTGGACCTGAAGTTTGGCTATTGTGAAGACTGCTACAATGAACATGAGAGTATAGACATCTCTTTGAGATAGTGATTTAGCTCCTTCAGATGTAAACCCAAGAGTGGGATTTCTGGATCATATGGTAGTTCTAGTTTTTCATTTCTTGAGGAATCTCCATACTTTCTGTACAAGTTTACATTCCCACCAACAGTGTACAAGGGTTCCATTTTCTCCTCATCTTTGCCAGCATTTTTTATCTCGTCTTTTTATTTATTTATTTTTAAATTTAATTTGTTTAATTTTGGCTGTGTTGCATCTTTGCTATGTGCGGGCTTTCTCTAGTTGTGGTAAGCGGGGCTACTCTTTGTTGGAGTGTGTGGGCTTCTCATTGAGGTGGCTTCTCTTGTTGCTGTGCATGGGCTCTAGGCACGTGGCCTTCAGTAGTTGCAACACGTGGGCTCAGTAGTTGTGGTTTGCGGGCTCTAGAGTGCAGACTTAGTAGTTGTGGAGCATAGGCTTAGTTGCTCCTCGGAATGTGGGATCTTCCCGGACCAGGGCTTGAACCCGTGTCCCCTGCATTGGCAGGTAGATTGTTAACCACAACACCAAAGTCCCTCTCTTGTCTTTTTGATAGAAGACTAGAGATATTAACAGATATGAGGTGGTATCTCATTGTTTTGGTTTACATTTCCCTGATGATTAGTGATGTTGAGCACCTTTTCACTGAGACGCTGTTGGCCAATTGGGTATCTTCTTTGGAAAAATGTCTGTTCAGGTTCTTTGACCATTTTTAACTGGGTTATTTGGGGGTTTTTTTGTTTGTTTTGCTATTGAGTTGTATGAATTCCCTTGCAGATAGATGGTTTATAAATATTGTCTTCCATTCCATAGGTTGCCTTTCATTTTGTTGATGGTCTCTTTTGTTGTGCAGAAGCTTTTTAGTTTGATGTAGCCCTACTTATTTATTTTTGCTTTTGTTGCATTTGCTTTTGGTGTCAAATCCAAAAGATTAATTTCAAGGAGATTTTCCCATGTTTTCTTCTAGGAGTTTTACAATTTCAGGTATTATGTTCAAGTTTCTAATCCATTTTGAGTTGATTTTGTGTATGGTGTAAGATAAGGGTCCAGTTTCATTCTTTTGCACATGTATATCCCAACAACAGTTATCGAGGAGACTATCCTTTCCCCATTATATATTCTTGGCTCCTTTGTTGAAAACTATTTGAACATATATGCATGGGTTTATTTTGGGGCTTCCTATTCTGTTCCATTGATCTATGTGTGTGTTTTTTATGCCAATATCATACTGTTTTGATTACTATAGCTTTGTAATATAGTTTGAAATCAGGCATGTGATGCCTCTAGCTTTGTTCTTTTTTTCAAGATTGCTTTGACTATTGGAGGTCTTCTGTGGTTCCATAAAAATTTTAGGCTTGTTATTTCTATTTCTATGAAAAATGCCATTGGGATTTTGATGAGGAATGCACTGAACCTATAGATAGCTTTGGATTGTATGACATTTTACAATATTATTCCAGTTCATGAATTATGGGATATCTTTCCATTTATTTGTGTCTTCTTCAATTTCATCGGTGTTTTATAGTTTTCAGTATATAGGCCTTTTACCTCCTTGTTAAATTTATTCCTAAGTATTTTATTCTTTTTGGTACTATTGTAAATGGGATTGTTTTATTAATTTCTTTTTCCAATAGCTTGCCATTAATATATAGAAACACAACTAATTTTTGTATATTGATTTTGTATCCTGCAACTTTACTGAGTTTATTAGTTCTAACAGTTTTTTTGGTGGAGTCTTTAGAGTTTCCTATATATAATATCATATCATCTGCAAACAGATAATTTTACATCTTCCCTTCTCTTCTGGATGTGTGTTATGTCTTTTTATTGCCTAATTGCTCTATGATTTCCAGTACTATGATGAATAAAGTTGTGAGAGGGCATCCTTGTCTTGTCCCTGATCTTAGAGGGAAAACCTTCAGCTTTTCACTGTTGAGTATGATATCAACTGTGGACTTGTCATATATGGCCTTTATTATGTTGAAGTACATTCCTTCTATCCCAATTCATTAAGAGTTTTTATCAGGAAAGGATGTTGAATTTTATCAGATGCTTTTTATATACATGTATTAAAGTGATCATATAT
The DNA here is from genome assembly GCF_030028045.1 of Hippopotamus amphibius kiboko. Classification (NCBI taxonomy): domain Eukaryota; kingdom Metazoa; phylum Chordata; class Mammalia; order Artiodactyla; family Hippopotamidae; genus Hippopotamus; species Hippopotamus amphibius. The sequence continues at coordinate 97,410,497 of NC_080187.1, forward strand.
TTATCCTTCATTTTGTTAGTATGATGTAGCACATTGATTGAATTGCCTATGTTGAACCATCCTTATATCCTAGGAATAAATTCTTCTTGATTATGGTGTATGTTACTTCTACTGTTACTTCTAATGTCCTTTTTTTTTTAAGCTCTTTATTGGAATATATTTGCTTTACACTCTTGTATCAGTTTTTGAGGTACACCAAAGTGAATCAGCTGTATTTATACATATATCCCCTCGCCCCCATGACTCCCTCCACCCCTCCCTGTCCTGGCTCTCTAAAGCATTACCAGTCATCAAGTTGATCTCCCTTTGTTATACAGCAACTTCCCACTAGCTATCTATTTTACATTTGGTAGTATATCTATGTCTATGCTACTCTCTCACTTCATCCCAGCTTCCCCTTCACCCCCCACCCCAGCCCTGTGTCCTCAAGTCCATTCTCTACATCTGTATCTCCACTCTTGCCCTGTCACTGGGTTCATCAGTGTCATTTCTTCAGATCCATATATATGAGTTAGCATATGATATTTCTTTTTCTCTTTCTGGCTTACTTTGCTCTGTATGACAGTCTTTAGGTCTATCCACCTCATTACATATAGTTCAATTTCATTCCTCCTTATGGCTGAGTAATATTCCATTGTATATGTTTGCCACATCTTCTTTATCCATTCATCTGTCGATGGGCATTTAGGTTGTTTCCATGTCCTGGCTATTGTAAATAGTGCTGCAATGAGCATTATGGTACATGTTTCTTTTCGGATTATGGTTTTCTCTGGGTATATGCCCAGTAGTGGGATTACTGGGTCATATGGTAGTTCCATTTTTAGTTTTTTAAGGAACCTCCAAACTGTTTTCCATAGTGGCTGTACCAGCTTACATTCCCACCAACAGTGCAGGAGAGTTCCCTTTTCTCCACACCCTCTCCAACATTTATTGTTTCTAGACTTTTTGATGATGGCCATTCTGACTGGTGTGAGGTGATACCTCATTGTGGCTTTGACTTGCATTTCTCTAATGATTAGTGATGTTGAGCATCTTTTCATGTGTTTGTTAGCCATCTGCATGTCTTCTTTGGAGAACTGTCTATTTAGGTCTTCCTTCCATTTGTGAATTGGGTTATTTGCTTTTTTGGTATTAAGCTGCATGAGCTGCTTATATATTTTGGAGATTAATCCTTTGTCCGTTACTTCATTGGAAAGTATTTTCTCCCATTCTGAGGGTTGTCTTCTTGTCTTGCTTATGGTTTCTTTCACTGTGCAAAAGCTTTTAAGTTTCATGAGGTCCCATTTGTTTATTCTTGGTTTTATTTCCATTATTCTAGGAGGTGGGTCCAAAAGGATCTTGCTTTGATGTATGTCATAGAGTGTTCTGCCTATGTTTTCCTCTAGGAGTTGTATAATGTCTGGCCTTAGATTTAGGTCTTTAATCCATTTTGAGTTTATTTTTGTGTATGGTGTTAGGAAGTGTTCTAACTTCATTCTTTTACATGTAGCTGTCCAATTTTCCCAGCACCACTTATTGAAGAGGCTGTCTTTTTTCCATTGTATATTCGTGCCTCTTTTGTCAAAGATAAGCTGCCCATATGTGCTTTGGTTTACCTCTGAGTTCTCTATTCTGTTCCATTGATCTACCTTTCTGTTTTTGTGCCAGTACCATACTGTCTTGATCACTGTGGCCTTGTAGTATAGATTGAAGTCAGGAAGCCTAATTCCACCAACTCCATCTTTCCTTCTCAAGATTGCTTTGGCTGTTTGGGGTCTTTTGCGTTTCCATACAAATCGTAAGGTTTCTTGTTCTAGTTCTGTGAAAAATGCCATTGGTCATTTGATAGGGATTGCATTGAATCTGTAAATTGCTTTGGGTAAGATAGTCGTTTTCAGAACATTGATTCTTCCAATCCAAGAACATGGTATGTCTCTCCATCTGTTTGTATCGTCTTTGATTTCTTTCATCAGTGTCTTCTAGTTTTCTGCATACAGGTCTTTTGCCTCCTTAGGCAGGTTTATTCCTAGGTATTTTATTCTTTTGGTTGCAATGGTAAATGGGAGAGTTTCCTTAATTTCTCTTTCTGCTCTTCCATTGTTAGTGTATAGGAATGCAAGAGATTCCTGTGCATTGATTTTGTATCCTGCTACTTTATTAAATTCATCGATTACTGCTAGTAGTTTTCTGGTAGGGTCTTTAGGGTTTTCTATGTATAATATCATGTCATCTGCAAAGAGTGACAATTTTACTTCTTCTTTTCCAATTTGGATTCCTTTTATTTCATTTTCTTCTCTGATTGCTGTGGCTAAAACTTCCAAAACTATGTTGAATAATAATGGTGAGAGTGGGCACCCTTGTCTTGTTCCTGTCCTTAGAGGGAATTCTTTCAGTTTTTCACCATTTAGAATGATGTTGGCTGTTGGTTTGTCATTTATAGCTTTTATTATGTTGAGGGTAATTTCCTTCTATGCCCATTTGCTGGAGAGTTTTATCATAAATGGATGTTGAATTTTGTCAAAAGCTTTTTCTGTGTCTATTGAGATAATCATATGGTTTTTATCCTTCAATTTGTTAATATGGTGTATCACATTGATTGATTTGCATATATTGAAGAATCCTTGCATTCCAGGGATAAACCCCACTTGGTCATGGTGTATGATCTTTTGAATGTGCTGTTGGATTCTGTTAGCTAGTAATTTGTTGAGGATTTTTGCACCTATATTCATCAGTGATATTGGCCTGTAATTCTTTTTTTGTGACACCTTTGCCTGGTTTTGGTATGAGGATGATGGTGGCCTCGTAGAATGAGTTTGGGAGTGTTCCTCCTTCTGCTATATTTTGGAAGAGTTTGAGAAGGATAGGTGTTAGCTCTTCTCTAAATGTTTGATAGAATATGCCCGTGAAGCCACCTGGCCCTGGGCTTTTGTTTGTTGGGAATCACAGTCTCAATTTCTGTACTTATGATTGGTCTATTAATATTTTCTATTTCTTCCTGGTTTAGTCTTGGAGGATTGTACTTTTCTAAGAATTTATCCATTTCTTCCAGGTTATGCAATTTATTGGCATATAGTTGCTTGTAGTAGTCTCTCAAGATCTTTTGTATTTCTGTGGTGTCAGTTGTTACTTCTCCCTTTTCATTTCTAATTCTGTTGATTTGCATCTTCTCCCTTTTTTTCCTGATGAGTCTGGCTAATGGTTTATCAATTTTATCTTCTCAAAGAACCAGCTTTTAGTTTTATTGATCTTTGCTATTGTTTCCTTCATTTCTTTTTCATTTATTTCTGATCTGATCTTTATGATTTCTTTCCTTCTCACTTTGGGGTTTTTTGTTCTTCTTTCTCTAATTGTTTCAGGTGTAAGGTTAGGTTGTTTATTCAATATTTTTCTTGTTTCTTGAGGTAGGATTGTATTGCTATAAACTTCCCTCTTAGAACTGCTTTTGCTTTGTCCCATAGGTTTTGGGTTGTTGTGTTTTCATTGTCATTTGTTTCTAGGTATTTTTTGATTTCCTCTTTGATTTCTTTAGTGATTTCTTGGTTGTTTAATAGCGTATTGTTTAGTCTCCATGTGTTTGTATTTTTTTACAGTTTTTTTCAGGTAATTGATATCTAGTCTCATGGTGTTGTGTTCAGAGAAAATGCTTGATGTGAATTCAATTTTTTTGAATTTACCAAGGCTTGATTTGTGACCCAAGAGGTGATCTATCCTGGAGAATGTTCCATGTGCACTTGAGAAGAAAGGGTATTCTGTAGTTTTTGGATGGAATGTCCTATAAATATCAATTAAGTCAAGATGGTCTAATGTGTCATTTAAAGCTTGTGTGTCCTTATTTATTTTGTTTGGATGATCTGTCCATTGATGTAAGTGGGGTGTTAAAGTCTCCTACTATTACTGTATTACTGTCGATCCGCTTTTATGGCTGTTAGCATTTGCCTTATGTATTGAGGTGCTCCTATGTTGGGTGCAGAGATATTTACAATTGTTATATCTTCTTCTTGGGTTGATCCCTTGATCATTATGTAGTGTCCTTCCTTGTCTCTTGTAATAGTCTTTACTTTAAAGTCTAATTTGTCTGATATGAGTATTGCTACTCCAGCTTTCTTTTGACTTCCATTTGCATGGAATATCTTTTTCCATCCCCGTACTTTCAGTCTATTTGTGTCCCTTGGTCTGAAGTGGGTTTCTTGTAGACAGCATATAGAAGGGTCTTGTTTTTGTATCCATTCAGCCAGTCTGTGTCTTTTGGTTGGAGTATTTAATCCATTTACATTTAAGGTGATTATTGACATGTATGTTCCTATTACCATTTTGTTAATTGCTTTGGGTTTGTTTTTGTCGGTATTTTCTTTCTCTTGTGTTTCCTACTTAGAAAAGTTCCTTTAGCAATTGTTGTTAAGGCTGGTTTGGTGGTGCTGAATTCTCTTAACTTTTGCTTGTCTGGAAAGCTTTTGATTTCTCCATCCAATCTGAATGAGATTCTTGCTGGGTAGAGTATTCTTAGCTGTAGGTTTTTCTCTCTCAGGACTTTCAGTATATCCTGCCACTCCCTTCTGGCCTGCAGAGTTTCTGCAGAAAGACTGGCTGTTATCCTTATGGGTTTTCCCTTATATGTTATTTGTTCCTTTTCTCTTGCAGCTTTTAATATTTTTTCTTTGTGTTTAATTTTCATTAGTTTGATTAATATGTGCCTTGGTGTATTTTTCCTTGGGTTTATTCTGTATGGGACTCTCTGCACTTGTTGGACTTGATTATTTCCTTTTCCATGTTGGGGTAGTTTTCCACTATAACCTCTTGAAATATTTTCTCAGACCCTTTCTTTTTTTCTTCTTCTTCTGGGATGCCTATGATTTGAATGTTGGTGCACTTAATGTTGTCACCAAGGTCTCTGAGACTGTCTTCCATTCTTTTTATTCTTTTTTCTTTTTCCTGCCCTGTGGCAGTTATTTCCCCTATTCTATCTTCCAACTCACTTATTCGTTCTTCTGCCTCAGTTATTCTCTGTTTATAGCATCTAGAGTATTTTTAATTTCGGTTATTTTGTTATCTATTACTGTCGGTTTGCTCTTTAGTTCTTCTGAGTCCTTATTAACTGTTTCTTGTATTTTCTTTATTTTGTTATTGAGATTTTGGATCATCTGTACTATCATTACTCTGAATTCCTTTTCAGGCAATTTTCCTATTTCCTCATCATTTATTTGGTCTTGTGTATTTTTACGTTGTTCCTTCATCTGTGACATATTTTTTTGTTGTCTCATTTTCCCCCCACTTTGGATGGGCGGGATTGTGTTCCTGTCCCACTGGGTGTTTGGCCTGAGGTTTCAAGCACTGGAGTTTGTAGGCTGTTGAGTATAGCTGGGTCTTGGTGTTGAGGTGAGAACCTCTGGGAGACCTCACTCTGAAGAACATTCCCTAGGAACTGGGTTTCCCTGTTAGTCCAATGTTTTGGACTTAGTGCTTTTATCTGAGGAGCTCGGGCCTGACCCTGGGCTTGTGAATCAAGATCCCACAAGCTGTGTGGAGCAGCGAAAATGAAAAAAAAAAAAAAAAAAAAAAAGAAGAATAGCAGAACAATAGCAAGATAAAAAATATGATAATAGGAAACTAACAGATGTGTTAGAAAAAATTTTAAAAAAAAGATGGAGCAACAACTGGAAAGTAAAACAACTGCAATAGCCTAAGTGAGGAGGTGGGAAGAAAAAAAAAGAAAAAGGAAAAAGGGAAAAAAAAAAGAGCTAGAAAAGGTGTTGGCTGTGGGTACGGGGCTTAGACAAGGGCTGGGGTGGGCAGGGGGTGGGCAGGGGGAGGTTAGGCAATGGGCAGGGCCTCTAATGTGCTTTTGAATTTGGTTTGCTAATCTTTTGTTGAGGATTTTTGCATTTATTTTCATTAGGGATATTGGCCTACAATTTTCTTTTCTTGTAATGTCCTCATCTGGCTTTGTTTTCAGGGTAATGCTGGCCTTATAAAATGAGTCTAAAAGTCTTTCCCTCTTTTATTTTTGAAAGAATTTGAGAAGGATTGGTATTAATTCTTCTTTAAATGCTTTGAAGAATTCACCAGTAAAGCTATTTGGACACAGACTTTTGTTTATTGGGTGGTTGTGATTATCCCTGCTTTCTTTTGGTTTCCATTTGCATAGAATTTTTCGGCATTTTGAAGCAACATATCTCAATGGTTAGGTACACAGACATTGGATGCATGTTTGAGTCCCAGCTCTGTGAACTTGGGCAAGTTACTTACCTCTCTAAGCCACAGTTTCCTCATTTGGAAATGGAGGGTAAAAATATTCCTGCCTGAGAGGAGTGTTGAGAAGGATAAATGAAATTAAGCATTTAAAATATTTACCACATGCCAGATATGTAGTTAACACTTGATAAGTATTAACAATGGTGGTTATTTTTCTTAACAGTCTTAGGCCACTCCAGATTTGAGTTAGAATTAATATTCTAGCATTCCTGCCGTTCTTTGGCTTTCAATATCCGGTAAAGAATGTTGACACTGGAGCCAAACTGCTGTGCCATCTATCAGTTGTGTGACCTTGGGCAAGTTACTCAACTTTTTGTACAGTTTCCTTATCTGTAGAAGGAGAATAATAATAGTATCTACTTCATGATGCTGCTGAGGTTAAATGAGTTAATATTTGTTAAGTGCTAAGAACAGTGCCTGCCACATAGTAAGTGCTATGCAAACATTTGTCAGGTAAATAAGAATGACTTTCCTCTGTGTTGTGTTTGGCTGTTTTTGTTTCTGGAGTCATAAGATCCCATCCTTTCCTGCATTCATCCCAGCAGGTAGAAAACTCACTCAGTGCCTGCAGCAGTTAGGTGTTAGATCAACATCTTAAAAGAATCTGGACCTTTATGTGCATTAGAATGTCATCTCTGTGAAAGGTGATGGTGCCCAAAAATAGGGTAGGTGGATGTCTTCCTGGAGTGATACATGAGCAAACTTTTCCTTGGTACCAGAAAAGCAGACTCAGTGTCCTATCAGCCCGAGTCTCTCTTATTGTTTGTACTTCTGATTTTCTCGTCCACTGCAAGTGGCATGTTTTTTCTGACTTAACTGGCCTCTCCTGACTGAGCAAAGAGCCTTGAGTTCATGTGTGATTAATGTGAAGTTGACACATTCTTGTCTGTCTTAACCTCTGTGACTAAATTAAGAAGTGGAGGATTCATTTGTAAGCCCTGGGAATTAAAGCCAATTTGGCATGTTGGGAAGACAAAAAAACAAGTGTTGGGAAGGATTGATCAGCCAGTGTCCTCTGTTGCTAATCAATATTGCTTTTACTCATAACTGTGAGTTCCAGTAGCACTTCTCTGACACTTGGCAGACCCACCCGGTTTCCTAAAGACCTGGACATTTGTTATCTTTGGATTCATTTGGGGGAACCTTTTTTCCCCCGAAAGATCTCAGCTCACACAAATCTTTTTGAGAGCCTCTGATTCTTGCCAAGCTAAAAGTGATGACCTTGGAAACACAACACAGGAACTCCTTAAATGAAAATTACATTGGATTGCTTGGGGGAAGGTCAAAGTCATCCTTGATGTGCATGCCTTCTAAAATCTAAATCTAAACCTAAAATATAATCTGAAACCTAAATCTAAAATCTAAAATGTGCACACCTTCAGCACTTTGTGAAGGCATGCCCATGAAAGGAAGCACCTGTGTGTTGATGGAGGGATGCCTTTTCTCCTGGGGCTGCCCTCTCGGGACCACTCAATTCATTTCAATCAGTCTTGTAGTCACCTTGGAAAACATACCTTTCTAGAGGGCCCGGACAAGATAAAGCAGACTCTGGCTAGTGACAGATCTCCAAGCTCCTCATGGTTTCCCCTGGCAGCCAGACCTTTGACTCTGAAATACCCAGATGATGCAACCTTGTTTTTTGCGTTTCCTCAAATGCCCTAAAGTGAGGAAAAAGGCTGATACCCTTGTATCCTTGCTGATAGCTTTCCTGTCAGCATGACTCATGGAGGAATGGCAGCAACCAGAACCTCCAGCCTGTTAGGAAAAGGAAGCTTCTCGGAGGGAAAACGGGGGTGGGATCCAAACACTAACGCCCAGGAGTTTGTTTGATTCTGCATCTTCATTTCAGGTTTTCTTTGCCCCCCTCTGTTGATAAACGGTCCTTTTGGGGGACAAGCTCCTCTCTAGGTAATATGCTAGTTCTGTTCTCCTGAGACCACAGCTTCCCAGCTCTAGGCTGGCGAGGCCTTCTAGAAATCAGTGGAACTTCTCTAGTTGTGGCTATTGCTTTCCTTTCTCCTTTCCTCCAACTAGAATAACAAGATGTGATATTAATTTTATCTTGGCTTTGGGAGTTCACTGACAACTGTTCTGAACTTTGTGATATCTTAAAATTGGCAGATGACATGGGAGATTTGTAGGTGAAACCACAAGTGTCTCTGTAATCCTAGAGAGACAGCCTCTAAATCGCAAATGACGCTGGTTTGTTCTAGTGAGAAAGAAACGGGACATCCATTGTGTGGTTAGAGCTTATAGCTCACTTAGGAGTTTGGTGGCATTATTTAGCCTAGGCCATTGAGAAATGTCCCCAGTCATCTCCATTCATGGTCAATAATTGCATACACTTAGGGGCAGTCACCTAATTCAATACATGCAGATCAATATATTGTTCCCAGTGCTAATTTAGCAAGGGCTGCTTCTGGTTGTTTACATTATATGGCTTTTACTTAAAAATCTGAGATTGCAGGGGAGGGAGGCACATTTACTAGCATAGGTGGTATTAAAAAGCCCTATGTGGGGCCCAGAATAAAGTCTACTTCCAGCGGGTGGGGACAGTCACGAGGTTTACAGGCCAAGATGGCAAAAGTGAACTTCTTGTCCTACTCTAATTTCAGGACACATGAAGGGTGCTACATGAGTGTGCATCTCTGTCTCACACACGCAGCCTGAGCATCTCAAACTCCTCCGTCTCAGGCCACAGAAAAAAGAATTGTGCACATTTCTTTTTACTTAGCTCCCCGTGATACTTTACAGAAAAAAACATTCTGAGTCTTACACTATTTAAAGGAGAATGTTCCATTTTCAAAAAGGGGTTTCCCCTTTATAGAACAGGAATTGTTTATTCTCATTAGATTGGATTTTTTTTAAATTTATTTACTTATTTATTGGCTGCGTTGGGTCTTCATTGCTGTGCACGGGCTTTTTCTAGTTGCAGTGAGCGGGGACTACTCTTCATTGTGGTGCGTGGGCTTCTCATTGCCGTGGATTCTCTTGCTGTAGAGCACGGGCTCTAGCTCCGAGGGCTTCAGTAGTTGCAGCACGTGGGCTCAGTAGTTGTGGCACACAGGCTTAGTTACTCTGCAGCATGTGGGATCTTCCTGGACCAGGGATCGAACCCGTGTCCCCTGCATTGGCAGGTGGATTCTTAACCACTGTGCTACTAGGGAAGCCCAGGTTGGATGTTCTGTTTGCTCTCATAACCCAGCTAACATCAAATGGTGAGAACGACAATCCTTAGTCACATCAGTGACAAGGGTCCTAAAACCCTTGAATAGCAATTGCAGTGGCCTCTATCATTACCCATGTAAGTGGGGGGTGTGGGAGGTGAGGGGGTAGGGGTTTTTTATAGGGCGGGGCACTAGCATTTATTAAGTATGTTATGTGACAGGGTCTCTGCTGAACGCATCACATATATTTTCTCGTTCCATACTTAAAGCAGTCTCACAAGGCAAGATTTGTTATCCCCATTTCATAGAAGAGGAGAGACACCAAGGCTTAGATTATTAGCAAGAGTCACAAAGCTGATAAGAGGTCAAAGCTGTGTGTCTGCATACTCACTGGGCTCCGTGGTCTCTTGCAGGGCAGTTTAAGACTGCAGAATGCCAATCCTGTTGCATAGAAGCTTCTTGCATTCTGCCAAGGCTCTGCATGACCATATCCTCTTTCTGTTGTGGGAGGAAAGAGTCTTTGACACCTGCAGAGCCAGCACTGTTGCTGGCCCACTGCCTGATTATAAGCCACACACAATTTTCTCAGGCTTTTCTCGAAATGGGGTGTGTTTAATAAAGAGCCTTGTACCCAGTGGGCTCACAAAGATTTGTTGAAAAAGGAAGTCATTTGCTAGAGCTGATAACACCATTCCTCTGAAAAGAGCATACTTTGAGCAAGATCAGTCATGATGGGAGCCCTACTCAGATGCACTTACTCTTCCAAACAAACCTCATTAAGGAGTCGTGTTGTTGGGTATTTTATCCCATGTTGCCCAAAGAGGAAACTTTTCTGAATTAGTCTGGCCAGGTAGTGGTAAGCATTTCTGAGATATTTTCCCCTCTCAGTGGGGTCTAGGGAGCTGTCCATTCCTTTGTTTTCTATCATGGACCAGTGAGTCCCCCAGCAGAATGCCGTCAGGACTCAGCTTCTAGGCAGGACTATGCCGTCCCTTTAAAGACCTCTCTGAATACAGCCCTGTGTACTTTGTAGTCACATGTCAGAGGGCAGGTTTGGTCCTTCAATGAGAGCAAGTCACCATCGTATTGAGATAAGACTATCTCCCATTATCGTAATTTTGAACCAAATTCTACCTTCCCTTTCATCTCAGTCATAAATTTGGGCAAACTGATCATAATGGTACTGTTATTTCAGCCATATAAATCCGGCTGATTAACATGAAGAATGAGATTACCGTTCCTCAAGCTGTGCTTTTTCATCCTTGGATATAAACACAGTTTTGAAAGCAATAATCCAGTACAACCTGAATCAATTGACAGGTCTCTCCCTTCCTACACCCATCGGAGTGAGTGAGATAAAAGAACAGATAAAGGAAGAAAAAGGAGGGGAAGAAAGAATGACAGAAATGTTTATTGAGACTGAAATGGAACATTGTTCTCTTTTATGAGTTAACAGCACAGTGTGTTAAGAGGCTGGTTACAAACTCACTCCAAAATAAGGATGACCTGCAGTTCACGAACAGCTCTGCCAACTCTAGTGCCTCAAATCAGAGCAGCCTGCCAAGGGGGTAGAACCATTCAGCTCAAGAGAAATTACTGATTCAACTGTATTTATATTTACTTCCTATAAACAACACCAATATTTGCATTTTAAAATTCACATTGAATCAGGTCCATATTTTATGTTTACATGACCATTCAGTATCATTCTCTTGTAGATTTCAGGTGCAAGTGGTCAATATTGAGCTTTTCTTTTTTTTTTTTTTTTTACTATCCCATGATCTTTGACACAGTTTCTGGTTTCTTATATAAAAAGGAAAGGCTTAAACTGGCTACGCAATACTGCAGAAACAGGACTATTTTGGATCTTGGTGTAAATACAAGTTTACGTGAAGCATTATTTACAAGATGAGAGCCAAGCACAGACTTCAATACACTGTCTTCACAAATGAGCAGAAGAATGACAGGCAATGGAGTCTAATGAGCAGGGGCCAAGATTACTAGACTACTAGTTAGTTAGAACAATCTTCCCTGGAGGAGACAAGTTTCACACAATGGAAGAATTTCCCTGAACCACTGATACCTATGTCTCATGTCATGAGGTTTATTTACTGTGCAAGAATCCAGGGTAGGGACAGTGCTTTTCTGGCCAATGTGGCTTGTTCAACCCATCAAACCTGTATTAAAATACAACTTAGCTGGTAGCTTGCCACTGTTGTTTGGGCCTGATGGGAAAGGGCAAAGTACTGTCATTTTAAGTGGGTATAATTGACCCTGGAAGAATTTTAGTTGGATAATATAATTATTATATTAAATACATCCAGTTGGATAAACACACATCCAGCCTTGTATGAGTGACACCTTTGTATATAGTCTTAAATAGAGCTGATATGGATTCCCTCCCAGCAGTAGAATCTGGAAGTTGTAAATGAGTGGCTGTGCCATCTCGGAGTATCACCAGAATACATCTCTGCTTTGGGGCTGACACACAGACATGAAACGATCAAACAACATGGTTTCTCGTTCTAGTGCTGATGAAAGAGTTCTGATTAAGCCCCAAAGCAGATCTGGATTGAAATCATAGTTATTATTCAAGTACAAGGAGAGATTTTTATTTCACATTGACAGTTCAATTCTGATCTATGTCTGGCAAATTATATGAAAATAATAAATATATACATATTTATATATATATATCTAGCTCTATACTGGACACTGGGTTAAATAGTTACCAGGGTCCCAATACAGTACATTGGAAAAAAGAACCCTTCTCTCTTCTCCCCAAACCTCACACCCATCTTAAAACTGTTATTGCAGAACTGTGCTGGTTTGTTTTCTTTCAAAGTAGTTTCTTTGAAATTGGCTGGAGATGAGTTCAAAATGGACAATTTGGCACATTAACTTGCGGGTGGGGGGTGATGTTTAGATGCATTATAATCTATAAAAATGTGAGAGGTCAAAGGAAATCCATGGCAATAGAAAGCCTGAGTAAAAATGTGTAGTCAATGACAGAATACTTTTTTAAATACCCAAAACACTGGTCTGTGCATGAGAAAGCAGTTTCTCTTTCACATCTATTACCTAATTAAAAGTTACTACTTTAAATACTTTCCAATTCTGTCTCTCATAGTATTTAAAAATTCCAGATAATACAGCTTTCCTTTTAATCAATTTCCTCTCATCTTAACCCACCCCCAAATCCCAGAACCCAGAAAGCAAAGGCTGTGACTCCAAGTATAGAAAATAATCCGGAGGTCTGTATATCAAATCAAATGTACAGTTGGCCGTTAATGTTTTCTTTTCCTTATTTAATGTTTGAATGTGCTAAGAGATGACATGTCCTGGAGAGGTCCTTCACCACTCCCAGTCTTCCAAAGCCAGGGGCCCTAGAACTGTGAGGTCTGGGTGAACGAGATGGTGTCGGACTTGTCGACGGCAAAGCCTCCATTGACGTAGGACTTCTTGGTGTCTAAGTCTTCATTGTCGAGTGTTGTGGATTCCAAGGCAAAGGGGTTCACGATGTTGACCTCAGATGAAACATCCATCTGCTCCAGCTCCTTCTTAGAGAGCTTCTCCACGATGCCGGTCCCAAACGCATCGCCGAGGACGTTCACCATGGTCCTGAACCGGTCCCTGGGGAGGACAGAGGGGGATTCAGACAGGAGGCCCGGATTTCATTTTCCTTCAAGTTGGAGATGGGAAAGGGCCCGAGGAATTCAGTTACCAATTAAGCAAAGCACAAAGTGCCGTCCCCAGGGCTGGCTGACCAGAGGCTCCCCACTTCACAGCCTGGGCCAGAGGTGGTTTGTAAAGGCACAGAACGAGCACACAGGCTTCCCTGGGTCCCCGTCAGTCACAGTGAATCTCCTGAATCCAGCACCGAGCTCCTGAATTCCCTCCTCTCCTCCCAAAGAAATGTGAACACAGTCTTCACAAATATTTTGCGGGAGGTGAGGAAGGGTCAGGATTCATTAGTTTTGTTTTTGTTTTTTTTTCTACTTATGTAGTGTTTTACTTCTCAAAGTACCATGGAACACACACACACACACACACCAAAAAAGTTGAGACGTTTACCAAGGTTACAAAATGAGGATTCATTAGTCTTTCACCCAACCTCTGTCCTTGTGGGCACTTCTGAGCTTTCGTTTGGCTAAGGTGACTGAACATAACTGTTTTGTGAGTAGCATATATGCCAAGTGGTCCTGTGTGTTTGTGTGTCCCCAGTGTGCTCCTTTCTCTCCCACACAAGGTCATGCCATGAGCAAGCCAGCAGCAGGGACACCACTGGGCACAGGTCAGGAAGCCCAGGCCGGCCTGGGCGTGGCTTGCTCCTCGTGGCACCCTCAGCCAGTGTAAGCTCCAAGACAGCCTGGAGGAGCGGCTGGCGGCTGGGAGACGAGGAGGTGGAGGCAGCATCCTGGATGCTGGAGCACTGTTGCTAGGAACTGTGTACGTGAATATCCTACAGGACAGAAAAGGCCAGCAGTGCTTACACACGTCCATTCTGGGTGCCCTTCTGCTATTTAGAATATGAATTGAACTAGACCCTGGTATGGACTAACTAGTGTCTTTTTGACCCATGGATCAGGTCAGGGCTTTGACGTCTCTGGGTGTCTTGGAAGTGAGGGTCACTGGTGTTCCAGGAAGAACCAGGGAAAGGAGAGAAGGGCAAACACACCATCACCACTAAAAAGAAAAATCGAAGCACTTGCCTTAATGGTAGGGTATTTAAAAGAAAGGTGCTACCTCAGTTGGGCCTTGAAGAACCAGCTAGCTGAGGGGAAGCCCTAGCAGCTTCCCAAGTGAAGAAGCTTCTGCCTTCTGGGACGTGACTGTACCTTCCAAGCCACATGGCGTGCTTCTGCTTCCCTTTCTACCATTTCAGCTGCTACTTGCAAGCTATTGGGCTGGCCAAAAAGTTCATTCGGGATCTTGCAGAAACCCAAACGAACTTTTTGGCCAGCCCAATACATCGCACTGTACTCCCCAGTAAGCCTGGCTGGTTCTGAGTGAAGGCTCCATACGGAGCACACTCTCCACCCATGGCCAGGGGACAGAGTCAGACCCAGATGCTGGAAGACCATCGCACAGAGTGGGTATCAAGGTTAAAGCCGGAAACCAGGCTGATTCTAACTTTAACTCTGGGGGTCACAAAAGGCATGTTCTTACCCAGAGGTTCTGCTATGTTCCTTAGGTGTGTGTATGTGTGTGTGTCTGTTGTATTGTGTGTATGTGAGTGAGAGAGAGAGAGAATGAACTGTTGGTTCAGGACTGAATGGTCCAATTCATTCTAATCATAACAATTAAACTTGCTGTTAACTGAGCATATACTGCCGGCCAGACACTGTTCTGGACACTGCTCTCCCATGAGCTGAGTCATGAACTAGACGGAATCTTTCCCATCTCACAGGTGATGCGGCTGGCCCCCAGAGAGGTTACGGAACTTGGTCAGGGTCCAATAGCCAGTACGACACTGAACCGGGGTTCAAATCCAGATTAGCCTTATCTCGAAGCCTGTGCCTGTGCCTCTGCCCTGATGGTGCTGGTGGTCTCGGGAAGGTGGGCTCACGCTCAACCAGGTGGTTCTGAAGCTCGGATGCCGACTCAGGGCTGGGACAGACGAGGTGGCCTGTGGGGTTTGGAATGTCTGGGGCCTTGCCCGGCTTCTTCACCTTATTATTTTATGTTTATCTCATCCCACACCCAGCTCCTAACCTTGAGCATTACCAGGTATAATGAGCTAATGGAGATCACTGGCTTTATAAAATCATTGCTTGAAGTTACGAGGAGTTAATTTTTAAGCACGCTATCAGATGGCTTGGTCAGAAGGAAGTTAAAGCAGCAACAGATGGCTCATTAGGCAATCTGAAGAGAGAATGATGACAGACTGCAGATTCTACATGGCTGGGAAGCCCGCCTTCCCATCCGGCAGAGGCAGCACGTTTATTCCAACTTACAGGAACCAGTCGACAGCAATGATCAGGGTGACGTCCTCAGTGGGCAGGCCCACTGCACTCAGCACGATCACCATGGTCACCAGGCCAGCCTGGGGCACACCGGCAGCTCCGATGCTGGCAGCTGTGGCTGTGACACTGTAGACAAGACACACCAGCACGAAAGGAGTTAGATACCCATCTCTCCCTTCAAGGCCCCTAGTCCTACACGGTTAGCCCCGTTGGCTATTACTTCTGTGTCCCCATATTGGCCAGTCAGAATCCGTTCTCTGCTGAGCACCAGCTCCGCCTCCTTAGAGAGCTGTGGGAGGCTGAGGGGAGTACGACCTTTTTCCAGGGGGAGATAGCGGCACATCATTCTAATGCGAGGAAGTGGACAGGAGCCAGTGGCACACAAAACGTGAGCTGGAGAGAGATCTAAGAGGAAGGCAAGAGTTTACCAACCGAGGTGTTAATGGAGGGCTTTATCCGCCCATCCGTGCATCCATCCATCCTAAACAAGTGCCAAGTGCCTCTCCGCCTGCTTTCTTCCCCCCTTCCTCCATCTACTCACCCACGCAATCATTTACTGAGCATCTAACGTGTGCCAGGAATTGACATGGCCTTAAAAGATGATGGAGGGATGGGGGCGGGGTGGATGGGCAAGGGTATTCCAGGTGAAGGCACAGGAATGAGGCACTGGCCAAGCGGGTTTCATGCACTTTCTTTACATCACAGGTCCCTTGACCTCTCTGGGGACGGCCCTTTAGGGCACGGAGTTGAGAAGTAACTATGACTCCTGTCCAAGGTACAAGGGTTTATTCCTGACTGCCCCTTGCTGCCCGTGGATGCACTCTGCACAAAAGGAAGGGCGATCTGGAATCCAGCTGAGGCAGCCAAATGAACCTCACTACCATGTACTTAAAAGGATCCCTCTCGGGTGGATCAAATGTGGCACTAGGGATTTTTCTCTTGGAAATGTACAGATTTTCATCAGCAACATCTTCCTTATTTAAATCTGAGCATCTGGAGAAAACAAAGGCTTGCCTTGCCCTGAAATGCCCCTGGATTTGAATGAGTTGAGGGGACCCACCACATTCTCCCGATACACATTCCCATCCTTGGGGCAAGGATGCCACTGGGTTGAAAGCTGAAGATGGAGACACTGTCCGTTTAAACTAGCAGAATCCCTGATTCTATCCACAAATCCATATTCTGTGGGCTCAAAAAGCCTCAGAGTTCTCACCAAGCTGATCCCACTGCTCACTCATCTGCCTAGTGATGTGTCACAGATGGTGTCTGAGGGCACAAACACAGGCCGGAGTTCTCTGACGAGTGTGGTTTCCTTCAGTGGCTGTGACCACCAACTTACAGTAAATTAGAGATTTCTAGGGCTGTCCCAATTGCTCTAAAAACTTCAGGCTTGTATAATCCTTTAGATCTGTTTTGACTTAAGTAGTCTTTGGAAAACCTAAGCTTATGTCAATGCTGGTTGAAAACACTTAAACTGAATGTGCCAGTGGGTTTTGTCAGAAGTATTTGTGTCCATACCCATTGATCCCTCTTGGAAGCCTCAACACACCACGGTTAACCACGGCCCTACGGCTGGAGGCTGGGTTCAAAACTCAACATCCATTTAGTCAAAGAAAACTCTGCCCGTGAGCCTTGACCTTGCTGATTAAACTTCAGCTATTTGCCTGGTTTTGGTCTGAAACTTGGAACTATAAATCTTCAGAGGAGGGTAAAAATATAAAGATATACTGTTTCTGCTTCAATACACCCTACTTTGACTTTAGAGGGTTTTCACAGAAGAAAACACAATCATCATTGGTAGAAAGTTCTTTCTGAGCATTGAGATCTAGTTTTAGGTCAGGCCATTTAACTCAGCTCTCCATACAGGTTGGGGACTGGGTCATGAACTAGAGTCAGCACAGGTTTTAGAGGCAGCCAGACCCAGCTTTGCCGTTTTATCAACAGCGTGTCCTTAGGCAAGTTGCTTCTCTGAATCTCAATTTCTTGCCTGTAAGACAGGGAGAATATGTCTACTTTGCAGGGCTGCTAAGATTAGATGAGGTAATGTATGTAAGGCATCAAGTATAGCACCTGGATACAGTAGACGCTTAAAACTGATGCCATTTTGTTTCTTCAGCAGCTGTTATGACGACTACTGCTGCTAGTATTACCATCAATATTCTCACAAAAACAACTACTATTACTAGTACTGGTACTTTTTTCCTCTAAGCTCTTTCTAGGCCCCAAATCCCATGATCATTTTTTTTTTTTAATAAATTTATTTGTTGGCTGTGTTGGGTCTTCACTGCTGCACACGGGCTTTCTCTAGTTGGGCTTTCTCTAGTTGGGCTTTCTCTAGTTACGGAGAGTGGGGGCTCCTCTTCGTTGTGCTGCACGGGTTCCTCACTGCCGTGGCTTCTCTTGTTGCGGAGCATGAGCTCTAGGCGCGTGGGCTTCAGTAGTTGCGGCACATGGGTGCTAAAGCACAGGCTCAATAGTTGTGGCGCACGGGCTTCGTTACTCCGCAGCATGTGGGATCTTCCTGGAACAGGGATCGAACCCGTGTCCCCTGCATTGGCAGGTGGATTCTTAACCACTGCGCCACCTAGGAAGCCCCCCATGATCATCTTTTGTTATAAGAAAATTTATCCCATTTCCAATCCGTTGTCACCTGTGACAGATGAATGTGATGATAAAACCATGAAAGGCTACCTTTTGGGTGGATGGTGCCTATGCTTCTTTGATGTCCAGTCTAAAAGGACCACAGAAAGAGAGAAACTATGGGTCCAAAGATCTCTGTAACCATCAACCACAGGAGCCACAACTGTAATTTGTAAAATTAAAAAAAAAATAATGCTTATTATTTCATTCTCTCCCAGGTAGAGCCAGAGGATTTTTTAAGTCAACGATTCCTCTGGGCCTCACACTTGTTATTTGCTCTGGGCCAGCAGTTATCAGCAAGTCTGATTTAGGAGTACACCAGAGCGCGGGACTCTGCTCAATGTTATGTAACAACTAAATGGGAAAAGAATAGGAAAAAGAATAGCTACACGGACATGTACGACGGAATCGCTTTGCTGTACACCTGAAACTATCACAACATTGTTAATCAACTATACTCCAATGTAAAATAAAAAGTTAAAAAAATAAAACAGAATACACCGGAGCAGGGAGAGAGGTTTTTCATGTGAATTGAGTATTTGGTCTCTGGGCCCAAAGTTTATTCCTCTAGCAGTGAGGTTAAAAAAAAACAAAAAAAGGGTTAGAAAGACCTAGGAAACTTATGACTGAAGCAGAGGGAGGGAATTCATCCTCAAAATGGCCAATCCCCAAAAGAACTGGGACCTCATACAACCGCTCCTTGGAAGTGAGTTCAGCGCAGACTGGGTTCCACGGGCCGGGGTGAGAGAGGTGGGAAAAGGCACTTAGAGAAGTAAAAGTAACAACTGCTGGAACCACAGTGGGTGTGGAACTTTCTCAGGCATGATTCAGGGTTTCGGTTTTAACATACTCGCTGCTATTCAAACTACAGAACTTTACCCACGCTCCTTGGGCTCCGGCTTCCTCAGCCACTAATACTTTTTACAGATCACGAGGCACTGGCATGGTTTCCCAGCTGATGTGCCAAATGGTCTAGTTTGCACTTGTCTTCAGTTAATTTCAAGCAAACTGCAATAAATACTTTATGATTTAGGGTTAGGAAGATTTAAAAATGTACCACATTAGAACACTGTAAGAACTTAATTTATGCCTGGGATTTCTGCCTATGTCAAGTGCTGAGGACGCAAGAGTGAATTAGCTCTGAGAGGTTCGAATTCAACTACGCGTAGGCCTAGGGACCCGGTTTAGTCCAAAACTTCCACTCTAAACTGAAGTCTCAGGATTAACTGTAATCCCAACCCATCACTTCAAAGCAGCACTGTCCAGCAGAATTTTCCACTACGGTGACACCTATTTCTACAGTGATAGAACCTTCTCTGTCTGCTCTGTCCAATTTGTGTGTGTGGCTGATGGCTACCAGAGTGAACAGAGCTGTTCCAGAGAAACATCTCTGGCAAAATTCACTAATGACATTTTCACCATCTCCTTGAGCAGACAATTTCAGTCTTCATTTGAATAGAATTCTCTGCCAGATTTGACTCTGTTGACCGTTTCATCCTTGAAAATCTCGCTTCTCTGGGTTTCCAAGACACCATGGTTTCATGGCTCTCCTACTACCTTTCTGTTCCTTCTCATTCTCCTCTTGGGTTCTCCCCTTTCTGCCTGCCTCTAATATCAGGATTGTCTAGGGCTCAGTCCTTAGTCTCTTTCTCTTCTCTACAAACTCTCTCTACGTAACGTCATCCATTCCCAACATTTACTGAGCGCTCAGAATGTAGGCACCATTCTAAGCATTTTTATAGGCATCTTCTGACTTAATTATCACTATTCGCATAAAATGTAGCTATTATTACTATACTCATTTTACAGGTGAGAAAACAGAAGCTTAGACTAACTTGGCCAAGGTCACACCTAATCACGGTGAAGCTGAGAGGCAAACACACATAACCGACTCACGACCCACATGCTTGATGAGCACCGTCAAGCTGATGACTCTGACTTCTGTAGCCGCACTTGCGGCCACACTTCTCACTGCGTATTTCCACCTGGATGTCTTAAAGCATTTCAAATTCAGTGTGCCGAAAAGTGTAATCTCTTTGTCTTCCCACCTATTCTTGCTTCTCTTACACTAGCCCCTGTTCTGGTAAGCACCAGCCACCAATCCAGAACCATCCACCAATCCTGGGGGTCATCCTAGCCGTCCTCTGTCCCTCACTCTGAATCCAGCAGATGCCTCTTGAATTCATTAGCTCTTCCCATCCCTGTGTCAGTACCTTAATGTAGGCCTTTGCATACCTTACCTGCAATAGTCTCCTAACTGGTCTTCCAGCTTATGGTTCCTGCCCCCATCCGGGCCACCCACCTTATTGCCAGTTACCCCTCTAAAATGCAGATCTGTCCATAATGTGAAAGACTGTCCATGAACTCCTCACACAAAGCCTTCCACGATAGGATCCCTGCCTCCTTATTCCCCTGTGTTCTCGACATTGTACTCTTTACGCCAGCCATACCAAATAATCTGTACTCTGTAACCAGGTCATAGTTACATCAAGACCCCATTAACGCTATTCCTTTATCCAAAATGCTTTTAGCTTCCTTCCTTCTACTAAATTCTTATTCCCCTTCTAAGACTTAGCTAAACATTCCCTTCTTCCAGGGAGCCTTTCTTTGCCTTCCCAGGTAGAGCCGACACTTCCTTCTTTGGTACCCTCTGTGCCCCTCATTCAAACCTCTATTATAGCCTTTACCATACCACTCAGCACTCATTTAGATATCTGTACACCCTACCTATCTACTGGGACCTCCTTGAAAGCAGGAACTGGCCCTTATTCAACCTTGAGTCCTTGGTACCTGCTCCTAGTGGGTGCACTGGACTGAGAACACAGGGATGCCTTTGGCTATCCAGATATGAAGCAGTCTTACATACCACGATCCCACTACTTGTAATATAGTCGTGCTTGACCTCGGGAAGGGACTTTGTTGACCGAGAAAATCAATCTATCACCGGACCATCCTTGCTCTCCCTGCGCAGACGATTTTCACTTGAGGCAATTCCAGTAAGAGATGAAAACGAGCACGACTGCATGGCCCACCTGATAGTGATGATCTGCCCGATGCTCAAGTCAAAGTCATTCAGCTGCGCGATAAACACCGCGGCCACTGCTTCGTAGAGCGCGGTGCCATCCATGTTGATTGTAGCACCAACGGGTAGCACAAATCTAGTGATCCTCTTGTCCACCCGGTTCTTCTCCTCGGCACAGCGGAAAGTGACAGGCAGTGTTGCTGAACTGTGTGATGACAAAGAGAAAGGCACTAATGGTCTAGGGAGCTGGTCCTCAGTCCCTGCCTGAAGAGACCCCTCTGTTCTAAAAACTGAACCGAGACCTCAAAGCATGATGTCATTTTTGCCAGGTCCAGGAATCCGAAGGCACAGTGCTTGCCACTGCCCCCAGCTACACCATGACCCCTTCCTGGGCTGCAGGCCCTGCAGAGAGGGCAGGAGATATGCCATAGGGTGAGGGAATATGTGTAAGGACGTGGGTAGAGACTATGGGAGGTCATTTCCAAAATTAAAGGCAGCTACAAAACCCACGAGCTGCAGCCAGTGCTTCATCAGGCGAGGTGAGATTGATAAGGCTTGGCTCACAGACGTCTTCTAGACACCCCTCTTCTGTTTACCTGGAGGAGATCATGAGAGCTGTCAGGAGAGCCTGGGCCATTCCCATGGCAAATCGGAAAGGGTTCTTTCGTACAACTATGAAATATATCAGTGGGAGAATTACAATGGAGTGGATTGCAAGCCTGTAAACAGGAGAGAGGAACAGGTTCATAGATGATGTCAGCTCTTCATACTACTTTTTTTCAAACAACGTTTTTACTCATGATCTATCATTCAACTTTCATAATGACCCAATGAGAAAATGAGAAAGAGAACAGGAAGATATATCTCCAGCGCACATGTGGGGAAGAAGAGATCAGCAAATCAAATCTTTTCAAAATCCATGGCTAAGCCAGTAGCTAAGCCCACATTTTAGAGCTCACAGAACAAGTTATGTCACACTGCCCAGCCCTGCTCTTCCTGCTATACGTGCTAACATGCTTTCACTTCTTTCTGCTGTTGAATTCTTATTCCTCCCCTAAGACTCAAAGAAACCTCCCCCCCTCCTCCAGGAAGCCTTCCCTCACCTTCCCAGGTCGAGTTGACCTTTCCCTCCTTGATGACTCTGTGGCCAACAGTATTATAGCCCTTATCACAGCACTCAGCCTGGACCACGCCACTATATAGCTGGACAGCACCCACCATCTAAGAGAGGAGTCAGGGTGCAGTAAGGAGGAAGTAATCCCTGCCCTTCCACAGTCATACTTCAGGACTCAGCCTCTTTTGTTTGTCATTCCTACCTTCCAAACTATTCCTTGTTTCACAGGTTACAGAAACCAGGGGGCTTAAGAAATCAGACTGATTCAGCAGATGCCATGTAAGTGGCAACTTAGTTTACAGATCAGTTATGTGAAGCTGAAATAATAAGAAATGGTCATTGAAAATACAGATCTTGGCTTAAACCTAGGAGAAACTGACTTTTAGTTTTCTGTTAGAAACCTACATAGGTTGGTAGAGCAGAAACCAGCAGAACCCCGTTATGAAATAGCTCAGCATAATAAACCTCAGCCACACCATGGTCTGGACACAGCCCCTGGCCTCCAGTTAGGTGGATGGTCCCAGCGCCATTACTCATGGGGCCCTGGGGTTCCACTCTGGCCTCCTTCTCCACGGACCAGCGGGGCTGTGCTTCCCGTAAACACAGACTAAGAACCAAATGTTGTGCCATGGCAACTCTCTCGTGCAACTGAGTTCCAATAGGTGAGCTGATGGCTCCAGTTGGGTGTTTGGGGGCACTGACCTGTGGGAGTCAAACGGATGACGTTCAGTCATTCCCTTGGTCCATATTGTTAGCACATGTGACGTATCCTGCCCCCGGGTAGGTCTGGGGGTACCATTCACACCCTATCCCACCACATCTCCCCCTCCAGGAACCAATACATGGGCTCTAATAAATAGGCACGCAACCTGTCTCCTGTGCTCTCCTGCTCTGCACAATTCCGACCCACCTGAAGATTCTCCTAGCACACTCTCTTATGACGCAGGGTGGGACAGCGCTTACCAGTCCCACCCACAGGGCTGGAACCAACCAGCCACCCCACTCCTACTCGCTCCAGTCTGACTTCATGTAGGCCCTGCCTGATTTCTGTCAGGGTCACGGTACATGGGGCCTGTTCTTACTTGTTTGGTTGGTTTACATCCTTGAAGAAGTGAAGGCCAGGAGGGGGCCGAGGGAGGCTACCAGTGGGTTTTTCTCTCCTTTTAAGAAATGATTTAACACAACTAATCATGGCAGTGATAAAGCATGGTCCAGGCTGTTCTGCCAAGATCTGGAAATTAGCACAGTGTGATCCACCTCCAGTTCAGCTGTTAACGGGCAGCCCTCCTCCCCCTGCTCTCTTATCTCTGAACCCCATCTTTCCCTGCATGCAGGAGAGAAGCCAGTTTTAACCAACTGAAACCCAGGCTCTCAGCAGCCATCCATTGGCTCAAATGAGTTTTCTGTTTCGTTTCTTGAGTCTGACGTACCCACTCAGGACGGTGGCCATGTAAAGGCCCAGCTTGCGGAATATCTCCCAGTCTTCAACTTCTATGATCTTCCCAGCAATCAGGAACAAAATGCCAAGAGGCATGTAGCTAGAAAGTAAGCAAAGAAAGACCCACTTCTGTC
Source organism: Hippopotamus amphibius kiboko (assembly GCF_030028045.1). Classification (NCBI taxonomy): domain Eukaryota; kingdom Metazoa; phylum Chordata; class Mammalia; order Artiodactyla; family Hippopotamidae; genus Hippopotamus; species Hippopotamus amphibius. The sequence continues at coordinate 97,434,206 of NC_080187.1, forward strand.
ATCAAGTATCTTCTCAGGGTGGGAATGCTGGGGAAGAAATGAGCCAGGGCACACACCTGGGCTTGGCGTGTGCACTCAGCTAGGAGGAGCACAGAGTACACAGTGAAGCTAAGGTCTCGCTTTCAGCCCTGCTGGACCACACTGGCGCCGGGTTTCAGTGCCCCTGTGCACCTACGCTACCATAAGGGGCACACGTGGTTAGAAGTTGTGGTTAAACTGGTACATACCCCATGCCTCGCTCCTGGTACACATACACCCTGCTGACTATCAGATTTCTCTTTAGCCTGACTCTCCAAATATGGCCACGAGGCTCTCTCTAGACGTGGTCACCTTATTCCCAGGAAACAAGATGGTACCAGCAACAGAGCAATAGAATTAGTCATGCAAGTGGTCGTAGTAGCTCTGTTTGTGGAGCTGTCATCACATGCTTTGTGTTGGGTTACGTATTCCACGTGCATCATCTCACTTAATGTACTTCTCCCAACTCTAGGGGTAGACTTTATTATCCTTTCTAACAGGAGGATGAAGCTGAGGTTCAGCAGGATTAAGCGACTGAACTAAACCCTTTATGTCACTGTCAATGTCTATACTTTTGTCTTTTAAATTAATTAATTAATTATTGACTGTGTTGGGTCTTTGTTGCTGTGCGTGGGCTTTCTCTAGTTGTGGCTAGTGGGGGTTACTCCTCATTGCAGTGCACTGGGCTTCTCATTGCCGTGGCTTCTCTTGTTGTGGAGGGCAGCCTCAGTAGTTGTGGCACAGGGGCTTAGCTGCTCTGTGGCACGTGGGATCTTCCTGGACCAGGGATTGAACCCGTGTCTCCTGCACTGGCAGGCAGATTCTTAACCGCTGTGCCACCAGGGAAGTCCCTCAACGTCTATACTTTGAACCAACTTGCTATGAGATAAGCGGGGCAGCGGTCTCCAAGGAAAGGTGGATTTTTGGCATCTCCAGGGACAGGGCAGATACTCAGGTGGTGCTGTGGCTATGCTCACCAATGGCGGCTTTCATTTGGATGCGTTAGGGCCCATGTTGTACCAATTGTAAATATTCTGAATATCACTTCTGCATGGGGCCTAGTAAGGAAAGCACCTTGTGTTGTGCTGTGCAGGAAATGCCTTCAAAACGCTCCTTTAAGAGTTATTTCTGACATAAATGCTGGTTGGTTGCAAGATGATCAAGGGATTTGGTAGAAAAGACAGTGGCTAATATCTAGACTTTTGTTAGCGAACTAAGTCCTAAGTAATAGGTGGAATTATTTAATACTCCAGTGTCTTGATATTCGCCCTCTCTAGGATGAGGTCAATTGAGAAACGTAAACCTCTTCATTCTAGTTTTGAAGGGTCAGTCGTCAGGGGAAGTGAGATGGCAGTAACCGGCGTCTGCTCACCACATAATGATTTGCACGATTTTCATGGTTGCATCACTCAGAGCACTGAAGAAATCCACCAGAATCTGTCCCCTTTCTCCCATTTTTCCAATGACAATTCCAAAGACGAGGCAAAAGACAATCAAGCCCAGGACATTTATGCCGTCTGAATACATGCCTACGACTTTGTATTCCTTTGTTTTGTTCTGTGGATCAAAACCAAGAAAATATATTGATGCGTGATTATAATTTTGTTAGAACACACAGGTCCTGAAACAGGAAGATATGATAGCCAAACAAACTAGTGATCTAGCAACAACTGTGGATCAACAACTTTGGGAAATATAATTTAAAAAAACGCAAACACCTACGCATGTGTCAAATTTTACTGCCCCCACCCTCTGCCATTGAAGTTTAAAGTGTTTCTCCCTCTCTCTCTTTCAACAAATCCATATTTGAATATTTCTTTTGAAGATTTTTTATTCTGGGGTGTTTTAAATTTTTAATGAGAACTTTAGAATCAAGGCACTTTTCAGGGTTATTTTAACTACTAGTTACATTTGGAGTCTGAATAAAAAAAGATATGAATTAATAATGCAGGAAGCTCAAAATATTTACCAATGTGGACATTTTTAGGACTCTTCACTATCTGTTTTTTCCTGATGATGAACACACAGGAACATTCTTTACTGCCTCTAATCTTGGATGACCAATAGGGTTTTAGAGATATAAAAATTCACCAGATATTTAACACTATGAACCATTTCTTCATTTTATCCTGGGTAAGACTAGCATGAAATATACTGTGAGATAACTCAATCTGAGTTGTGCAGCATGAGATTTACTGAGAGATAACGTATTCTGAGTGGTGCAAACCAGGTTTATAAAGAATTATGTGGACGAGCCACTGGGGTACCAATTATTTCTTATGATCTGACATGATCAAACACATTCATCGAGCAGTTAGTGTGTTAACTCCACTGGCTACAGCATAAGGTCTTCAAATGCAGCAGGATAGACAAGACTGCGAGAAACATGAGCCAATGATAGCAAGATGGTGTGTAATTCACTGCAGAGCCAAGCTATGAGTTACAGGCATCATGTGGAGACTGGGGACGTGAATGAGGGCTGTGAGGTTAGGGAAAGCTAGGCCTGAGCAGTAGGCAGCCAGGAGATGAAAGCACAGTCCTGAAAAATGGTAAGGAGAGGCCAAAGTCATCATGTACCAGGTCTGTACCCTGCTTGGATAAGTCCTACTCATCCTCTATGGCCCCCAAACTCATTTAACTCTCCCCGTTGAATGCCCCAGAGCACCCCATTCTTCCCTGTTGTAACAGTCATCACGCTTCGCATGAGGGCATCTGTCACATCTGTCTTTTCTCTATTGTAATCCTGATGCCCAGCAGGGCTTGGCTTATGGAGGGTGTTCAGAAAATCTTTATGGAACCATATCAGGAAGCAGGAATAGGAACTAATTGAGAAGGTGGATTTGGATAGAATAGATTGGGCTCAACGAGAAATGAGCTGGGAAGCCAGGGAGGAGCCAGGTCGTGGAGGGCTTTCTGTAGGAAGAAAGAAGGAGCTAACTGTGGCCTATTTAACTTGAACTCTTAAGTCTACTGAATATTTCTTTTTTTCCTTAAATCTTTCCTTCCTGTGTGAAGGCAGAGTACATTCAGGAGAAATGTACAGCACTACAAACGTACTACTTCAGGCCCACACGATCTAACCGCCAACGCTGAAAGCCCCAAAGGTCTCAAAGTCTGTTGATTTCATCAATAAGTTTACGGCAAACTCTTGGTGGCAAAATCTATCCTGAACTGAGATGAGGCTACACACAGCCTTCTCTTCTTACTTCGTGGGACTTTCATAAGTTAGCTGCAGAAATAGTGATGTGCTTGATTCTAGAATGTTATTGCCAATCCCACTTAAGGATGTTGTATAACATATACGACACATACCACCTGGCCCTTCTAAAGTGAAAAGCTCTGAACTCAGAATCACATCTGGGCAGAGAGTTTGGGGTAAAGAACTGTAGGCCTGCATTCCGTGTTTTACGCAGTCTTGCAAATCTAATTTAGTTCCCAGAGGTGCTGAACTCAACTCTGGGTGGCAGAGATACAGAAGTAACAGGGCTCATTCTTTTCTCTACGTGGTTCAGTTGCTTCTCATTTTTCTCAGAAGTGACACTCTATAAAGTGGCCGCCAACAGTGAATTAGTGAATACTGAGTCAATGTTCCTAGGGGAAATAGAGGATTAGGTTCCAACAGTCACAGCATTTTGGTCAAATACTCAATATAAAACCTTGTTTTCTCTGTGTTTCAGTTCAAAGACACCTTATTCAATATATATTATTTAGTCATTAGCGTTGAACTCACAGCCAACACACTTTAACTCCTGCCTGAACGAAGCTCGACTAACACATGCATTTTCTCACGTGGCACATCAGCCTTCTTGCATCTGGGAACACTCACCAGTCAGCACTGCAGCATGATGCTTGGGGGACATTTCAAACAGCAAAATCACCAAGACAAAGCACAAACGTGAAAAATGTGGCCTAAAGACACCTCATCAGGGACACTTCTTTACCATATAAGCACTGAACCTAGAAGGCAGAGCACAGCCCTGTTCGGCCTCAGCTGAGAACATGTGCTTTGTGTGTCTGTGAAGGACCAGCGCTGTGCGGACGCGGGGGTTACAAATGCATTTTAGTGAGTAGGTGAATTCACAAACGTGGAATCTGCAAACAACGAGGACCTACTCATTTCCACCTCCTGCTCACTCACGGCTCGGCTCCTGCCTGCTGGGGAGGGGAGCAAACAACAGGATGGAGACGGTACCTTGGAAACAGCAGTTGTCATGATGGCCGTGACAGATGCCTCCGTCCCGTTCGCCCCGGGTTCATCGGGAAGCTTCACTTCTTCACGTGTGGTTTTGTACTGCACGTTGGAGGGGAAAAAAGGTCAAAGAAACAGACAAAAAGAGTATTTTAAGCTTCTGAGGCTAAACCGTAGGGATATTACTTTGGCCAGACAAGTGTCACTGAAAGGTTCTACCTCCAAGGCCTCTGTTGGCTTCAGTTTTGGAATGGTACCTCCCATGCGGCTTTGGAAGCAAAAATGGAATCCAGAAATCCAACCCCCAGACTGGTCAGTCACCATTCAGTGGTGTCAGAATGTTCTCTCACTTTCATAATAAGGGACCAATTAATGGAGCAATAATGTGAAAGAAAACATGGGCTTTATTTGTAGTGGCTTTAACAGACAGACTCCTTTAGAATCCTTTCAATCATTTTTGTTTCTATTTACTTATTTATTCATTTCTTATTTTTAATCTGGGAAAAAACACCTCATCACTTTGATAAATGTAGCCACCATGACTTTAATAAACATCAAGAACTATATGGTTGTTCCAAAGTCAATGGTCCCTTTAGGGCTGTTACGTGAGTGAGATTTCTGTTGAATTCCCTTCCTTCAGCCCTGTTTGATTCTGCTGGGCTTCAGCAGAGATGTTTAAGAAAGAGCTAGTATATCATCACACCAGGCATAAATGTCACTCCTAGGAGGCTCTGCCAACACCAAGAAGCTTACAAATGACCACTGTGGCTGAACCGCAAAGGCACCCCCTAAATAGAGGTGGTTGTGTGCCTCTTGGAGGTTGGCAGGGAGCAAGTTAATTGCATTTTTGTTGGTCTACACAGAGGTCTCTGTTCATGTAATTTATGTAAATGAATTCAGTAGCTTGTGATAGACTCAGCTGTCTTAAAGTGCATAGATAAACAAGAGAAAGAGGCTTAAAGGAAATGGAGTGAAGAGATTGTTAAAACTTTCCTAAAGGAAAAAATCATGGCTTTGTTACACTGCTCTGAAGAGTGCCAGCAATGGGCATGTAAAGACGAAAGAAAAGACCAAATACCAGGAACACTAGGCACCCGTGTGGGTCCGATACTGATTTTCCAAAACGGGAGGAAAAGAAAAGAGGAGGTGGAGGGCTACTTTTCCAACTGCATTTTATCTGTAGATAGTCTACGTTTCTTCACAAATATAATGTGGTTCTCCAAAAACAGGTACTAGAAGTCACATTTTAAAACACTCATTATTAGCAGGTTTCTGACCTGTTCCAGTTGAGCCCTTCTGGGAGAAAACAAAGCCTAAGGGAAAAGGGAGCTGTGTAAGTTGCAACAGGCACGTCGCTGTGGCTGGAAAGACCAGGGTTACGAAACAGACAGGTCACCTGAAATCCCTCCATTCACAGGTACACTGCCTGCCAACTTTTGATGGGTGAATCCCATTTTTTGGGTCATAGCAGGAAAAAATCTTAATTGGTAAGGGAGAAGAAGGGAGCAACCTGAGGGCAAAAGTCATTATTCTTACCTGCTGAAAACAGGCTTGAACAAGGTTCTCAGGGAACATATTCCTGTTGGAGACATGAAAAGCAGTATTATGTTTAGGAAAAAGGACGTGGTGGGTTTTTTGTTTGTTTTTTCTTTTGTCATACTCAATACATTGAGGGAAATGAGTATGCTACAGAGTTAGCACTCTTGTTCCTCTTCTGACCTCTCCTTTGCATAATAATTCCTTGTATTAAGATTTATTTTTCCCTACTGAGCTTCAACCAGGGATAGAAAGCTCTCATAACCAACTGTCACACTTAACTGATTCGCTGAGTAGCCGACATGCTTGCTGTCCTCGGTGAAACATGCACTGGCAGGTAGATTGCACATTTCTGTTTTCATCGATGAGAGTCCACCGCACTTGTTCCCAAATTCTTTATGTCAGTTGTAAATATCATTGTAATTAATGAATTAAAAATTATGTAAATCAATGCGACATGAGTGTGAGAAGGAAAAAGCAGTTTCTATAAAAACGAAGCTGGAAACTCAATCAAGGCAAGTGAGTAAAATTTTTGTGGTTGCATTAGGTAAAGGAAGACAATCGCAGTAAAAAGAACAACCAGAAGGACTCGGCACTCAGCTTTCTTTGTAATTTCTAAGGGTTTTGTTGCTCTACTTCATGGAAACTGAATCTGGAAATTGTAGACGATGTGTTTATAAAGGCAGCCTAGGCAACAGGAATATGAAATTACAACCAACTGACACACTTGAAGAACAGAACTTGGCCCAAAATCAAAAAACTGGCAAATAAATGCATTTAAGTTTTAAGTATAAACAAAATGTGTAATGCATATTTACGATTCTCGGATTTAAATGCTGTTTTTTTTTTAAATTAACTGACCAATCTCCAGCCCTGATTGCTTCAGATAAGAGGGTTTCTTCTGTACAATTACAAATGTATTTCTTCAAGTATGCTTCAGAACTAACCACCCAATGCAGGCCGGCATCTTAATGCAACAAGTATACTTTAGGCATCTCTGTCCATCCTAAACTCTGACAGAGAACCCTGTTTCTTCCATTCCCTCTTGGAACCGTGACCTGGCAAGCAGGACTGGCTGTGTAATTTGCAGCGTCCAGGGCAAAATGAACATGTACAATAATTCAAAAATTATTACAAATTTCAAGACAGCAAGAGCAGAGCATTAAATCAAGCATGAGACCCTGTGTGACCACACAGGTCGCATGCCTATGAAGCCACCCTGCTGGCCACACACTCACCGGATCAGGTCTAACATGGCATCCACTGAACTGACTTCAGGGGTGCTGCCTGTCCTGTCAATTTCATTCACTTTCTGGGTGAGGCCAGGCTTGATGCTCACCACCAGCACGATACCTGTGACCAAAGATAGCACCCACAGAGCATTAAAAACCTCCCAGGTCACCTGACACCCCTCGTGCATCCATCTTAGAACTGGTAGGCTTGGTGGTATCGGGGATGGGGACCCTGAGGTCCAGCCAAAATACCAAGCCTCAGCAGCTGCCTTAATTACTTTTCCATCTAAATGAAGCAGAAAGAACTCTTTATGTGGGTTTTTTAAAAATGAAGGGGCTGCATTCCAGAACTGATTCTGGAAACACCTGCTGATGAGAATACTCTTCTTTTTTTTAGCTTATGAGATCGGCCTAGGCAGCCGATGGGGTGAGAATAGTTCATTTTCAAACTCAGGGCGCTCACTCTACATCTTTCTGTAACTTTTACCCACAGATGCTGGTTATTTTTCTGAGGGTCATTCAGAATGAGCCTTATCTTCCTTTCATATCACAAGCCTTCAAATATCTGGAAAGCTGTTGTATAACCCACAAAAGGATTTGGGTTAGGAAGTATTGGTCCATGTGACTCTTAGTGGGTGGAATGAGGACAGGAGTCCCAAGGAGAGAGAGTTCTTCTCGTTGTAAAGAAGACCTGTCTAAACAAAGAGCATCTGAAAGCACCATTTTGGCCTCTGGAGGTGATGGGTTCCTCTTGAGGTGTTCAAGCAGAGGTGGGAAGTTTTAGGAAAGACCAGGTTGTTTGACTGCAGGGGAGTGAAAAAGAAAAGGCCCCACGCCCTTTATCACTCTTCCCAAGGAGAAATGCCAGTCCAAGGTGGGTAGGACTTAAGGATGCTGAATGGGACAGTTTTGCTAATGAGAGGAGCCACTGGGCAATAGAGGGGCCATGAATGGGTGTGGTCCACTCTTCTCTCTCAGGGTTGCAGAAAAAGATATAAGCCCAGCTTTGTTTTTTGTGTTGGCCCCCCTCAGGAACCTCATGAGGAGATGCAGCTTTGGTTTAAGGCAAGGTTCAGGCCCTCCTAGGTCCCCTGGCCTAATACCACTAAAATGTCACCACATCCTCCTCATCTTTTATCAATTCATTAAAGCAGAGCTGCAAGGGTCAAGCTGGCTGCAACATCTGAGTACACATCCCTCCTCTCTTCCCACTCTGGGCGTCCTTCCTCAAGTGTCATACTAGGTCACAAAGGATGGATCATACTTTTTTCACGAAGAGTGCCAAAGGTATAACAGCCATATTCCCTTATTAGAACATTCTCCCTCTTTCAAGTGGAATTTACACTTGGCAAGACTGTTAGCTCTGGGTACTATGTGAAATTTGATATGTACTGAAATGCCATATTTCTGGAAATACTTTATAATTATACTCAAAGCCACTATTATGGACTAATTATCAAGTTTAAAGGTTCTATTAGCTCTTGGCTTCACTTCTTTCTACCCAATGATCCTGATAAGGCACAGAACTGTCATCTTTTCTGTTTCTTACTAAAGACATTAATAAGCAGTCCCATGGCTGAAACTGTCAGTATTATATTGTTCATATAAAAGGTGCTGTGCTGACTTCAAGCCAAAATGCTTCATAGTAGTCGTTTGACAGTTGTACTTTCTGATTTAAAAAAAGTGTGCATTTAAAAAACCCAACTACTTTTAAATGGAAAGTCACAATTATACAGAAAAATAAGGATTCAGAAATAAATCTTACCTAAAATTACAGCAATGACAGTGGTACAGAAATAATATACTACAGCACGCAGACCAATTTTTCCAGATACGTTGGAATCCAGTGCCGCAACACCTGAAAGGGGGGAGAAGTCCAATTATATTACTCAAAAAAAATTTCCAGGACTGGTGGTGATTCAATCCTCGAGGTGTGAAAAAAAAAAGAGCTGAGAGCTGTGTCTGCATCTGCTAGGCCTATCTCACACATTTTGTTTGAATAAATGCAATGCGCAAAAGAACCACTTCAGCATTCCAAAGGCAGAATTAAGAGACTGAAGCCTAGAGGGAGGCAAGCTCCCCTCTGGTCAGTCCCCACCACCTCAGCCCACGGTCAGTGCTGTGTCTTTGGCTCCTCTTGGCGGTGGTCATGAGACAGTAGAAGGAGTCCCCTTGCTGCATCTGCTCTAAGAACTTTATCAAGATTTGTACATTATATCACTCAACATTCTTTTGGGATTCAGTATCAAGGAAAAGTTTACCTTGAAGAACTGAGAAAGTTCTTTCATCACATAATAAAAACCATGTAACTCATGACTGTTTCCCTCTCTGCCTTTTTTTTTGTCAGGAATCTCAGAGTCAACTAAAAAAGTAACTTATGTGTGATTATAAAGTAACATATATGTTCATTGTAATTATCTGAAGAAAAGAAAAAAAAACATAAAGATGAAAACAAAAATCACTTCGTGTCATCAGCCATAGTTAATATTCTAGTGAATTTTATTCCCATATTTTTTTCTCAATTTTTTGTAAACATGGCTGAGATAATTTTATAGTTTTTAATGCTCTCTCTTCTAAATACTTATTATAAGCCTTTTTTTTCCTGTTGTTACAAATTCACCTGCAGATAATTTTAAAGGCTACATAATCTTCTGTTATGTGGCTGTACCATAAGGTATTTAAGCATCTACTTAGTGATGGATCTTCCGACAACCTCACGGCCAAATTCAGTAATAAATCACAGTAATTTTATTATCCATCCTGGCTAGCAAATTTCCTTCTTTTCATGAGTTTTAAATTGCTTTTATGTTTACAACCTTATTCTGTATGGCTTGGATTGTGAGACTCCTTAAAATCCCAGTTTTAAAGAGTTGGGATATAAATAAAAATTTCCAAGGGCACAGGTAATCTAAGAGACTTATGACCACATTGTTAGGTCATCTAGTTACAGATGGTCTTTGGCTGCCAGTAAAATGATTGAATGTTACCTGACTAGAAATGGTTGTATAGAATGCCAAGGATAGCTGGCATACATCCCTTCTTGCTAGAAACCTTTGCTCTCTATCAGAGATGCTCATATAAATGGAGTCAAATGATGCATCTCTCTAAGTGGACTGCTTCTATGTGGGTACAAGGCAGATTGAGAAGCGACCAAGTCATCTTTCAGCAAGCTGTCATTTGGAGGTTTCAGACTACCCTGACCTATTTCCAAAATGAGAATCACAGTTTGAATCAAACAATCACCATAGAAAATGATACTTTGAGGCTTTAACACACATGAGTTGTTCCATAACTGTTTGCAAAACATGAAGTACAGCGTAGCAGGAAAAATGAAGAGGTTGTCGTGAGGCAACCCTAAGAAAAAGGCAGTAAAGCTGCATGCTATCAGCAAGCACAAGTAGCTTTTATGTTCACTTCTCACGTTATAAAAGGCCTATCCATTTTTTTTAAGTGACCAGGGGATTATGCTCCTCAAATATAATCGTATATAGTTGATGTACAGGAAAAGTCTGTAAGGAAGCTATTATGACCATGATGACAGAAAAAGTCATCTCTCACTCTGAACACACCAGTCCTCTGGCTGGTGACTGCTCCTTATGAAGTTAATATTTTGAGAGAAGGGGCTCTGTTGTTAGGGGCTCATTCACCAACCTCCGGAGTAAGATTGTGCAATTATCACATGATGGGCATATTGCAACAATCACATACTAGAATAACCTGGATGATAGATTCTGTTCTCTTTCTTTGGGAGAAAAGAATGTGGTGTGCTGAGCAGACTTTCTTTTCCTAATGTTAAGACAATGAAAAACAATAATTCTGCAAGAAACAATAATAACAAAAAAATCAAGAGACACTGAAGGCTACAACTCAGAAACCAATGAACTATCTCATATTTAGTTTTGGTCTCTTAAAAAAGAGCAAACAATAATGCAAATATATAAACTTGCTAAGTGTATTATTTGATTATAAAATGTTCCTATTCCATTTTTGAGCTCCATACATTATTTTGATAAACAATTATAATAATTATTCATAACAATAATGGTAGGTTTAAAAAATAGAAAATCATCAACTTAACAGAACTCCAAGTAACCTGTACAAACACCTGTATCCCTGACCTAACAGAAGACGTATTTTCAGATACATTGTCCTTTGCTAGATATCCAATTTAAGCATCTCCCAGCCCCTAAGGTGCTTACAAGTGACAGGTTCACAAGGCAGCTGCAGAGCTGTTCTCGGGTATGTGTTTCACCCCCTCTCAGGATTTTCTTTCAGCAGTGAAACAAATTAAATCTATGTGGGTAATTGTTTCCAGCATATGTTAATATGTCTTAATTTGTCTTAATGATCTGGCCATGGGCTGGTGCCTCTGCTTTTATTCCAGGTCCCAGCTGGCAATAAAAGGCTTCATAATAATGAGATTCTTAGTGGAAATATTTTAAACAAATACAGCCCCCCAAAGCAGTCAGCCAGCTCCTTTCTGCTGGAGTACTGCAACTATCTTGTACTTACTTTGAGGAAGAGCTTTGTTCCCCGTTTCTCAAACCTACCTAGGTTCTACATTTCTCTTGGATGTATCAGAAATGTATTCAAATCAACAGTCATACTTCTCCACATCTCTAGAGTTACCCTTCTACCTTTCTAGCCACCACTGATTGGGGCAGAGTTAGCACTCAAATCCAGGTTCTCGACGATTTATAACACTATGTGGCGGGGGTGGGGGGGGGGGACCGGTGGCGACAGCCATAAAGGGAGGAAACATATGCAGGGAAACCGCCTAATATTTAAAAAGCTTTATAATAGGAACATTACTGAACTTAACATGAATATGCAATGGACGGATGGATGGTCTAAACACCCCACCTGCCAGTAATAATGATGGTCATTATAATAAAAATGGAAATGACAGTAGACACCGTGTATTGAGCAATGACTGCATGTTAAGTGCATCATCTCCTTTTATACTTACTAAACCCCATGAGGTAGGCATTATTACTCCCATTTTACAGAGAAGGCTGTGGCTCAGAAAGGCTAAGTAACATGCCACGGTCCTACAGCTGGTGAGTGGTAGAGCTGGATTCCAACCCAGGTGTGACCCCAAGGGCCAGATCTTAACCATTATGTCATACTGGGTCTATCCATGTGCTACAAAATTCTAGACCAGCGCTGCCCAGTAGAACTTCCTGTGATGGAAATGTTCTGTCTGTGCCGTCCATTGCAGTAGCCACCAGCTATACGTGGCGAGTGAGCACTTAAAATGTGGCTAGTGTGACTGAGGAACTGAATTTTAAAAAAATTTATTTATTTATTGGCAGCATTGGGTCTTTGTTACTGCACGCAGGCCTTCTCTAGTCGTGGTGAGTGGGAGCTACTCTTCGTTGCGGTGCGCAGGCTTCTCATTGCTGTGGCCTCTCTTGTTGCAGGGCACCGTCTCTAGGCGTGCGTGCTTCAGTAGTTGTGGTTCACCAGCTCTAGAGCACAGGCTCAGCAGTTGTGGCGCAGGGGCTTAGTAGCTCCACAGCATGTGGGATCTTCCCGGACCAGGGCTCAAATCCATGTCCCCTGCATTGGCAGGTGGCTTCTTAACCACCGCGCCACCAGGGAGGCCCTGAGGAACTGAGTTTAAATTTTGCTTAATTTTAATCTCAATTTAAATAGCCACAAGTGGCTAACGGCTACCATACTGGACATCAGCATAATCTCTAGACCTTACCAGAGTGTCCAGCATTTAGTGGGTGCTCAACAATGTTGAATGAACAAACTCAAGCTTAACTTCATTACAAATTTCAGTGCAACCCCTACCTTGATAGCACAGGGGCAGGGGAGAGGATGACCACAAACCAGTTAAGCCATCGTCTCCTGGGTGTGCTTTCCCATCGTCATGACGACCACAGTGCTCTAAGGCCTGAGGCTTATTCTATTCTGGATCCTCAGGGTATTAAATAAGGTGCTCTATGAATTTTATACTGATGCTCTCTATGTGACAGAAAAAGCTGCACTTCTTATGGGTAGTCCTCTCCTTACGAAGGGAGCCCATTTCAAAGATCCACTCCTGTGTCAGAGATTAGGAACTTGGCAGGTTACCTCCTTAGAAACCACTCATACCGGGCAGTTTGGATGGTTCCCAGAGCAGCCAACAAAAACACCTTTCACCCATAACAGACCTCCATGTGAGAACATATGTAGCATCTTAGTGCTTTTCCACCTTTTTTTTTTTTCATTATTGTGTGCTCCACCCTACTTGCCCCTCCTGAACTTTTAGATATTTTTTCCTCATCGCCACCCCATGAAATTTTAATACCGTAAACTATTCACCTGTTCATGAATTAACTGTATATATACGCTCTTTACATGAGAAGAGTAATTCCCCCTCCCTCCTCCCCAAGAACCAGCTTTTGCTGCCTTAAGGACATATTGCTCCTGTTGAGAACGTGTGGTCTAGCTCGATGGATGTTGTCCTGTGAAGGGTAACTTAATCCAGACCTTGGACTCTGAAGATAGCACCTCTCCATCAGATCCTCAGTCACACCAGCCACATTTCAAGTGCTCACTTGTCACATGTAGCTAGTGGCTACTGCAATGGGCAGCACACATGGAGAACATTCCCATCATCACAGGAAGGTCTGCTGGGCAGCACTGGACTCGATTTTGTAGCACTTGCACGGAGCCAGTATGACATAGTGGTTAAGAATATGGTCCCCTTGACACAGGAGAACTGGGAGCTATTTACTGGGTACAGAGTTTCAGTATGCAAGATGAGTTCAGCGCTGGGGGGTGGTGATGCTTATGCAACAATGTGAATGTACTTAATGCCATTGAATTATACATTTAAAGATGATGGTAAATTTTATGTTATGTGTATTTTACCACAATTAAAAATAATTAAAAATTTAAAAACCTTTTAAAATTAAAAATAGAAAAGAAAAAAATATGGCCCCCTTCACTTACTGCAGGAGAGGTCAGATGGTGGGCCCACCTTAGTCCCCCATACGTGAAATATCACTGTTTTATCCTGGGGTTTTACTCTAAAGAGCCTCCTGAATTCCTTGCTTTCAGGCCATGCTTCATGCCTGGTGAAGTCTAGAGGACCGCCTCTCCTTATAGTCCACTCCCAGATCTCAATTCTGGGAGCTACACCTCACAGATGAGAGGGGACTGCACACTAATATGCTGCAAAGCAGGTGCGACAAGATCTGCATAAAATCAAAGGTAAGTGTTTGAAAATGTTTAAAGCAAATGTCTGCTGAATGTAATAACAAAAAATAGGGCCAGTGTTTTTTGTCTTTGTTTTTTATAACTTTTTCTAGCAATTCGTTTCTATTACAGTTTACAAAGATTATTGATCCGTGCAGATTGGAAATTTAAAAAACTGGATCTTTCCCACCCACTTTAAAAACTGGATGCTCTGTAAAGCACTGGTGCAGAGAACAAGTACCATGGGCTTTCAGAGGAGCCAGAGGTGTCACCAGAGTGAGGTGACCAGGAGCAACTTGTAGCAGGTAGCATCCAAATTGGGTAGAAAAAGATGAGCAGGATTCTGACAAAGATTCTTTGCTTGGTCACACTTTAGTCAGGCTTCTGAACCTTCTCTTAGGCCGTCTGTATACTTCCTTGCAAAATACAGTTTTAGCAGGAACCCTGCTAAGTCATTTTAGCCAGAACCCCCTACCCTTGATATCTGATCACCCTAGATATCTGATCACGTTCCTTATCCTCTACCATCTCCGAGATGATGTCTGATTACTTTGGCATGTCTTCAACATGAATCTGGTTGGGTTGGTTTAGCCAGAATCGCCCTCACCCCCGGTGTTTTCTCTAAATAATTGTCCATCCACGGACCCCCACCTAATCCTTGGCTATAAATTCCCACTTGTCCATGCTCAGAGCTGAGCCCAACGTTTCTCCCCCACTGCAAAATCCCATTGCAGTGGTCCCTACACCTGACTTTATGGTCCTAGGTAAAGTCTGCCTTACCATCTTTAACAGGTATCATGGAATTTTTTTCTTTAACAAATCCAGTTACCACTAAGTCCAGGATTGTCCTTTAAAACCAGGGATAATTTTGAGGCTGAGCTGTGACCTAGAAACAGAGATAAAATCCAAGGTAGTCCTGGAACTTAGGGGCACCTGCTCGCTCTTTAAGAAACGACACTTGTTATTTCACCTCCGGAGGAGGCTTGGATGAGCTGGGGTGCTGGCTCCGGACCAAAGCAGTAACAATCCATTAGAATTTTTTATAAAAACACTGCAAAGGAAGAAGTTGCCATGTGCTAAACAGTAGCATGTTTTAAAAATAAACACCCGAGGGCAAAAGACTCCTCTGAGAGCTCTCTGATTAAGCTACCACCCACTGGAGAACAAAATTTCGTGACAATCTCTCTCCACCTTGCCATTAAGGTGTCAGAATTAACTGTTATTGGAAGTTTTTTTGGTCTGGCATTTGATGGTGCTCCACAATTGTCAATGGACACATCATTCAAGAAACTCATTGTTGCCCTGGGGCATCCCCTCATCCAGATGACCCCTGTCTCCCCATCACCAGCAGAGAGGGAAACACGCATAGGCTTCGTTGGGACACCGTGGGTTCACAGCCTAGCCTTCTCCCAGGCCCAGTTTCCCTATCTATGAAGTGGTGGTTTTAAATGCCCCTACCTTCTAAAAGGTAACTGTGAGGAGGCGAGTGAACAAACCCATCTTGTACACCTGTTGTGAGGGTTAGAGACGATCTCTACAGCATGCCTAGAACCTGAAGTTTACCCGGTCAATACCCTCCATTATTACTGAATGAAATGATCAACATGAAGTGTGTCACTGAGCACACGGAAGGCACGTCACAAGTGTTAACTCGTTCCTTCCCTTACTGCTTCCATGATCCTTCCACATTCCTTCATCACGTGGCCACTACAGGGATCTTTTTAAAACATAAATCAGGCCATTTCACATGCAGGTGTACGCCTCTAATGGCACTCAAGGTAACATACAAAATCTATGTATGGCTGTCTGCCCCCAGCACCCCTTCCCAGGCTCTGGTCCCCAGGAAGCAGAAGGTTCCAGAATGGAGCTCAAGACTCTGCATCAGTCTCAAGTGCTGCTCTTATGATCTGTGTAATCTTGGAAAAGTGGTTTAATCTCTCTTCAACCTCCTGTTTCCTCCTCTCTAAAGACAGAGAGGTAAGGTCCCACTTACTTTCATTGAGTTGCTATGAGGATAAAGAAATAAGTTCATTCCCCAGAGAAAACAAGGCTGGATATGCTCTCACTTTGTTGATCCAGGGCAGCCTGGATGAATACCCCTGGCATGTTAAAAGGGCGAAAAGAGAAAAGGTAGAGGGCAGCATGCAAAATACATTTCTCTGCACACTTCACCTATGACATCTATTTTCCTTAGAGACATTAATACAACGAACTCCCTTAAAATAGGTTCTACCACCAAAATAAACTGGTCCCCAGCAAAACAAACTAAAGGCTCTCACTTGCAGCCCTTGTCAGCAGGTCCACATTTGATGTTCAAAACATTTGTCAAGAAGCAATGGGCTGGTCTCCTGGTTCTTCAGCAACCCAGGAGCTGTTTTAACTTTTTTTTTTTTTTTTTTTTTTAACACCATAGAGGACAGTGGTATTTGTAGTTGGGCCAATTTCTCAGAAGACTCAATGAGCTGTTATAGGCGGCTTCTTGTTCAATAAGCATTAAACACACCTCAGAGGATCTAAGGAGCTTAGCCACTCTCTTCAAAGTCCATGCTTTGACATCAGGATAGCTAACGGCTCAGTGAGACTTTTCTGGCTTTCTACCACAACCTAATTATTACCGAGCTCTCTCTCCTTACCTTACAAAATTGGTAGCTCAGGCCTTTGGGGAGAAGCTGCTTGTATGCTAGGTAACTTAACACTAGTGGCAGAACAAGCCTTTTCCTATTGTTTTCATTGCCACAGTGAATGCATTGTGTCAACTCACCTGTGTGGGCTTGATTCTAATATTGGCCCTGTAGCTTCTGATGCCAATGTTGGGACTGTCTAGAAACCTCTGATGGTGTCAGACAAAAAAAGAGTAAATTAAAAAATCAGATAGCTCTTTCAGTGCACCATGACATAGTAGTATCGTTACCCCTATTTCACAGTTGAGGACGTGTTAACTAACTTGCTCAAGGTTTCACAGCTAGTACATGTCAGAGCCAGGATCCAAACCCAGGCAGTCTGGCTCTTAACCACTAGACTCTCCGGTCCCTCTGTGACGGATACTGACAAAGATTCTTTGCTTGACCACACTTTAGTTAGGCTCCTGGACCTTCTAGCCCTGACTGTGCACTACACTGTAAAATCTAGTTTGAGCAAGAACCCTGCTAAATCAGTTTAACCAAAACCCCCGACCCTCAATATGTGATCACTCTCCATGCTTAATCAGGTTCCTCCGTCTCCACCAGCCCCCAGGTGACATCTGATTACCCTGGCCTGTCTTCAGCAAGAATCCTGTTAGATCAGTTTAGCCAGAATCCCCCTTACCCCTGACGTTTCCTCAGTAATTTTCCACCCACGGATCCCACTCCTCAGTTCCTTGTCTATCAATTCCCACTGGCTCATGCTGTATTCATTTGGAGTTGAACCCACTCTCTTTCCTGCACTGCAAAATCCCAGTGTACCTCTACCTGCTGTGACAGTCTGAAATAAAGTCTGCCTTACCATCTTTGAGTGTCACTCGATTTTCTTTTAAACAATACTTCCCCACCTGAAGCCTGTTCAGGGTGTTCCTTTGGAGAGAATGGCACAGGTGGGAGTCACTGCTCTAGCTTGCTCCCCCAGGCCTACAGGCTTATGTCCAGACTCCCCCAGGAAGGCACACAAACCCCGTGAAGCCATGCCCTCACCCTTCCACTCCCATGCTTCCTCCCCAGGTTTGCAGCATTCCCAAGTCTCACTGTCCTCCCAAGATGCCATGCCTTCTGCTATTTTCTTTTGCCTGGAATGCCTGCCTGACTTCATTAGCTTCCTATCTCTTCTTCAAAACTCCACCCAATGTTTCCTCCCATGTTCTCATTCCCACAAAGCATTTACCACACAGCACTGCAATGCAGTCTCCCTTTCTTGAGGGACAGGACTTCTCTTGATATTATATCTTGTGTGCCCAGCACAGAGCCTGGGAAATCAAAGATGAAATGAATGAATGAATGTAGTCTCCCAGACCCATGTATTCCACAAAGAGGGTTCCTTAGAATCCTCACATGATCTCTCACTCAATTTTTCTTTTTTTAACAGGAGAAAAGTATACACTTTTATTTCACACAAGTTCTACATGACATAGAAGCCCTCAGAAAGAATGAAGTCTCAAAGAAATGGCAAAACCTACTTGCTTTTATGTTAGATTGACAAAGAGAGGCAATTGTGGAAAAGTGACTAAACTATATAAGGCTCACTCCATTTTTTTAATTTATTTTTTTAAAGAAACAAAACCAGCTTAACTCAGTTGAACAGAGCTGTGAACCAGCCTAGTACTGGCTAAGACAGAGGAAAGCTCATTTATGGTGAAGTCTCTGGGCTTCACTATGTCAGAGACTGAAGCAGTGAATATTTATCTTTTGCCATTTTTCTCTTTATTACTGTGGCCAAGTGGCACATTCATTATGGGAACTCCATTCCTTATGTACACAATGTACCCCTTCCTTCTTCGGAGAAAACACATTGTAGAAATCCAATTAACATAATAAGTCCTCTGGCTTCAATAGCTGTGTTCTAATGCAACAAAAATTTCTTGCTGGTCTTAGGGAAATGTTTAATTCATGTGTGCAAAACTGTTTAGGCCATCTTATTTTCTTGGTTCCCAAACAAGACTGGGAAAAGAGAAAGGAGGCACTTCTTGAAATGCAGCCAGAGTCCAGTGGTTCCAGATGGTGCAAATGAGGTAAGATGTTCATTCTCAGCCTGTGTGACTTTAAGCTCCAGCAGTAAGTTTTAAATTTATAATCCATCTTGAAGTGGCAATTTTCATAGAGACTCAACTATATAAAAAAAACCCACCAATGTTTCAAGATAAGCATGCTTACTTTCCCCCATAGCTGAAGTTGACGTTGGATGCTCTTAGCTACCTAACAGCAAGCTGTACAACCACGTGATATGTGCATCTTCAACTCTTATACCTTCTTGCCAACAAGGGGACTCATGGACCTGACCAGCAGAAGACCTGGGGTCCATGACCAGGCGATGGCAGGAACTTCAGCCCCTCACAGGGTTAGTTTGTTTTCACACAGTTAAGCAGTGTTTGTTGAATTAAACTGAACCTGTTTCAGGGAGGTACATGGCATGATTCTTTCCACTGGAGGATGTGGGATGGCTTCCTGGCACATAGTGGCTTCTGAGTAAATGAATAGGTATCCTTAAAAAAAAAAGCCCTCTCTTATTTTGGTGACCATTTCAAAAGTTCAATCACTACGTTGTAAATATAAAACATAATACTGTACATCAGTTATACCTAAGTTTAAATAAAGTGTACTTTTATCATTAAAAAAAAAAATGCCCTCCCCAGCCTGAAGGATTCAAGTGTATCATCACCTGCAAAGTCTGAATTTAAAAACAGAGGTCTCCAAATACCTTGAGATGACACTTCATCTGCTGCATCCTCCATTCTTCAGTGTCTCCTCAGGGTATTCACACCCATTGCTTGGTATGAGTAGCATTTGCTTGGTATGTTGGTTTGTCACTCAGATTCCATCTCAATTAGACTGTATCTTGAAAGTTAGAATCTGGTCTTAAATTTATCTCGCCAGAGGTCAGCTGCCAGCTGGCATCCTATTTTTTTTTTTTTAATAAATAAACATTTTATTGGCAACTCAGTCAGGCCCAATCATTTACATATTATCTATTGCTGCCCTTCTGTGATAACCAGTTGGAGAGCTGGGCAGGGACTGCATGGCTCAAAAGCCTAAGATAGTCTCTTTTTTTCTTTGTAAAGGGCTTTACAAAAAAAAGCTTTCAGATCCCTGCTTGAAAGGAAACCTACTCACACATATAGTCTAATAAATACTGTTTATATCTAAGCCTTAATAAATACTGCCTCTTGTTTAATAAACTACTGTTTGTATCAAAGTCTTGGTTAAATCAGTAATGGAAAACCTTTGCCCCTAGAGGTGAAATCAAATGGTGTTATTCCAGCTTCTGCATCAGGGGACTAAGACAGCATCCTAGAAAGATGCTCAGGGAATCTCTCGGAGCAGGAGCTGAGGAGCTGTTCCGTTCCTGTGCTGGAGGCTCCAGTCATTATAATTTAGATATCAAAGAAAATGTGACCTGAGTTCAAACTCACTGGCTGATAAGACCTGGGCCAGGATTTTCCAGAGCCACAATTCTCAGGCATGTTCATAAGCCATTTCCCCTGCTATTTCCCTGGTGGTGTGATGTAAATACAGCTTACAGACCCTAATGTTAGCAGGGCCTAAGCACAGATATTCTGCATGTGGCACGAGTCCCGCAGGACGTACGTTAAGGGTAGGATTCTGTTAGCGCCTACATTATCCACCTCTGAAAATGCCTTGAGATTACATCTATTGTGCCTTCTCTCTCTTTTTTCTGTTTTAAAGCAAATTCCAGACATTATGTTATTTCATGCCTACATAATTCCACAAGCTTTTCATAAAAGAACATTTTCTTACATAACTAAATGCCGTTGTCACTGCTAACAAAATTATCAACGATTTCTTGATAGCATCTTGTAACCAGTGTATATTCAAATTTCCCTGAATAATGTGACATCTGGTCCTCATCATCATGGGAAGAGAGATTCTTCCTGTTTAAATAAATAGCTATAAAGTAAGTATTTTTACGTCAGCAGAGGCTTTAATGGCAGAGGTTTTGTTCCTATTTGTGAATTTAGCAAAATTATGCATGAGCACAGATTATTAGTCTTGGGTCTCAGTTTTGCTGTGTCTCTACCACTAATTTCTGTACCCTTAGGGCACTCACTCAACTCTTGCCTGCTTCCAACATGGATTCTCCTTTGTTCTAATAAATGTATAAAATAAGCTCTTGATGTGCTGGATTTATAAAGGCTTTTGAAACTTGAAAACTGCTCTTCCTGTGTATTTTCCACAGCCATCTTCTGCTTTACCCTCCTGGTTCTGTGGGGAGACTGAGGACCAATGCAGGGTTTGGGGGAAGGACCACACACCAGGTAAAATGGTGCTGAGCTGCAGGGACAGGGAGCAGAGGTGGGGAGGAGAGGGGCAGGGAAGCTACCAGACAGAAGGCTGGAGGGGCACAGCAGAATCCATCCCACTTTCTTTACCTTTTTTTTTTTTTTTTTTATAAATTTATTTTATTTATTAGCTGCGTTGGGTCTTCGTTGCTGCACACAGGCTTTCTCTAGTTGCTGAGAGCGGGGGCTACTCTTCATGTGGTACGCAGGCTCCTCATTGTAGTGGCTTCTCTTGTGTAGCACGGGCCCTAGGCACGTAGGCTTCAATAATTGAGGCACATGGGCTCAGTAGTTGTGGCTCACGGGCTCTAGAGCACAGGCTCGATAGTTGTGGCGCACGGGCTTAGTTGCTCCGTGGCATGTGGAATCTTCCCAGAGCAGGGCTCGAACCCGTGTCCCCGGCATTGGCAGGCAGATTCTTAACCATGGCGCCACCTAGGAAGTCCCATCCCACTTTCTTTTTAAAGAAGGCAAGAGGGTGGGAGGGAGGGAGGAGGGGGGAGGGAAGGAAAGGGAGGAAGGGAAGGAAGGGAAGGATGCAATAAAATACAAAATAAACCAAACAAAAATAATGTGTGTTTGCCTTGAAAATGTAAAGAAAGCTCAGTGAATCACTTTTTCTTAGTATCTGGATCTAATCATTGTTAGCCATTTGGTTTTGATCCCAACTTTTAAAAATGTATATAAATTTTAATAAAATTTGGATTGTACACAATACCTTGTTGTCTAACTTTTTTATATATATTTATTTATTTGGTTGTTCCAGGTCTTAGTTGCAGCAGGTGGGCTCCTTAGTTGCGACATGTAGGCTCCTTAGTTGCAGCATGTGACCCCTTAGTTGCAGCATGCATGTGGGATCTAGTTCCCTGACCAGGGATCAAACCCAGGCCCCCTGCACTGGGAGCTTGGAGTCTTATCTACTGTGCCACCAGGGAAGTCCCTTGTTGTCTAATTTGTTTTATCCTCCTACTTTATATTATATTAGGAACATTTCCACCTTCAATAAATATGTTTCCAAAACAAAGTGTTTAATATTTGGTATAGAATCCTAGCTTATGGGTATAACATACATTTATATTGCTTATAATTTATCACCATTATAAAAGAAAAAATGTTACCATGAACATCCTTGTGAAACAGAAGGGAAGGGAGCAGGACACAACCTTTGAAAGAATGACACAGCCCGCGGACATGACATAAACTGATCAGAACCAAATGGGTCCAAGATGGCGGACAAGTTGACTTCCACTAGACCTTGAGCCTCAGTCTACGCTCACTGTAACGCATCAGCAAGCTAAATGACACACCCACAGGTGCCATGACAGTTCTTGGGCAGACCATAAGGATCCAAAAGTGGGCAGTGGCCCAATTCCTGGAAATCCCCACCCTTTCCCCAAAATAGCTGGAATACGCCTCCCACTCATTAGCCTATGAAATTACCCACCCCTATAACAACTGACAACCCCATATCCTGGTGCCTTTCTCACCTGAGATAGTTCACACTCTGTCTGTGGAGTGTGTTTCTCTCTAAATAAATCCACTTCTTACCTATCACTTTGTCTCTCACTGAATTCTTTCTACAATGAGACATCAAGAACCAAGCTTTAGTAAGTCCAGACACCAGGTGAGTGATTCTAAATTAAAAGACAATGGGTTCAAGTACCAATCAGGGTTTTGGCTGGGTTTGAGTCCCAATCTGAGGTGCACAGTTTCACTTGTACCTAAATCTTTGAACATATCTCTGATTATTTCTTTATGGTAAATTCATCAAAGTAAAAATACTAAGTGGAAAGATGAGAACGTGTTCCTAACTGTCCCCAGAAAGTTTGTTCCAATTATATAGTAACTGAAAGTGAATGAATGAGCCCATTTTCCCATAACCTTGCCTTAGTATTATTATTATTTTTTCCTTCTAATCTGACAATTTAAAACACGAATATAGCATCACTGTTTCCATTCTGCTTTGTTCATGTCCCTTGAATCATTGACCGTTTTATCACTTTATGTCAAAAGAATGGGTAGTGGTTCTGCTTTCTAACTCCTGTTTAACTGCTGGGGATTTGGTGAAGGAAAATTGTAGAAATTTCCAAACCGGGCTACACCTTCAAAAAGCAGCTAGGCTATGTGAATGGAATGCTGAGGGTTGCAAATGATTTTCTTAGATTATTTGCAAGGCTGAGTTAGCATCCAAAACAGCCAGACTGCAAAAATCTCACTAGTTATTGAACACCAAGAGCAGTACATACTCCAAACATCCTACAACTAGTATATGCATACATGTATTATTACCTTTTCTTCTAAAACCTGGTTTACTGCATGAGTTTTGGATTTACTGCCTAATCTGGATCAACTTTCCATACCTTCCTCCACAGACATAAGTATCAATCACTAAGTAGTTTATGAACCTTGTACAACTGCATGCAAAATACAGTATATATGCACAACTGTGAACACTTCTCTTGGGAGAGAGTCCAAAGCTTTCATCATGTTCTCAAAGGAGCCTAAGAAAAGATTAAGACTCTTTGATATGGAGAAAATTCCAAGGGGTTGTAATGGCAATGCCTACAGGTGATGGCAGGTAATGTAAATGAGTGACGTAGATGAGGTATTAGGTAATAGGGAGTGGTGGGCACTATGGAATCCTCAAATGCATTTGCTCCAAGTAAACAGAGTTGCTGTTTCTCAGCTCCAAACCACTGTTGCTGTGTGGGAACACAGCACCAGTGTTTCCTGATCTTATTTTTTTTTTCCAGAGGAAGCCAGAAACCTCGATGCTTACATGAAGTCTTCCAAATTTTAAATGTTCACAATCATTTCAACAAATAAACATCATATGGTACAAGTGACTGGTCTGCTGATTTGGCCCTCTGGCTACAGGGCCTAAAAGAAGCCAGTCATTTCAAAACATAATTGTACTCTCTTTAAATCTGTAAAATAAGTCAAGAACACCAACTCCCAAGGGACTCTAGTTTGATTGGCGTTTGGCACTTCATAAGCTCAATGGCCAAATCCACAGCTCAGGCAATGCAGTTGCTGAATATAGAAGATCCTGACAATGTCCACATAGACTATTCTATGTAGACTCTACATAGATCAGTGCTAGGTCTCTTTAGTGGCAGTAGAGAAAGATGTTCTAGAAGAGGGCATACCAAGAACCCTAACTGCCTGGTTGTACAAAACCTTGATTTTCAATCTGGCAACACTAGTGATCACCACATTTTACCTACTGCCAGAATGAAGATAAGGACAAGAAACTATGGAATGCACAGAAAAGCTTGCCATATCCAGACAAATGACATTTTCGTAAACAAAAACAAAATTAACCTCTATCTACATAAGGGTGCTTGTTCTTTAAAGAGACCCTGCAATATAATGATCTTACAAGGAAAAAAAATCATTTCCAAATTCAATTGCTTCACAAGTTCAGATTTAAGAAAACCAAGTTTTTAAAATATGGTGCCAACCCATCATTAAACCTTTCCCACAGCATGTGACTGCTGGTCCTCTGGGCAAATTTCCAGGGCAAGTATGTAGCAAGTTTTAAGTTCTGTGGAGGAGTGGAAGTGAGTGAGGAGAGGGGACAGAGGACTCTACAGGCTGCCGCTGACAGGGTATGGGGCAGGACGGATGCAGCTGAGAAATTAATGAGTAAACTACTGAAAGCATGATCAAAACTGACAAGCACATTTTCCCTGAGGACACTGGCTGACAGCTCATTGACCAAATATGTCTTTTTCCCTCTTTCTCATAAGACATTATACGGCTGGTCAAATCAAGATCTGAGCTGTGATGGACAGTGCTGCAGGCAGAGCAATGCCACTAAGCAATGCCACTTTGTGAATAATGACATATTTCACCCAAGCAAATAGACACTTTCCAAGTGAGGGTGTTTTGTGTGTGTGTGTGTGTGTGTGTGTGTGTGTGTGTGTGTGTGTGTTGCATCCAGATGCATTTAGATTTTTTTCCTTAAAAAGAAAAGAACAACTCAGGTGATGGGACGGCTCCTTAAATAATCATAGAAAACATCAGGTTTTTCAAGGTACCTGTAATCATGCTGGATATGATTAATGGTAAGACGATGAGTTTCAGCATTCGCATTAGAATTTCTCCAGGAAAGGAAAAGTAGAATTTCTCCAGGTTAGAGAGCTTGCTGTATTCTCGAACCAAGACTCCCATGGTAATCCCTAAGAAAAACAAGGATTGGAAAGAAGAAAGGAACAATATTGAGTTCTTCTGTATGAATCTCTATGGAAAAATAGCCCCCTGTGCAAATTTTAGTGGCAAGAAAAACAATTTTGATGATCTCCCATGAGTCTGTAAATGTCAGTCTTAAAAAAACAAATCACATTTTAAAACGTAATGAGTAAAAGTGCACGTTATTCAATAAATCTGTAAAAAGTATAGTTCATGTGAAAGCTTTTTTCTTTTCTTCCCCTTCAATTATATTTACTATCATGACAAAACATCAAAGACTACTGTGAGAAGGAAAAAAAGTTCATCTTAGTCAACCCAATATAACTATTATTTTTATGCACCACTTTTATACTACCTATATTTTACATATTTTATAGTTTACATAACAGCTCGTATTTTTCTCAGTCTTTTAATAATAATTTTAGTTATACTGTTTTCTCTTTTAATTGAAGTATAGTTGATTTACAATGTTGTGTTAGTTTCAGATGTACAGCACAGTGATTCAGTTATACATAGACATATATATATTCTTTTTCAGATTCTTTTCCCATATAGGTGATTACATGATAGAGTATAATTTCCTGTGCTATACAGTAGGTCATTGTTGGTTATCTATATATAGCTGGGAAAATGTTCAATATCAAGAAACATACATTCTCTGAAAGCCTGCCTTAATAAGACTTCTATATGAACTTCACTTGTGATGACTCTGACAACTAAAAAAAAATCACAAATTTTATCAATCAATATTTCTTCTTTATCCTCTTCCAAATAGGCTCTAATGACATCTAATTGCCCTACTCCACCCCATCCCCATGAACCCTCACTCCCTACTACCTTTTATTAACCAAGAAAGAAAATGAATTGGGATGTCACACATCTTTTTTTCTCTTCATCAACCTCTGATGGATGACATACATGCTAATGGCAGTAAAATGACTGGAGGGAAGGAAGATTCAAGGAGCATATCACTGGATATGTTAATTCACAAATTCAAATAATTAGTATGTGAAAATTTAGAGTTATTTGGGTACAGTTAAGAACTCTAGGGCAAATGAAAAGAGATGTGAATTATAATCAATACTAGAGTTTTCATTTCAATTCTGGTATACTTTGGTATACTTCTCATGCCCATTAGTAGACCAGATATATAAACTTCACAAGACAGATCTGTGTAGTAACCTTATCTTTAGCTTACTTTTATTTTCCTACATATTCCACCTTTGCTTGATCTCTTTATTTTGTGCATTCATTACTGAATGTATTTCTGATCAGCCATTTAAAATTATTTTTGGAACAAACATATACATGTAAACATTTCTCAAATTGCAGCCAAAGCAAACAAAAACGCCTCTCTGTTATCAATCCTATTTGGCACAGATTTCAAAACTCAGTGTTAGAGACTCCTGAATGGTTAAAGACACAAAGGATTCAAAACATTTTAAGCAAATTTAAAAAGCATGTTGTGCTCACTTCTTACTTAATAAATTGCCTATGTTCAGCTGTTATATATGGAACATAACTATATTGTGCTGTAAGGATGCTCTGTAATGCTCAGTGCCTTAAACAAACAAACAAACAAACAGACATTCTCTCTCATACTATTTAGGTTGCTTCAAGTAAACTTTTGGCTTGTATGTCAAAGAAAGCTCTGTATGTAAAAATAAAGGAGATGTGTCTGTGCTTAAAACCCAGCCACAAAAGCACTCTGTTAAGTAGCAAAAGAACCCACATGCTCCAGTCTTAGGGTTTACATTACCAATGATTAACTGTGCCTCT
Organism: Hippopotamus amphibius kiboko; assembly: GCF_030028045.1. Taxonomy (NCBI): domain Eukaryota; kingdom Metazoa; phylum Chordata; class Mammalia; order Artiodactyla; family Hippopotamidae; genus Hippopotamus; species Hippopotamus amphibius. The sequence continues at coordinate 97,461,333 of NC_080187.1, forward strand.
AATCATCTCCACCCCAAATGAATGCAGGGTGTTTAGAAAGAAATATACTTGCTATTTTTCAGCCTTTAACCAGATACGGGTTGTTACAGGAGAGATAAAAAGAGTCACCACAAGGAATCATTTAAAAGCAGTCAAAGGTGACAAGCACTGTGAATAGGTTACTGTATTTAGTAATGAAAGCTTTCTATCATGCCTGTTCTTGAAGTTGAGTATCACGAATTACAATCCGATATTTTCCAACAAAGACCTGGAAAAGCAGTAGGGAGATTCACCGTGGGCCAGAGCTGTCATCCTGGGACCCTCAAGAACAAGAAGCAGCTGGTGAATGACCTCAGCCAGGACTCACACTTGTGAATAGGTGTGCTTTATCTTGCTCTCAAACACGTTTGGAAAAACGAGATGCAGGCAAAGGAAAAAATCACTGGAAGATTTGCCAGGTTCCAAGATGAGGTCAGGATTTCACAGGGCACAGTCCTTCCCTGCCCTTTTCCAGAGTCAGAACCTTGGACTGGGTTAAGGAACATGGAGAGGTCTCCATAGCCAAAGACTGCTGGGAATAAGTGCCTGCCTGGGGGTGCACAGACCAGACGCACGTGGTAGGGCCACTCCCAGAACTAGGGAAGGTGAAGATCAAGAACCTCCCTCAATGGTATAGCTCTACGAAGGTCTTCAGCAGGGCTGACAAGTAAGCCCAAAGGTAAAAACTGTTACCTAGAGCTCTGTAGCCCTCTTAATTACCAGGAACTCATTCTTGGCTGCCTTCTTCCACACAGGCAGGAAGATCCCAAGCAGGTACTGACACAGCTTGGGAAGAACATGGTGTCAGAGGAGGAGGCTCGAGTTCTGGTTCCAACACTTACAAGCTGCATAACTTGGGCCATGACTTTAACTTCTCCTGTTGTCAAGTGGTGGGATAGGAGGTGGGGCAAAGAGGTTGAATTAGATGTCTTCAGAGGTTCCTTCTGTGGCCCAAGACGCTGTGATTGTCTCTTAGCCTCGGTGTCCTCAACTTTAAAATGGAATCGTAAAACAAGCTCATTAGCACCTGGAGAGCTCAATGTGCTTTCTCCAGTTTTTATGTGAAATGTAAATATATTGGTAAAACGGAAGGGAGAAACTAGGGAGGAAAACAATTAAGACCGCAGCTAGAGACTTCTTCAAGTTCAAAAACTTAACCTTAAAAGAGAAGATACACAGCATGTCATCTCTTCATGCCCATCTTGTCTCAAACAACAGTTGCCAGTCCAGTAGCCCTATTTTGGAGGTAATGGGGTGATTTTTTTTTTCCTGCAAAGTTTATAAAAAATTATTGTTCATGAAATAATTCTGGAGACCAAAATAAAAGAAAAAAGTCACAATTAATTACGCCAACCTATCCACTCCTTTCCCCTCGCTATCTTCCAGGTCCTATCCAGTCTTTGTTCTTAGGCACACGTGTTTTTTCTAGTTATAAAAATTAACCCGGTGATAGCAGCTGAACTGCATTCGATTCAGATTTATGAAAACAGCATTGTTCTTGTTTTAGGGTATCTGCAGAAGAGAGATTAAAATCTTCTGTGGTTTTTAATCAAAGCCCCAGAACAGTTCTCTGGTATACAGATTGAATTTATCTTGATTAAATAAGAATTATTAGCAAAGGAAAACATATTTTTAATTATCACTGAAACAGTTATCTAGCCATGCCATCATGCGATGCACTATTTTAAGAACTAGATTAAGCCCCTCAGGAGCTAATCTAAGATGAACGCTGATAACCAGAAAATAAAAAGTATGGAATGAATAATGTTATTAACAAATGACTATGTGTATAGACTCAATATATGGGAGGATGCTTTCTCTATCCGATCCTTCCACTGAAATATACCTGTCCCTTTTCCTCATCTTTTTCTTTGGAGCTGAGTAGCTTCACCAATGTAAGCTCCTTACATGAACTTTGGCTCAAAAAACCAGATGCCTCTGTGTCTGTAAAACTTTCATTTTTAAGCCCTTAAAAATATACTCACTGCACAAGCAATATTATAGCAGCTCTACTGGAAATCAAAAGTGTTAAAATTCACCCACAATCTCATCAACTCAGGTATATGTAAAGTAAAATTGTTTTCATTTTTCACATACTATTATGGTTCGTCATGATACAATGGTTAACAATCACTGAGTACATACTATATGTCAGACTCTATGCTAAACACTTAAATGAATTCTCTTGCATATTATCTCTTGTAAGGGCTATATAACTACAGGGTTTTAAAATCAGTAAAACACCAATCTGGGTGTTGCTGTGCAGGGGTCTTTTAGATGTGGTTAACATCCATAATTAGTTGACTTTAAGTAAAGGAGATTATCCCTGATAATCTAGGTGGTCTCATCCACTCAGTTGAAGGCCTTAAGAGCAAAAACTGAGGTTTCTTGGAGAAGAAGGAATTCTGCCTCAAGAATTCTACAGCATCACCTCCTGCTTAGTTTCCAGCCTGCCAGCCTGCCCTGTGGATTTTGCACTCGGCTCGTCACATGAGCCAATTCTTTAAAATAAATCTCGTGTAGGTATATATGAAGAGGTTGTTTGTTTCTCTACAAAATCCTGACTGATAAATAGTGGCATTTGTGTCTGGATTCTTTCACTTAGCATAAAGTTTTCAAAGTGCATCCATGCTACAGCATGTAAGAGCTTTTGTTTTGTTTTTGGTATTTCTCCTTTAACATTATATCACAGGCATTTCCTCATGTTACATATCTCTATCTTTTTAAAATGCTGGATACTACTTTGGATGGACATATTTCTTGACCATAACCTGTTAGACATTTCAATTCTTGACAATTTTGCTGAATGTTATTGACTTTTCCTAACCACCAAAGGGTGCAAGCATAAAATATGATGAAAGGCTTGAGTTACTGTCCATTTTCAGGTTCAAGGGAAGAAAGCACATCAAACACATTCTTTATAGTATCTAAATTCAAGAAAAAGAAAAAACAAAGGAACATTTATTGACATCCAGCTATATACCCAGTAATGCAATGATTGCTAGAAGATCTGACAGGGAGGAGTAAAAAAAAAAAAGAATATAATTTTGTTACTATTGCAATAATATATATTTTCCATTCATCATGGATGGATCTGTCCACTATCAACAGGAAATGTGGTTTGCACTGGTTTGTCAAACCATGATTGTTTACGTTGAGTCATCTATCCCTTTTTGTCTACTACCTACAATTAAGAATTTAGTCTGACTCACGAAGAAACTTGATTCTGGTGAGGATCTAATAGGTTTCTGCATATGTCTCTATCCATTAAAATGTATAATGTTGTTTGTGTTTGAAAATTCAACTTACATGGTATCAGTCTGGGTGTGTTTGTAACCTGCCCTTTCTTTTTGAAATTTTTTCATCCTGTCTTTGAGATTTATTCATATTCATAGAGGTGATCCACTTTAAGTGCTGTTCAGTATTCCATACCACATTCCCTGTTGTGCTCCTGTTTTCTATATCATTAAATTCTGCTCTTATCTAATGATTTCTTTCCTTCTTTTTTTTTACGTTTACCCTATTCTTTTTCTGACTTTTTGAGTTGACTGCTTAGCACATTAGCTTGTTTTTTTTAATATATGCATTTCCTTCTAAATTCTGTGCTTGAGTTCCATAAATTATTATATAGTATTTTCACTGTTGTTTGGTTCTAAATGTCTTATAATTTCTATTGTGATTTCTTCTTTGGACTGTAAATTCTTTAAAAATGTGCTTCTCTGGATGGACCTGGAGACTGTCATACAGAGTGAAGTGAGTCAGAAAGAGAAAAACAAATATTGTATATTAACACATATATGTGAAATATAGAAAAATGGTACAAATCAACTGGTTTGCAAGGCAGAAACAGAGACACAGATGTAGAGAACAAACATGTGGACACCAAGTGGGGAAAAAGGGGGGTGGGGGGTGTTGAGGTAGGATGAATTGGGAGATTGGGATTGCCATATATACATTACTAATAAGAAAAAAAATCAAATTGTACACTTTAAACATATGCAGTTTATTGTATGTCAATTGTATCTCAATAAAAGTTCTTAAAGAAAAAACAAAACAAAACAAAAAAAGAAAAAAAATATGCTTCTCAGTATTTAAATACATGGGGATTTGGGGGCTTTTTACATTCCTTCTTTTTATCTCCTCTGTGATGAATCTAATTTTCTCATACTACCTTCCATTTATTAATTCTTTACTTCAGGTATATTTATTGGATGTTTAATCTTGGGCAAAATATTGATCCTGCTACCTGTGCCTCGATCTCCCCATCTGTAACAGTGGGCATAATAAAATATCAATCGCAGGGTAACTGGGAGATTTAAAAATGAGACTCATAAAGTACTCAGAGTAAACAGTACCTGGCTCATATAAACATGAACTATTATTATAGGTTATACACTCTTCATAGGTTTTTTTCATGAAAATCCTGAAAACAGTTGTGGCTCTCACAGGTGAGTCATGATCACAGAACTCAAAGCATGGTCAGGAGGTGAGAAGAGAGATTCATGTAAAATATTTCATGAATATTCACGTAAAATATTTTCACTGTGACTAAATTTACAAACTTACTCCCTGATTCTACTGCGTTTAGTTTGGTAGAGAAGTATTTCCTTTTATCCTATAAATGAAAAAAAAATTTCAGGGTTAAACTAATAACACCTAAAGCACTCATGAAATGCACCAAATGTAATGTTTGTTCATTTCCACACCACTTGACATCACTGACATAAAAGTCTCAGGATCTGGGTAGCACCAGAAGAAAAGGCATTTAAAAATTTTCTTGGTGTCTTCCAAAATAAGTTTCATTGTGATTCAATAACCTGATTAAATTCTGCAAATATTTACTGTCCAAGGGATGTTAGGTCCAGCAGTGGGAGTAAAGATATAAAGATGGATGGTATAAGACCCCTTCCCTCAAGAAGCTCCCCAGTCTAAAGAGGGCCAATCACAGACGCAACTCAGCAGGGCTGGAGTCCAGGCACAACGCGGGGTGGGAAACGGAGCTGTGGAAAGGCAAGGAGGCAGGGGAGAAGGGAGAGGAGAAGAATGAGGAAGGCTGAAGAGGAAACACAAACAGAGAACTATTTCAGGATTTCCATGGAAATGTTTACAAGCCTGAGAGCACTTAAGGGAAATGCCACTTATTTTTCTTCATCCAGCAAGGAAAGGAAGCTGCAGTCAGTACAGTTGGCATCAACATCACATAGGCCAGGACTTCCTAGGTGGCACAGTGGTTAAGAATCCGCCTGCCAATGCATGGGACAAGGGTTCGAGCCCTGCTCTGGGAAGATTCCACATGCCACGGAGCAACTAAGCCCGTGAGCCACAACTATTGACAGGCTCTAGAGCCCATGAGCCACAACGATTGAACCTATATGCCACAACTACTGAAGCCCACGCACCTAGGGCCCATGCTCCACAACAAGAGAAGCCACTACAGTGAGGAGCCTGCGCACCACAATGAAGAGTAGCCCCCGCTCGCAGCAACTAGAGAAAGCCCGTGTGCAGCAACGAAGACCCAACACAGCCAATAAATAAATTAACTAAATAAATAAATTTATAAAACAAACAAACATCACATAGGCCAACCCATGGAAGCCATGAAAAGAAGGAGGAAGACTGTTCAGACACACAGACTGAGTAACCACGTGAGGTGAGCAGCAACAGGGAGACGGGGACCTGAATACCTGCTTCTTCAACTTCGATGTGCACACACTCACCTGGGGATTTCGTTAAAAGGCAGGTTCAGTCAGTGGGAGGGACCATGCTTTAAGCAACAAAGACATAAATGAGCCCGGCAAGGGCACGCACAGGACCCTGCAGTGATGGAGGCATCTACCTCGACAGAGCGGAAGGACCCCGCCGCCAGCCTCCAGCCCAGCCCCGTGAGGCTCGGCTCCGATCAAGTGGAGCTGCTCCTGTGTAAAGGCCCTGAACATGCAACTGTTCCTGCAGACTCCTGGTCTCTCACTTAGACACTTTCTTCAAGCTGGGAGGAAAAGCTTCCTACCAAGATGCCTCAAACTGGCAAATTCATCTTGACTACAAGAAATGTGCCCTAATGATGGCTGACGGGGGAGTGGGGGCTCACCTGCCCCAGAATTTTTCTTTAAGAGCAAAAGACAACCCAATTCTGAAGGAGAAACAACGTGTCCATCCCACCAGGGACAAAAATGCCATAAACCCTCACGTTTCTGCCCCCACACGCATGCTGGGCCTCCAGGGCCCCTTCCATTACGAGGGGTGGTGACCATGGCTTTCCTCGAGGCAGCAGCGGGGTTAACACATGACCACAATGGCAAACCCGCAGAGAGCAAAGTGCTTCCTTCCCACCACAATCCCCATTTTTTAGTGAAAGTTCTGGTGACCTTGCAAATACTAATAGGTGAAAATGAGGTAGGGGCTGATAGAGAATACAGAGCTTCACAATATGGCAACGAAATACAAATTTCTTGAAAACTTTGCTTTGTAATCGACTCAAGAAAGGCAGATATACAAATCATGGACCTGGTCAGGATCTAGGACCCAGAATATACAAAGAACTCTTACAACTCAATAATAAAAAGGCAACCCCAATTTTTAAAAATGGGCAAAGGATTTTTTTCAAAGAAAATATCTACAGATGAACAACAAGCATGTGAAAAGATGTTTAACATCATTACTCATTAGGGAACTATAAATCAAAACCACAAAGAAATTCTATTTCACACTCATTAGAATGGTTACAAAAAACAAACAGGGGCTTCCCTGGTGGTGCAATGGTTAAGAATCCACCTGCCAATGCAGGGGACACGGGTTCCAGCCCTGGTCCAGGAAGATCCCACATGCCGCGGAGCAACTAAGCCCACGCGCCACAACTACTGAGCCTGCGCTCTAGAGCCCGTAAAGCCACAACTATTGAGGCCATAAGCCACAGCTATTGAAGCGTGCATGTCTGGAGTCTGTGTTCTGCAACAAGAGAACCTGCCACAATGAGACACTCATGCACACAATGAAGAGTAGCCTCCGCTCACTGCAACTAGAGAAAGGCTGTGCGCAGCAATGAAGACCCCACAGGCCAATAAATTAATTAATTAATTAAACAAAGAAACAAACAGAAAAATAACACGTTGGTGAAGACACGGAGAAACTGGAACCCTCCCACGCTGTATGTATGTAAAATGGTACAGCACCTATGGAAAACTAATTGACACTTCTGCAAAGAGTTAAACACAGTGTTACCATATGACCCAGGTAGCGTTACAACTGACCTAGGCAATTTTTCTCCTAAGTATATACTAAAGGGAATTGAAAACCCATACATGAAACATTTATAGCATCATTATTCGTAATAGCCAAAAAGTGAAAAACACTGTCTATTAACTTATTATTGGATAAACAAAATGTGGTGTATTCCATACACTGGAATATTATTCAGCTACAAAAAAGAATAAAGTACTAATACATGCCACAGCATGGATGAACCTTGAAAACTTTATGCTCAGTGAAAGAATCCTGACACAAAAGGCTACCTATCATATGATTCCATTCACATGAAATGTCCAGAATCAGCAAACCCAGAGAGACAGAAAGTAGATTAGTGGCTGCCATAGGATGCGGGCGAGGGATAGGGACCGACTTCTAATAGGTATGAGGTTTCTTTTTGGGGCATGATTGAAAATGTTCTGAAATTAGACAGTGGTGATGGCTGTACAACACAGTGAATATACTGAAAACCACTATATTGTACACCTTAAAATGGTAAATTTTTATGTTATATGAATTTTACCTTAATTAGAGAAAGCAAACACTCAAACTAAATTTAAAAAACAAAAACAGAGGAAGGCGGGTAACACTAAATGTGATTCATTTCCATTTGGATTGATGGCTTTTCCATGGGGAGGGAGAGAAGACAAAAACTTCTTTTTCCCTTTTAGTTACCATACTAATAGCACAAAGATTGCCAAAGATGTGGCATTTTGTTCAAGCTTCCACTTAGTATGGTACGTATGAGCTTATCAGATCTGAAGGCCTTACCATCTGGAAATACCAATTTGAAAACTCAAGTGATGCCAGACACGTTTATTAACAGCTCAGAAAGATGATCAATTTAAAGAAAAGCTGTGACGACAGACTGTAGTTCATAACCCACAAAGGAGATGCTTGAGAGCATCGATCAAAACAACCAATAGGAAACCAGGATTAATCTGAGCCCCCATGACCTGAAAACCCCTGCAGGAAAAGAAAAATCAAACTAATGACCTAGGAAAAAGTCAGCTGTCATTAATTAATGACTTGAGTCCCTGCTGCATACAACCAGTTTGCTAAGCTCTCTGGAGGATACACTTGAGGTCCTGGTCCTCGTGTGGTTCACAGTCTAGGAGAAGAGATCAATACAAGTCATATCAGAAATTTCCATGTGTCGTCCAGATCTGGAGTTGAGTCTGCTCTAAAGGGTACTGTATGACCTTAGGTAACCTACTTAACCCTGTTAAGATGCAGTATCTTCATCAAAGAGACATAACAGTAGCTACATCATGTTGTTCCCAGTGTTAAGTGGAATAATGGATGCAGATGATTTAGCCCTGCCCCTGGCAGGAAAGCTCAGTAAGTGTTAGCTGTGACTGAATAACAACAGAGATAATAGCATCAGCAAAAGAACAGAGAAGAGAACTTTCAAAATTAACTCAGACTCTCTCTGGTGTAAGCAAAAACCAAGCAGGGGCACATAATGCAAACAGGAGTCACGAATCCAGATTTTAATTCCATTTCTACCACATACTTAGCTGTCACTGAATGCCTTTGATTTTGGTGGCTTCATTGAAGTGCTTGAAGTATTTACTTCCACAAAGGTACCTCAAAAATGTGAGAACCAAATGAGAAAATGTATGTAGGAAGCGCTTTGATCTCAATCAATGTTATGTATAATTCTTATTTCATAACGCATTTATCTTATTATTCTTTTTTGTTCCTATTTCCTTGAAGACCGTTCAAATTATAGAGCTATTAATGATGGAAAGTCGGGAGGCCTAAAGACACACTTCCAGTGGAGGGCTGAACAGAAGAAACTTCTTATTTAAAGCAGGCAGGACTTCCCTGGTGGCACAGTGGTTAAGAATCCCGCTGCCAATGTGGGGGGGGGGGGGGGGGGCAATGGGTTCGATACCTGTTCCAGGAAGATCCCACATGCCCTGGAGCAACTAAGCCCGTGCGCCACAACTACTGAACCTGCGCTCTAGAGCCCGCGAGCCACAACTATTGAGCCCATATGCCACAAGTACTGAAGCCTGTGCCCTAGAACCCGTGCTCCATCCGCAACAAGAGAAGCCACCGCACTGAGAAGCCCGTGCACCTCAAGGAAGAGTAGCCCGCTCGCCACAACTAGAGAAAGCCTGTCTGCAGCAACGAAGACCCAATGTAGCCAATAAACAGAAATAAAGAAATAAATAAACTTATTAAAAAAATAAATAAAGCAGGCAGAAGCTCAGCACTTGACTGTCTTCCAACTAATAAATCAACTAAATACCAGTCTTAGAAACATGGTGGGACAGGCTGAAGATCCTAAGGCAGACAGAATAGGAAGAACAAGACATAAGTTAGATATAACTGGGCCCAAACTCTGCCCACCATTTATTTCCTAGCTCTGGGACACAGGGTAAACAATTGCCTTTTTGTGCCTTAGTTTCATCAGCAGTCAAAGAATGATACTTGACTCAGAAACATGGTGTTAGGGTTAAATGTGTTAAAGTGCAAAGTGAGAGAGTTCTCTTCTTATTCCTCCTTCTCCCTTCAAGGAGGGTGGACCTTCCCTGTTGCTTCTGCCTTTCTCCTTGGGGAGCAGAGGGACCAGTGTTAAAAGGTGACTGTGAAAGCAGAGGGATTTTTCACTTTTCCCTGTTGACAGAATGGGGCTGGTGGCTCCTCCATCTGAAAGAAGCCAGACACTGCATCGACAGGTGGTCGATGTTGTAACGGGGCTTGAGGCCTCTATCACCACTGATTCTAAACAAATGAAGGAGGTCTGCAGCTGGAGAGCACAAAGATATTTATAAAACATATGTAATAGAAGAATAACCTTCTCACCACTCTGGGAAACAACAGCAACCTGGTCACCTGCTGTAAAATCAAAAAAGGAACTATTTCATTCTTAATTATAGCATTTAAACATACTTTAATGATTTTTTCACAGTTTACATCAAAGATTGCAAAGGTCCAAGGCTAGGAGTCAGGGCAGAAGCACGAGAACCAGGCCTGCAGGGCCTGTCGTGGTTCTGACAGCTCCAGCCAAGCACTGTCACGTAGAAGTGAGGATCCAGGGTGCCCTCATCTTCTGAATTTTTTTTTTTTTTTTACAGAGAAACTAAGAATCTGGGTCATTATGTGAAACCACTCAATTTTTAAATGTTAACAAAAGCTTAAAAGCAATTGTTCAACTCTGTGAGGTCACAGTAAATACCTCTCCAAGCCAACTTCCTGCTGCGCCGTCATCTTTCCTTCTGGTTTTCCCACTGAAGACAGTATGGGAACATGATAAAACACAAGAGGGAAAGCCGCTGTGTTCAGAGGAAAGCAAACACCACAGGGACCAGGAAATGATCACAGTGACCTCATACGGCCTCCCGTGTTCTTGAGTGAATCCTGAGCATGTCGTCCAACTAACTCCTTGCACACACCACAGGCAGGGAGGCCAAAGAGAGGATGTGGCCCCTGCCATCAAGAACCTACGTTCTAGGAGGCAGGACAGGACACACACAATGATGATAGTCAGGAGAGCTTGCTAGTCTACAGAGGAGGCCACCTCAGAGCGTGTAGGAATTCAAGGCTTTCTTGAAATTCCCACTAGGCTGGATTAAGAAAGGGAGAGGTTCAGATGCACCTTCCATATGAGAATAGGAATTCAAAAGTCAGGTATTATTGAGGAAGGAGAGTGGGGGAAACATTCAAAGACAGAGGAGTCAGGGCAAGAAGAAACTGACACTCATCAAGTGCCCCTGTCCTAAGCACCTTTACAGTCATCGAATCTAACAAGCCTTGAATCTACAATCTGCAGTTGTCCCTGCATGAATCACAGGGCAGTGATGCCAGGAGCCCCCCCAGATACCAAGATCCAAGGATGCTCAAGTACCTTATATAAAATGGTATAGCACAATGAATACATACAAGAAGGGTTAGAAGACTTGCCCAAGGTCACATGGCCAGCCTTGAGACCAGGTCTGTCAGACTCCAAAGTGCAGCTCCTTCCACAAAGAGGTTACAAGAATGCATTTGGTCAGTGGTTTGGCTGGCACTCGAGGGCTGGTTTACAGAACAGACAAGAAACCTAAGTTGGGGCATACCATGAAAGACCTAGAATACCAGGGAGGAGAATTTATACTTCTCTACCCCTAGGTCCCTTCCGTATAAACGGGGTCACTGTGAGGATTAAATGAGATAACCCATGTGCTACACTATATAGTGATATAGTAAGATTAGCTATTTGTAGAGCTGAGTAGCCATTGAACATGTTTGCATAAGGATGGGCCAGGATTGGAGATAAAGCTGGCTGAGGTATGTAGGGGCTGAGATATGTAGGATGGATTAGAACAGGGAGATAAGTAGTTAGGAGGCTGTTCTTAGAAAGGAAAGGGAAGCCACACGGGGCTGGAAGATGGAAAAGGAGCTTCATCAGGAGTGGGAAAGAGAGAAGGCTGTAGAAGAATGAGAATCCCAGACCCACGATGTGGGTCAGGTAAAGGTTTGGCAGGATGATGAGGTGGTTCACTTCAGAGCTTGGGTGAGAGGGAGTATTAATCAACTGTTAGCTCATCTGTTTCCCAGAGAAGGGAGGAGGTCAAGAGAAGCCATTCTGGCTCTGCCATGTCCCTGCCGCAAGCCCTGGTCTATTTCACTTGTTTGCTCAAACTAAACCTACCAGGCCCAAGCTCGATCTGTCAGCAACTGGCTGACATGTATGGTATTCAACTGTCCAAATGTTCAGGCTGTTCAGGGTAGGTGTATACTGGTGTCTTTTGAAGGGATGCCTGGGGTGAAGGGCTCAGCTCTAAAGTCAGACATCTCTGATTTGGAACTCGGCTCTTGCAAGTCGCTTCCTTTTTCCTTGTGGCAACTCAAAAGAGGAACCAGGCTAGCCCTAGTACCAGTGCAGTTCTCTAAAAGGATCTGGAACTGAAGGCCAGTCACAGGGACGTGGCTTGAATTCAGAAAAACATTTTTAGGTGGCTGAAAGGAAGTGACTTTCCTAACAACTTGCTCAAGTACTCTTTTAGTGCAGGGAGAACACCTGACTGGAAGGAGGGAGGAAGATCTAACTCCTTGTCCCATACTGGAAGTGTACAGGACAGAAGCCATCGGAATGCTGTGCTCCCCGCATGCGCTGCCTGGCCTCTCAGAGAGCGCAGGGGATTCTGACAGCAGTAGCCTGGTGGGAGAGGAGGAGAGAGTGTTTGATGTGGGTGCACGAGTCCACTCTGGCTGAAAAGATAACTCATTGCGAAGAGGAGGCTGGGACCCAGGGAAAGAATTCTCAGACTGCAACATCCTAGGGGTAAAACCAGATGGATGTCGGCCAGGCTGAGTAAGCTCTCCATCTCCCCACCTCTGGACATTCCCTTTCACACTGATACTGGTGTTTCCCAAGGAGTTTGTATTCTGACCTCTTCAGGAGCTGCCCACCCTCCCTTGGTGATCCTATCTGCTCTGATAGATTCAATTTCCACCTCTATCACCTGCCTCATTCTGTCTTCCAAGCTCCAGGCCTTCCAGGAATATCTGCCCAGATACATATCTCAACATGCGACCCAGCACAGTAAAAATAAACCTATCTTTCTTTCTCCCAGAAGACTTCTGACTTTTCCTCCTGGGTTAACTGGTGGTTTTAAAATAGGCCCACAGGACTTCCTAGGTGGTGCAGCGGTTAAGAATCTGGCTGCCAATGCAGGGGATCTGGGTTTGAGCCCCTGCTCTGGGAAGATCCCACATGCTGTGGAGCAACTAAGCCCATGTGCCACAACTACTGAGCCTGTGCTCTAGAGCCCGTGAGCCACAACTATTGAGCCCGTGTGCCGCAACTACTGAAGGCCACACGCCTAGAGCCCATGCTCCGCAACAAGAGAGGCCACCGCAATGAGCCCGTGCACCACAATGAAGAGTAGCCCCTGCTCGCCACAACTAGAGAAAGCCCATGTGCAACAACGAAGACCCAACGCAGCCAATAAACAAATTATAATAAATAAATTTATACAATAAATAAATAAAATAGGTCCACACATTATTTGACACTCTTCCTATCAGGAGATGGAGCCTCTGTTCCCTTCCCTTAGACCTCGGTAGGCCTTTGTAATGGCCTTAATAAAGAAAATACAGCAGAAGTCAGCCTGCGTGGAGTCTGAGGCTAGGTTGGAAAAGGGGTAGCTTCTGATGGTTCCTCTTCTTGGGACACTCACTTTGAAGCCCTGAGGTACCATGTAAAAGGTCCAGCTGCCCTGAGGCTGCCTTGTTGGAGAGACTGCATAGCAGAGTGAGCGAGTGAGAGAGAGAGAGAAGAGCTGTTTGAGTCTTCCAGGGAGCAGACACATGAGTGATGGCCCTTCAGTTGATTCCAGCCTAGCCACCATCTCCCGGCAATCACAAAAGCGACCCCAAGTGAGAACCGCTTAGCTGAGCCCAATACATTCTCAGAACCATGAGAGATAATAATAGGATTGTTATTTTAATCCACTAAGTTTGGGAGTAATTAGTTACCTGGAAATAGATACCTGGAAGAGTTCCCTATCTTCCTAAATTGTGTTGTCATTGCAGACATTTTTTGAGGGCTGTGTAGACTATGATCAGGCACTGGTCTAAGCACATGTAACTTTGATTGATCTTCCAGTTCTGTGAGGTAACTTCACTTGCAGGTGAAGGACTGAGGCACAGGGAAGTGAAGCGTGCCCGAAGTCCACAGGAAATAAGTGACAGAGCAGAGGTACTGAGGCAGTCTGGGTCCAAAGCGGTACACTTTGGGGACATTTTAGATGACTTCGCATCCCATCCCAGGCCCACATCAAACAGTCATCAAGTTCTGCTCATTCTACTGTCTAAGCAACTCTCAAATCTGTCTCTCTCCCTTCCATTCTCACTGATACCACCTTGGTTCAGGTTGGCCTCATTTCTCACCAAGACTATTTCATCAACTTCCTAACACTCTCTCTGCTTCTACTCTTGTCTCTTCCAATTCATCCTCCAAACCAAAGCCAGGTTTCCAAGATGCAAATCTGGCTGAGTCACTTTCCTGCCTAAAGCCCTTTCAATGGTTTCCCATCACAGGGTGGCATCCAAGCTCCTTGGTCCCACCCTATTCCCAGCCCAGCCCAGCGCCCAGGTCTCTGAGCCTGTACACATCGCTCCCTCTGCTTTCCAACTTGTTTACTGTTTCAGTAACTTCAAAACTCAGTTCAAGGGTGTCTGGAAAGCCTTCCCAACTTCCTCCATGTCAAATGTGTGTCATGGTAACCAGGCAGGCCCAGGCTGGCCTTGTAGATGTGGAGGTAAGATGATCCCTTTACTGCCACACTTCAAAGTACCAAAACCAATGAGACCAGATATCTTTCCTGGGAAGGAGGGTAGCATCAGTCCACCAGAGGCTTTGCTCTTCACAGGAATGAAAAGACACCAGAAAGAAGGAATTCCTCACACCATTTAAACATAGAACACCTCTTGAAACACTGGACCTGTCTGTACCAGCCAGACTTTTAAGGTGTATATGTTTAAGTGTATTCATCACACAGTAAAACTGAATTTTAGTGTATAGTCCTATGATTTTTAATGTGTGTTAAAATTTTTACAACCACTATCAAAATTAGGATATGGATATAGAATAGTTCTGTCACTCCAAAGAATTCCCTTATGCTACACCTTTATAGTAACATACAAACACACACACCCTGTCCCTAACCTCTGGAAACCTCTAATTTGTTCTCCATCACTGTTTTTTTCTTTCTGAGAATGTCTTGTGCAGAGTCCTACTCTATTGTAGTCTTTTATTTTTTAATATTTGTTAATTTGGTTGTGCCTGGGTCTTAGTTGTGGCATGCAAACTCCTAGTTGCAGCAGGCGAACTCTTAGTTGCGGCATGCATGTGGGATCTAGTTCCATGACCAGGGATTGAATCCAGGCCCCCTGCACTGGCAGCGTGGAGTCTTAACCACTGCGCCACCAGGGAAGTCCCTGCAGCCTTTTTTTTTAAATATTTATTTATGTGGCTGCACTGGGTCTTTTTTTTCCCCCCAGATCTTTATTGGAGTATAATTGCTTTACACTGTTGTGCTAGTTTCCACTGTACAACAAAGTGGATCAGCTGTATTTATACATATATCCCCATATCCCCTCCCTCTTGAGCCTCCCTCCCACCCTCCCTATCTCACCACTCTAGGTCATCACCAATCATCGAGTTGATCTACCCCCTGCAGCCTTTTAATACTGGTTACTTTCACTGAGTATAATGCTTTTGAGATTCATCCATGTTTTGTGCATATCAATAATGTTCCTTTTTCTTGCTGAATGGGTCACATTTTATAGGTGGACAGTATTTATTTTTTCATTCACAAGTATATCTGGGTTGCTTCCTGTTTTGGGTAATTATGAATAGAGCTGCTATAAACATTTGTGGACAAGTTTTAGTGTAAACATAAGTTTTTCTCTTTCTAGGGTATATTCCCAGGAGTGGGATTGTTGGGTCATATGCTAAGTGTATATTTAACTTCTAAGAAACTGCCAAACTGTTGGGTTTTTTTTTTAATTTATTTATTTATTGGCCATTTTGGGTCTTTGTTGCTGCACATGGGCTTTTCTCTAGTTGTGGTGAGCAGGGGCTACTCTTCGTTGCGGTGCACAGGCTTCTCATGGCAGTGGCTTCTCCTATTGTGAAGCACAGACTCTAGGCATGCAGGCTTCAGTAGTTGCAGCACATGGGCCCTAGAGCACGTGGGCTTCAGTAGTTGTGGCTTGCAGCCACTACAGCACAGGCTCAGACGTTGTGGCATATGGGCTTAGTTGCTCTGCGGCATTCGGGATCTTCCAGGACCATGTCCCTTGCATCAACAGGCAGATTCTTAACCACGGCGCCATGGGAAGTCCCAAACTATGTTTTAGAGTGGTTGTACCATTTTACACCCCACCAGCAATATTTAAGAGGGCCAGTTACTCCACATTTTCATCAGCACTTAGTACTGTATTTTTTATTTTAGCCATTCTAATAGGCATGTAGTGGCATCTCGTGGTTTTTTAAAAAAGTTTATCTTTCTGTTTTATTAAGATTTAATTGACATACAGTACTATATAAGTTTAAGGTGTACAGCATAGCAATTTGACTTACATATATTATGAGATGATTACCACAATAAGTTCAGTGAATACTATCTCATATAGATACAAAATTAAATAAACGTAAAAAAAATTTTTTTTCTTCTCTCATTGCGATTTTACCTCACATTTCCCTAATGGCTAATAATGCTGAACATCTTTTTGTGGGTTTACTTGACAGCCTCTTTGGTGAAGTGTCTGTTTTCAAAGTTGGATTGTTTTCTCACTATTGAGTTCTGGAAGTTCTTATTATGTTCTGGATACAAGTTTAGATATCTGCAATTATTTTTTCCTAGTAGGTAAGATTGTTCAGTCTCTTTCCCCCCACCCAGCTTTATTGAAATAAATCTGACAATTAAAAATTACACATATTTAAAGTGTATAACTTTATGATTTGTTGTGTTCATTCTCTTAACAATGTCTAGAATAAAGGTTCTTTTTTTTTTTTTTAATAAAGCCCAACTTATCAATTTTTTCTTTTATGAATTCTGTTTGGTCATAATATCTAAGAATTCTTTGCCTAACTCTAGGTCACAAAGATTCTGAAAACTTTGTATTTTACTCTTCTTTTACATCTATGATCTATTTTGAGTTAATTTTGTATAAAATGTGATGTATAGGTAGAGGTTCTTCTTCTTTTTGTCTTTTTCTTTCCTTTTTTGCATATGCAAGTCTAGCTGTTCCAATACTATTTGCTGAAAAGACTTTACTTTCTTCTCTGAACAGCTTTTGCATTTTTGTTAAAAATCATTTGGGCATATTTGTGTGGGTCTACTTCTGGAATCTCTATTCTATTTTATTGATCTATGTGTCTATCCCTTCACCAATACTACAATGTCTTGATTACTGTCTTAAAATAGGATAGTGTGATTTTTCCAATTTTCTTCTTCAAAATTGTTTTAGTTATCCCCTTGCCTTTCCATATAAAGTTTAGAATCAGCTTGTCTGATACATGTACAAAAATACTCCTGGGATTTTGACTAGAATTGCATTAAAACTATAAGCCAATTTGAGAAGAACTGATGTATCTTCCAATCTATGAACAGGTATATCTGTTTATTAAGGTCTGCAATTTCTTTCTTCAGTGTTCTGTAATTTTCAACTATAGATCCTATTCACACATTTCTTTAGCTATATACCTAATCTTTTACTTTTTGAAGCTATTTTAAATAAGATTTAAAAATTTCCATTTCCAATTGTACATTGTTAGTATATAGAAATAATAAGTGCTTTTTTGAGTGTTAACCTTATATCCGGCAAACTTGCTAAATCACTTACTAGTTTTAGGAGTTATTCTGTAGATTCCTTGGGATTTCTTACGTAGAAAATCATGCCCCTGTGAATAGGGTAAGTTTTATTTCTCCCCAATCAGTGTTCATTACTTCTCTTTCTTGCTGTATTGCACTGGATCAGGCTTCTAGTGAGATACTGAATAGAAGTGGTAAAGAGTGAACATCCTTGCATTATTCCTGGCTTTAAGGGGAAAGCATTCAGACTTTCATCACTAAATATGACACTAGCAATAGGTTGGGTTTTAGGGGTTTTGGGGTTTTTTTTTTTTTTTTTTAATTCTTAAGAGTTTAAAGCAAAAATTCAATTGTGGTCCTTGCTTAATTTTCCTTCCCCTCTCTCGGGCTTTAAAGCAGTTTCTGTCTTAATTATTTTCAAAGTATGGGGTTATTATCTAAACAACTTCAAATGCTATGAATTCAATAAAACTTAGCTATGAGTATCCACTGAGTGCATTCAGGAAATAGTTCAGGAGCACAACAGATAAAAGGCAAAATATTTGTTGTAATTGCCACTCAATGTCCACTGTCTCTGCTGTTAATAGCATACCTCCCAACTCTCAATCTGTTTCAGGTCCAGCTCAAGCTATAACTAATTCAGAAGTTAGGGGAAGAGGGTGAGATGAAGGAGTGGCTTTGGCCTGGCCCATTAGATAATCATATTCCCTTAGTCCCAAGACTGATTATGGAATGGTTATATGACCCAATTAGGACTGAGTGAAACCCAGGTTAAGGCCCCATAGTCTTGTCTGAACAGATAGAAACTTTCTCTTCTCTGCTGGGTGTGAAACAGGGCAATGGAAACCTTGAACTGTGCTGGCAGCTATCTCACCACCAACAGGAGTGTCTTGCTTGAGAGTGAAAATAACACAAGAGTGCAGAGACTATACGGAAAGAGAGAATACGACAAAATGATATTTTTGAACCCCTGAATCCAGCTGTACATGAAACCAGCTACCATCTCTGAGCTTTTAAATTATCTGAGCCATAAATTTTATGCCTCACCCCCCACGTTTATGGCTTACGACTGTTCAACTTGGACTTTCTGTCACTTCCAATTAGAAGAGTGGGGAGAGGGAAAGTGTCACCGATACTCTGGGTGCCTCCTCCATCAACCACACTTGCTCTCTTTGCATGAAAAGAAAAGCTGGCTGATGTGAGGGCAAGGCCTTCTAGTTGTGGAGGCCATGGAGATGGGCCTGTGGGATAGGGCAAGGCAGGAGAACAGTCATGGTACACAGTCACAGAGGATGCAGGAGTCATTATACCATTTACTTCTCAAAATGTCCATAGCAGGAGAAGAAGATGGCAGCGAAGTAGAGGGACGTGGAATGCATCCCTCTCCACAGATGCGTTGGGAATGCACCGAAGGACGCAATAATTCCCACAGAGAACCAGCTGAACACCAGCAGACGACCTCGGACACCAGAAAGGACCGCAAGGATCCCGACATAACCGGTAGGGAGGCATCTACGACAGCTCAAAGAGGGTGAAGCGGCGAAGCCGTGGCAGACGGGAGGGAGTGAGAAACATACAGAGGGTCCGCACCGCAGCTCAGCGTTCCCGGACCAAGACATCGATCGATTCATAGCTGAACAGAGGGTCCGGGAGTGGCAGCGTGGGAACTGGAGAGCTGGTTCAGGGTGAGGAAAATTGTTGCCAGTAAGGTGACGGACCGAGAAGACAGGAGGGAAGAGGTCCGCAGCGAGGAGTGCCTGCCCCTGAGAGCTGCCAGGCCATGATGGCGGCTGGATGCTGCAGGCTCACGGGCTGGGGGGAGGAGCTGCGGGCATAGCCTCTCTCTCTCTTTCGGCGCCTGCAGGGGGCAGTGGAGAGATGCCCTGCAGGCCACCTAAGGCACTCAAGGATAAAAAGTACCCTCAGGCACTCAGGCGGGGCTAGATTAAAACCCCTTGGAACATGGGCAGCAGGGAGGCTGCAGAGATGGAAAAAAAAAAAAAAAAAACCCAGAGAGGCCCAACTCTGAGACTTTCTGTTTACACCTGAGCCACTGGACTCCCTCTCCAACAGGCACCTCCAAGCCCGACTGAAACAGTGTGCCACTGCTCACTCACTCCCAGGGGAAGGAGCCACTATTGTACCCTCTCCCTCCCCAAACACTGACGCTTAAAGACCAACAATAAAGGAAGCTCTGCTGGTCACAGAATAATGCGAAAAAACCCAAGGTGAGTAGAAGGACACTTACAGCTGAGACTCTAAGGAAACAGAAATATTAGTATCAATCCTATTGAACTGGTCCATTCTGGGATCAGTTCTGGATTTTTTTTTTCTTTTTTCCTTTATTAATTACAGTCTTAGTCCTAAGGGATCTACAAGTTTTATAAAAAAATTTTTAATGCTATTCTTTATTCTATTTTTATTTTTTTGCCTTTTTATATACTTCTATTTCTAGCTAAGTTTTTGGTAGTATGGACAATATATTTCTCATACTTTGCTTTCATCCCTATCTTTTATACACTTCTATTCCTTTCTTTTTATTTGCATATTTCCAATCACACTACGCTCTTCTGTTCCCCTGTCTTCCATCCATTTTTAGTTTATCTTAACATACTTATAAGCAACACTATCAATCTGCTCAGACTCCTTGCTCTATTCTCCAGATGACGCAGCACCTTGGTATTTAATATTAGGTTTTTGTCTTTATCTTAGCTCTTAGTACAATTGTCTAATTTCATTCTGAGAATCTCCATTCTGTCTGGTGGTACTCTAGCTCTTTTTTATCTTTGATCCTAGCTCACAAAATCTCCCTGGATTAGTGTTTGTATGTGTAAGGTGTTATTTGTTTGTTTGTTTGTTTTTGCTTTTGTTTCTGATTTGTTCTGTTTCAGCTGTCAATTTCTGTTGGGTTTCTCTTTGAATATCTGATAGCATACTGGGGTTCTTCTGTCAGGTCTTTCCAGAGCCTTATGTCCTAATGGATTCAGTAATTGTGTGTCTTATACATGTATGTGTTTCCTAGACCTAGTATTTCTTTAACCCAACACTCAGACATTAGTCTGAGGCCTGGACAGTCTTCTATAAACACCTCTATCACCGGGACAAGCAACCCCAAAAGTTTGGACAACCATGAGAAAACAAAGAAACACCATGCAGGCAAAGGAGCAGGAGAAAACCCCACAAGACCGAATAAACAAAGAGGAAATAGGAAAAATGCCTGAAAAAGAATTCAGAGTAATGATACTAAAAATGATACAAAATCTCGATAACAAAATAGAGGAAGTACAAGAAACAGTTCATAAGAACTCAGAAAAACAAACAGCAATGGATAACAAAATAACTGAAATTAAAAATACTCTAGATGCTATAACCAGCAGAATGACTGAGGCAGAAGAACAAATAAGTGAGTTGGAAGATAGAATGGGGGAAATAAATGCCACAGAGCAGGAAAAAGAAAAAAGAATAAAAAGAATAGAAGACAGTCTCAGAGACCTCAGTGATAATATTAAGCATACCAACATTCGAATTATAGGCATTCCAGAAGAAGAAGAAAAAAAGAAAGGGTCTGAGAAAATATTTCAAGAGGTTCTAGTGGAAAACTTCCCCAACATGGGAAAGGAAATAATTCACCAAGTCCAAGAAGCACAGAGAGTCCCATACAGAATAAACCCAAGGAGAAATACACCAAGACACATATTAATCAAACTAATGACAATTAAACACAAAGAAAAAATATTAAAAGCAGCAAGAGAAAAGCAACAAATAACATATAACAGAAAACCCATAAGGATAACAGCTGACCTTTCTACAGAAACTCTGCAGGCCAGAAGGGAATGGCAGGATATACTGAAAGTCCTGAAAGAGAGAAACCTACAGCCAAGAATACTCTACCCAGCAAGAATCTCATTCAGATTTGAGGGAGAAATCAAAAGCTTTCCAGACAAGCAAAAGTTAAGAGAATTCAGCACCACCAAACCAGCCTTACAACAATTGCTAAAGGAACTTTTCTAAGTAGGAAACACAAGAGAAAGAAAATACAGACAAAAACAAACCCAAAACAATTAACAAAATGGTAATAGGAACATACATGTCAATAATCACCTTAAATGTAAATGGATTAAATACTCCAACCAAAAGACACAGACTGGCTGAATGGATACAAAAACAAGACCCTTCTATATGCTGCCTACAAGAAACCCACTTCAGACCAAGGGACACATATAGACTGAAAGTAAGGGGATGGAAAAAGATATTCCATGCAAATGGAAGTCAAAAGAAAGCTGGAGTAGCAATACTCATATCAGACAAATTAGACTTGAAAGTAAAGACTATTAAAAGAGACAAGGAAGGATACTACATAATGATCAAGGGATCCATTCAAGAAGAACATATCACAATGGTAAATATCTATGCCCTCAACATAGGAGCACCTCAATACATGAGGCAAATGCTAACAGCTATAAAAGAGGACATCGACAGTAACACAATAATAGTGGGAGACTTGAACACCCCACTTACATCAATGGACAGATCATCCAAACAGAAAATAAATAAAGACACACAAGCTTTAAATGACACATTAGACCACCTTGACTTAATTGATATTTATAGGACATTCCATCCAAAAATGACAGAATACACTTTCTTCTCAAGTGCACACGGAACATTTTCCAGGATAGATCACAACTTGGGTCACAAATCAAACATTGGCAAATTCAAGAAAACTGAAATCATATCAAGCATCTTCTCAGACCACAACACCATGAGACTAGATATCAATTACAGGAAAAAAACTGCAAAAACTACAAACACATGGGGGCTAAACAATTCACTCTTAAACAACCAAGATATCACTAAAGAAATCAAAGAGGAAATCAAAAAATATCTAGAAACAAACGACAATGAAAACACAACAACTCAAAACCTTTGGGACGCAGCAAAAGCAGTTCTAAGAGGGAAGTTTATAGCAATACAGTCCTACCTTAAGAAACAAGAAAATGATCGAATAAACAACCTAACCTTACACCTCAAACAACTAGAGAAAGAAGAACAGAGAAACCCCAAAGGGAGCAGAAGGAAAGAAATCATAAAGATCAGAGCAGAAATAAATGAAAAAGAAAGGAAAGAAACCATAAGAAAAATAAATGAAACTAAAAGCTGGTTCTTTGAGAAGATTAACAAAATTGATAAACCATTAGCCAGACTCATCAAGAAAAAAAGGGAGAAGATGCAAATCAACAGAATTAGAAATGAAAAAGGAGAAGTCACAACGGACACCTCAGAAATACAAAACATCATGAGAGACTACTACAAGCAACTATATGCCAATCAATTGGATAACCTGGAAGAAATGGATACATTCTTAGAAAAATACAATCTTCCAAGACTGAACCAGGAAGAAATAGAAACCATGAACAGACCAATCACAAGTACAGAAATTGAGGCAGTGATTAAAAATCTCCCAACACACAAAAGCCCAGGACCAGATGGATTCACGGGCGAATTCTATCAAACATTTCGAGAAGAGTTAACACCTATCCTTCTCAAACTCTTCCAAAATATTGCAGAAGGCGGAACACTCTCAAACTCATTCTACGAGGCCACCATCACCCTGATACCAAAACCAGGCAAAGATGTCACAAAAAAAGAAAATTACAGACCAATATCACTGAGGAATATAGATGCAAAAATCCTCAACAAAATACTACCTAACAGAATCCAATGGCACATTAAAAAAATCATACAGCATGATCAAGTGGGATTTATCCCTGGGATGCAGGGATTCTTCAATATATGCAAATCAATCAATGTGATACATCATATCAACAAATTGAAGGATAAAAACCATATGATCATCTCAATAGATGCAGAAAAAGCTTTTGACAAAGTTCAACATCCATTTATGATAAAAGCTCTCCAGAAAATGGGCATAGAAGGAAATTACCTCAACATAATAAATGCCATATATGAGAAACCAAAGGCCATCATCGTTCTAAATGGGGAAAAACTGAAAGAATTCCCTCTGAGAACAGGAACAAGACAAGGGTGCCCACTCTCACCATTATTATTCAACATAGTTTTGGAAGTTTTAGCCACAGCAATCAGAGAAGAAAATGAAATAAAAGGAATACAGATTGGAAAAGAAGAAGTAAAATTGTCACTCTTTGCAGATGACATGATATTATACATAGAAAACCCAAAAGACTCTACCAGAAAACTGCTAGCACTAATTGATGAGTTTAGTAAAGTAGCAGGATACAAAATTAATGCAAAGAAATCTCTTGCATTCCTATACACTAACAACGGAAGAGCAGAAAGAGAAATTAAGGAAACTCTCCCATTCACCATTGCAACCAAGAGAATAAAATACCTAGGAATAAACCTGCCTAAGGAGGCAAAAGATCTGTATGCAGAAAACTTGAAGACACTGATGAAAGAAATCAAAGACGACACAAACAGATGGAGGGACATACCATATTCCTGGATTGGAAGAATCAACATAGTGAAAATGACTGTACTACCCAAAGCAATTTACAGATTCAATGCAATCCTGATCAAATTACCAATGGCATTTTTCACAGAACTAGAAAAAGAAATCTTACAATTTGTATGGAAACGCAAAAGACCCCGAATAGCCAAAGCAATCTTGAGAAGGAAAAATGGAGTTGGCGGAATCAGGCTTCCTGACTTTAAACTATACTACAAGGCCATAGTGATCAAGATGGTATGGTACTGGCACAAAAATAGAAAGGAAGATCAATGGAATAGAATAAAGAACTCAGAAGTAAGCCCAAACACATATGGGCACCTTATCTTTGACAAAGGAGGCACGAATATACAATGGAAAAAGGACAGCCTCTTCAATGAGTGGTGCTGGGAAAATTGGACAGCAACATGTAAAAGAATGAAATTAGAACACTTCCTAACACCATACACAAAAATAAACTCAGAATGGATTAAAGACCTACATGTAAGGCCAGACACTATCAAACTCCTAGAGGAAAACATAGGCAGAACCCTCTATGACATACATCAAAGCAAGATCCTTTCTGACCCACCTCCTAGAATCATGGAAATAAAATCAAACATAAACAAATGGCACCTCATGAAACTTAAAAGCTTTTGCACAGCGAAAGAAACCATAAACAAGACTAGAAGGCAACCCTCAGAATGGGAAAAAATAGTTGCCTATGAAACAACAGACAAAGGATTAACCTCCAAAATATACAAGCAGCTCATGCAGCTTCATACCAAAAAAGCAAATAACCCAATCCACAAATGGGCGGAAGACCTAAACAGACATTTCTCCAAAGAAGACAGACAGATGGCCAACAAACACATGAAAAGATGCTCAGCATCACTCATCATCAGAGAAATGCAAGTCAAAGTCACAATGAGGTATCACCTCACACTGATCAGAATGGCCATCATCACAAAATCTGGAAACAACAAATGTTGGAGAGGGTGTGGAGAAAAGGGAACTCTCCTGCACTGTTGGTGGGAATGTAAGTTGGTACAGCCACTATGGAAAACAATTTGGAGGTTCCTTCAAAAACTACAAATAGAACTACCATATGATCCAGTAATCCCACTCCTGGGCATATACGCAAAGAAAACCATAATCCCAAAAGAAACATGTACCATAATGTTTATTGCAGCACTATATACAATAGCCAGGGCATGGAAGCAACCTAAATGCCCATCAACAAACGAATGGATAAAGAAGACGTGGCATATATATACAATGGAATATTACTCAGCTATAAAAAGGGATGAGATGGAGCTATATGTCATGAGGTGGATAGACCTAGAGTCTGTCATAGAGAGTGAAGTAAGTCAGAAAGAGAAAGACAAATATTGTATGCTAACTCACATATAGGGAATCTAAAAATGGTACTGATGAACTCAGTGACAAGACAAGAACAAGGACGCAGATATAGAGAATGGACTGGAGAACTCGAGGTTTGGTGGGGCGGGGGGTGAAGGGGAAGTTGAGACGAAGTGAGAGAGTAGCACAGACATATATATGCTACCAACTGTAAAATAGATAGCCAGTGGGAAGTTGTTGTATAACAAAGGGAGTTCAACTCGAGGATGGAAGATGCCTTAGAGAACTGGGATGGGGAGGGTGGGGGGGACTCAAGGGAGGGTGGGGGGGGAGTTGAGGGAAGGAGGGAATACGGGGATATGTGTATAAAAACAGATGATTGAACTTGGTATACCCCCAAAAAAATAAATAAATAAAATTAAAAAAAAAATGTCCATAGCAGAGGCGTCCAGTATTACCAGACACCATCAGACTAGCTTCTCTTTTGTAGACCTTGATAATGGTGTCCTCAGAAAACCTCCTAGCATGGCATTCAATGCCATGTGGCTCTGTGCCTGTTATTCTCCCTTTGCCCTTTAGATCTACCTCCTGTCCTTTTTTGCCCTGCTCTGTGTCCCAGGAGACTGATCTCTACCAATTGTGTAACCCAGAATTCCTTGCCCTCTGGCTTTAGCTGGTTAAACCAAGGAGAAGCACTAGCTGTGGATGTTAGGACAGTGAGAGAGAGAAGTTGGGGTATATGCTGTCTTCGTTCCTTCCCCGCCCCGCCACAGTTCTGGTAGTGGCTATGTTCCTCTGTGGCCAGGCAGGCCCTATCATGAAGCTGCTCTGCCCCAGCCCCCACTGGACTGTGATGACACTGTCCCCCCTTCCTTTGCCCATTCAGGCATATGGGAGCTAAGCGCTTCGCACAGGTACCAGCCCTGGGTGCCTCACCATCCCTTAACGCCACCTAACTCTGTAAGTGGTCCTTTGATTATGGTTTGTTTAGTTAAATACTTTTGAGTGAGTGGATCATCTGTTTCCTGCCAGGTCCCTAGCTGATATAGGCCCTCACATCCTCCTCAGCATGGATCTTATCGTATCCAGTCACAATAAACTCCTTGCTATTTCTTAAAGATGCTCCTTGCTTTTATGCCCTTGTTTGCACAGATTGCCCTCCAAGGAAAACCCTCTGTCACTATCTTTGCCTAGTGAAGTGCTACTCACTCCTCAAAACACAGTCACCTCCTCCAGAAAGCCTTTCCCAGGGTCTCTCCCCAGGTGGGATGAGTCTCTTCTCTGGGTCCTGCAGAGCTTCATCTGCATCTGTTGTCCCCTCTAACAGACCTCTATCTCAGCCTCTCCCTCTATCTCAAGTTCCTGGGGCACAAGCACTATATACTCACTTTTGTACCCCCCAACATCCCAGGCAGCAGAGCCTGACACTCCACAGGTGTTTGACAAATACTGCTGCAATGAAGTGAACGAGGAATGCATTATAATTGCTATTTAATGCATATTCCGAGGAAGCCACTGCATCTTCTACTTATAACGTTTGCATCAAATCTGATTATAAAAGGCAAGAGAAAATAGCTGAGAGAGGGTGCCATTAGCAGAGTGTGAAAACTGGGCCACAGGAATGTGGGTACAAATTCTGCCACATTGTTCCAGGGCCATCAAACCCAGAGAGGCGTCATAAATATGGCCTCTCCAGTAATGGACAGTGGCTACAGTAATGCACCCATGAGAAGTTAGGTGCCTGGTTCCTACACCTCAGGACTTCTCCCAGGCTTCTGGGGCCCCTGGAGTCCAAAGAGTCCCTTGGGTTCAAGTCAGGAAAAGGTTGGTTGTAGGACCAGCCCACAGGAATCCAGTCTCTACAGCAAGCATTCAACTGGCTTAGAGTCCCATCCTGTTCTAATCTAGGAACAACCAGACTGTCTCTCTCCCCTAAAAGTACGTCAGTCGCACATAGGTGTGTTTGGGTTACTTCCTGAGATACCTATCTATGACTTGATTTGTGGATTCTAAAATCTCCCATTTTCTACCCGTGGTCTACTTTCTTTATTCTACTTCTTTTTTTTCCTCTAAAAATGGTTCATATCTGCTAAACTCATGGGTCATTCTGCCTATCAGCCTATTTTATACATTCCTGTGAAAGATCCTCATCTATCTTGTGGTCATACTCCACTCTTTCCTCTCCTTGGTACCCGAGCAAATATTTGGTCAAGTCCCTGAAGGAATGACAAGTCTCCTCACTCAAATGTACACAGTTTGAAGAGGCCCTGGAATCCTTTGCTTGAAGGACACACCTTTTCCTCAGGTTTAAAGCCAGATTATCCGGGAACTCTATCTCTTTACAGTAACCAGTTTCACAGCTCCCATAAACACCTTCTTGGTTCATTACACAATCTTAGGAAGGCTTCTTTCCATATGTAAAAGAAATCTCACCATCTATCCCACAGCTGGGTTTAGTCAGGAGCAATGTGAAAGCAGGGAAAGAGATGGATCACTGCGAGAAAGAAGGAAGCCAGTCATCCTGGATTTTCCAGATCTGTCACAAGCCTGGAATTCCCGTACTGATGAACCCTGCACCCAGAATGCTACGTCTAAGTAACTGGGACTCCCCAACTTTCTCAGCCCATTCCTCACCTCTGCCTCAAAAACTTGTGTCACCTGCCTGTTCTCACCATGCACCTGCCTACCACCTGTTTACCCCTCTCTTCTCCTGACTTCTATGGAGCCTTAACTCTGACCTCTCCTTCCCCACTCCCAGAAGGACTGCAGAAATATTTACTTTCATCTTCAAACAAGTTGAGGTGTATTTCTTAAATTAAAAGGAAAGTGGTATCCAGTGTTGAAAGTTTGGGTCAGGAATCTTTGTCTCTAAATACCTCAGATGCTTCTCTTAATCCTGGATCACTGAAAGAAAAAAGGCAAGGACAGACCAGTTGTTTATTATTTTTGAAAGGAAAGAACACCCATGTATAGAATATTAAACATGTCATATAGCCACAAAAAGCGGCCCAGATGCCTTTTCACAGGGGATGAGAGTAGGGCTGCAGAAAACACACAAAGATGACACTGTATACCAGTGTCTTCAAGGAGTAACACTGTAACCAGGACCCAAGTCTTACTGTTTGCATGCCTCCCTTTTATGTTTGTTTCTGGGAAACAATAACAAACATTTATAAGACACTTTACAGTTTTATCAAGTACCTCCACATGTATTAGCTCATTTGATAACAATAATGGATTAGATTTAAGATCTAGAGGTAAGTATAAATGCATTTAAGTTGACTGCCAGAGACCAAAAAAACACACAAAAAACCAAAAAAACATGGTAAGTATAATCTTTTCACAGTAATACTAGAGGATTTTGTTTACTCATGGAGTCTTGGAGTGTTTTACGTTAGTGAGGCTCTCAGCCTCCTTTCTCAGTATTGCCCTCATGAACAAATGTTCCAGGCCATGAGGAGAGACTGTAAAAGGGCAGAAAGAGAGAGACAGTATCTAAGCAAAAAGTCACAGCTGCAAACCTCATTCACTGCAATCTACCAACCCTTTCCCCTAGAACACTGAGCCCTCAGCAGGATTCACAAAGCCTATGAAAACTCAGCGATGAGCACTGCCTCAGGTAACTTCATAGAGATTACTGGCAAATACTTAGATTCAGTGCAAATGGCAAATCAGTTACAGAGGAGACTTGGACATGTTTCTCAGGGCCTGTGGGTTCTGCACTGGCAACGGGAGCTCAATCTCTGTTACTCTGTGGAACTTAGAATCTCCCCCATGTGATGAAACCTCAGGAAATTCCCTAGGTGTAAGAAAGAAACCAATGAAGATGAAGCAGAAATGGAGCAAACCTGTTATATCTCCTGGTTGACAATTTTGCTAAGTAAAAAATCATCTTCAGAATCTTTAATGACCAAGGCTAGTGTTTGTCCAAGCTGTTCAAGCCCAAGGTCTACTGGAACAGGAACCACAGACAGAGGAAGTAATCTCTTATCATAGAAATAATCTCCAGGGAATTCCTAGGTGGTGCAGTGGTTAGAATTCGCCTGCCAATGCAGGGGACATGGGTTCAATCCATGCTGCAGGAAGATCCCACATGCCGCAGAACAACTAAGCCCGTGCACCACAACTATTGAGCCTGCTCTCTAGAGCCTGTGAGCCACAAATATTGAGCCTGTGTGCTGCAACTACTGAAGTCTGCACACCTAGAGCCTGAGCTCCCCAACAAGAGAAGCCACTGCAATGAGGAGTCTCCGCCTGCCACAACTAGAGAAAGTCTGTGTGCAGCAACAAAGACCCAACATAGCCAATAAATAAATAAATAAATTTATTTAAAAAAAAAGAGAGAGAGAGAGAGAAAATCTCCATACAGGGATAGAAATGGGCAGAATTTGGACAGGGATGTGAAAGGATGCATGGAAAGGGAACACTTAGGGAAAAAAAATTCACTAAAAGACATAGGAGCTGCTAAATACCACATTCAAAAAGACTCTACCATCCAACGGTGATTCAGCTCTGTGCCATGGCCCAACTTTCAGAAGCCTGATGGATCTTCCAATCTCTCTAATTCTGGCCAATTTTAGTACTGTATGGAACTATTAGTTAGTCTAATTAGTCCAAAGAATTCTCTGGAGATCAGGCTGGTTCTGGCACTGCTTTCCTGAGGTCAGATCTTGCTCAGGGTAGAAAGATGCTCTCCATTCTGAGAGCTCCAGGGTCATGCTGAGCTCACAATAAAATGGCCTCAGAACTGTTAGTGACCAGGCTTGCTTTTTTTCTGGGGCCCCCAAACTAGGAGTAAAGTATATTTTGGATGACTCTGGCTTGGATAAGAGTTTCCCAGGGTCTTCACTCAAAAACCCATGCAACTTCCTGGGTAACTAGGGGATCAGTGGGATAGGCTCATCAAAGATTGACCTCTTCTTCAATGAAGAAGGTTCTATAATCAGTCAAAAATATTTGGGAGCATCTCCTATGAAGCAGGTACAAGGTTAGGTGCTATGTGTGTGACAGACCCATGTAAGACAGCATTTTTTTTTTTTTTTTTTGTCTTCAGGACACTGAGATAAGAAAGAGAAGTTATAAAAACATAATACATATATTAAATACTTTTCATACAACACTGAAACTGGACACAAGATAAAGACCCTGTACCCATATCATTACCTCTACCTGGCTTTGTCATCTTTCTAATCTTCAAGCCCAGAAATCCTACCACACCTGCTCAAGGCCATTCCTGGTCTCCTCCAATTGCCAATTCCATCTGTTTCTCAATTCCCCCTCTTCCTTGAAAGCCCAAGGCACACTGTAGTTTTCTTTCAGCATTTACGACACTCCGGCTCACCTTAGTGATTGCTGTGCACATATGTCTGACAAAGACAAAACAAGACTTCAACTCTGCATCTCTTGCTAGTAAACATCAATACTTTTTCTATTTAAATTAATTGCTAAGTGAATAGGTTTTCCCAGCAATGGACAACACTTTCCGTCTCACACGCCAGTTCTCTTTGATCAATAGTAGATGCCTAGAGGAGAGTTTTGAGGATTCTGAGGCCGTAACAAAGCTCCAGGGCAAAGAGTGCTATAATCAATTAGTGATGTCTGCCACAGGGCAGGACTGGAAGTAGTGATTCCAATGCAGTACAATTTGGGAATATAAATTAAGGGTTATAAGAACAAAGAGAAGCGAAATCATCTCCAACTGGCAGTCAGAGAAATCTACATGATAAAAGTGAAAATTAGATCCACCATCAAGGATGGGTAGGATAACAGGGGGTGAAACAAATGAGCAAAAGCAGTAGGGCAGGAGAGTGTGACACATCCTGGGAAAGCAACTCTTAGACAAGCTCAACTAGAATAAGTTCAAATAGGTTTATGTGGGAGATGAATAGGGGAAAGGACTAAATATGGTAGAATGCTTCACGTTGAAGGACATGATAAACAAAAGCCAAGAGAAAGACTAAGGGATGGAGTAAGAAGGAGGCTACTAGGCTTTATTTAGCTACTGTACAAGAGTGAATTTTGCAAGAATGCTCTGAACTATCAATTAGGTGTATCAAGGTTTGCCAGGAAGTAGTCTTGCTTAATGGTTAATAACCGCAGTTTTAGAGTCAGAGAGTCCTGGGTGCAAATCCCAGCTCTGACTGTGACCTCAGTCACATGACTTAAGCCTTTTACGTTTCAGTCTCCTTATCTGTAAAATAAGTGTAAAACACTTCTTACCTCATTGTGCTGAGGGTCAAATGGGAAATAGTGTGCATAAAAGTCATAATAAGCCCTCAATAAATATTACCTATTAGGCTTGGTTATCCACAAGAAATATTCAAAGGAGAAAATGTGTCTCCCTCGTCTCATAATTTGGGAAATCTTATATGAAACTTGTAAAGTGGTTAAGTGGCTCAGAAAACAATTAAGTATAGCAAATAGCCACAAAAATGGGACAGAATCAGTTTATTTTCCAGTAATGCTTAAAGGCTTAGAGATTGGGCTTTCTAAGTTAGGCATTTCTGGTGACGGTGCATTTTTTTTGTTGACTTAATTCTTTACTGAATTATAAGTAACTAGATAACTCTCAAGTGACACAACAGTGGTAGAAAAATAATTTAATTTTATAATCTCACTTAAGCATTCTCCTCTAAGGGTTTCCTCCTTAGTCAAGTAAGTAAGTGCAGTCTTAACCCTCTGAGAGTAGCAAGTCCAAACAGTTGTCTCAATGCAGCTGTTAAAACTAACACATAGTGTAGACCTTTGCTGAGGTCACTTCTGAACAGAAGTTGCAGTCCCAAAGGCCACCACTTTGCTTCAACACGCAGACCTAGCAAGTCACATCATGCTGGTATCAGGACCCTTCCTGGACACAGGAAGATCTGCTGTGACAGCTGTCCTGCCGGTGGACCCAGTTATGGATTTTGTGACCAAGAAGGGCCCTGGGAACAAAGACCTTAGCCTGAGCGTGGAGGGATTGGTGGCAGGGTCTTGTTTCCTTAGTGCTGGTCTGGGTCTCGTGGTGGAGAACAAGGCACAACGTCCTTCCTGTCCTGGGACAGTGGGGACCACTGCCCAGAGCTCACACAACCGGGGCGAGGCCTGGCTGGGAGAGGAACCACCCAGGACACACAGCATGAAGTGTCTGTGAGCTGGGACAAGCTTTGCCCATCCCGGAAAGCGCAGGAGTATTTGCTGGAAAGGAAATACTGTACCTCTGGTAATGGAACAGGCAGTGGGCAGATATTTTTCAAACGTAGGGTAGTAACATTTCTGGCAACCAGTGAGTCACTGAAACACTTCCTTTTCATTAACAGAGGTGTTACTGTGGAGCGTACTAATTACAACACAGCACTCTCTGTCGCAGTTTGGGGCTGTTTCCTCAGCAAGCATAATGAATTAGCTCCTTCTGAATCTATCTGCCATGCTAAACTATAGCTCCAAAGTGAATTATTGGCTTAATAGTAACTGTCTCCAATGTTGTCTTCTATTAGATGTACGTTCAACGTTCAAAATAGGAAAGGCCACTGAAAACATTTGCTACTTTAACAGACGCTGCTGCAGGGGAGTTTCAGTGGGCCACTCAGTGTCGTCTAAAATGAGTTCATTTTCTTCGAGAGTGCTCGAGTCCCCACAGTATACACGTGACCCCAGATCTCCAGCACATCAACACGGGGTTGCAGTTCCTCAGGCGAACGAGCTGCCTGGCACTAGGCCAGCGTGTCACTGACTTCCTATAGGACAGCTATTTTCAGTCTCAGCTCTGTTAAAGGTAATCACAATTTCTCCCAAGTAATTAACGTGGAAAGCTTTCTCTCTTCATGCGCAAGTGCTCATGTAAGCATGCACAGGCTCTCCAGTAGCTAATTCCTCATCCCATTTATTTACATCGTGTCTGAGCAAGCCCAGGTTTTTACCCATGTGAACTACTATATGAGCTCCACCAAATCCAAATTTTGTGTGTGATAATTTTCTACATCTTATGTTGTCATTTGAAGCTTCCTTTATTTCTTATGCCTCTGCTCAGAGTTTTGACAGATGGGTAACTTTGATCAACCAAAAATCAGACTCTTTTCAGTGATTCCCCAACTCTGGTGGGTTCTGATTTGGTTTCAAAACTGCAAGCACCAGGCACAGGCATTCAAAGCTCAAAATTGTTTCCCTAATTCTTCAGTATGTGAAACTAGAGTGAAGTCAGCTAAAGGATCACTACTCCAAGGTACTTAATTAAACAGATATATGCAAGATATACATACATGTATAGAAACAATGCAAGTTTATTATACCTCATATTACTGTTGTAATGAATAACTTAAGAGCTGACATAGACCATTACCCTGGCAACAGTCCCACACACAATCTACATTTTTATACCCCAAGTCACAGACATAGAACAAATGATTCAACATCAAGGTCATTTTATCCTCTAGTAATGATCTTTAACCCTTGCTTAGGTCCCTAAGGGAGAGTTCCTCCAGCTCCTAGAAGTGAACTGAGGAATGACTACACAAGCAGAGAGCTTCCTAGAAGGAACTTCAGCGATTTTCTGACCCAGGGTCAACAAATATGCAGCACACATGCCACTATTTCCTGACCTTAAGCCCTTGGCAGACATCAGTAATCAATTTCAGAATCTTGTTTCCAGTTCTTTCTCAACAAACACATCACCACAGACAGTCCACTACCTATAAACTGGAGTTGGCACATGAATGAAATCTCTTTGATCTTCCAGCTAATCCAAACCTCTCCTCCTTCTGATAAGAAACAAGGATTCACTTTTTTGTGTAGCATTTTAGAGTCTGTCTCACTACTTTAACGTCTCCTTTCCTTCTCTAGTGCCTGCTAAGGGTAACTGGAATGCTTCTGCCCTCTAGGGCTCTATAATCTAGTTTTGAAGAAGAAAAGTTTAACATGCTTGATAAGTATGTCAACTAGGTGTTAATCTGTCTTGCTGATGCAGATCAGAGAGGCTGAAGTAGGCAAAGAAGAATGTACGGTGGAATTCAAGCTTAGCTTTGGGCTCATGTACTCATTCAATAAACAAGGATAACATCTTACTATCTCTCTGGGTCATAAATGACTCAACAGTTCGATACACATATCAAGCCCACCAGGCATGGTGACAGGTGCTGTGGGTACAGAGAGGGGCAACACAGAATTCCTTCCCTCAAGGGCCAAGGGGTCGGTGGGGAAGGCAGAAAATTAGAATGTACTCTAACTATATGGTAACAAAAAGCAAGTTAGGTATTGGTTCTGTACAGGGGGGAGTCTGATAGTTCTTTTCCAAGCTGCTGCCCGCTCTGGGACTCCCTCTCCTGCTAGAGATCACCACCTCCTTCTCCCGAGGACCAAACCTAGCCAAGCATCATCAGGTCAGCCTGCTGAACACCTCACAGAGCTGTCTTTTCCCTTCCACTCCCCCTGCTGCTGCCCTGCTGAGGCCCCCATCTCTCTCTCTGCCCGGACCTTGAAGGAATCGCCTGGGGTGTTCTGCCCGCTTGCAAGATCACTCTCCTTGGATCCATTTTCCACATCTATCTGCCTCAACAATCTTTCCTAAGCACAGTCCTGACCACGTTATTGTCCATCTTCTTCCTCAGGAGCATGTCTGACCTTATCAGCATGGCATTTCAGTCCCTCTAGGATCTGGCCCTTGAGGTCTGTGGCAGCCTTGCTTTTCACCCCCCATGTCCCTCAATCACACCCTTTGCGCCAGTGACACCACGCCACTTAGTTAGAAGGTAGGAAGGGCAGACTTTGAAGGTGGAAAGAATAGCAGGACAGCCTCACGGACGGAGGTGTAAGGGTGACTCTGAGCCTGGAGTGGAGACCAGCCTGGCTGATTAGTCTGGCATATCCTACAGGAACAGTGCCCCTCCAGGGCACACACTGCAATTCCAAGCGTCCTGTGGAGGCATGTTTCTGCCCCTTCTCAGTCTCAGGGGAGAAAGGGTCAATGACAGCCCAAACTGCACACTGCACAATTCTCATTCCCTACACCGACACAACACACAGCCAGACCACCATGGTCCCCAGGAGAGTCTGCAAGGACTAATATGACAGGGAGATGGGGAGCAGGATGGAGAACATCAGTCGGACGGAGGGGAAGGAAAAGTACAGGAAGACTGCGTGTTGCCAGTTGCTGAGTGACCCTGAGTGAGTCCTGCACTGTTCCGAACCTGTTTCCTCATCCATATGATGGCAAAACAATAATGCCTACTTTACAGTTGCAATATTTTTTCATTGATTTTTCTTAAGCATTTCCTAAGATTTCACTAGTGATGATGGAAACGAGATTAGGAAAGCGTAAAAGTAAAATACGTAGCAGGTTAATTGTAGTAGCCTCCTAAACGGGTCTCTCTGCTTCCACCCTTGTCTCTGCTATCTGTGGTCAAAAGAGCAGCCAGGGAGAGCTGATTACCTATTTATCCAGTTTACTGTCTACCTGTCTCCACTTGAACGTAAGCTCCAGGAGGACAGGGGTTTTTTTCACTGTTATGTTCCCTGGCTCCAGAACAGTCCCTGGCCCAATATCTACTTGTTGAATGAGAGAATGATTTAAGCTATTTAAGCGTTGGTTACTGTACAGGTATATTCCAAGGCTGAGCTGATTTAAGGCGCAGCAGCACCAGGCCTGAGACCTGACAGAACATATGAGTTTCATGATAACAAAATACATTCTGAACACTGAGCTGCAGTCATTCCCCAATCCCCGCACCGCCCCGCCCCCCCCCCAACCAACCTCTCCAATTCTCAGGGGCTTCACAGATGCACAGAAACAGAGCAAGAGAGCTTATGCCGTGACTCAAATTAGCACTGCCAGATATATGCTACAGGAGCTCTAGCGTAGGAGACGAGGCTGGGTGGGGCAAGGGTATTACTAAGAACATGAAGGCAATTGTTCTCAATTGTAGGCAAAGGAATCTGAATCTATAAATGATTGCTTTCTTTAGTGCTCCAAAGAAAATTATCCAGAATGAAAAAGCTTGCCAGCTCAGTCCTGTAAATAACAACAGCTATTTCCTTTCCTGTAAATCCATAAGCTGGAAATCAGATTTTTCAAACGACTGAAATAAAGCACAACCTGTCTGGTTTCCACAGCAGGCTTTATGTTGTGAATGGGGTGAGGGTTCCACAAGTGCTCTACCAACATTATCCACGCTGTGGTCATTACTGGCTGACTTGAATCACAATGTTCGGACACAGAATTCTCACACAGATTCTGCTTGGACACAATTCTCGCTTAAAGCACAAAAATTCTTCCCTCAGAATTTCTCCCTGTTAAATGAAATGCGGATCAGGCTATGGGGCACAAAACAAAATGATTAATCCTTTCCATACCCTTTTAAAACACTGAATAGTGCTCTGAAGGCTGGTGTTCGCCTAGACAGAACATGTCATCAAAACATTTGAATCACCTTGGACTCAGAATTCTAGGCTGGACACCAAGCAGAACAGAGAAAGACCAGGAGAGACCTTATTTCATAAGAAAATATTAATTTCCTCAGAATGAGATTATTCAAACCGCCTTAAAATGACATTTATTGAGTGCCTATTATATGCCAGTCACACAACTAGGTATTTTCACATTATCTTAATTAACTCTAATAGCAAAAGAAGTAATGACCTATGTCCCTAGTTTGCAGATGAGGAAATTGAGGATTCCAGAGAATAAGAGATTTTGTCTAAATGGTAGAGCAGAACAGTATCAGAATTCAAATCTAGAACTCTTGACTCCAGGCTCTGCGCTCATATTACTACACTATGGAAGCAGGCGAAAAGCCCATAAGAATTGTAATGAGTGCAATGAAAATTGTTCCTAATCAGATTTTATTGGGTTGGCCAAAAAGTTCATTCAGGTTTTTCCGTAAAATGTAAATAGTGAAGGCCACTCATCTGAAGATCCAAGATATTATTTCCAGGATCCTGTAGGGTGTCACAGAAATTAACAATGATGGTCACTTAACTATTCAATCCCTTTATCTCATGAATAAGAATATGAAGAAATATTTAGCTTTTAGCATCTCCTTGTCCATAAAAGAAATTAACTTTTACACCTAATAAAGAGGACCTTTAATTTCATTTCCCCTCACATGCTATCTTGAAAAATCAGAGGCTTTAAGCTGGCTGGTAAAACCTTTGCCCCTTCCTTCAAAAATCAAAATATTTTGAAGTGTCAGGGCTGCTGAATTATAGCAGGGAAGAAACATTTCAATTTTAATCAGAAGATGACATTCTGTCAGGGTAATAAATAAATTTAACAGCTTTTTCTTCTTTAAGATCCACATGCTGAAAAGCTCAGAAAGGAGGTTACATGAGAGTGCTTGTGATTTCTGTATCAATTAAGACTGTTATAAAAATAAACTTATTATCATGGCCTAAAGGGCTTATGGATGGACTTAGCATCACTAAGTTGGCTGCAATTTCACTTCCGGGTTTAACAGAGAATGAGTTAGCACAGACTCCACAAACAGGCATGATTTTTTGCACTCAAGCCCAGTGCTCCAAAGAATGAGGAAAAGAGGAGGCCCCTGGGAAGTGCCTTGTGATGGGCACACTGAGGGTGGTATAGGCTTAACACTTCTCAGACAGGGAGCTGAAATGCTCAGGGACTGCCCAATGTTGCGCCATGAGGCGCAAATGTGCTGAAAGACTTCAGCTGAGCACTTACAACTCTTATATGGTGTTTTTCCTTTCTGGAGGAACATATCTGAATCAAGCTCCTGGGGCTTACCCACATTAAAACTGGAGGAAGTTGACCACATGACACCAAAGGCCACATCTGCAAAACAGACATGCTATCCCCCTTGACCCTGAAGATGGGTTCCAAAGGCCAGGGAACAATTTTCAAAATCTTTGCCAAACCAGCCTCCAGTGTATCAGTAAACTCAACACCGGTGTGCTGGCTAACAGGTGAGTCTCTCTGGAAAACCTCACAGCTGAAAAGGCATATTTCACTTCCACGGGGAATTGGGAGGGAGGGAAATGCCAGCCTACCCAATACCATCATTAAAAAGGGATTTAACATTTAATTCTGGACTCTTGTCACTAGGAAAACAGACAAGGCCATCTCATTTGGCTGGAGGGAAATCAAATCACTCTCTTTGAGGCATCTGTTATTTAAAATGTGATGGGGCGGGATAACCCTTCCCTTAAAAAAGCCCTAACCCACGTGGCTCTTCTTGGGGGAAATAGAGTTAAGCAGTCAAGACTTATTCCTCTACCTCTCTCTTTTCCTCCCACAGATGGCCTCTGCTAAGATAATTCCAGGATGTTATTTATTTACTAGAAAACTGACTTGACTGCACAAGGATCTGGAGGAGCAAATGAGACCTTGAGTATCCCATTAACTCCCATGGACTGTTTTTTTTTGGGGGGGGGGGTGGCGGGGGGGTGGGGGGATGGAGGTGGGCACCAAGAGCGGGAGCAGGCAACGCCAAATATTCTGAGATTCAGAAGCAGCAGCTGCAGAGAAAGGTGAATGAGGTTGG
Source organism: Hippopotamus amphibius kiboko (assembly GCF_030028045.1). Taxonomy (NCBI): domain Eukaryota; kingdom Metazoa; phylum Chordata; class Mammalia; order Artiodactyla; family Hippopotamidae; genus Hippopotamus; species Hippopotamus amphibius. The sequence goes on from NC_080187.1 coordinate 97,500,212, forward strand.
AAGAGGCACAGGCTAGCCCTCTCCCCAGCTCCAGTTTCCAAATGGAAGGTGAGGATTTCAAGGGAGCCTCACCTGCTGGGTGTCCCCACCTGTGAGAGCTCTTCAGGGAAAGGAGACAGCCTTAGCTCCAACCCCAAAGAGGAGCATCCCAGGGCTCAAGCTGTAAAACAGACAATGTGGCAGAAATTCTGAGTCTAAACAGGAACAACTCACGCCTCTGAGCAATGGCTCTGACATTCACCTAGTCCTGTGATGTCAGGAAGGAATCACTTAAAAACACCTTGTTTAAAAACAAACACATATGACTTAAAAATTACTTTCAATAGAAAAGCAATGTGGAGAGCAAGTAAGCTCAGGGAGGCTACCTTGGTAGCTTTGCAGGGGGGAAAGGGAGAAACCTGATAGCTCTCTTCGCCTTGACTTCCTGCGAGCCGTAATTACACACCTGAATTCAAGCACGAATCTGGCAGGTTTTCCGTGCCTCCTGCGGGCAGCGGTTCGCTGCGTGAGAAGGCACCTTTCCAGGCACTGCCCACTGCCCAGGGAACACCCACACTCTCCCTCCCTCCGGGGACCGGACCATCCCTGAGGTTAAGATGCCTCTTCCAGTGCAACCGCGAACCACCAATCACACTCAATCTCTTTCCGGACAACGCGTGGTTCAGCGGGAAAAAGGTGGGGAGCGGATAGGATTAAAAAAATTAAACCACATTTGCTTCCAAACGGGAAGAACCGAGAGCTCTTGCTTCCCTTTCCCCCTCGCAAGTCCCTCTGATCATTTTGGTTAAAGCAGAAACCTGCAACTCGCGGAGCACCCAAATGGGAGTCCCGGAGGAGCTTTGTTCTTCGCACGCACAAATCAACACCCTCGAGGGTAAGCCCCCGCGTGGTGTCCGAGGCCGAGGGGAAGCCGAGGGACCCAAGCATCGGGTGCGCCAGCGCCATGCCCACCCTCGTACCCGCCCGCCGCGCACGCGGCCCGGGCTCTGGAAGCGCGTGAGGGTGCGCGCGTCGCCAACCCGCCACGCAGCTCACCTAGTACCACCGCGGCCACAGTGGAGAGTAGCAGCCAGTTATTCCTCAGGAAGCGCTTCCAGTCGCATCCCTTCCTCGCCGGCTTCCCCATGGCTGGCACCCAGGCTCGCAACCACAGTAGAGGCGGCCGCTATTGTGCGTGGGGCTCGACCGTGCGCGCGGGGGCCGGGGGAACCCGGGGACCGCCGGAGGCTCCGCGGCGCAGTGGAGGAGGGATGCGGGCGCGCTGGGGAGAGGGCGCGCGCGGGCCACTGCAGCCGCCGCCACCTGAGCTCGCTCGCCGCTCCTGCCGCCGTGCTAGCTCGGTGGCTGTGCGTGGCAGGCGCGCCCGGCTCCTCCTGCCGCCGCGCTCTGCGGCGCCCGGGCCAACCAGCGAGGAAAGAGGGAGGAGCGGCCGGCCCAGGGAGGCGGGCGGGTGGGTGCGTGCGTGGTGTGCCGGGGGTCCCGGGGAAGCAGGCGTGGGAGGGCGCCCGTGCTGGGGCCGTAGCGGGGACGGCAGGGACCACTGCGCTCCGCCCCAGCCTTAGGCCGGAGCCTTTCGCTTTTTTTTTTTTTTTTTTTTTGGTCAGGCTAGGTTTTCGGATTTACGGTTTCCTCGTGTCCCTAATCCAGAGGGGCGGAGTCACTGGCTCCTTTGGCTTGGACTTCACCATGCACACCCCCACGCCTCCTCTTTTTCCACACCAGCCATTGCCAGTGCGGCACCAGCGTGGGGAGAGTGGGGGGGGGAACTGAGTTGTCTTGGGTCCCCTTTGCTTCTCCACTGCAACCTCGGATTTGCCAGCAGTCTAGAAAGCCTGAAGCCTCTAGGAGGGGGGGGAAGAGTGGTAGGGGCAGAACAAGACTTTGTGAACTTTCACACGAGGCCCTAAGCCCCCACAGGTATTATTAGCTCCCCTCTTTAAGTCGAGGGAGGTGAAGCTGCAACAGGGTTGTCTGTGGACCCAGGGCTTGGAATGGGCCCTCTTAGAACTTCACTTCCGCTTCTTGCGACTGGCTCTGTGGACACCGAAGGCCCCAAAACTGTGTACCTTGGCAGAATAATTAGGACTGAGAACCCGACCCAGCTATTTTGAGAAGGTGGGCGGGCCCATTCCTAAGGCCAAATGCTTTGGAAAGGCAAACACAGGAGAGTTGGAGAAACTAGGTAAGTGCGGCTAAGTGCATTTTCTAATTCTCTTCCATTCTTCTACCCAGTTTTTTCACCCTCGCTTATACAAAACTTTTTCCTTCCCTTTACCACACCACCACCTCCGCAGCTCTAGTCTGCCTTCCCATCAGCTTTCCTAAGGTTAAGTCAGCCCTGCACCTTTTTGCTACTGTAGAGTCTTCTCTGATTGGGGAGGGTGGGGGAATTTTAGATTTTCTGATGACTAACCCCCACAATTAGAGCTCCATTCCTTTGGCTTAAGTTGACAGAAGTGTCCTTGAAGAGAAAATAAAACAAGTTTTATGAGCCATGTACACTTCAGGATGAATGAATTTATCAGCTCCTTTCCAGAAAATAAATTTTGAGAGAAAGAAAGATGGGGGACACCAAGGTCATTGTGTGCCTAGGGAAGATCTGAAGAAATGTCAGAAGAAGGAAAACTATCAAGAAAGAGGGCACAAAGATATCCTCCATCCCACAGTAAAAAAGCTGGAAATACTCAGATGTTCAACATGAAAGGAATGGTAAATATATTATGGAACTGCCATGCAACTGTACATTATGCAGCCTCTATAAAGGAAGTTTATGAAATTTCTAATAGCATAGGATAGCATATGTCATAACATGAGGGAAAACATGAAGATTAAAATTGTATATATAGTGCGATCACAACTATGTAAAACAAACGTAAAACAAAGCCATGTACTTAGAAAAAAGTATAGAAGGAAACAGAATTTTAACAGTGGTCATCTCTGGGTGATAATATCATGTTTGAATCTTTTGCTTTCTATCTTTCTGTATTTTCCAAAGTGTTTATCATAAGCATATCCATGCCCATTACAGTTGTGGATAGGGCTTGTTTAACAAATATATAGGTCCTAAAAGAGAAAAAAGTGGAAGAATCTAAGACAAACTTTGTACATCACAATTTTTTGAGGTGTATGTAGTGAGACAATTACCCCTGGATTTTGGGTAGGATGTTTAGGTTTAAATCCCAGCACCACCATGTACCAGCTGGGTTACCTTGGGCAAGTTGCTTCAATTTTTTGTGCCTCAGTTTCTACACCTGTAAATGGGGACATTAATAGTGTTTATCTCACAAGGGTATTATAAGAATTGAATACAAGAATGTAATGGAAAAGACTTAGAGCAGTGTCTGGCACATGACAAGTGTCATCACAAGTTTTACCTGGTGGTCAACCTGGGTAAGGTATCTTTTTACTTCCTCTCTCTTGCTGCCTGCCTTTCAGGAACACACCCTGAGCCACTTCACACCCACAAGAATCCTTGTATATTGGTCAACAGTAATTTCCTTTAGAATTACAATCAGTGGTGGTGAGTTTTCACACCTAAAGCCCATATAGTACATATACATTTTATGCTTATTTAAATTATGCAGTTTTAAAGTAGTGCAATGTAAAAAGAATAGAGTAAACGTATACACTCATTTTGAAATAATTAAAATCTCCTAAATTAAAAATAACAGTTAAGGATCTCAGAGGTTCAAAGCATGTTGCCCAACTGAATTATATACTGTGTTTATGCTATTACTACATAGCAGTTCCACTTTAGCTGGTAATAAAAGATAATTAATAAGCAAACACAATGCACTTAACATTTGCCAGACACCCTTCTAACCACTTTATACATAGTAACTACTTTCATCCTCACAACAGCTTAATGAAGTAGGGACTATTGTTACCTCCTGGGGCTGCTGGAAGAATCAAATGAAATATTGTGTACTGTTATTATCTTCATTTTGCAGCTGAGGAATCTGAGGCAAAAAGAGGTTAAGTAACTTAAGTTCTCTCTATTAGTAAGAGAAGGATCAAGGATTGAACTAGGTGGTCTTGCTCAAGCTAAACGCACAAACTCTGCATTAAACCACCACCTCTTATATGAGGAACAAATACAGAATCGTTATGGGAAAATTACTCTTGAGTTACAGGGATTTTACTTTATGCAAGATCTTCAAGAATCCCCCTGTCCACATCCAGGAGACACTATGATATCCTGCAGTACCGTGCTCAAGTGGAAACTGCATACATTTTATGGGGCAGTGGTTGAACTCTTGAATCCTCTCCCCATTGCTGCTACTGGAACTTAATAATTCTATGTGATTTCTCTACCTAAGACAAGAAATGGTATAGGAAGCATCACTTTGGGGAGGCGGAGGGGTGGGGGAAGCAGATCGGAGACCCCTAGTACTCAAGTTCTATTCTTTCTTACTTTCTTAGCCTGGGGTAGTCATGGACACAAATGATCACACATTGGACAAGAGTGAGGAGGCTTCTAACTCCTTGTAAACTCTACCTGAGGGGATCTTGACCACTCAGCTCCTGGGACAAAAACTTCACTCTCCTGGGATAAGATCTTAAAGCCAAATAGAAAGAAGTGTTAGAATTTTACCCTCTCCAGTACATGTTAACATCTCCCTTTTTCCAGGTCCCTCACATTCCTCATCCTGCTGAAATACACCTTTGGCCAGTTCTTACTAGGTTACATTTTGCCAGTGTGCCTGCTTGCTTTTTTCCTCCCTCCCCTCTTCCTCCCTCCCTTCCCCCTTCCCCTTTCCCCCTTCTCCCTCCCTCCTTCCCTTCCTTCCTTGCTTTCTTTCTACCATTTAAGTAACTCTGCTATTTCCTTTATTGTTATTATCCCCCCCCACACACCTTTAAATTATTAACTCATGGACTCTCTAGTTAGTTATTAAAGAAAGGAGACTTTGCATTTGCCTTACAAGGTTAAACCAGCAGGTGACAGCCTGGACTTATATATTAATTGGGATAGAAATGAAAAGGGGCATTCAGAAACAAAAAGTAAGGCATCGGCTTCTGAGCATCTCTCAAAGTAGTATACTGGTTGCAGTCTACCATCATAAAACATATGCAGTTGGATGCTTTGTTCTCATGCTGTGGTAATGGGGAGAAGCAGGTCATGGGTAACAGAGTCTCCTTCAGCAACTACAGCTGTGCAGACATTCACGACTGATAGATGGTAAGAAGGATGCTGTCAGCATCTTCTGATACCCTTTTTAGCAATCCCTTTTTTATCTTCCAATCTTGATTTGGATTTCTCTTGGAATTAAAAATTAAGGAGTAAAAGAACTATAATTCATTAAATCTTCACAATAATTCTCCAAGCAATATTTTATAAAGGTGATTTGGCCTGAAGAGACGTACATGTTAGAGATCCTTGAACTCTTGGATTCAACAGAACTTTGCCCCATAGACTTTATTGCTGACAAACAGAAGAGCAATTCCATTTCATTTTAGAATATGAAAAAAAAAAGCTGTGTCCTTGAACAAGTCATTTAATCTCTCTCTGAACCTAATTTTCTCATCTGAAGATATCATTTAAAGTAATAAATACAAATGGCCAATACATATTTGAAACATGAAAAAAATTTCAATCTCACTAGTACTCAAAGAAATGAACATTTAAACCAATTTTTGTTTACCAACTGAACAAAGATATTTTAACATAAAATACTTTAAAATTCATAATTATAAAATTTAGAATTGTGACATTTTAAATTATAAACTTAGAGAAGGTATGGAAAAATGGGCAGTGTCACACACTGCTGGTGGACCTAGAAAATGCTGATTTTTCTAAGGATAATTAGGCAATTTGCAACCTTTCCATCAAAAGTGTTTGTATCTTTAACTCAACCATTCTACCTCTAGCACTTTATACTAAAAAAATACGAAAGAGCTGTTCATCCCAACTCAGTTGGAAACAACTTAACTGTCTAGTAAAGTAGATTGGCTAAAGATTGATTAAGTGTGTAAAAATACACTGGACAATGGAACGTCATTCAGGGACTCAAAAGTATATTTTAGCAGAATATTAAATTATATGGGAAAGTGGTAAACACACACATACAACTATGTTTTTGAGATGGCAAAATTAATAAATGGTGGGCGGGTTGCTTTTTACAGTGAAGCTGTAGTCATTTATTATTTTTATATCTAAATGGATAAAACTTAAAATATGCATATTATAATTCCAAGTAAGTCTGTGTGTGTGTATGTGTGTGCACGCATGTGTATAAGAGCTGTGATATGAAAGTTATTAATGTGCTTTTTTCCTTTTCCTTTCTGAGCATATGTTCTTTGCCCTGCTAGGCCAAGGTGTTCATACGCTTGGGAGATTAGGATTTGTTACAGAAGGAATTAAAGGAAAAAAAAAAAGTACTAACATTTTACATTTCTGCATGATAAATGGGATTAGGTAGCAAGAAAGATTATTATTGTGAGGAAGAATGTTCCACATTCCTTCATCTCCCCACTAGAGTACCAAAGACCCAGCTCACAGAATTCTCCTGTAGTGTAGGAAGGGTACCCTCTTATCTACAGCAGCTGTCACTCTACTGAGCAGGAGGTTAAGACATAGGGGAAGAAGGAAAACTCACCACTTTCTGGTCAAGGGAATTGTGGGAGGAAGAAAGGGAGAGGAGGAGAGATGGTATTCCTGTTTTCTCTCTCCACACAGACTTCATCCAGGAAAGGGGTGTATGTTGTAGAAAAGGAGGTGGCAGCTCTGTCCCCTACCCCCCATTAGAAGGCTGCTTCTCAGTCTGTCGCTTACTAACCTGGGGTGCAACTATATCACTGCGAATGTGCCCGGACAGTGTTGTCAGGCAGCAGGAGGCTCTGAGATTTCACTTCTCAGCCACTCTCTGTTCCTGGTGGCAGGGATGCTGAGCTGCGAGTCATGGGATGGCCATGGCAGGATGAGGGGACTCTCCTTAGAGTCTGGGGGGAACCCATGTGAACTGGCCTGATGCAGAGACACTCACCTATTCGTTACGTAGCAGTAGCTGAGGTGAGACTGAGGTGAGACTGAGGGTGTGGGTAGATGTTCCTCAGCTCTAACGAAGCCAAGGAAAGGATAGAACACATCTTCACAGCTGCAGATTTCAACCAAGAAGTCCTACAGGGCAAGTTCCAACCAGAAACACAAAGGACAGTGCTCTGGAAACCAAGATCCAGTTGAGTCCACACGACACTGGGTTGTGAATTTTGCAAAGTCTCTTTTATTCTGCAACACATGCCCCTCATCTCGTTGGTTTAGGGGTCATTTGTCCTATAATTTCCCCCATATTCTGAATTTGGCTGATTGTTTATTTTTTTCCTTTTTGTAAAAATATGGAACGCTTCATGAATTTGCATGTCGTCCTTGCACAGGGGCCATGCTAACCTTCTCTATATCGTTCTAATTTAGTATATGTGTTCCTTCACGGTGGTAATTTTGTTTTCCTACTTCCACTGTTTCCTCTCAGCTGGTGATTAGATCTGGAGGTTTGATATTTAGCAATGCTAAGATTGAATAGTGGACTCTGATGTTGCCAGCCTGATTCATCCGTGATAAATTCACCATCAGCCTTTTAAATGTGGTTTTGGCATCTGTTGGTAATGGTTGCTTAATGCCGTTTTATTTAATTCATTCTAATTCTGTCATTCTTTCTGGGCACATTTGCTGAGATTCTTGCATTAAAAGAATTTCTACCTTATCAACTGTTTGGTTACCCTGAAATAGAGTTTGTATGGAAAAGGCAGGATGCATGCTTAATTTCCCCCCTTTATTGGTTTTTTGGGGAATGAATTGGTGTACTAGCAACATCCAGTGTTGACTGATGAGGGGTTTTTTTTCTTACTTTTTATCAGTATCAATATTATTATGAACACATGGATTTATGTGTTATGGATGGTTTTCTGTGTTTCAGTCAGTTATAATCAGGATTCTTTTCCTTGCTCAAATTGTCCCATCTTTGGTCAATGGGAGCCCCCTCATTTTGACTCCTGTGTCCTTTTGACAGAAAAATTTGTCTTCAGTAGAGTCCTTATTTTCTGATTCAGCAAGATGTCCCAAGACCACCTCATACATTTCTCGCCCTGGAACTAGAATCAGCCATTTCTCCAAAGAGTGTGGGTTCTTCTTCATGGAGAATCGTACTTAGAAACTACGGTCTTGGTGATGGGGGCGCTCATTGCTACTCGGTTGACAATGTTTCTAGGCCTTTTTAGTGGACAGCACTCAGAAATACACATTTCATAGTAAGAGACAAATATATAATGAGTTCATACTGATACTTCCTGTACAATTTTTATTCTTGTAAAATATTCACAATAAACTTTACCATGTAAACAATTTTTAAATGTATGACTTCATGACATGACGTTCACATTCTTCTGTAAACATCACCACCATCCCTCTCCAGGGCTTTCTCATCTTCCTAAACTGAAACTCTGTACCCATTAAACACTAATTCCCCACTTCCTTTTCCTCCAGCTCCTGGAAACCACCATTCTACTTTCTATATCTATGAATTTTTTTCCTTTTGTGACTGGTTTATTTCACTTAGCGTAATGTCCTCAAGGGTCATCCATGTTGTGGCATGTAATTTCTTACTTTTTAAGGGTGAATTATATATACATTGTATGTATATACCACAGATTATTTATCCATTTATTCATTTTGAACACTTGGGTTATTTCCACCTTTTGGCTATTTGTGAATAATGCTGCTACAAAAATGGGTGTATAAATACCTGTTCAAGTCCCTGTTTTCAATCCTTCTGTGTATATACCCGGAAGTGGAACTGCTGGATCATATGGTAATTCTATGTTTAATCTTTTGAGGAACTGCCATACAGTTTTTTACATTGGCTGCACCATTTTACATTCCAACCAGCAAAGCACAAGCGTTCCAGTTTCTCCACATCCTCATCAATACTTGTTGTCTTAATAGTAAGTATCCTAATGGGTGTGAATCAATTCAAATTTAAGATTACAGAGTTTTGATTAAACTTCTTTGATTTTACTCATATCAATTTTCTCTTTACTAAGAAAATTGTGGTTCTCAAAGACATTAATTGAAGTATTTATTTCCTAACCCAGTAATGCATGCATAATAGTTTTTAAAAAGTATCAATATTACTTCTAATAATAAGACCACTGAATGCAGCTTAAGATTTCTTTGTGGTACTTTTGTCACCAGGATATATACCACAAGGGATATATGGTTAAATGTCTGTGTTTAAAAGTCACTCAACAGACATAAATAATCAGAAACAGTCATAGATACAGAGAACAAACAGGTGGTTCCTCGGGGTGGGGGTGGGGGTGATGAGAGAAATAGATGAGGGAGAGTAAGAGGTACAAACTTTAAGGTACAAACTAAATGAGTCACAAGTATGAAATACACAGAGTGGGGAATATAGGCAATAATTATGTAATCTCTTTGGTGACAGATGACCACTATCCTTATCATGGTGATCATTTTGAAATGTATAGAGATACTGAATTATTATGTTGGGTACCAGGAACTAACAGAGTATTGTAGGTCAATCACACTTCAAAAACAAACAAGCAAACTCATACAAAAAAAATCAGACTTGTGATTACTGGGGATGGAGGAAAAGGAATTGGATGAAGGTGATCAAGAGGTACAAACTTCCAGTTACAAGATAAATAAGTACATGATAAATATAGGGAACACTGCTGTACGTTATATATAAAAGTTGTTGAGAGTAACTCCTGAGGGTTCTCATCATAAGGAAAATTATTTTTTCTGTCTCTTAAATGTTGTGTCTATATGAGATGATGAGTGTTCGCTAAATGTATTGTGGTCATCATTTCATGATGTATGTAAGTCAAATCATGATGCTGTACACCTTACACTTATACAGTGCTGTGTATAAATTATACTCAATAAAACTAGAAGAAAAAAAAGAATCCATGGGTGGAATTCCAAGGAAAATGACCTAAGAGTCAAAAATAATAAAACAGCACACCATTGTGAATGCACTAAATGCCACTGAACTGTACACTTTAAAATGGTTAATTGTATGTTATGTGAATTTTACCTGAATAAAAAAATTGAATTAAAAAAGTCACTTGAAATAATTATTCTCCCTGTTTGGTTATGCCATCAATTTTATACACAGAATCATAGGTTTCCATTTGTTATCAATTAAAAAAAAGTTTCTTTTGGCCACATTGCATGCCATGCAAGCTCTTAGCTCCCCAACCAGGGATTGAACCCATGCCGCTGCAGTGGAAGCCCGGAGTCTTAACTCCTGCACTGTTTTCAAATTTTAGAAATTGATTTTTAAAAACTCAGTTATCTGTAAAGTATGTGAAACTTTTACATAGTTCAAACAGCACAGAGAATTCTCATTTTAATCTCCATCTCCTCTCTTCCTTTACTCCCTACCTCCTACCACATGTAACAAGTAGCAGATACCTCTTACTGTTTGGTTTATCCTTCAGTTGCTTCCTTTTAGGAAATAGAAAGAAATATTTATATACACACTCTTTTCCCCTTTATTACACAAAGGTGACATTTTACAAGCCCTGTTCTGAGTCTCGCTTTTTTTTCATTTATCCTGGTGCTCGCTCAGTGTTACATACAGAGATCTTCTTCATTCCTTTTTCTGTTCCATACTTCTTTGTGTAGGTCTTATTATAAAGAAATCTTCCTCATTCCTTTGTACTGCTATGGAATACCACTGTGTGTGAATAAACCCATGGTTTATTTAACAAGCTCCCTACAGCCACTATGGAGAACATTATGGAGGTTCCTCAAAAAACTAAAAATAGAGCTACCATACGATCCTGTAATCCCACTCCTGGGAAGAGCATAATTCGAAAAGATACATACACCCCAATGTTCATTGCAGCACCATTTACAATAGCCAAGACATGGAAGCAACTTAAATGTCCATTGACAGGTGAGTGGATAAAAAAGATGTGGTATACGTTACTGTGAAGAAGTTATGGGGTACGTCCCACTCTACACCAAGCATAGATTCCTTACCAGAGCCCATGGGAAGCAATTTGCCCCAACCCTGTTCCAGAGTAGCTCTCCTCCACAGCAGAGTGTTTGTTTTTGTGTTATACTCACTGGAAATTAAGGAATTGGTCCTGCTGGCAGTGGAACTGGTTTCTGTTCAGCTGTTGGAGCATCCAGAATAAAACGTGTGGTGCACCTCTAACAATACGCCAGATACTCTGCAGGCACTTTGAGTACCAACCTCAATCCTAGCTTCCACTTACCATTCCTACTCTTTTCCCCATGGTTTTCTTTTTTCTTTTTGTGTAGCATGTTTTATTGCAAACCACCTCAAATTCTTTCTGTAATATGGTAGAGCAATAAATATATTTATCACAAATAATAAAAATAATTTGCACTGAAAAAAAAGATGTGGTATATATACACAATGGAATATTACTCAGCCATAAAAAATAATGAAATAATGCCATTTGCAGCAGCTAGATAGACCTAGAGATTTTCATACTAAGTGAAGTAAGCCAGATAGAGAAAGACAAATATCATATGATATCACTTACATGTGGAATTTAAAAAAACGATACAAATGACGGGAATTCCCTGGCAGTTCAGTGGTTAGGACTCCATGTTTTCACTGACTAGGGCCTGGGTTCAATCCCTGGTTGGGGAATTAAGATACCAAAAGCCGTGCTGCCTGGCAAAAAGAAAAAAAAAAAAAGATACAAATGAACGTTTTTTAAAAATTTATTTTAGTTTTTAAAATTTTTTTGGCTGCATTGGATCTTCGTTGCTGCACTTGGGCTTTCTGTAGTTGTGGAGAGCAGAGGGCTATTCTTTACTGCAGTGTGCCGGCTTCTTATTGCAGTGGCTTCTGTTGTTGAGGAGCACGGGCTTTAGGCGCACAGCCTTCAGTAGTTGTAGCACGTGGGTTCAGTAGTTGTGGTACAAGGGCCCTAGAGCGCAGGCTCAGTAATTGTGGTGCATGGGCTTAGCTGCTGCGTGGCATGTGGGATCTTCCTGGAGCAGGGATCGAACTTGTGTCCCCTGCATTGGCAGGTGGATTCTTAACCACCGTGCCACCAGGAAAACCCCAAATGACCTTATATACAAAACAGAAATAGACCCACAGACATAGAAAACAAACTTATGGTTACCAAAGGGGAGAGGGCAGGGAGAGGGATAAATTATAAATTAGGAGTTTGGAATTAACATATACACACCACTATATGTAAAATAGATAACCAACAAGTATTTACTGTATAGCACAGGGAACTATATTCAGCATCTTGTAATAAACTATAATGGAAAAGAATCTGAAAAAGAATACATATATATGTATACATATGTAAAATCAGGTATTTTCTATCATTCCAATCAACTTGTTGATTATACAATCTTTATTTCTTTAGTGGTTACATTGGAGATTACTACATCCATTCTCAAGTTATTAGTGTCTAATATAAATGAGTACTTCCCACATGATAAGACCTTAGAACATATGAACTCTGTTTACCTCTGATGTTTATGTTGTCATGCATTTTTAATTTTACATAAAAACCCCACAAGACAGAATTAATGGTAGTAATAGTATTTTTTTCATATAGTCAATATTCATTTAGGTTTACTCATATATTTACCTTTTTTGGTGCTCTTAATTCCTTTCTACATTCTGTATTTTGGCTTGGGATCATTTTTCATTTTCCTGAAGAATTCCCTTTAATAGTTCTTGTGGTGTTGGTCTCATGGCAATGAACTATCTTTGTCTGAAAATGTCTTTATGTTATGTTCACTTTCAAAGAATGTGTTTATCTTTGTCTTAGCTCCTGCTCTGGCCCAGGGCAGACACTTCATGCCCCAGGCCTTGTGCTTCCCTGCTGGTGACTGGGCTCCTGGTGCCTGACTCCCTCTTTGTGTCCACACACCAGCTTTGGCCCATGTGAACCTTGGGAGGGTGTTTCTTGCTTGCCTGGTAACTGTGGACCAGTTCTTGCCTGGGCAACCCAGAGAACTTTTTCACGGTCAAGTGGGTATAACTATGCCTCCTTCAACTTAGGTCTGTATCCCAACCTTGGGGAGAGGACCGTCTTCTAAATTTGTCCATCCTTGGTTACTTTCCTCAGAGCTACTTTATTCTTTAGTATTCTCTTTATATATTTACAGTTACTCCCCTGTTGGAATTAGTGATTTCTTAAAATCAAACTTTCCCCATTGAAATTACTGTGTGATTTCTCAATACTGATTGGACCCTGAATGATACACCAACATACATCCCCAGGATAAACCCAACTGTTCATGATGTATTATCCCTATTGGATATATATTGTATAATATAATAGATATATAGTTAGATTAAATTTGCTAATATTTTGTTAAATTTTACATCTATGTTATGAGGGATAATGTTCTGTAATTCTATTTTCTTTTAATGTCTTTGTCTGTTTTTGGAATCAGGGTAATACTGGCCTCATAAAATGATCTAGTTTTTCCTCCTTTCCTATTTTCTCAGAAAAGTGTGTTTGGATTGGTATTATTTTTTCCTTAAAGGTTAGGTGGAATTCACCAGTGAAGTCATCTGGGCCTGGAGTTTCTTTGTGGAAGTTGTTAACTATAAATTCAGTTTCTTTAATTGATATTGGGCTGTTCAAGTTTTCTATTTCTTCTTGGGTCAATTTCTGATAATGTGTCTTTCAGTGAATGTGTCCATTTCATCTATACTGTCACATTAATAGCTGTCCATAATATATCCTTATATCTTTAATATCTTTTAAGTCTGTAGTGATATCCTTTCTTTCACTCCTGATGTTCGTATTTTGTATCTTCTCTTCATATTTTTTCTTTGTTTTTTTTTTTGTTTGTTTGTTTTTGGCCGCACCACGCAGCATGTGGGATCTTAGTTCCCCAACCAGGGATTGAACCCAGGCCCCCCGCAGTGGAAGCCTGGGGGCTTAACCACTGGACTGCCAGGGAAGTCCCTTCATGTTTTTTCTTGATCAGCCTGGGTAGGAACTTGTGAAGTTATTAATCCTCCCCTGCCTGCGCCCCCGCCCCCCCCCCCCCCCCCCCCCCCGCCCCAGCAATAGAACCAGATTTTAGGTTTGTTACTTTTCTACACTGTTTTTCTGGTTGGTAGGCACATTTTTGGGGTTCCCTCATTTCTCTGATCTTATACTCTAAAATTCTGGCTGCTAAGGCAATTTGCTAATGACATCAGATAGATTTACTGCCTTTAAATAGATTTCATTTTTGTATTTTTTCAGGCTTTTGAAGTTGTTCTCAGCAGGAACACGTTACTTCATTACAGCCAGAAGCAGAAATGTGAGGGAAATCATTTCAAGTGGCTGGTATTGCAGGAACAGCGCTGATTTGGAAGCAGGATTCTTGGGTTCAAGACTTTTCCCTGTTGCTTACTGATACTGCTATTAATAACCTTGGGCAAGTCAACTTGACTAAGTTTTAGTTTCCTTGTTTGTAAAGTTGGGATAACAATAATATCTTACATCACAATGCTTCTGTAAATATCAAGTAAAGTAATTCAAAATGAAACTATTTTATGAACTATTAAAAGTTTGATGAATATAGCATGGCTCATATTTAATTTGTACAACTGTGGATGCCTTGGAAGCAGGGACTGAGTCTTTTTGGTCATGATTCCTCAATACCTAGCACAATTCCTGGAACATATTTTGGCTTTTAATAAACCCTTGTTGAGCTCAACTAAAGCTATTTTACATGAATGGTTAAAATTCTCACACACTGACTCAGTATAAATTCATACTGTATGCCCATAGTTACTGGCAACACCTGAGTGAATCTGGATCATGCTGAACTGTTGTTTATTATTGTTATTTAGACTAAACATGTATACAATATCACAGTGTAAACTTCCCGTATTATTCTTCCAGGATTATCCTTTTTCTAGCCACAAAGAGAAACGTGCTGAAAGATCTATAAATAATGGGAAATCCCTAAGGGTTGTCTCATAGGAAGAAGAGGTGAAAAGATGCCGTGATTCTGGTAGTGCTGTAGGTTGAGTGTGCAGATGTAACAGAGGTTCCTTAAGTGATGTATCACTGAAGCTTATTAGCTCTAACCTTGCAGCCACATTCCTTTATAGTTTCTGCACATGGGGCTGTTCGGAGGAATTTAACTATACCTGATACAGAAGACAGGTTTGTGTGTTATCTTAACACGATTTCTGGGTCCGCCCCCTCACCTCTATCCCCTCCCCCCTCCCCCTCACAGGCATGCATATCTCGTCAGTTTTACATTCAAGTGTGAAGTTCATTCAGGCTAGATCACTGTTTCCCCAGCTTCAAGATTCTGCATATCACCTTCGTAATTCTTTTCCACATCTATATAGCACTTATACTATTTACCTAAAAGTTTCTTTGAACTAATTTTCTTTTTCCTAAATGAATGTATTCAATATTTTAAAAGAAACTTAATTATCACTACTGCAAATTAAAAAATCAATACCACTTTCCAAGATCATGGTAAAAATAAAAAATAATGAAAACAAAACAATTTTATTAAACGCTACAAACAGATCACTGCCTATTGAAGACTTGAGTCCTGGGCCTGCTCTCTTTCAGGGATATACTGGGTTAGATCATCTCTAAGGTCTCTGAGTTCAGCTTTCAACATCTATGGTGTTCCAAGTATTTTCTCTTCCAACTGTTTGTGTATTTCCTCCCTCAGTTCTCCCTCATGCAAATTGTCCTTGCCTTATACCTCGTGTACAAATGATTCCTTTTTACCAATGACCACTCCCATTTTTAGTGTTGAGAGTCACTATGAAAAAACTTGGGGATTCTATGTAAGAAATAGAAAAAGAGGGGAAATTGTGAAAAGCAGGAAGTGATTAAGAGGTGACTCAAACAAAAGTCATCCTGCCTCCTTGACCTAGAATAGTTTCCTCTATTTTCCAAAACATTTTCTTTTCATTTCCTTGCACTTCCCCTTTGAGTTAAAATAAGCATATTCTCTAAAAAAGACAGATAACTCTAGGAGGATTAGGAGGCCATTAGTCATCCACACCTTAGTGTAAAATAATCCAGTCCACTTATTTCCTTAATGCTTGAAATTACCTACATTGAAGGAAAGAGAATGAAATAATTTTGATGAGTGGTATATTTTGGAAGACTAGGGGAGCATAAGAGGAGAGAGGGCTAGCTGAAAAGGCATGGAGAGGTAGAAGATAATAATAGAAGGTGAGAGTCTAAAAGAAAATTTTAGCATAGTTTAACAATTTCTCTCTTTCCCTTCCTTCTTACCCTATCACCTTAATTTCTGTTCCAGAGACCCACAAGTTAGATTAGTATAGAAAATTTTACAATTAACTACTTCTAAGATCAAGTCAACTTCTATAGGCTAGGATTCTCCCCACCGTTAGTAAAACTGCTTCTAAGAGAAAATGTATTCTGCATTCTGTGACACAGTATTTTGTAACCTGAGGACTGTATAGTGCTCCACACACAGTGCTTAATTAAGAAATGTTATTACTACTGTCTGCCTTTCTGTCCAGTGGGACAGAAAGTGTCAGGATGGTTGTTAGTATGGACATGAGATTTTCCCAAGAGAACAGTTCAACTTTGCTTATAGTGTTTCTGTGTGTTTGAGGTCCTGTATTAGGTCTCTTTATCTCGTAAAGTGCAGTGATTCTGCTGATGACTTCCAGGCAGGTTCTGAGTCAATGCTTTTCAAACTCTCTGTGACGAAGAACCAGGATTTGTTCTGTATGTGTGTGTCTGATCTGTGGAAGATCAATCTTAGTACGCAGCTTGTGCCACATGTGACTCACCACGCCAGTCTCACAACGCACACACTGTTCTAATATCTCACTCAACAAGACAATTTGACCAACCTTGAGCTTGGATGTTCTGGTAATGTCAAATTGCTATAAGAGCTTCTAAACACATACTCCTCATTTCTGGGCTTATTTCATTCAAGACTGATGAAAAGAAGTTCACAGACCACACTTGAGTAGTCTGGTCTAGTAGCTGTGTTCTGAGAGTTCCTCTCATAAAATAACAACACCCCTCTAGCCCTGGGGAGTCCTTTTACTGACCTAAAATAAACATAATATTAACAGTGTGGTCCATGGACAAAAATAATCTAAGAATTACTGGTTTGTAACACAAATTTTCCAACTCACTTGGCATACTCTTATTGCTATTCTCATTTTTAAAAAACTCTACCAGAAAATTAGAAGCTCAGAAAGTTTGGAGATCTTATTATAATTGTTGCTTATTATTGTATATTACATAAACATACTATGTAAAATATTGGGTTTGCCAAAAAGTTCATTTGTTTTTTTTCCATAGTAGCACTTAGTTGTCTTTAACGTCATTTGAAACAAGTTTGTTAGATTGTTTTGTGACAGCTGTCATATCAGGGTGCATTAAAAAAAATTGAAATTGGTGAATTTTTGTGTAACCATTTAATATTGAAGATGGAAGAAAAAGCAACATTTTCAGCATATTATGCTTTATTAATATTTCAAGAAAGGTAAAAACGCAACTGAAATGCACAAAAGGATTTGTGCAGTGTATGGAGAAGGTGCTGTGACTGATTGAATGTGTCAGAAGTGGTTTGTGAAGTTTCATGCTGGAGATTTCTTGGTGGATGATGCTCCACGGTTGGGTGGGCCAGCTGAAGTTGAGAGTGATAAAACTGAGACATTAATTGAGAACAATCAACATTACACCACGTGGGAGAGAGCCGACATACTCCAAATATCCAAATCAAGTGTTGAAAATCATTTGCACCAGCTTGATTATGTTAATTGCTTTGATGTTTGCCTTCCACATAAGTTAAGCAAAAAAAACCTTCTTGACCATGTTTCCGCATGTGATTCTCAACTTAAATGCAACAAAAACGTTCCATTTTTAAAACAAATTGTGATGGGCGATGAAATGTGGATATCGTACAATAATGTGGAATGGAAGAGATCATGGGGCAAGTGAAATGAACCACCACCAACCACACCAAAGGCGGGTCTTCATCCAAAGAAGGTAATGTTGTGTATATGGTGGTATTGGAAGGGAGTCCTCTGTTATGAGCTCCTTCTGGAAAATCAGAAGGTTAATTCCAACAAGTACTGCTCCCAATTAGACCAACTGAAGGCAGCACTCAACGAAAAGTGTCTGGAATTAGTCAACAGAAAATGCAAAATCTTCCATCAGGATAATGCAAGACTGCATGTTTCTTTGATGACCAGGCAAAAACTGTTACAGCCTGGCAGCAAGTTCTCATTCATCCTCCATATTCACCAGACATAGCACCTTCGGATTTCCATTTATTTAGGTCTTTACAAAATTCTCTTAATGGAAAAAGTTTCAGTTCCCTGGAAGACCGTAAAAGGCACCTGAAACAGTTCTTTGCTCAAAAAGATAAATAAGTTTTGGCAGCAAAGAATTCAAACTAATAACACCTATGACACACACTGTTAAAATTTGAGTGAGAGATGGGGAAAAAGTAGAAAGGCATTTCAAAGTGTAGGGAATCTATTCCATAACTAAGAGAGATAAAATTACTTTTACTAATTTTAATACCAGCTTGAGAACATTTAACTCTTTTTTTCCATCTTTATTGAGATATAATTGACATATAACATTGTGTAAGTTTAAGGTGTCCAGTGTAATGATTTGATACAAGTATATATTGTGAAATGATTACCACAATAAGGTTAGTTTAGTTAGGTTAGTTTACATATCCATTACCTCACATAGTTACAATTCTTTCTATGTGTGGGGAGAACTTTTAAGATTTACTCTCTGAGCAACTTTCAAATATACCATATAGTATTATTAGCTATAGCTATCATTCTGTACATTACATCCACAGAACTTATTCATCTTCAAATTGGATGTTTGTACCTACCTTCACCCATTTCCCCCACCGCACCACCCCGGCAACCACTAATCTGCTCTCTATTTCTATGAGTTCAGTTTTTTGTTTTGTTTTTTTTAGATTCCATACATAAGTGAGATCATACATTATTTGTATTTCTCTGTCTAACGTATTTTGCTTAGCATAATGCCCTCTAGGTTCATCCATGTTTTTGAAAATGGCAGGATTTTCTTCTTTCTGATGGCTGAATAATATTCCATTGTATATATATATATATATATATACACCACATTTTCTTTATTCATCCATTGGTGAACACTTAGGCTGTTTTCATGTTTTTGGCTATTGTAAATAATGCTGCAGTGAGTCTAGGGTACACATATCCCTCCTAGAGAGTAATTTCATTTCTGTTGGATGCATACTCAAAAGTGGTATTAGTGGATTGCATGGTAGTTATATTTTTAATTTCTTGAGGAACCTCCATACTGTTTTCCATAGTAGCTGCACCAGTTTACATCCCCTTTTCTCTACATTTTCCTCAACATTTGTCATCTCTTGTCTTCTTGATAATAGCTATCCTAACAGGTATGTGGTGATATCTCATTGTGCTTTTAATTTGTATTTCCCTGATGATTAGTGATGTTGAGCACATTTTCATGTACCCGTTGGTCATTTGAATATCTGCTTTGGAAAAATGTCTATTCAGGGTCTTTACCCATTTAAAATTGGATTATTTTTTCTTTTTGTTATTGAGTTGTATGAGTTGCTTATATGTTTTGGATATTAACCCCTTATCAGATATGTGGTCTGCAGATATTTTCTCCCATTCTGTAGGCTGCTTTTTCATTTCATTGATTGTTTCTTTTGCTGTGCAGAAGCTTTTTAGCTTGATGTAGTCCCACTCATTTATTTTTGTTTTCATTACTTGTGCCTTGGTGTCATATCCATAAAATCAATGTCAACACCAATGTCAAGGAGCTTTTCCCCTATGTTTTCTTCTAGGGGTTTTATGGTTTCAGGTTTTACAAGTCTTTAATCCATTTAAAGTTAATTTTTGTGAGTGGTGTAAGATAGGAGTCCACGTTCATTCTTTCACATGTGAATATTCAGTTTTCCCAACACTATCTATTAAAGAGACTATCTTTTCTCCATTGAGTATTCTTGGCTCCCATGTCAAATATTAGATGGCTGTACATGCATGGGTTTAATTTGGGGTTTTTCAATTCTGTTTCATGTGTCTGTTTTATGCCAATACCATAATGTTTTGAGTACTATAGTTTTGTAATATAGTTTGAAATCAGGATGTACGATGCCTGCAGCTTTGTTCTTCTTTCTCAGAATTGTTTTGACTATTCAGGGTATTTTGTGGTTCCATATGAATTTTAAGATTTTTTTCTGTTTCTGTAAAAATTGCCACTGGAATCTTGATAGAGGTTGAATTGAATATATAGATGGCTTTGGATAGTATGGACATTTTAATAATTTAATTCTTTATTTTACTCTATCTTAAAGGCTGTTGGTTCTGTTTTTGTTTTTGTGTGTTTTTTTTTGTTTGTTTTTGTTTTTGTTTTTGTTTTGTCTGCACTGCACAGCATATGGGATCTTAGTCCCCTGACCAGGGACTGAACTTGTGCCCCCTGCATTGGAAGCATGCAGTCTTAATCACTGGACTGCCAGGGAAGTCCCAAGATTAGTTCTTTACATGTCATAAGTGGAAAATGTATCTCCTATGGAAGAAATATAGATGATTTTATTAAAAAGAGAAACATCATGGGAATTTATCTCTCTGGAGTGTATAGGGATAACATATTAGTAAGCATAATTATAAAGGAAATACAAAGGAGAATACAGTCTAATCTGATACTAACTCAATTTATGTCTGAGGTTTCAAAACTTCACTTTATTTTATCTTGAGTTATTTGGTTCGTTTTAGAAGATGAGAATATCACAGAAAAAGAGTAACATATTCATGTTCTGAAACTTGTCAGAAAATTTCTGATTTGGTAAAATAAGATAGGACATCTGTAATTCCCAGAGAAGAAGTCAGACAGGTCTTAGCAATTCTTAAAAATTATTAATTCTCTGAGGATAGGAACAAAATTTCCTTAAACCTCTCTTAAAATAGGGCCCATTTCATACCAAAAGAATTAATAAGCCCCCTTAAGCACGTAACATACAGCCATGGAATAATTGGGCTCATATGGGGCTAGTGCTCTTCAAGATCTCTTTTATTTTTAAAAGACTTTAGATTTGAAATGCCTTGTCAGAAATAGAAAGAAAGAACAAGGACAAATCCCCAGTGCATGTAGGGGATTCTTCTTCCTTTTTTTTTTTTTTTTTTTACTTTTCATTGTCTCTCATTCTTATTGATTTATATTACTAGTAAATGCAGTATTTTGCAGTATAACAAGCAGTTGTTTACTATTCAGTTATATGGTCTAGGAGGACATAAAATTTAAACTTTTTTCTTCATAGTCCACTGTGGGACAGATTACATACCTCTCTATGCACACATTTATGAACATATACATATATCTATTCATATACACATGTATATATATAAATGTATATATACACATGTATTTATATATAAGAATAATGTATAAATAAAATATTATATACAAACAAAATAAATTTCTCACCTTTTAGTTGCCTCTTTTCTTTCCCTTCTTGCCAATTTTTCTTTCTTTTTTCTTTTTCTTTAGTCTTCTTTTCTTTTTCTTTCTTTCTTTCTTTCCTTTTCTTTCTTTCTTTCTTTCTTTCTTCCTTCCTTTCTTTCTTTCTTTTCTCCTTCCTTCCTTCCTTCTTTCCTTCCTTTCCTTCTTTCCCTCTTTCCTTCTTCCCTTCTTCCTTTCCTTCCTTCCTTCTTTCTTTTTTGCCTTATGTTACTCTTGGGATGGCTTTTTCAGCTTTCTGTTTTGAGAGCTATTCAAAGTACATTTTCCTAAGAGCTCCCTAATGTTTAAACTTGGGAAAAAGAATTGTGTTCTTCTAGCCAGAATATCTAGCTATAGTTGTTTAAAATATATATGCTTCTTTATGGGGCACAATGTGGGCAGGAAGTGATGGCTGAAGATGTGCCACATGGGTGTACACTTCCATTTTGGCATCATGATGGTAAGCCATTATGCTTATTGTGGTAACCTATCATGCTTGTATAGAAGTTACAGTATGTACAGAGTTCATTCATCACATTCTCTTTTTTTATCTGACTTTGACACCAGTTCTGTAAAACTGGGACTTTCAACCCCATTTTATAATTAAAGGTTAAGTTACAGACCCAATGTTGGGGAGACCCTTGGTGACCTCCTCTTCCTCCTTCCCACCTCCTTCCTCCATCTACACAGATATCTTAGGTGCCCATGTTTCTACGTTACAGCCTGAGGACCCCCACTGTTGATAAGTCTACCACTAACCCATCAAATTACCCTTCCCCTTGGTTATAGTTTATTGGTCTAAAGCTGAGTGCTTGATCTGAACCATATTAATCAGGGTCCATCTTTAGGATTTTAAAAATCCTAGAACTGAGAATTCAGCACCTCTTCCGTGGCACAAACTTTTAGAGCATTTGTCTCCATCATTCACTGAAAACAGCTCTTATCAAGGTTACCTATGACCCCACTGTGGTCCTATCCAGTGGTCAATCCTCAGGCCTATTTCTCTCCACCATTTAGCATTTAGCATGGTTGATCACTTCCTCCTCCTCCATTTTCTACCATGGCTTCTTGGATATCACTCACTCTTGCTTCTCCTCCTACCTTGCTGGCTATTTCTTCTGAGCCTTCTTTACAGGTTTGTTCCCAGCTCTCAATCTCGAACAGTTGAAGAGATTTGGGGCTCAGTCTCAGGCTTCTTCTATTCTTTCTCTTGGGCTACCTTTGGTTCTCTCCTCTTTTACCTCCACATCCAATACTTCAGCACATAATGTTGACTACCTTCAAAATACATACAGCATATGACCATTTCTCACCAACTCTACCACATTATCTCATCTAGATTATTGAAATAGTCTCCTAAATAGGCCCCTGCCTCCACTTTGCCCCCTACAATTTCATCTCCATGCAGCAGCCTGAGTGGTTCTAGTAAAACATAAATCAGATCCTTTCACATCTCAACTCAATATTTTCCAGTGACTTTTCATCCCAGAGTAAACACCCAGAACTTACAATGACCTTAGATCTATATGGTCTGGCAACTCTTACCTTTCTGATCTTGTCTCTTAGTATTCTTCTTTTCTCCTGCTTCTACTCTGCACACTGGCCCCTTGCTTGTCCTTGAACAAATCAAGAGTATGTTCCCACTTAGAAGTTTTTGTGTTGCTGTTCCACCAAATATTCTTGCTACTTTCTCCCTAACTTCATGGTTTGTTCAAATATAACCAAATACTAGAAGACTTTCGCTGACTGCTTTTTAAAAAAAAAAAAAACTGACTTTTTCATCATGCTTTTCTTTTCTTTTTTAAAAATTTATTTATTTATTCATTTATTTATTGGCTGTGTTGGGTCTTCGTTGCTGTGTGCAGGCTTTCTCTAGTTGCGGTGAGTGGGGGCTACTCTTCATCAAGGTGCACGGGCTTAGTGCAGGAGCTTCTCTTGTTGCAGAGCACAGGCTCTAGGCATGTGGGCTTCAGTAGTTGTGGCATGTGGGCTCAGAATTTGTGGCTCACAGGCTCTAGAGCACAGGCTCCGTGGTTGTGGCGCATGGGCTTAGCACATGTGTGCTCCGAGGCATGTGGGATCTTCCCAGCCCAGGGCTCAAACCCGTGTCCCCTGCATTGGCAGGTGGATTCTTAACCACTGTGCCACCAGGGAAGTCCCCTGACCACTTGTATAAGATAACACATACCACCACTACCGCCACAGCCACCCAGTACTCCCTAATTCCTTATGCTGGTTATTTTTCTCCATAGCAGTTAATACTACCTTGTATATTATTTGTACATATATTTGTTCTGTGACTTTCTCCACTCCACAAGAACATGAGCTCCCCGAGGGCAGACATTTTCCTTGTCACTACTATTTTCCTAGTGCCTAGAACAGTGTCTGCCGCACAGTCAGGCTCAAAGGCAACAGCTATTGAGTGAATAAATAAATGTAAGTCTAGAGCTGAGAGAGGCAGAGAAACCCAGTCTGAAAAAGAGAACAAAGCCAGCATGCTGGGAGGAACAGAGACCAGGTAAAAGGTGAGTCCTGGCTGAGCCTGAGTCCCTGACTGTTCCAGGTGCTCAGGTGCATTGCTGATCTCCTGCAGTTTGGTGGTTCAGCTCTATGGACCTTAGTGTTTACGTGGCCTTGAGTTGGGTTTCTGTATCTACCAGAGTCCGAACAAGTACACCATAGTCATATGTACAGAAGAAGCTATAGGGCCAGAATCCAGGTCTTGGATTTTTTAATCCAGCATTATACCAGGCATTTCTGCAGTTCAAAACCCTTATATGATTACAGGGCCAAAGATGTAAGTGCCGAAATCCACTTGAAACAAGGACACAGAGTGTGTCAAATGTGAATGACTTCCTGCTGAACTTGCTAAATATCTGCTTTCCTCCTACCAGAGGGTGAAATCAATTTCCTTATAAAGATACATTTTCAGGACCTGAAAAGGTACAAGTAACACATCATCTTTGAATGCCCCATTATTGATCAATTTATGATGATAAAGAATAGACTTTAAAAAGTTAATTGTGTGAATGACTGGAGAAATCCTACAACGTTAGGTTGGAAGGAATGTTAGAGGCAATTTCATCCACCCAGGGAAATATGATTGACCCAGGATAACTTGATTAGTGACAGAGCTAGAACTAGAACCCTACTGTCTCAAGTCTGACCCTCAACCAGACTCTTTTACTACACAAGATGCCTCATTCTTCTCTCCCATTCTGTTGGCCGAGGTTACATATAGCTATGTAAACTCTATTAATAATCTATCAACAAATTGTGGATAATGCTACTTAGTTGTCTACAAAAGAGTGTGGTGACAGGTTTTAAATGAATTCAGGGTAACTGAAGACTATAAGATGGAAGGCAATCTTACACAAGCTGTGAATGAAATATAAATCAATCCAAATGCAGCAATTTATGGGCTCACCCATGTGGAAGAATAATAACTTTAGAATATGTCACAAAGGCAGGCTTAAGGCTCATTATGAGTAGACTTTTTAATATTTCTATTTTAGGCTGAGAAATTGATTATTATCTCAGAGCTAAATTCTACTTTGCACTATCTGCCCAGGACTCTGGCAAAAGGTATAAATTACCAAGTGAAGTGGAAAAACACTAAAAGCTGCTTAATTCTTGGTGGTTTTGGAGAAGTGAATGGTATAAGAATAGGAGCTATAACAAATATTAAAAAGAATAAAAATATTTATCTTCACATATGCACATGAAATCAAAGTTTCTTCAAATTTGGAAGATCCACTTCAGGATGCCAGCAAGGGAATGTGTCACCCCCTACTATATGTCCTTTCTTGAGTAACCCTGCTCACATTGAAATCATGGGAGAAAGAACCTAATAGGCCTAGCCTGGGACACATCACACCCACTGACCAGAGGAAAGCAGGATATATTCCCTGCAGTGGGGAAAAGGTAGATCTCCGAAACAGAAATGGAGATATATTTACCGAAATAAGAGGCCATGCATGCTAGAAAGGGAGAAATAACAGGTGTCCACTACTGTGTCATAATATGTTGGGAAAGCAGGCTATAGGGCAAAGGGACCTGGATTTAAGACTTAGATTTGACCTTCAGTAGTCTATATTTTTGGAGAAGTTATATTAATAGTTTTTTCATCTATAAAATTAGAGGGCTTTAACATGTTGTAAAGATTTGTTCCCATTTCAGATGATAAGAATTTATGGTGTAAACTTGGGTGCTGTCCATGGTTCTGCCAATTTAAAGTGAAAGCTTTACAACAGTACTTCAAAGGCTTTATTATGATAAATAACCCAAATTAGAGTTTATTCTGATTAAACATCAAAAATATAAAGGCAGACACACTCAAGTAGCCACTCAGATTCGGGTAATAGGGAGCTATGGAAGAAATCTTGGACTGGGCATTAAGAGGATCTAGTACAGTGCTTATCTGTGTTTTTGTCTGTCTGGCATTCATTTACCTTTCTTCAGTTAACAGCGCCACGATTTTCCTTTGATCAGTCTATCATCCCCCATCACTCCATACAATTCAGGTAAAGTTGACCTCACCCTCCACTTCCCCCCTCCACTGACCTGTCATTTGTTGCAGTGAGGGATCACAGTTCTGTGGGAGGTCCCAAACTGGGCTGAATCAGATGAGAGCTTCAAGAGTTAGCTTTAGTGACCAGTATCATTTAGGGAAAGCTTCACTACTTTAGAGGACAAATAGGACAGGAACAAAAGTGAAAACAACATCAAAGGGCAGGACCCGAACATGGAATAAGCTGGTCTCAGGTGCTGAACAAAGGGCTGCTTTACACAACCTCCCATCAAAAGAAGAGAGAAAGTCACTTGGGGAGGGTCCTTGGGGATGGTGTCCTTCATGAAGTCATCCATTGGAGAGAAGATTTAAGCATCTCTTCCAGCAGATCAGCAGTACTTTGAGTCAAAGACCAGTCAAGAAGAAGACTGAGGTTCGGGAAGGGTGATCAATGATCACACTGGAGTAAGAATGAAGAGTTTAATTTCTCAACATTAGTTGATATTTTGATTGGAACAACAGACATAAAACAAGTACTTATCATGCTGTGAGGTAAATGCAGAACTATGTGCAAGACATTGTGAGAATATAATGGATAAACACATTGTGTGGTGTTGTGGTGGGGAGATTGTTCGGAGATTAGCTCCTGGTAGAAATATAAGATAGAATATGGGAGAAAGGTTCATTGCAGGCATAAGGTACAACATGAACAAGGAACAAGAGTAGCAGAGTGACCGTCAGTGGGCATGTTTATGAGACTCAGTAAATGTGTTTGTACAATTATAAGCTGTTCAGTGCTGCTGGCGCCTAAGCACCGGCAAGAACAGGTAGGAAGTAGGCTAGAGAAGGAAGCAGGGGCTAGACCATGAAAGGCCTTTGATACCATGAGAAAGAATTAGGACATTTCCATAGGTTGCAAATTGGTAAATCATGGGCTAATTTTGGTCCTCAGATATTGTTTGACCTACACATTATTTTAAAAACTGAAATATCATTTAAAACTTACGAGGTTTCACCTATCAAAAAAATCTAGATTTCTGATCTTTCTAGAAGACGTTCAAAGATCTGGCAATCCTGGATCTACATGGTGATATGGTAAAAATTACCCAGAAACAAATGTTATCTGTCTTCCCTGAATGGGGCATATTTATTTCCAGTCCCCAACAGTCCCCAGTACACTCCACTGACTCCTCAGCTGGCAGCCAGACTCTCTCTTTTTCATCTGTGTGGCCTTTATAGTAGTGAGAGTACCTGAGATACCTGTATTCAAAGTCTGAGTTGCCCCCCAACATGCTGTATGTCTACAAGTAGGTCATTTAATTCCTCTGATTCCCAGTTTCCTCATCTCTTAAATCCTAACTAGTTTTTTTCCAAGGTTCCTTCCTGCTCCATCACTGTATGATTTTATTATGATTAAAACAGGGATGAAACATGCTCTAGCATTTTACAGTTTTCAGAGATTTTGTATACATCTGTCACAGCTCCTGGGAGATAAGTACTACATTCCTAATTGAACGAATAGTTAACTGAGGTCCAGAGAGGCTAAGAAATGAATCCTGTGCCCTTTCTCTTACACTACACTCTACTGTGTTGCTGTGCTTGAATTTCCTTCTTTCTAATATTCCCTAGGGTTGATGCATAATGATGAAAATAACAAAATGCAACCAACTAGCATGTATGAGATAAAATGTATGAGATGCAACTCCAAGGCAATGGGACAGATTCCATATGACAAGGAAAAAGTATATATTTAACTCTCATGTTTCTTGTAAGATGTTTTGGTATCTTGGGGAAGAAGGAGCTAAAACTGTGCCCATTAAGAAGATTTTCACTCCATTCTTTTCAAACAATTTATTCAAGCATAACACCTTTGAAGCAATTTTGTAATCAAGTCTGAAAACAAGTTTTCAGTCCTCAGATGTAATAAAGCCTGGGCTGGTGAGGGTGAGAGGATGTGTCTGCAGGGAATGCAAATGTCACTGGTTTCATATACACCAGAGGTTTTGGCTCTTCTTACCTGTTTATCTAAGCGCGGGGGGGGGGGGGGGGGGGAGGGAAAAATATAAAAGGAGAGGAAGGCAGACTTCTGAATAGTTTGCTTTCTTCATGATAACCGACGAGGTAATCAGAATACCAAACTTGTGAACTCATGTCCAGCAACCAGATGTTTTGCTTCATGGAGGTGAATTTGAAGTTGCTGGAAAGAAGAGACTGATATACAATGGAATTACAGGAGTCTGGCTTAATGATTCACATATGAAAGAGAGACCAGAGCCAAAAGCTCATCACTCCAGTTCATTCAAAAAAAGAAAAAATGTGTGAACTGGAAGATGATTAAGATAATGATGCTAATTCAGACAGAAAGGTGAGAGGACAGCTTAGCATGTGATTATGTGTCACTTCTGTTGGGGGAACAGAAAGGCATTACTTAGATGTCTTTATATTGTGTATGTGAAGCAGAGTAGTTATTATGAAGCTCTTGTGAATTGACATGAGTGGTATATATTATTCTGCATAAGAGCTTTTGCATGTTTGAGATGCTGATTTGTGGAAGGGTATCCCAAACTGAATTAAAAAACCCAAGATCACATTTCAAACAATCAGCTCCTATCACTTTCTCCTGGTCATCACTCCAGTGATAAACCACCAGACCAAGAGATTTCTCTTCCTTCTACCATGGTCTTACCCCCTAATCCCTTCTAGGGTTGCTCCTCTGTGATGAATCACCAGTACCTCCCTCAGCTGTAGGGAGTCAAGTCACCTTGACTCCATTGTGGAGAAGCTTGGGATAGAACCTCTCTATAGCCCAACAAGAGACAGGGACACACAGCAGAATTGAGCTTGTCACCCTGAGATAGATTTATATAATTTGGCCTTCTTTGAACCTACCTCTTTGAACCCAGGCCAGCTATGCTATTTCCTGTTGCACTTGGGGAAAGAAAGCAACTTTCTGAGTTCCCAGGGCAATCCAGAGTTTAGGTCAAATCTGCTTTCTTTGCAATCACTTGACATACAAGCTTACTGTTCCTTTTCCTGGACCTCACACACACTTCTTGAACTGGCCTCTAGAAACAAGTTTCACAAGTTATTCTCTGACAGTGTCCTCTTGACTCCTTTAATCCCATCTTGTGCCTGTTTTCAACCCTGGTTTTTTCCTTCTCCATCACTGATCCCTTCCATTTAGTCTCCTCAACTGGGGGACACCTCTTTCCTTTGATCTTTCTTTTTGACCTTAAGAATGCTTCATCTTCATTATTTATTTTTCTGACAGTCAACTTCTAACCCATCATGAATGAGAATTTCATTTTAAGGGTGAGAAGAGACTTCTGGTCAAACTGGAAAAGTAAATTATATTTGGACACACACTCCCTGCTCCAAAATGCAGGCACAACAGAGAAAATATGAAAAAAAGAAAGCAAAAAATATTAAGTTGAACTTTCTGTGATTGAAGTTCTCATAGGTTAAAATTGTCAAATTTTAGAAATTTTATATGGTTCACCTTAAAATATAAATGGACTAAAGAAATAAGATTAAATGTCCCTGTGTATCAGAAATGAACAAACTGTAAGTGGTGGGTGGGGCTGGAGTTACAGGGTTGCTGGACTCTGGATCTGGAAGCAGGCAGTAGCAGTTGGGACTTTGGTTCTTTCAGGTAACAGAGACCTGAAAATATTCCAGGAGAGGTGGAGGACTGGACACAGGATTGTTACTTGAAGCCAGGTACTGGAATGGGGCTCATGTCTCATAAAAGAAGTTTAAGGGGGGGAAAAACTGCTACCAGCTAATTCTTGGAGCCTGTACATCCTGTCACATGCATGATTTGGGAGGAAGGAGACTTTAGGCTCAATGATTTGACCAGCAACCGAACCAAACTGCCAGCTGACTCAGTGACTTTATTGGTTAAAAACCCAGTTATCCCCCAGGGCATTTCTAAATTGTCCTTATGAGGCTGTGTTCTGGATTGGGGTCTGCAGCACTAGGTGGAGGCAGCTTCAAAACTCCTAGAATGAGGGACAGCAAAGACGGAGAAAGAGAAAATGAAAAAAGAAAAAATCCATTAGATTTAAAATAAACCTGCAGGGACTTCCCCGGTGATCGAGTAGGGAAGACTCTGTGCTCCCAATGGAGGGGGCCCAGGTTTGATCCCTGGTTGGGGAACTAGATCCCACATGCCACAACTAAAGATCCCACATGCTGCAACTAAGACCTGGAGCAGCCAAAATAAATAAATATTTTTTAAAAAGAGGGGGGGGACTTCCTTGGTGGCACAGTGGTTAAGACTTCATGCTTCCAATGCAAGGGGCCTGGGTTTGATCCCTGGTCAGGGAACTAGATCCCACATGCAAGCCACAGCTAAGAGTTTACATGCCACAAATAAGGAGTCTGAGCACCACAACTAAGGAACCCATGTGCCACAACTAAGGAGCCCATCAGCCACAACTAAGACATGGCGCAACCAAAGAAAAATAAATAAATAAATAAATAAATATTTTAAATAAATAAATAAACAAACCTACAAATTAATAACTGTAAACATGTAAAGGAATCTAATGTAAGAAAGACATGAATTCATCTATAGATGAATTCTGTAGATGAGATTAGCTTATTAATTTATTTAATTTATTAATATTATTTTATTAATTTATCTGACAAAGACTCTGAACTAACTATATATGTTTAAGATATTCAAGGAGAAAAGTGAAGAAACAAAATTCACTGAAAATAAGAAATTGTAGAACAAACGTAACAAACGAAATCTAAAATGAAAAAGGATGAATGAGAAATCCTGGAAAACAGAAAAAAATTGTAGTCTTTGAAATACAAAATTTCATACTTGTAGGGAGAATTAATTGGGAGGTAGTACTGAAGAATTCACTTAGAATGCAACACAGAGAGAAAAAGGGCCAAAAAAATTAAAGCATGTTGAAGAGGCCATAGATTGAGGTTGAGAGGGACCAACACTGACCACTGTGTACATTCTGATTTCACATTGTGACCCTATGTATATAATTCCTAAAGGCAGGTCAGACAATGCTATATTTAATGAAAATCTACATGTGTGGTAGGATTACACAAAATATGTGAGGAAATGATAAACATCAGATTCAAGATAAGCTGTTGCTTTGAAGCAGGGCTAAGGTTAGGGTAAAAAATACTTCCCATTGTCACCACCTCACATTCTCTTTGGCTCATTCCACCCTCCTTAGGAAAATGTGAGTGGTCTCCATACCCTCAGAAATTCCTGTTGAGGGGTGGGCAGTCTTCAGTGGGATGTGGACAAACATAGTCTACTTGTTATCTAGCCTTTCACTGCTTTTAATTAATACGGTCTTCACTACTTAAACAAACATTTTAGCTGTATCTATATATTTTTTTTCTTTAAACATGTGTATCTAAACAAAATATGGTAAAACATTAAAGATTTATTAGGGTACCACAATAGGTACCTGAGTATTATTTCAGCCTGAGGTTATTTCAGCCTCATTATTATACTTTGTGGTAGAATGGAAATATTTCATTTGAAAATAAATTTATAAAATAAAAAAGAATAAGAAGCCATGTAGTTGGTGTCAGTGTTTGGGGCACTGGTTCTGCAGTCAGATTGGTTGGGGTCATTTCCTAACTCTTCAACTAACAGCTGTGTGACTTTGGGAAAGTTGCCAAACCTCTCCCTCCATGCCTTGGTTCCCTAATCTGTGAAATAGGCGTCATAATGGTGTCTACTTCACAGAGGTACTTGAAGATTAAATGAAAAAAATTCTATGTATGTACACACAAAGCTAGAGAATTTAGAAAATACAGATAAGTAAAAAGAATAAAACCATGTCACTCAAATCATATTAATATCTTAGATAAACCTGCATCTCTTTTTCCTTGTGGATGTGCATATAAATATAATCCTAATAAATCCAGCAAGCAAAATTAATATTTAAGAACTCAAATTCTTTATTGCCACTTCTACAAAACGATAAAGGGGTTCAAATACATTTCCATACTAAGTTTTCACAACTTTCCTCTTCTATTCCCATTTCCTCACACCCCAATGCTGTTCCACATCCCCTAGAAAACTCTTCCTCTTCCCCAGCTCAAGATACCTTTTCTCTATATTAGCACTTTATTAGGTAGATTCAGTTGCCTTTTACATGGAAGTCCTCTCCTTTTTCTCCCTCTTTAGTTCTAGCTCTCTCTCCATCACTCAGATTACATATCACAAAACTCAAAGAATTTGAGAAAAACAGAACTCTTTTCTTAAGGTACGATGTCATTGATGGGGATGGTATAGGTAACCCGGGGGTCATGGCAGCAGCGGCACTGGGAACCTGGGCAGGCAAAGACTGGATTCACTTTGGAGGCAGAGGGAGCAAGAAGGCGAATATTACACTGTTACAATTTTTGTCATATTTCCTATTAATGTGAGATCATAGTTTATATTAATTTGAAACCAACTTTTTGACATAATATATTATGAATATTTCTCATCTTTGATATTTTTCTATAACACCATTTTTTTGCATAGTATTTCATAATATAGATTAACCATTTCTCCATGGCTATTTCCAAGTTTTTATTACTATAAACAAAGCCTTGATGAGCCCCCTTATAGCTATATCCATATTTAAATTCTCAGAAGAGACATTATTGGGTTCAAGGATATACCAGATATCTACTATACTTTAATAGTAAAAAAAATTCAACACCAGTATTGTGAGTCACAAATGAGTTTTCTTCAAGTATTCACATTTACACCAAATATCCTTAGAGCAGCTACAACCTACAGAAGATCTGGGGGGAGATTTTTGTTATAGGCTATTGTCTTAGCCTTCTTTGCAGAGATATAAATTTAAAAGCCTTTTCAGTGATGCAGCAAATCTGTCATTAAGTACTAGGCAGACCCAGGATCAGATAAAATTAATATCAAAGGACCTTTGTAAGAGGATGTCTTTTGAGGATCCTGTGACAATGGTCAGGAGACCCAGAGAAGGCAAAGAGACATTTGTCTGGCAGTCTAAGGCATACTTCCCACTCTCAAATGAAGAAATGAGAATTTGCTTAGCTCCTGGAATCTCTACCTTTTGATTTGTCTTTCTGGGATTTTATCCAGTCATAATCTCATTCAGTTTGTACCAGCAGTAGTAATTCTGAGTGTGAAACAGACAGTGGGGAGAGGGGAAAGTGAAGGGGGTGGAGAAAGTAGAAGAAGAAAAGAAGCAAACAAAGAAAGTGTCTGCCAAGCTACCATCATGGAAGGGAGGAAACTCGAGAAATTCCTTAGGTTAGCCACATTCAAACCCTCTCAACAGGCACAAAGACGCTCTCTCCACAAATTGTTTCAGAGAATTGTTTGTGAGAGACAGAATTCTCAGCTTCAGACGTATTAATGATTGTGAACATCCCAAATTCTTGTATAACTTTGAGTCCAGATCATACAATTTGGTACTTGCTGGTTTTGTTCTGATTTATTTCTTGAATACAAATCTAGATTCTCTAGTGAGATTACAATTTATTGGCATCTCTATAATCCTTTGGCATCTCTCCCCAGCACACTGATCTCACTGAGTATGGGGTTGTATTCAGTATCCCATTTGTTTACATGTGTATTAGGATGAAAAATCTCTCATTCTCAAGATTTAAAAATTTTAACTTAACAGAATGAGAAAAACTAGAATGTCTTCTGGAGAGCTGGAGGTAGAGTTGGAATTAAACCTAAAGGCACACTGGAGGTCTGTATGGAAGAAAGACTGACTTATCCCTGGGTAGAGGACAATACAGGGTTTCCAAAGAGGGTTTCTTCACATCTATGTATCCGTCATCCATCCATCCATCCACCCATCCATCCATCCCCTTAGCAAATATTCATCGAATATGCACAATGCTTTGTAATCAAATGCTTTTGGTATTTGCTGATTTCTCTACCTGAGATACGGTCCTCCCATTCTCTCCAAAGCTTCTATTTAACATCTCAGCTCTGATATTATCTTTTCAGAAAAGCTTTTTCTGATCCTATAGACAATTTTAGATGCCTCTTTTCCTATGTACCACTTTGACCTGGACATACCCCCACAGAATAAATTATAATACTGTAGTATAAACACTTGTTTGCAGTGTGACTTTGACAGGCTATCTCTACTACCTCTGGCACACAGCAGATACTCGTAAATATTCGTGGAATAAGTGCGTGAATAAATGACTATTAACATTAAATGTCAGAATGAGGCACTGGCATTGGGTGCTCCCAGTTTTGAGGTTTCCATTCAGTTGCAGTTTAGGTAGACCTTACCTGAAAGTCAGAACAGATTTCTCCAGCAGCAGGTGGAAGCAGGGAGTCCTGCACAGAAGGCAGCTGAAATCAATGCTTTCAACACAGATGGGTTCTGAAAAACAAGCCCTACAGGTTTGTATCGACTAGGGGTAGGTAGTTCTTTTTAGGGATCTGGACATGAAGGCCCAGCTAAATAAGCTTCTGACTTCATGGTTCCACCTCTATGCAAATTACTTCTCAGTATCCAAACAAGTTGGCAAAAAAATTGAGTCTATATTTTATCGTGGCATACTCTTCCAGGAATTTCAATAGTTGGCTATAAATCTCTGTACATGTTAACTGAGGAACTTTTCCTAGGAAAGCTTATTTTAGATTAAGACAATGAAAATCAGAGCAACATTTAGATAGCTCTATAGCTGGATAATTTTCTGGGTATATAGGTTGAGTAAAACAATTCTTCTTTGCAGATATTTACAGGTTACAAACACTGGAGAAACAAGCTTCTATGGACTAAACTGGGACTCTAATTCCCATTGTTTATACTGTATTAGAAAACAGTCTGGGTTGCAAACAACAAATTTACAAACAGATTTTTGGCACACAAGATTTGCATGTATACTTCTCAACAATTTAGAATGGCTCTCTATTGCCACTATATGTCTAAACCTTAAACCTGCTGTTCAAAGCCTTCTTACCTTTCCAGACTTATGTCCCTTGATTCCTCCAAATTAACCCTGTGTTACAGCCAAACTGAACTACATGTGCTTACTAAACCTACAATGCTTCCAGCTGCTACACACTTGCTCAAGCTGTTCCTCACTTCTGTTTGTTGAAATCCTATCCTACCTTTGAGAATCAACTGTAACCTTTCCTGATCTCCCACAATTAAGTATGACCTCTTCCTCCTGTAAATACCAAAGATACTTTTTTCCTGTATTAAAAAAAAAAAAGTGCCACTTATCGAGCAAATCCTACATACTGACCTTTGCACTAAGCACTTTACAAACATTGTTTAATATAATCCTCAGACAGTTTTATGGGGATAGGTATTAATTTTACATGTGCCTCTTCTATGGTGCTCACTCTTTTTCTGCCTACTGTCTGAATGAGAGAGGGATGAGGTTCTAGAGCAGGGGGTCAACAAACTCTCCGTTTTTGTAAATAAAGTCATGTAGATAGATAAGCCATGCTTATCTATTTACATATTGTCTGTGGCTGCTTCTGTACTGCAGTGGCAGAGTTGAATGGTTGTGACAGAGACCTTATGGCCCATAAAGCCTAAAATCTTTACTATATGGCTCTTTACAGAAAAAATTTGCTAACCGCTGGACTAAGAGATGGTGAAAGCACATGATGGAAGGATCCTGAGTCCCTGATTAACCACGTGGAGCAGAACTCTTCATTCCCCTGCCTCACCAACCTGCATTGAACTGTGATAGAAGTAAGAAACAAATTTGTATTCTGTTAGTATGTCAAAACTTCCAGGTGATTTGATCTAGCAGTTAGCCTAACCTTACTAATGCAAGAGTGATGTAAATATGCTATCTATCCAGGACAGCAATCAAATGATTCCTCTTTCCAGGATTCAGGAATATGTGAAGGTTGTTGCTGATTCCTCCTGTTGACTTCTGATGCCTTTTAAAAATTACAAATGAACATAAGAAAAGTTCTAGGACTTCAAATTAGGAATATGCTTCACAAAATAACTTCCACAAAGGCCATGGCAACTGAGTTGCTAGTGATTTAACTAAGTAAATAAACACCGTAGGAAAAAAGATCCCAACAACTTCTGAGGTATGTACTTAGCTGGTTTTCAGGTGGGGAAGGTCAAATTGAGAAAATCTGTGAAGCTCTTCTACATGCCAGGTCCCTCCAGAGTTAGAGGAACTGAAACTAAAAAGCAGATATTTATTTGATTATAGCTTCTCTCTTGGAAGAACAGTTTGTGATATCTTTTTATTCCTTCAGTGAAAAATGCTAGGGAAAGGAACCCAGAATGAGATGAAGATGAACTTTCCCATGATCTCTGGCATATTGAAAGTGACTGCAATTCCTATTGGGAATTTGAATTAAGGGCCATTATCAGCTTATCTTCAGACTGTATTTTTTGGAAGGAGAGTAGCCTAGTCAGTAATCTACACATTCTCTAGCAGTGGCCATTTGAGTTGCTTGCCCATTGCTTTCCTTAGGATCATGGAATGAAGATGTTTATCCTCCTGTGGTGGTTGTTTCTTTGCTTTAACAGAACATAGTGATCTTGGAACAATAAAGCTCGTTATAGATTAACTGATCCTAACTTCTCAGTTCTGCAAAACCAGCAAAGTTCAAGTTGCATAACTATTGCTAAGATTATTTATGAGGGCCCTACCCAAATATTTTCCATGCAAGATACAAGCATAGGTGTGTATTGACAATAGTAGATCTTTCCTGCTACTCGCCCATTCATTGAGACTGGGGATTGCAAACTGATATCCACAGTCCACACTCCTCCTGCAGACACGTTCTCTTTGATCTGCATAGTGTTTTAAAATCAGAATGACTGCACACAAAAGTCAAGGTTTGAACTTCTCTTAAAAATTAGGAGAGCCTAAAAATACTGGGCCAGCATTCCTGTGTACCAATAATAATTTAGAGGTAGAATTATATGCACCTTCCAGCTGAATGTGCTTCCCAACACTCCCTCTTATCTTGGTTCTAACCTGCCTCAGCCTTTACAGTACCTGCCTAGCTCCTGTTGGCATTGGAGTCCTGGCTCTCACTCCAGGGTTCCTGGCTGTCTCCTCTGCTTATCTCAATTATTTGAAATAGAAAGACGGCTGGATTTGGAGTCAAATAACCTTGATAGGTAGCTTAAATCTACCATTATGTGACTCTGGGCAAGTCATTTGCTATCTCTAGTCTCCTTGTTTACAAAATGCCTGAAGCAAAAGATGGAATGTTCTGAAGATTAGCCAAGGTAATGTGTGAAAAAAATGGCCTTAGTTTCAGGCGCTCACCTTCTCCTGCAGGACCACGGCAACAACCTCAACCTCCACCTTGGTAACCCTGCATCCAGTCTCTTCACTCCTCCATTCTATGGTTTTTAATGTTTCATTTACTCAAAAACATGTTGAGGACCTGCTCTGTGTCTAGCATTGGGCTGGGGATTCGATGGTCAATGAGAACAGACTCAGTATCTTCATGAAACTCACAGTTTTAATGGGGGAGGCAGACATAAATCAAACAGTCACACAGATAAATGTAAAATTGTAATTGGGACAACTCTATTAAGGAGATGAAATTGGCATTAAAAGAACATGTGATGGGGCCCTTGATGAGGCCAGAGAAGTCAGACAAGGCTCCCGAGATTTAAAGGATAAGGAGTTGTACAATTGAAGAGGGGTTAGAAGAATATTCTAGGCAGTGGGAACGGCATGTATAAAAGCTCTGCGGGGAGAGGAACATGGAAGGGATGAGGTACTAGAAGAGATCCAGTGGGTAAGGTTTAGCGGGAACAAAGAAGAGTGGGGAACAGACAACTGCGGGGAGGTAGGGATCAGATGGCCTTGTAGGCCATGCTTAGGAGCTTAATCTTTATCTTAAGAGCAGTGGGAAAGCCATGGACAGTTTAAGCAGGAGGAAGGTACAACATGATCAAATTTGCTTTATGAGACGATACCTCTCTTTGTAGGGTGGAAATCAGATGGGAAGAAATATCTGGTTGAATCATATGAAATTGCCACCTCCAGACTATTTGTTCTACAAGATGGCAATTTGATATGATTCCACCTGATAAAGTGGAGGCAGAGTAAACCAGTCAGGAGGCTAGTGAGAGATGATTAGTGGTTTGGACTAGGGTGGGCTATTGGAAATGGAGAGAAACGGACAGATCTGATAGATATTTAGAAGGTAAAATCAGTGAGCCTTAGTGATGGTTGGTGCAGGGTATCAAGGACACTCCCAGACTTGTGTGCCTTAATAGGCAGTGGTGCCATTCATAAGTAGGGTGTTTTGGCAGATGACCAGGTTTGCTAAGCAGGGATGATTCCACATTGAGTTCAAAGTGCCTTTGCAACAACCCTGAGGAGATGGACTTTGAAATTGTCTCTACAGAAATATCTTGCCTTGGCTTTAGCTGGATTCCTGGGAGGATGAATGACCCTAGATGATGTTAAATTATGAGCTAGAGGTTCCACATCATGAATGTTTTATAAATTAAGGCCCCAAACCTGGGTGATGTTGACTCAGGTAATTATTTTTACCCTTCTCAAAACCCCGGCAGATGGTATGTTTATGCAGAGAGTTCAGTTCTGTTCTTTCCCTCCATTGGGCCTGAACTCACTTTTATTTTTCCTGTAGGTGTTAGAAATCTAGCTCCAGTGCATGGCACCCAGGGGTTGCTGAGTAAATGTCTGTATAACTGAATAGGAATTGAAAAAATTTTAATTGGAGAAGATGGGAATTCTTGACATATCCTTCATGGTGTAATAAAAATCCTAGGATGAGGACAGAGAGATGTAATCAGGATGTTTTTTTCAAGACCCAGAATAATTTGTAGTCTCAATATAGCATCCATCTTACTGTTCTGTGGCACCTCATCTATTCATAAAACATAGATGACAACAATGCGATCTCGAGTTCTTAGATAACATTTTTAGGGATGATTCATTTAAATTCAACTATCATATCCTAGTTATTTACTATGTGCAAAGTTTGTTTGTTTTTCTTTCTAGGTTCTGTGAGGTATAAAGTGATGACTAAGACCCCGGCTCTACCCTTGACTACTTTATAGCTTAATGGCTGGGGGCGGGGGGGGGGGGGTGGGGGAAGCAAAAACATTTAACTAAAACAATTAACTAAAATAAAAATAACTTCCCCTTATCAAATGGTTTCAGTGTGTCAGGCACTGCGCTAAGAATTTTACATGAATTAGCTCACTTAACACTATGAAGTAGGCTGTTAGTGTCTTTATTTTGTCCATGAGGGAACTGAAGCACAGATAGGTTAAGAAACATATACAAGGTCACACAGCAAGAAAGACACTTAGTCAGGATCGAAACCCAATCATTCTGATTTCAAATGTCAAGAGTTTAAATATTCTGCTCTAGGGAGGCCCAAATAATCCATGATAGAAGATGTTCATACCATAACAGGTGTTCTCAACCCCTTTGGCTG
This sequence comes from Hippopotamus amphibius kiboko, assembly GCF_030028045.1. Lineage (NCBI taxonomy): Eukaryota > Metazoa > Chordata > Mammalia > Artiodactyla > Hippopotamidae > Hippopotamus > Hippopotamus amphibius. The sequence goes on from NC_080187.1 coordinate 97,539,625, forward strand.
AGAGCACAAAGGAAGGGTTCAGGAAAAGCCTTATAAAGAAGTCTATTTTCCCATGGCCTTGAAGAATGAGTGGTATTTTGACAGATAATGATGGACAAAGAGATGTCTAGGGGTAAGAAGTTGTTGAGCAAAGGCAGAGGCCAGAAGAAGGTACCTTGGCATGTTTGGGAAACAGCAAGTAAACAGTACAATGTGGTCAAGTATGGGCTGTTTGTGTGAGATAATCCAGGAAAGGAGAGTTAGATGGGACTTGAATTTCAGATAAAGAGCTTCAGAGCAGGAAGTGGGGAGGGGTGTGCAGCATTCCTCTCACTGTTGGTCATAAAGAACAATAAAGCCTGTGAGCAGCTGACGGTCATATAGGTCATATAGTCATGACCTATATGGGAAAAGAATCTAAAAGAGAGTGGATATATGTATATGTATAACTGATTCACTTTGCTGTACAGCAGAAACTAACAACATTGTAAATCAACTATACTCCAATAAAAATTTAAAAAAAAAAAAAAAGACTTCTTAACCTGGGGGCTCTGGACTCATGAAAAGGCTTCAAGGGGCCTGGCACCTCAGGAAATTGAGGGCCAAGTTTTGTGTTGCATGAACATATATGCTTCATGTCTAGGGAGGTGGGCCATAAGATGCATCATTTTCTCTAAGCAGTCATGGTCAAATCAATATTGCAAACCATTGGTCTAAGGAGAGATAGTCAGCAATGATCTCAGTGGGGCCTTACTTGGAGTCAGGAACTAGAATCAATGTCACATTGAGTATCTCGAAACTTTGAGATTCTGCAGAAGTCAAAACTGAGAGTTTGAATTCCTCACTGGTAAGCAAAACTTTCCACAGAAATATCACCACCATGCATCAGCAGAGGCCTGCTTTGTGTCAGCCTCTGCCTCAGGATTGCAGGTTATCTTGGTTAGCAGTCCTAACCAGGGAGGTATTAGGTAAAGCAAACCTCATTGTAAAAGTGTCAAAAGGAAATGGGTCGCTTTTGCGCTTCTGCCCCTGGATGTTTACAAGGGTAATAGGAAGCTGTAATTTCCAGGCAGATGACAGCTGTCTGGAAGGATTTCTACCATTGCACTTTTAACCCAGCCTACCAGAGTCACTCAACAGTAAAACAGGCTTGACAATTGGCCACCTGTGGGCCAGGCCTATGAGAAAACCCTTAATTTCCTCCTGCTTGTCAAGTCGTTGCAGAGCTTGCCCAGCAGGCCCTGCCATCACTGACGCCAGCTGAGGCGACCAAGGGTGGAAGCCAGAAATGCCAGAGACGAAAACAAGGTTTCCAGGTAAATCCTTTGGCTTGCAGAAATAGCTGTGGTGGGGGCTGGTTTGGTCATTAGTGTTGTGTTTTACATAATGATACTCTTTGATAAAGAGTCCTGTGTGTATTAGTCATGATGAGGACTGTCTGCCAGTGACAGAAAACTGAAGACAACAGTGGCTTAAACATGATAGAAATTGATCTCTCACATAAACCAAATCTAGAGTTGGGCAATCTGGGACTGGTTTGGCAACTCCATAATCAGCAGGGAACCAAGTTCCCTCTAGCTTGTTCCTTCCTTAAACCTAGGAAGCTACTCAAACTCAACTTCCAACCCGGAGGAAGGAGAAAGAGGGGAAGAAAGGAGCCCCCTTCTTTTAAGAACACTTCCTCAGAAGTCTCAACTCCATATACATCCCATTGTCCAGAACACAATGGCTGAAACTACTGTTGAAGATGGTTGGGATGTAGTCTTCAATATGGGCATCCAAGTAACCACTGAAATATTGGGGGGCCTATTCCATATATACATATATGGACAATTATATGTCTTTGTACAGTGTCCTTGGAAAAGATGGAAAGTTTTGATGCTATTTTGATAACTCTAAAGACCTTAGCAAGCCTGGATACTCCTCTATTTATTTAGGTTATTTAGTTAGTTCTCCTCCTGCCATGAAAGGCACCTTTCAATAGACAGCATCCTTTATTTTTGTTAGCAGGAGTGTGAGAAGCAAGAGTTCTCCATTTACTCACTCTTTCATTCATGTATCAGTACTGTCATGGTAGAGATGATCAGCTATTCACAACACTTCTACTTCCTATTCAAAGCATAGAGCTGTTCCTGGGAAGTGGTTGTCTAGCCAGGGCTAGACTTCTTAGCCTCTAGCATGGAGGTGGGCCTGCATGACCAGCTTTTGCCAATGGAATGTGAGCAGAGGAGATGCATCCCTTCTGGGAGGAGATGGTTAAAAAAACAAGCATGCCTTCTTCATCTCCTGTTTTCCTATCTGCCTCTGGAAGCAAGGAACCCGGGGGCCTAGCAGACAGCAGAGCCACAGGTAGAAAGAGCCTGGGCTCCAGAATCACCCTGGGAAAGCTGCCCATCAAATATCCACCCTGGACTGGTACATAAACAAGAAATAAACTTCTATCATCTTAAGCTTCTAGTATGAGGGTATTCAGTAGGTAGCCTGCTCTGATACAACACTAGGTTGAGGGCTCAGCTCTCACATCAGATAGAACTAGATTCAAATGCCATGTGCAGTACTTATTAGCTGTGAGATTTCAGGTAATTTCTACTAATCTTTCTGACATTTATAAAATGTGGCTTAATAATAGTACATATTGCATACAATATTTTTTTGGTGAGAGGCTAGCACCTAGTAAATGCATCACATATGTTGGGTTTTATTCTTATAATCACATACTGTTGGGTTCCTCCTTTTCAGTTCTAATAGGGTAGCGTTTGCTAATTTAGGGAAGAATCAAAAAGTCTGGGCTCTCTCACTTAGTTCTTCTCTTGTGCCCTCCAGGCTGTGCGTCTCTCTGCTGATGGCCATCAGTGATTCTGCACAGCAGATGTCTCCTTCCCCAACTACTCTGTGGTAGGCAGAAAAATGGTCCAAAGATGTCCACGTCCTAATCCCTGGAACATGTGAATATGTTGCTTTATATGGCAAAAGGAATTTTGCTGATGTGATTACGTTGGGGAAATTATTGTGGATTACCAAAGTGGGCCCAATGTAATCACAAGGGTCCTTAAAATATGGGAGAGGGAGACAGAGAGTCAGAGGAGGAGATATGATGATGGAACAGATGTTGGACTGCTAACTTGGGAGATGGAAGAAGACCGCAAGCCAAGGAATACAGGCAGCCCCTAAAAGCTGGAAAAGGCAAGGAATGGATTCTCCCCTGGAGCCTTTAGAAGGAACACAGGCCTGCCAAACCCTTTATTTTAGCCCAGTGAGACCCACATCAGACCTCTATCCTACAGAACTGTAAATAAGAAAGGTATATTGTTTGTCATTAAGTTTGTGGCAATTTGTTATGGCAGCAATGCACACCTTATCCCTAACATGCTGTGTTGCAATGTGCATGTGGATTTCTTTACTGAAGCAGGAGGGAAAATCTCAGAAAGGAATCACAGTGCAAGAAGAGCAAAAGCCAGGGTTGGGGTGGCTAATGTGAACTTTCCTTGTATCATACAAGGAAAGGTATGTCAAGATTTGGGCTTTTCCAAGGGGGCTGTCCCCAGCCCTCCAAGGGTGCTCCTCAATTTCTGGCCAGGCTCTCCATCTTTGTTTTGTGTCATGGACACTTCATGGTCCACCCCTGCCCCAGCCCTCCAACTGCAAGCTGTGAGCCTGCAAAATCCTAGTTCCCTTTAAGTAAGAACATATCTCCTATTTCCCTATTCGCAGGGCTCTGGCTTTGAACTTGAGCAATAGTAGACCCCATACATGTAGTGAGAGCTTTGGGATGTTCCTGCCTCTCCCACCCCTAGACCAGGAAGCAACATGAAAGAGCCACAATGGCTTTGTGTGTGTGTGTGTGTGTGTGTGTGTGTGTGTGTGTGTGTGCTGAAATTCACATAAGCCATTTTAAACTATACAATTTAGTGGCATTTAGTACATTCATAATGTTGTGCAACCATCACCTCTGTCTAGTGCCAAACATTTTCTTCACCCCAAAAGGAAACCCTGTTCCAATTAAGCAGTCACTCCCTAATTACCCCTTCCTCCCAGGCCCTGGTAGCCACCATGTGCTTTGTGTCTCTATGGATTTATTTTAGAAATTTCAAATAAATTGAATAACACAATAATACAACATATAGACTTTTGTGTTTGACTTTTTTCACTTAGCTTAATGTGTTTGAGGTTTATCCACATTGTAGAATGTATCAATACTTCAATTCCTTTTCATGACCAAATAATATTCCATTGTGTGGCTATACCACTGTTTGTTTATCCATTCATCCCTTGATGGATACTTGGGTTGTTTCCCCCTTTTGGCTACTGTGGATAATGCTGCTATGAGAATTTATGTATGAGTTTTTGTTTGAATACCTCTTTTCAATCCTGCATTGACCTGTGTTTTCACATCTCTTGGGCATATTCGTAGAAATGGAATTACTGGGTCACCTTGGCCTTTGATACATGCTTATTTTGTTATCAAAGATAAATGTCTCCAATGCCACTAAATCACTTGCTTTCAGGATCTTCTCTAGGTGGAAAGTGTGTATGGGACGGGGGAGGGTGCTCATTTCTCCACCACATTGCTATTATCAAGCATGTTATCCCCTGCATCTTTGTGGCCAAAACCATGTGCTAACTTAACGGTGACCTGGAAGTGAGGGCTATAGGCTGCATCAGAACCCAAGATACCTTCTGTCACACTCTGACACATTAAGTGGGTTACTTTATGTTCACTGTCTAACTCCTTTACCGACTATGTGAGTTCCACAAGGGCAGGAATTCCGAGTGCCTATAACAGTGCCTGGAACAGCATATGAGTAAATATGAACATTTGAGAGGTCTGACCAGCAATGTTCTCTGATTCAGTGTCCTGTCTCTCCTTGAGGTCCCAATCCTAGTAGCTGGGTCTGATATCCAGCAAGAGGGTAAGACTCATATCCAAGGACTCTTTAAATGGCACCTTTGTGTCCATTTTTCCTTTCAGGACTCAGAAATACTCTGGACATGTACAGAGTAGGTATTCTTTCTTCACTTTGAAGGGGAAGAAAATAATGAGCAAAGGCATTAATTTGTGTCAAAAAACTCAACCAGTGGGTGGTGTCAAAGGCAGGTGAGGATGGTGTGGTAGTTTCCTAGGACTGCGGTAATAAATAACCACAAACTGGGTGAGTTGAAACAGCAGGAATTTATTCTCTAACCATCCTGGAGGCCAGAATTCTGAAATTAAGGTATCAGCAGGACCACGCCCACTCTCAAGACTCTAGGGAAGACCTTGCGTGCCTCTTCCAGCTGCTGGTGGCTCCAGGCTTCCTTGGCTGTGGCAGCACACCTCTAATCTCTGCCTCTGTCTTCACGTGGCCTTCTCCCCTGTGTCTCTGTGTGTCTCTTATAAGGACATTTCATCAGGTTTAGGGCTCACATTAAGTCAGGATGATTTAATCTCAGGGTCCTAAACTTAATTCACCTGCAAAAGCCCTTATTATAAAGAAGGTCACATTTTGAGGTTCAGGTAGATACATCCTTTGGAGGCCATCACTGAACTCACGGCAGGGGGGTATCCCAATCAGAATGTCTCCTGATTGAGCTCCTTCTCAGTGGGCCCCTGATCTGCACTCCAGCCTTCCCAAAGTGTGTCCATATAACACTGGTTCCTTGAGATAGTAGGTCCTGTGAAAAAGAGGGCTGCAGGCCAATGAGTTTGGGAAAGTCTGAGTTAAAGCTAGGCAGGAATTTTTACTGCAGGATTTCTCAGACTCTTTAATGTGCTAGTATTCATTGTAAATCTTCATGAGAGGAAAACATATGGAGCACTCCTCATATTCCTTTGATCTGGAAATCCTTTGAAAAAATGTAATGGAGAACAATGGCGCTCTCAAGGGGTGAGGCTGCTTGGAATTTACATGGGAAGTGATGCTCATCTCTTTCTCTTCCTTTTCTCTTGGAGGGGGACTCCATTCCTAGGAAAGGTCCCATCAGAAATGGTACAAATCACTCCAGAGAGGCTAAAGTCGAGTGGCATGGAAAAGATCAAAAGTATAATGCCAGATGTATTCTTTTAATCAGTAAATCTCTAATTAAAAAAAGAAAAATCTACCAGCTGCCTAAATATACCATACAATTGTCACAGTGATGGTGCATCCCTTATTGGACCATATTGGAAGTTTGAAGATATTTGCTAGGATCATGTTCCTGTTACGAATCTATGTCTAGTGCCACATGTGCCTATTCTAGAGAGGCAGAGCTTTAGAGCTGCAAGAGGTCTTAGAAATAAGCTCTTCTAACTCAGTAATTTTACACATTAGGAAACAGAGGCCCAGAGAGACAAAATAGTACAGAGTAAAACCTGCTCAAGTTCACACAGAGAACCAGGTGTGGAGCTAGTTCTGGAACTTACATCAACTAATTTCAAATCCAAGGCTCTTTCTGCTACCCAGACTTCTTTTAAAATATTGCTTCAGAGGGAAAAACTTTTACACTGATGATTCACTGGAAATTTAAGGATTCAGGGATATTCTTTTTTTTTTTTTTAATTTTATTTATTTATTATTTTTTGGGGGGGGGGTACACCAAGTTCAATCAACTGTTTTTATACACATATCCCCATATTCAGGATTTGGGGATATTCTTATAACTCAACTTTCTGCCAAAAGTCCTCTTACCTCAACTCTTGATTTTGGGAAATATTTCTAACATTTATTGTCTTTATTCAAGTTGCAATTTATTTTTTCTTTAAGTATGCATAATTTTGCAGTAGGTTAGGTCTATTGTCTGACCATTAGCCCCAATCTCATGTCTGACCACAGACTTAAGTATAAATGCAGACTGTATAGGAAAGAGATTATCAACATTTTATGAGATGTCAAACTTTCACTGATTTTCTTGTGACATTTTAAGTATTGTGTGGGGGATGCTATGAAAAAGAATACAGCAATTGAAGGTTTAGAAGTATCTGGAAAGGTAGTCTTATAGGAGCAATGGACCACTTTTCAATAAAAATGATTCCATGTTCCCTTTATGGCGTTTGTGCAATAATTTAACCCGCATTTATTATAGGCATTGGGCTGAATATTCAATGACCTTGTGATATCCCCTGAAATTATTGGTTTTTTAAAAATAAATCCTTTATATGAGTTTGTTTCATAGCCACCAGGTAGGATTTTTGTAGATTTTAATAAGCTATAAGTGATGTTGTAGAGGCTGCTGACAGCCGGGAGCTTTGATGTCCTTTTTCATTAGGAAAGAGTGATTCTCTCAAAGGTCAATGGAATAGGGGCAATCAAGTAGTCTTCCCTGGATCTAGCTGGGAAAAGATGTGACGATGTGTGGAATAGAACTCCTGTACCCACCCGGAGGCCTTGGAAGGTAAAATTGAGATGCATTTTAGAGGCAAATAGTTGCCGTTCCCCAATCCCTATAGTAGACAGGTTATTTCACTGCTGCAGGCCTCTCAAAATCAGGGATGTGGGTTCTGTGGTATCAGGTGAAACACAGTTGTGGAGCCTCTCCAGGAATGAGGTGAGACCTCTGACTACAGCAACTTTTTGTCTGAAAGGCATACTGTGATGAATTGGTCTAGAAGGCTCAGGGTTGTTCAGAGGTAAAGAGGTGTCCCCTGCCTTTGTTACTCCAAACGTGGAACGTCTGGACATGGCATGTATGAGGGTCCTCTATATACATCCTCACTGCTGCTTCTGACCACTTGTGTCCATCTCACAGCCTCGACCACCCCCGGTTTCCTCCTCTGACTGTTGTGATTTCTTTCTGTCTCCCTGCATGGCAGGGAAACAGTTACCACTAATTCAAGGGAACGGAGAGTTTACTTGCTTCTGTCTCAGGTCCTTTGTCCTATCAGTCTGTAAAATTCCTCTCCCAGATTTCCTCCTCCAGGTCTCAGCACGGATGTTACCTCCTTAGAGAGACCTTCCCTCTTCCCCTAGATGTCCCATAGCACCTCTTGGCATTTGCTCTTCATCTCATTACACTGGTTCATTTTCTTCAGGGCTCTGGTCTTTAACAGAAATCATCTCGGTTACATATTTTCTTATGTGTGGTTGGCTCTGACTTCTTCCACTAGACTGGCAGGCACAGATGCTATATCCCCAGTACCCACACAGGGCCTGGCACAGGAGAGATGGAAGCAGAATATAAATAGGTCCCACTAGACTAGAAACTGGGGGTGGGGTGGGGGGGGGGACTGTCTTCTACTATAAGGCATCTTTCACACCTAGACTTTTTTAAACAGCTCTTAGCACTGTTTTCAATTACATATTGGTATGATTATTTCTTTAAGGCCTATCTCTCTTACTAGGGCAAGAATTCATAACCATTTTGTGCCAAGATCTATTTTGGTGTCTGGTGAAGCCTATGGACCCCTTCTCAGAATACTGTTTTAAAATGCATAAAATGGACTTCTCTAGTGGCACAGTGGTTGGAAATCCGCCTGCCAATGCAGGGGACATGGCTTCAATCCCTGGTCGGGGAAGATCTACATGCTGTGGAGCAACTAAGCCTATGTGCCACAACTACTGAGCCTGCATGCTGCAACTACTGAAGCCCGAGTGCTTAGAGCCTGTGCTCCTCAACAAGAGAAGCCACTGCAATGAGAAGCCTGCAAATCACAACAAAAAGTAGCCCCCACTCGCCACAAGTAGAAAAAGCCTGTGCTCAGCAACGCAGACCCAATGCAGCCAATAAATAAATAAATAAATAAATAAATAAAGTAAATATATAGGATTATAAAGGAAATCATACATTGAAGTAAAATCTTCAAAATATTAAAATATACATTTGCGATAGTTACATGCGTTTCTTCATTAACACATTAAATAACAAAACCAACCATCAATTTTAAGTGGTGAGGAGCATAAGCAGTTTCTTTGAGATGTCTGCAAAACCTGTAATATGAGATAAAAATGTCTGTGATTTCCACTGGTGATAGATGCATAGGTACTTTTAATACTGCTGTGTTTTGTTGCCCACATGAGTGATTAAATGAGATGCTTAATTCCCTCTAAGAACAGGAACAAGACAAGGGTGCCCACTCTCACCATTATTATTCAACATAGTTTTGGAAGTTTTAGCCACAGCAATCAGAGAAGAAAATGAAATAAAAGGAATCCAAATTGGAAAAGAAGAAGTAAAATTGTCACTCTTTACAGATGACATGATATTATACATAGAAAACCCTAAAGACTCTACCAGAAAACTGCTAGCACCAATTGATGAATTTAGTAAAGTAGCAGGATACAAAACTAATGCACAGAAATCTCTTGCATTCCTATACACTAACAACGGAAGAGCAGAAAGAGAAATTAAGGAAACTCTCCCATTCACCATTGCAACCAAGAGAATAAAATACCTAGGAATAAACCTGCCTAAGGAGGCAAAAGATCTGTATGCAGAAAACTCTAAGACACTGATGAAAGAAATCAAAGACGACACAAACAGATGGAGGGACATACCATGTTCCTGGATTGGAAGAATCAACATCGTGAAAATGACTATACTACCCAAAGCAATTTACAGATTCAATGCAATCCCGATCTAATTACCAATGGCATTTTTCACAGAACTAGAGCAAGAAATCTTACGATTTGTATGGAAACGCAAAAGACCCCGAATAGCCAAAGCAATCTTGAGAAGGAAAAATGGAGTTGGTGGAATCAGGCTCCCTGACTTCAAACTATACTACAAGGCCATAGTGATCAAGACAGTATGGTACTGGCACAAAAATAGAAAGGAAGATCAATGGAATAGAATAGAGAACTCAGAAGTAAGCCCAAACACATTATGGGCACCTTATCTTTGACAAAGGAGGCATGAATATACAATGGAAAAAAGACAGCCTCTTCAATAAGTGGTGCTGGGAAAATTGGACAGCTACATGTAAAAGAATGAAATTAGAACACTTCCTAACACCATTCACAAAAATAAACTCAGAATGGATTAAAGACCTACATGTAAGACCAGACACTATACAACTCCTAGAGGAAAACATAGGCAGGACACTCTATGACATACATCAAAGCAAGATCCTTTTGGACCCACCTCCTAGAATCATGGAAATAAAATCAAGAATAAACAAATGGGACCTCATGAAACTTAAAAGCTTTCGCACAGCGAAAGAAACCATAAACAAGACTAGAAGGCAACCCTCAGAATGGGAAAAAATAGTTGCCTGTGAAACAACGGACAAAGGATTAACCTCCAAAATATATAAACAGCTCATGCAGCTTCATACCAAAAAAGCAAATAACCCAATCCACAAATGCGCGGAAGACCTAAATAGACATTTCTCCAAAGAAGACATACAGATGGCCAACAAACACATGAAAAGATGCTCAACATCACTCATCATCAGAGAAATGCAAGTCAAAGCCACAATGAGGTATCACCTCACACCGATCAGAATGGCCATCATCACAAAATCTGGAAACAACAAATGTTGGAGAGGGTGTGGAGAAAAGGGAACTCTCCTGCACTGTTGGTGGGAATGTAAGTTGGTACAGCCACTATGGAAAACAATTTGGAGGTTCCTTCAAAAACTACAAATAGAACTATCATATGATCCAGTAATCCCACTCCTGGGCATATACCCAGAGAATACCATAATCCCAAAAGAAACATGTACCATAATGTTTATTGCAGCACTATTTACAATAGCCAGGACATGGAAGCAACCTAAATGCCCATCAACAAATGAATGGATAAAGAAGATATGGCATATATATACAATGGAATATTACTCAGCTATAAAAAGGGATGAGATGGAGCTATATGTAATGAGGTGGATAGACCTAGAGTCTGTCATACAGAGTGAAGTAAGTCAGAAAGAGAAAGACAAATATTATATGCTAACTCATATATATGGAATCTAAAAATGGTACTGATGAACTCAGTGACAAGACAAGAACAAGGACGCAGATATAGAGAATGGACTGGAGAACTTGAGTTTTGGGGGGGCGGGGGGTGAAGGGGAAGCTGAGACGAAGTGAGAGAGTAGCATAGACATATATACACTACCAACTGTAAAATAGATAGCCAGTGGGAAGTTGCTGTATAACAAAGGGAGTTCAACTCGAGGATGGAAGATGCCTTAGAGGACTGGGGTGGGGAGGGTGGGGGGAAGTCGAGGGAGGGAGGGAATACGGGAATATGCATATAAATACAGATGACTGAACTTGTTGTACTTCAAAAATAAAAAAAAAATACTGCTGTGTTTTGTTGCCTACATGCGTGATTAAATCAGATGCTTAATTTCAGTTAGATATTAGTGAAACTAAAGATGTAATTTTTTGCATTCAAGCTCACTGATTCCCTGAAGTCAATCCACAGATTTGGAGGGGTGGGGGTTGGGGGGTCCATGCAGCCCAAATTAAGAATTTCTGTACTAAAAAATATCAGTTAAGTTTGGCTCACCATTTTAACCCTAGTCCCTAAAGCACAGTAGTAGGTATGCCTTACATATTTGTGGAAGGAAAGAAAGAAGGAAAGAAGGAAAGGAGGAGGGAAGGGCATTCCACTTTGTGTCTGACACTTTTTGGTGCTTGCTTGCTGAGTTAATGCATGAGTGGATCCTTTAGGCAGGGCACCACCCTTAATAAGCTAGTTCTTGATAAATGAGAGTACCCCTTCCCCACCTGTTCCAGTAACAATTGCATTTTGGGTAAGATCCTTTGTATACTACTGAAACCCAGTGAGTGTCTCACCCATAGCTGACACAAAATACATACTTGAATGATAAAATGCCTCTCTGATGGAGATAACCCTACACTGTGAATTATCAGGTATGATGAATCAGTGCTTTGAGACGTCTATCAGACTAATCGGCTTTGCCCTTGGGCTGCCTTGGGGTCCCTTCCCTGTCAGCAAGTTCAGAGCTTTGAGGCCACATCCCTTTTATCATGACAGCACCTCTGAGTTGGCACTGCTCCCCGCCCCTCCACCCCCCGCCCTTGGCAAGTCACCTTGGAAGGACCCTTTTTCCTGCTTCATGAGAAGAGAAGGCCTGTCGGGACACAGGCTCACGAGGAATCTGGCTCTCTCATCTGACAGAGATTACTTCAGGGTCTCATGAATATCAGCCAGAAAGATCAGTGCTGTGGATTACTGCTCTCACTGACAGGACTTAATGAAAACTCCAGGCTAGTGAAGATGAAATCTAATTCTTTATTCAATACTTCAAAAACAAATCCTAATATATCATCATCACAGATGCCAACATGCATCTCTTGGTAGCAGACACGTCTTGAAACTTTTGGAATGCTTTCTAAGACAGTTAAGGACAAATGAATATTCATGAAAGTGCTATAAAAATGAAGGATCTATTTCTATTTCTTAATAGGGGAAAGATAAATAGCTTAGGAAATAAATAGCAATGAAAGGTGGCTATAAAAACTAGACATTATGCATGGACCGGCTTTATTGTAACTGCACAGTGGAATCTGTCTTTCTATGTTATCGTGCAGATCAAATAGTAAGTGTGCTCCATGTTCCCCACCCATTCTATCCTCAAATCGATTGACTTGCTCAGCGTAATACTAAGTGGTGACTAACTATAACTTCCTTGAATTACAATACCTTATAAGTAATGGTCTGGGGCTAGAGATGCTTGTCCAGCTATATATAATCATCGAATTCTCCCTCTTTAAGTTTGCGGGGTATGTGCTTTCTCAGATAAAATGGTCAAGATAATGGAATAGGGATTAAGCAATGGAAGAAAATGAACTTCTTGAACTCCATAAAATTCCTGGCCTATCTGCAAAGGGGGCAGTGAACTTGTGGGTTCATGGTTCCCAAACTGCTTCTTCCTCTCCGTGTGGGGTCAGTGGCCTCCTATTTGATGATTCCTCAAATCTGTGGTTTTCCATCCTGGAGAAACCATTGCCCATTAGAATCACCTGGGAGTGATTTTTCAAAATAAACACTCTGCCTGGACCCTACTCCAGGCACTTTAAAAGCTCCCCAGGTGACTGCACTGAGCAGCCAGGGTTCAGAACCACTGCTCTAAAATCTCCACCAACTACTCTTGATGACTTCAGTTCAGATCCCTTTACATGGCTCTCAGCCCATTCTCCTGTTCGAAAGAGATTAGCAGCTGTTCAAACCATATGAGCATCAAATAGAGTCTTTTTCTATGATGTAATCAGGAAAATTAAACTTTTGGGAGAGACAGTGACCAAGAGACTCCCGTATTTGAGGTCAGAAAGCAATACTCCTGGACTTCATCAATTGGGTCTCCACCTCCCTTTCTAGCTTTGTCTTGAGTTGACCGTGCTCCATACTCTACCTTTCCACCAAATAGCATGGCAACCTGTTCCTGAAGAAGTCCAGAATGTTTCCACCTCCTGCCCTGGCTCATACTTCTCCTTCTACCTGCAGCACCTTCCCCCTCATCTCCACCCCTTGAAATCCTACTCATCCTTAAAGATCCAACTCAAATACTACCCATGAAGGTCATTCTCATCTTCAAGGCTTGAATCAGCATCTTTTGCCAATATGTTTTTATACCATTTTGTATTTGTATTTTAGCCTTTTCAAAATTCTTATATAGTCCTTTCTAATGATTAGTTTGGAAAGTTTTACTGTAGGTCCTATAACATCCTCATTTTAACCTTCTCATTTGGGCAGCATTGTGATTTGCATAAGGTTATAGTCTACATATCTGTCTCTCCCACCTGAGTACAGGGACCTCAATAGTTAAGGTCTTCGTAAAACTAAGTTTCTTTCCAACAATAAAGATTTGTGGAACTTAAAAAACTGCTTCAGTATTCTCTAGCATAGTTTAAGGTTCAGGGTGGCTTATTCAAAGGACATCTGGCTACACCCAGTCCATTTGCTCAGGATGGCTCATGAGTGACTGTTAAGTCTTGGTAAGAAGATTGAGATATCCACCCAGTGGTTCTCAGCTATGTGGTCCAATCCTAAGAGGGCTTTGGAAATATGCGGTTTTCACAAAGACTGGAGATGTTACAGGCATTTAGTGGGCATGAGCTGACAATGCTAGATACTTCGCAATGTGTAGAAAAGCTTGCACAAAATGAGTTGTCCTATTAAAAATACCAATTGTTTCCCACACCCACATCCATCTTGGCAGATTCTAACCAATCCATATTATAAAATACTTAAAAAACAAAAACAAAACCCAACTTGGTTTGGAGAAATGAAAGAAGCTGCTAAAACTCACTCTGAAATCAATATGAAAAGCGTCCTGGGCATAGTATTAGTCAGGCAAAGACAGCTTCATGATATCTGGTCGGTGAAACAGGAATTCTCACATTCTATAGGTGAGAGTATAACATGATGTAACCTTTTTGAGGACAATACTTATCAATATTTAAAACACACACTCCTTTTGATCTAGCAATTTCACTGCTAGGAATTTATCCTGTAGATATATTTATATAAACGCTCAAAGTTGCACAAACGGGGATGTTCACTACAATGCGGGTTGCCATCCCAAAAAAGTGAAAATAATCTATACGTCCATCAATAGGAGAACAGTAAAATAAGCATTGGCACATCCATATGATGGTGTGTGAGCATATGGAGTGAGTGCTAAGTTTATTAAGTAGAAAAAGTGAAGCCAAGGGATGCATGATATGATCTGTTTTTCTTCAAAGTATACACATGTACATATATACATATATACACACACTGCCAATCCTCACTGCATGGTTCTGATATAAACCAATTTTGTTACCATGAGTCAGTTAAATAACACCAGTCCCATAACAATGTAGTTTCAATTTTAGTTACCAAGGTATATTAACTGAGTCATTGGATAAAGTACAAACTTTGTTGCTGCCTCTTCAACCCACAAATCACTACATAAATAATAGATGCACACCATGATTTGTGACCACTCACTAAGACTTCCTTCAATGTCTGTTGGTGATAGGTCACTGACTGTTTGCTATCAGTTCATAAAACAGACTGCAAAAGAAGTAGTTGTTTGTCCCTTAGTCTCCCAGTAATAAACCCATGTGACATTTTATAAAAATTAGGTGCAGCAAAGAAAAGAATAGTGATAGCACTAGAAGGTAAATTTTGAATTGCACGAAGTGGAGGTGTAGAAGAAATAGCTGACCACGGCAATGCTGCTGTTGCTGCCATTTAAGAGACTCAAGATATGCATCAGGAGAAACTCACTGCAGACCCTCAACATAAACAATGAAAACTGTTGTGAGAAAAAAGATGAAGGTGCCTCAGAGGAAGTGACACCAGCAAAAAATTTCACATGAAAGAAACTCTCAGAACTATTTCCTGACACTGAAAGCATAAAGGATAAAATGTTGGAAATTGATCCAGATTTTAAAAGGAGTATGACAAGGAACCTCCAAACTGTTCTCCATAGGGCTGTACCAACATACATTCCCACCAGCAGGGCAGGAGGGTTCCCTTTTCTCCACACCCTCTCCAGCATTTATGGTTCCTAGATTTTTTGATGATGGCCAATCTGACTGCTGTGAGGTGATACCTCACTGTAGTTTTGACTTGTATTTCTCTAATGATTAGTGATGTTGAGCAACTTTTCATGTGTTTGTTGGCCATCTGTATGTCTTCTTTGGAGAAATGTCTGTTTAGGTCTTCCGCCCATTTTTGGATTGGGTTGTTTGTTTTTCTGATATGGAGGTTCCTTAAAAAACTAAAAATGGAACTACCATATGACCCAGCAATACCACTACTGGGCATATACCCAGAGAAAATCATAATTCAAAAAGATACATGTACCAAAATGTTCATTGCAGCATTATTTGCAATAGCCAGGACATGGAAGCAACCTAAATGACCATTGACAGATGAATGGATAAAGAAGATGTGGCACATATAAACAATGGAATATTACTCGGCAATAAAAAGGAATGAAATTGAGTTATTTGTAGTGAGGTGGATGGACCTAGAGTCTGTCATACAGAGTGAAGTAAGTCAGAAAGAGAAGAACAAATACTGTATGCTTATACATATATATGGAATCTAAAAAAATGGTATTGATGAACTTAGTGGTAGAGGAAGAATAAAGACACAGAGATAGAGAACAGACTTGAGGACATGGGGAGGTGGGGAAGGAGAAGCTGGGACAAAGTGGAAGAGAAGTAATGACATTTATATACTACCAAATGTAAAATAGCTCGTGGGAAGCAACTGCCTAACACAGGGAGATCAACTCGATGATTGCTGATGACCTAGAGGGGTGGGATAGGGAGGGTGGGAGGGATGCTTGGGAGGGAGGCTCAAGAGGGAGGGATATGGGGATATATGTATAAATATAGCTGATTCGCTTTGTTGTACAGAGTAAACTGACACAACAGTGTAAAACTATTATACTCCAATAAAGACTGAAAAAAAAAAGGTACTATGACAATTCGCCAAGGCATAGAAAAGACACTCTCTCCATATCGTCTAGTTATATGACAAAAAAAAAGGCAAGGATTCTCACTAAATTTTTTACAAAGAAATACAGCATTATAATTCTCAGCATTTCTAATGTTTCTAAATAAATAGTAGATTTACTATATTTTTCTCTACATTTGTAACCCACAGTAAGAGAGTTTTAATGTTTTGATGAAAAACTGTAAAGATAATGAAAGTTATAATTTTCCCCACTGATTATTAAGATCACTTTGCATGGTTTCAGTTTGTAGTTATTTTCATTGTCCAGCAGTACTGTGCAAAGACAGGCTTACCTGTATACATAAAATGCACACATATCTACATGTACATATATGTGTAATTTAAAATGGAAGTATATACAAGGGATCACTAATAGCAGTAACTTCTGAGGAGTGGGGCTAAGGAAGAGGTGGTAGCAAAGGGAAATTTTATTTTCATTTTATACCCTTCTGAAATATTTGACTTTTTCCCCTTTAGTAAGTTTTAATTTTTGATATAAAACCTAACCTATAAAAATAAATATAACAAGAAAGATAAGTTAATAAAACATTATTAAAAATGTTCTGTGAACATGATTTGTGCTGTTGTTGGTCCCTCCACCCCCACCCTGGGGAGATAATCCAAAGCTGTCACTAATTAAGAATGTCAAACGAATTCCTGACACCAAAATGGTTAAAAATCCATTACTGTAAGGTTATATGTACCCTGTTTCCAAGCGAAAGATTACAAAATGTGCAGGTTCTTAAGATGAATACGATCTCAGTTATTGATTTCATTTGTCTATAGGGAGAACTGGCCTGAAAACAAGTGCAGCTGATGGTGATGTTCAGGTGCAATTTGCAAACAGATGCCCTGGACAAAATGCTTCCGCAGTGTCTGATGACTGAACACGCAACTGTTTAGAAGGCAGCAGGGTTGAGACAAAGTATGACCTTGTGTACAACCTTGAGAGTTTACTGGCTGGCAAACAAAAAGCCAAATACATAGCAAGGAGCATTTAGAGAAATAATGTTGAGATTACCCGGTATATTTACCCTGCCAAGACTTATATATACTCAGAAAATGAAGGGTCCCACCAGGATTAGTCTGAAAACTTAACCACTGATGCAGAATGAGCAAGCAGGATTTGGTCTGAGAGAGTTCATAGGGTGGAAGGATTCCAAGATCCCTAAATCGACTTAAACGATAGGTTTCCAACTTCTATCACAGTCCCTGTGGCCTTCTGGATAGATGAGGAGGTCCACTCGAAAATGCAAACTTACTATAATCAGGAAAGACTCGTGAAGGTCTAGGGAGTGAGCAGGAGTGACTGGGTAATCCTGAAGCATGCAGGATACAAGCCACCAATCAGCGTTTTACCTGCATTATCTTATGTAACCATTAAAACCATCCTACGATTATTTTCACCACCCTAATATCACTGATGAGACAACCAAGGTTCAACCAAGTTCAAGGAGATTAAATAATTTTCCCATTACCACACAGTGGGTAACTGGTAGAGCTACGACTCCAAAGTGCTTGGAAACGCCTTTGGGCTGTATAGGTTTTGCTGCATCTTCCATTTTCCAGAAAGCTTGCTACTGCCAGATTATCTAATCTAAAATCTGCCCAGCCCTGCTATACTGTTCAGGACTGTGCTGACCTAGTGCTTGCAGAAACAGGCACTTAAGCCTGTTGATCTTGGATTCTGCCCTTTTGTACTTCCCTCATATGGTGTCTGTGGCTGGGGATCACCTTGCTTTTGCCAACTTCATATTCCAAACAGTTCAGAGGAAACGTACACAAGCCTTAGTGTTTCCCCTTAAAAGACAGCATGTTTCTGGCTTTCACTGACTCGGCAAAGGCTTCTATGTCTACAAATAAGAAACATCGGACCACAAGTCTATAAATGAAAATGGTGACAGACTTGGCAGGGTGGAATTCTATAATCTGGCTAAGTTGAGTCATATTTGGAAGGTCAACACTTCACTTAGCAAAATCCAAGTTTTCATTTGGATTAAATCTTATTTGGTCTCAATTCATAATTTGAAAGACGAAATTGTGTTCTTTGTGGGGGGCGGGCAATATAAGTAATGATAAACATGGGCAGTGGAAAATATTCCCTACCTGGTATAAGATTCAAGGACACGGACTCCCCTCCCCCATTTAAAGTCATGCTAGGTCTGGGTGGCACTGTTCAGGATGCTACTGGGGCTTCTTCCTAAATAACAGAGTCAAATCTGGGCTCTTTACAAAACTTTGTTAGCACAATGAAGAGTTTGACAATCTAACAATTGTTCACAAGCAGGACATACTGAAAAGTATGCTTCTTGAGAGGTGGACACTGGAACTTGTGTATTATCTTTGAGATAATACATAGCTGAAAAATTATCAGAGTTCAAAATGTGCAGTATCAGAGGGCAAGCCCAGGTCTGATGGAAACGCCTTTTTTAATTAGAAAAGGGATGAAGAATGAGACCAACAGACTGGAAGAGACCAAGAAGAAGTCAATCAGAGAGGACCACACTTCCCGCAGCCATGTGATCACACTAATAGTGTGATTCAACGTACTAGGCTGAGGAGCCACTTTTAGCTAAGTGAAATCTACTGACCTGTCCCTTAGATGGAACCACCCTTCAGTCTGGGCTCAGGGTGGAGGACGAAAGAAGCAATTCGCTCCAGGACCCCAAGGGAACTGCAGCTTAGGTGGTAAGGATGTGAAGATGGTGGTGGTGGGGCACTTCAGTGTGCACACAGGTCACTTGGGACTGTTGTTAAAATACAGATAATGATTCAGTAAAACAAGGTGGAGCCTGAGACTCTGACTGTCTAACAAATTCCCAGGTAATACTAATGCTGCTGACCCAGGGGGCATGCCTTAAGTAGCAAGGATGTAGAAAATAGGAAATAGCCGTTTATGCCATCTCTTACTGGTGTAATGATAGAGAAAAACTATTAGCCTCTTAGTAGGTAACATGAGAATTCCTTTGGGGAAGAGTACTCTATATGTTTAGAAAAAATACTCTGATAAATTACTGGGTTTGTGGTGAGGGAAAGTGACTCAGCAAAGCACATGTTGAAATAATTATCGATGATCTTAAACTACCTTCTCAGGAGAGGGGGAGGTCCCACTAACTTCAAGGCCTTTTTGTTTGTGCACCAGGATGAGTGGGGCATCTGGGTTTGAGGGCAGAAAGTAATTCCTCTGCATAGGAGAGGAGGGCCAAAGGGGATAGAGATGGAGAGGGGGAACTGGAGAAAGAGAGACCCACATTAGAGAAGAGTCTATACAGTTATTTAGAAGTTCTTTGCTTGACAATATATTCATTTTCATTTTTCCCTTCCAAGGAATCCTTTGGACTTCTCACCAATGCTTTTGTGCATGTGGTTTCTTTCTTTCTTTGCAGGGGGTGGGGGGGGGGGGTGGGGGAAAGGGCTTGAAGAGGTGGATGAGGGGGACAGCTCACAGCAGGGTTACACTAGCCTCAAAGGGCCCTGCTAGGTTCTTTTCAGCAGCTGGGTGGTGGGTATGCAGGAGCGAGGGTGGGACATATCCCATTTTCTATTGTCGAGTAATTTGACTCTGCTGCTATCAAAATCAGTAATTAAAGCGAAGAGCAATAGTGGGTTAGCAAAAACACAGAGGCCACGATGACAAGGGAGATGAAATTAGGATGCTTGGGAAAAGGTTAACAGAGCCTGGAGTGTTTACCTAGAAAAGGGCAAAGCCATTGTGATGATCAAACTTTATCAGCCATATTCAGGCCTGCTTTATTTCATAACGTCACAAAACCATAACTAAAGGAACTGGCACTAGTTTTAAAATATAAAATCTTAACCTGGGATCCAGAAAAGGGCTAGGAGAAGTGGTGGCTTTGAATTTCCTAAAATTAGGTGCAAAAATTATATTCATTTGCATATGTGTATCTTTCTAGGCACAGGCTATGTAGCTTTCAGCAAACTGCATACTGAAAAGACATATAAAAATAGTTAAGAATCACTGACTTCAAAATGAAAGCCAGCTAGTACTCTTGCCTATGAAAATAACGAAAAAATGGGGGAAAAATGAAACTAGGAATCTTGTCAATAAGAATTAAAACAATCAGGCCAATGTTACACTGTCATTCTCTTAAAAATAGTGAGAGCCAATCAGAGGATGATGAAACTTCTGCATCTGCTTAAAAAAGTAAAAATGGCTTCCCTTGATATTATTCAATAGAAAATAATGGCAAATTAATCTCTATCTCTACAGTAAATAAAAATAATAAAAACATGACATCAGATTGTAAAAGAACAAATTCATGTTGGATCAGTGGTTCTGTCCCCCAGGGAATACTACAATGTCTAGAGACACTTTTGGTTGTCTCAGCTGGGGTGGGCTACTAGCAACTAATGAGAAGAGGAACCGCTAAACATCCTACAATGCACAGGACAGTCCCCACAACAAAGAACTATCCAGTCCAAAATGTCAATAGTGTAGAGGCTGAGAAACCCTGAGTTAGAATACATGTAAAATTCCTGGCTATGAGGAGTATGAATAATTGAAATAAGTATCTTAGGAATTGTAAAATTTCCTTCTATGAGTTTTTTTTTTAAGAACTTTTACTGAGATACAGTTGACAATAAACAGCATATATTTAGAGTGTACAATTTGGTATCCCAATCTCCTGATTCATCCCCCCCAACCTTCCCCGCTTTCCCCACTTGGTGTCCATGTGTTTGTTCTCTACATCTGTGTCTCTATTTCTGCCTTGCAGTTCCTCTTTCATAGATGTTAGCATTTGCCTTATGTATTGAGGGGCTCGTATATTGGGTGTATATATATTTATAATTGTTATCTCCTTTTCTTGGATGGATCCCTTGATCTTTATGTAATGTCCTTTCTTGTCTCTTGTAACATTTTTTATTTTTAAGTCTGTTTTATCTGATATGACTATTGCTACTCCAGCTTTCTTTTGATTGTCATTTGCATGGAATATCTTTTTCCATCCTCTCACTTTCCATCTGCATGTGACCTTAGGTCTGAAGTGGATCTCTTGTAGACAGCATATATATGGGTCTTGTTTTTGCATCCATTCAGCCAGTCTGTGTCTTTTGGTTGGTGTATTTAGTCCATTTACATTCAAGGTAATTATTGAGATGTATGTTCCTATTACCATTTTCTTAACTGTTTTGTTTTTGTTTTTGTTTTTGTAGGTCCTTTTCTTCTCTTATGTTTCCCGCTTAGAGAAGTTTCTTTAGCATTTGTCATAGGGCTGGTTTTGTGGTGCTGAATTCTCTTAGCTCTTGCTTGTCTGTAAAGCTTTTGATTTCTGCGTCAAATCTAAACGAGATCCTTGCTGGGTAGAGTATTCTTGGTTGTAGGTTCTTCCCTTTCATCACTTGAAATATATCATGCCACTCCCTTCTGGCTTGCAGAGTTTCTGCTGAGAAATTAGCTGTTACCCTTATGGGAGTTCCCTTGTATGTTATTTGTCATTTTTCCCTTGTTGCTTTTAATAACATTTCTCTTTAATTTTTGTCAGTTTGACTACTATATGTCTTGGCATGTTTCTCCATGGGTTTATTCTGCCTGGGACTCTCTGTGCTTCCTGCACTTGGGTAGCTATTTCCTTTCCCATGTTAGGGAAGTTTTCAACTATAATCTCTTCCAATATTTTCTTGGGTCCCTTCTCTCTCTCTTCTCCTTCTGGGAACCCTATAATGCGAATGTTGGTGCGTTTAACATTGTCCCAGAGGTCTCTTAGGCTGTCTTCAGTTCTTTTCATTCTTTTTTCCTTATTCTTTTCCACATCAGTGATTTTCACCATTCTGTCTTCCAGGTCACTTATTCACCCTTCTGCCTCAGTTAATCTGCTGTTGGTTCCTTCTAGTGTATTTTTCATTTCAGTTATTGTGTTGCATATCTCTGTTTGTTCTTTAATTCTTCTAGGTCTTTGGTAAACTTTTCAATCTTTGCATCCAGTCTTTTTTCAAAGTCCTGGATCATCTTCACCATCATTATTCTGAATTCTTTTTCTGTAAGGGTGCCTATCTCCTCTTCATTTAGTTGTTTTTCTGGGATTTTACCCTGTCCCTTCATCTGGTACAAAGTCCTCTGCTTTTTCATTTCTCTATCTTTCTGTGGCTGTGGTTTTCAGTTCCACAAGATGAAATACTGCTGATACTGCTCAAAACTGCTGTCTGCCCTCTTGTGCCTTCTATGAGTTTTTTAATGATCAAGAACCTCATCCCTAACTCACAAACCACCTTCATTTTCTGCAGAGGTGAAGGCACAGTCTATGGAGATGAAGCTCACATGAGAAAGACTTGATATTTTTCAATTTCATGTCCTCACAGTTCCTGTGTTTGCAGAATGAATAAATATCTCTATTTATTACAAATGACCTGCCACTAATTTGACTGCCTCTAGGGTCAAATGCCTTTCTCAATAGGAAGGATAATCATATTTCATCAACTTGAAATTGTAAGGAAATTTAGAAAAGGAAGGCCAATGCCTGATCTGGAATTTAGCCAGACTGGTGGCAAGAGCCTGTTGGGAAGTAGCAGCAATCCCTGGTAAAGTATCCATATATGCTTCTCAAAGGACCAGTTTGGAGTGGTTTCAGCACCTTTCAGAGGAGAAGTGTCACCAGTATCAAAGTGACCCATGGGTTGTACCGGGATCCTTTCCCTTTGCATAGAGCATCAAAGCTGGGTGAGTAGCATACCACCACATACCTCAGGCTGCCTTTTGAGCCAGAGGCATAAGAAGAAAAGCAGATTGAAATCTCTGTAATAGGCATATGTTCACACCAAAATATTATAGTGAGTGAGTTAGGAGAAACAGAAAATCATGTCAGCACCTCAAGAAAATAATCAGACCACACATGCAAATCACCTTATTTTGGAAGTCACATAAATAATCACTAGTCAATGAATACATTTATATTTATATTCTCCTTGTGAAATACTGCCTTTTAAGGGAGAAGATGTGATAAGAGTTTAATAAGCAGAATTATTAGGATTTAAATTCATGGGCACAATTTGTAAATTTATGAACATGGTCTGCATAAAACCCTCAACATTAACATTTAGTAGGTTGGAGACATGCAATAGATGCCCCTTTTATTCTTAATGAATAATTGGGAAGCATTTTACACTGTTACAGACTTTCTACAGAGTCATGGTTCCAAATTTTTAAGTTAGCAATTAGTCATCTACTGGATATTCAGTGCAATAATAGTACTCAGTGTGTTTTCCCAAGCCAGTCTGATTAAACAGCTAATTATAATGCTAGCTATTGCGGCAATGGCCTTTAAGCTTAAAGATATTCATAATAGTTAGACGGCTATATTTGGCAGTGTTTTGCTATTGCTGTAATACAGAGAGAGCTATATAAGTTATAATCTTTGCTCATTAGTGGTGAAAGGAATGAAGAGTGTGCTTGCACTAGTCTGTACTCTGTAAAAACAAATGCAGAGTCAGATGTGAAAAAACAGGAGAATCAAATGAATGCAGGCTATCTTTTCTGAAAAACTTTGGCATGAGATACAAAGCTGAGCTTTTGAAAGATATGAGTTATTTCTCGCATACATGTCATCTGAGTTAAAGGTGAGTCTTCTTCCTCCCACCCACTTGATGGTACACAGCACCACTAAATTAAAGCTTGAAGGTTATGGTTTTCCTTTGTTTGTTGTTCAAGAATTATGACCATAAAGAATTCTTCAATATTTGAAGCACAGATCCCAGAGCCTAACTCCATGTCCCTGGAGAGACTGAAGGCTCAAAACTGCCCAGATCACTCCTTTAGTCCTTGAGTTGGGGCTCAAATAACAACAACAACAAAAACAACAACAAGTGAATTGAACTCTTTCTAAAAGATACGAAAGTCCCAAACCCCATCTCAAACCATTGTGCTTTATGCATTCCCCAAGAAGAATCCTGAATTGTTAGGAGGAGCAGACCAAGGCAATCACAATAAATTCAGAAATAAATTCAGTCAAAAATAAGTGCAAAGTATGGAAGGGATTTTTTTTTTTTAATGTAGAGCAATTATCCTGGAATTGGGCCTTTAATGGAACAAGGTTCAGCAATTTCAAGTTCTACGTCCTTCTGGTTCACCCAGAAGTACCATTTTCTGTTCCAGTTTTGGTTACTCTGTGAGGAGGGTAAAAAGTCCAAATTCACGTGTACTGATCCATGAAGGTCACAGGAGAGATAATGCTTTAACTGGCAGTAAAAAGAGAATCTATTGAAACAGAGCCCCTCTTATATTTTTAACAACAATGATAAAAAGACTGTCTCCCGTTAATTAAGTGATCAAAGTTAATCACTAAAAACAGACAAACTAATGTCATGTACTTTCTGATATGATGTACCAAGAAGCACACAGCATTACTTCTTTGGTTTTCCTGACAAAAATGAATAATCTGAATCTAATCATAAGGGAACATCAGGCAAATTCAACCTATGGGACGTCCTACAAAATAACTGGCTTGTGCTTTTCATAAATATCAAGGTCAAATAACACAAAGAAAGGCTAAGAAACTATTCTAGAGTAAAGAGGAATAAAGAAACATGAAAACTAATGCAGTGTGTGAAACAGGATTAGATCCTGGACTGGGAAAAATCAAATAGTTATAAAAGATATTATTAGACAATTGATGAAAAATTAATGTGGAAGGTACTCTACATTATATATCATCAGGGAAATGTAAATTAAGTCAACGAGATGTTACCACACACCTATTAGAAAGGCCAAAATCCAGAACACTGGCAACACCAGTGCTGGTGAGGATGTGGAACAACAGGTACTCTCCTGCAATTTGGGGAATACAAAATGATACAGCCACTGTAGAAAGCAGATTGGTGGCTTCTTATAAAACTAAACATACTCTTACCATATAATCCAGTAGTCATGCTCCTTTGTCTTTACCCAAAAGAGCTGAAAGCTTACGTCTGCATAGAAACCTGCAAAATGATGTTTATAGCAGCTTTATTCATAATTGCCAAAACTTGGAAGCAATCAAGATATCCTTCAGTAGCTGGATGGATAAACTGTGGTACATCCAGAAGATGGAACATTATTCAGTGCTAAAAATTCATGAGCTATCAAGCCATGAAAGAATATGGTGGAACCTTAAATGCATATTATCAAAGTGAAAGAAGATAATCTAGAAAGGCTACACACTGTATGATTCCAACTGTATGACATTCTGGAAAAGGTAAAACCATGGAGACAATGAAAAGATCAATGGTTTCCAGAAGTGGAGGTGAGGAAAGATGAACAGGCAGAACACAGAGGATTTTTAAGGCAGTGAAAATATTCTGTATGATATTATAATGATGGATATACATCGTCATACATTTGCCAAACCCATAGAATGTACAATATTAACCTTAAGGTAAATTTACGATGTGTCAATGTAGATTAATTCTTAGTAAAAATAATGTACCATTCTGGCAAGTGATGTTGATAATGAGTGAGGTTATGCATGTGTGGGGACTGGGGGTGTATGAGGAATCTCTGTACCTTCATCTCAATTTTGTTGTAAACCTAAAACTGCTCTGAAGAAATAAAGTCTTTAAAAAAAATACAGATTGTTGATAATAGTTTTATATCAGGTTAAATTTTTTGATAATCACAGTATGGTTATAAGAGGACACTCTTGTGCTTGTGAAATACACACTGAATTATTTACTAAAGGGGCACACTGTCTCCAAACTTACTCTCAAAATATTTAGGAAAGGAAAATTACAGATAGAGATATAAGTAGATATAGAAATAGAGATATAAATAGAAATGTGTGTATACAGAGAGCCATGCATGTATAACAAGCAGAAAAAAATGGAAAATGTAGGCAGTTGGTAAATTTATATAAAAGGTATATACAAGAATTCCTTGTAAAATTATTGCAAAATTAAAAGTTATAAAAAATGGCTGCCATTTATTGAGTATTTACTATGTGTGAAGCCATGCTCTAGATGCTATACACACATTAGCTCAGGTAGTTCCCACAATTGATTTAGGAGATAAGATGGCCCCGTTTTACAGAGGTGGAAACTGGGGCTGAGAGAAGTAAAGTGATTGTTAAGTGACCTGGTCTCATCCTGGGTTGTCCAATGCCAAACCTGGGGGCTTGGCCACTATATTTGCCTCTCCATGAGAGGCGTATTTTTCTACTTATGCATGCTAGTTACCGCCCAAACCTTTCTAAAGCAAGTTCCTCTGGGAACTCTAAGCTGGCTCTAATACACTCTTCCTCCTTCAATGCAAAAGCCTCCACACAGCCATGTTCATATATGAGCACTGGAATTACTGCTGGGGTCAGAGGACAGCCAGTCCCTAGGCAGATCTCTGGCCCCCTCAGCCATTACTCCATCAGTAAAGCCCCCTGACCAGCCATCTCCTTTGATGTTCTTATTATCTTCCTTCTTGGTGCTCTCCTGGGCCCCACACTTCTCCCTGTTACTCATTAGAACCCCCACTAATTTCCCTTTTTCATTTTTTTAAGTGAATGTTGGTTCCAACCTCAGGATGTACTGCCCACTATGTCCCCCTCCAACAAAGATGTGCATTGTTCTGTTTCTCCTGTGAATCATGTTCTTGTGATAGGATTGGCCTTTTCCAATTGTCCAAGTGTTGAATTGTGTCCCCCAAAAGATATCTTGAAGTCCCAACCCCCAATACCTCAGAATGCTACCTTATTTGGAAATCAGGTTATTGCATTAGTCAAGATTAGATGAGGCCATACTGGAGTAGGATGGGCCCTGAATTCAACATGTCTGATATCCTTATAAGAAGATGATGTGAAGACACAAAAGGAGAGGACACCATGGATGATGGAGGCAGAGACTGGAGTGATGCATCTATCAGCCAAAAATGCCAAGGATTGCCAATGGTAACCAGAAGCTAGGAGAGCAGTATGAAAGAGATTCTCTTTCAGAGCCTCCAGAAGGAACCAACCCCGCTGACACCTGGATTTTGGACTTCTAGCCTTTAGAACTGTGTGAGAATAAATTTCTCTTGTTTTAAGCTACCCAGTTTGTGGTACTTTGTTACAGAAGCCCTAGAAAAACTAATACACCAAGGCTGCTTCAAACTCCTTCTCCTACATCAATCGGTAAAAATCTCTGCTCTTTTTAAGGGTCCTGCCACTAGGCTGTACCTCGTCCACTCCTTCTGATCACTGGAAACTACCAACCTCCTGGCCACTCTTAACAGGTTCACCGACCCTTTGGCTCCTGTCTTCTCCACCCCTTCCTGTTACCTGCTGATATTCCATGTGTTCAAATGACCCTGTGGATGAGCTATCCAACACCTAAGCCTCAGTTTCTTAGCCTCAACTCCAGCAAATCCCCCTTTACTGGAGCTACCTCTGCCTTTGGCTTGGAACCATTCCATATCAGAAATCCTGAGCAACCACTCTCTGACCAAACCCCAAATCCTTCGCAATATCGTGTACCTCCTTTCTTGAAACTCTTGTTCTTCAGCCTCCTAGTGTCCTCTGCTCCCTAAATCGCAGCCTGTTATTCCAATCCTCCCCCCTTCTAGCCTCACTTCTTTCCTTCCTTGACTTGGCCCACATGGTTGATGACTTAAGCTACAATTCCACTCACTTTCTTAATTCTTCTGCAGTCTGGCTTTTTTGCCACAATCACCAGGCAAAACTCAATCTTGAAATCTGCAATGTGGCTTTCCTTCTGTGCCCAGATTGTTAAATGATAGACTGGAGAAAATCACATCACCAGGTGGGCTGGCTCCACTACAAAGCCAGGGTGGCTTAGCATAGTGGCTTAACTCTTTTTCTCGTCCCCTGTCATCTTCTTTCCCTTTCCCCTCAGTAACTCCTGCTGACTCTCCTCAGGTCCCTCATTCTCAGCAGAGAAGCTGTCTCCTTCAAAACCCACAATAGTGAGGCCTTTGGTGATGAACAATTCAACATTCTAGAGCCCCCTCTATACACACACCCACAACCATGTGCACCTGTACCTCTTCCTGCCAATCTAAAAGGATAGTGCTTTCCTCCAAATCAAGGCCAATCCTTCTGCTTGTTCTTTTGATCCCAGCCTTCTTACTTCCTCTAGAACCCTTCTTTTTTAATAATTTCAACCCACTGTTAAAGTTTCTCTGATCCTAAAATCCACCCGTTCTTTGATTCAAACCCCACTCTAACTATTGTGCTCTCTTCCCCTTAACAGTTTCTTACCTCTTATTCACTCCTCAACTCACTAAAATCTGGCTTCTAATTCTACTGTACACTGAGCTGCTTGTCAAGTTCACCAATGACCTCCATACTTGTAATCAATGGGTCTTTTTAGCCCTACGTTACCTGTCTTCTGTGCTAAACTTAACATTGTTGGAACGTTCTCTCTTGAAATTTTCTCCTTCCTGTCTTCCATGACAATAGTTCTATTTTTCCACCTATATTTCTGCCTTTTTCCTCCTCTTCTGTTCTCCTTTCCCAATCTGTACATTTTGGTGTTACCTAGGATTCCATCCTTGGTCTACTACTCTTCCATGGGTCATGACTTTACCTCCATATGTTATTTCCTTAGAGAGAACTTCCATGACCCCAGTTGCAAATCAGGTCCTTCTCTTATACTGCCTTGTAGTAGTTTCACCTTTCCATTATTGCACTTCGCATAAGCACAGTTTTCAATGATATGTTTATGTGACTTTTTTGATTAATGTCTGTCTCCCCCACTAGATGGTTAACTTTCTGAGGACAAGAACTGAGAATTATTTTGTGCATCCATTGTATATCCAGAGTTAAGTGCAGAGCCTGGCCCATGAGGAATGTGACTCCTAGATCCAGCCAGGCAAGTATATTCCATGATTTCCAAGTTCATAACTCCAGCCCTGACTTCTCTCCTGAGTCCCAGATTTATATGGCCAACTGCTTACAAGACATCTCTATTTGTATATCTCAGTCATTTTAGACTTTTCTAAAACTAATCTTCCTCCTCCTAATGCACTTGTCATCTTTTATTATTTATCTTCAACCACCCAGACATCCAAACCAAAACCCTAGGAGCCATCTTACATTCTCATTCATCCCCAAATCTAATGAATTACTTAATCTTACCTATTTTAGTCTAAATCTCTCTTAAAGTCATCCTTCTTCTCCATCTATGTATCACTGCCCACCTGCAGGCCCCACCATCTCTGAGACTATTCCTCTGTCACCTGCCTGGACTCTCTGCCTTTGCACATATGCCTGTGTGAGACTGGAGTGACCTAACTGAAATCTAAATCTGACCATGTCACTCTCCTTTGGAAAGCCTTTTCATGGCTCCTCATTGCCTATAGGGGAAAAAAAACCCTCTAAGTTTCACAGAAACCTGTAAAGTCTTCTGTGATCTGGGCACAACTAGTTTTCCCAGTTGCATCGAATGTCCCTCTTTATTTTGCACTTCCTACCCTGATAATACCAAATGTTTACAGGCTCTTCCATACATCCCCATGCCTTTATTTCTGCAGGTCCAGTGACCAACGATGCTCTTCTCTCCATAGAAGTACAATGCATCAAATGTTGTCATCACCAGCATTATCCTCATTTATGTTCTGCCACCCTCCCTATCTCCACTCAATTAGACTGTGTACCTTGAGAGTTGAGCCATGTGTTGTTCATTTTCATTGCCCCGTATTTTACTAGCACCCTGCCTGACACACAATAGTTGCTCAATAACTCTCTGCCAGCCTAACCTGAATATGCTTGGAACATAAATGCTGGGAGCTGGCAGTATGACAGTTTGGTTTTGAAACTGTTTTCCTGAGGTTCTGAATTATTGACCAAAGAAACTTCTTCCTTGTCCAAAGGAAAACAAAGACTTGCATGATATCAGATATTTCCTGATGCCAGTTCTGGCACATATTAGCCTGCTGTGAATGGCCAAATTAGACAATAAACAGTAACTAGTCCACTGGGTCATAATGTCATATTGATGTGCTTTTTTACCCCCCAATCACCCCTGCTATCCTCACAATTAAGACAAATCAAGTTCTACATTAACTTTCCTTTCCAAATCTGAAAGGATAAATATCCGCCCATAGTAACCAGCAAAATAATGGGAAAGAAAGAAAAATTTACTTTTAAAATTTGACCCTATAAATAGTGTAACATTAAACAATTTTTACACGCATCATTATTTTATTTCTGTCAAATCCCCCCAAGTGGGATTGCTAGATTAAAGGAAACCCCTTCACTTTAAAAAACAAATTTAGGTCTACTGTTTAGGGAATAAAACAAGCAGTGATTCAGAAAGAACAGTGACCTAAAGAAGTAGTTCTGGATTTTTTCCAGTTATTTCACTCTGGAAAGCGACACCTCCGTGTATTCTTGTGTTTCCATTTGTCACTATAAGTACCAGAAGTATTGACTCAGAGAATGGGGCTGCTTTAAGGTGCTCCCTTCAATGACAGCAGAAATAAATGATTAATTCATCTAGAAACAAAAGGGTATAAACCGTGTGTCCTTCCTGCCTCAGCTTCAATACTTTGAAGGGATGTTGCATCTGAGGGATGATCTAGGTAGTAAAAGAAAACATTGAAGTCCTGGACCAGATTTTAATGGTCCAGAATAAAGCTGCAACTGTATCCCCCATTAGAATCTAAGGTTTAGGGCTGCAGTGAGAGGTAATTTGCTTCAGTCCCCTTTCCCAAGAGGGACCAGCTAAACCAGGGAGGGGGCAGGTTCTACCTATGTATCCTAAGGCGATGCACCTTTTGTAAGAATAATGATAGCCTCCAGGTATTGGATGTGTGTTTCCTGGTGCTAAGTGCTTTACTGAATCTCTTTTGACAATGCAAGTCTCTTTCTGGTTTTTCTGTCCTCAGTGGAGATGGAGAAATGTGATTTTTTTCAAATTTCATATAAACATTTATGTATCTGCTGGAAAAAAGTGAACATCCCATCTTAACCCATTCAACATAAACACCCCCACCCCCACCCCCACCCCTAGACTTCTACCAGGAAGAAACCTGACAATGAGGAAGAAACTATTTGAGTACAGTCCCATTGTCCCGGGTGACTCAGGTAGAGTGATTTTTCAGTTAATGCAGAAAGCCTTAATGAAAACCAGGCCTGGAGAAATGTCTAGTGTTACTAATTCAAAAGGAGCAGGGTTAAAGCTATGTTAACAAGAGAACATGCTCCCTATATAGACTGGACAAGGCAATCTTTGAAAGGAACTACTTCTTTCACAGACAAAGTTCGTTTGCCTTTAAGGAATGTCAGAAGGCAATCTGGAGGCAGGCCTGTTGAAGGTGAAGCACACTCAAGTCGTGTCCCTTCACAAGAGACATGTACCCTACAGAAGAATTTTATAGAACAGGGATCAGAGAAAGCCTCCACTGGCATCCAGCTGAAACCAGAGGTTGCAGAATATTTCAGACTCAACAACTGGCTGACACCAGGACTCTACATCCTGGCAGGAATCGTAGGGAGTGATAGAAAGGGGAAGGGGAGATAGGGGAGAGTGGGGCCCAAACAGAAGAGGAGAAGATTAGAAGAAAAGGAGACATTAGAAGGTTAGGAAGGTAGGAAGCCTTCGTGGAGAGTCTTTCTAAAAGGCCCCAAACATGGATGACTTATTTCCCTTCTGAGAAATAAACAGAATGTTAGCTTTTTTTTTTTTTTAAAGCCACAATTTCTGTTTCTGCCCTCAACCATCTATTTCTTTGGGTCATATATGAATCTTTCAGGAAAAGAATGATTGAAATCTTCTCGCACTGGAGTCCAGGGAAGGTGACAAAGTTAGTATAAGGAGAGGTGGGCATGCTACATCTGATGACACCTGTTCTGTCCCATGATGGACTGCTGGGTGGGGAAGAGCCACAGCCAGCTGATGGTCCTCCAGTCTGAGGGAGAGTAAGGTGATTCCTTGTCTCCTCTGATTGCCGTCCCACCTTCTCAAGAGGGTCACAGGCGACTAGCAGTTTCAGACTTTTACCCAATGTACACAAACACTGTTTGGGTTTTGAACCTCCACAAAATTTACTTATGCTATTTACTGCACACAGTATGAACCACTGCACCCTATGCATATTGTGAAGTGTTGCACTCAATGTATAGTGTGAATTATTCAATAACTATTATTGCATCCTTCAGCCTCATCTGCTGCTTTTCTCCTGCAAATTTTATTCTCCACAATGTGGAATGTCTTATAGTTCTTCAAAGACACCATGATCTTTCAGGCATCTATACATGTATATGGTCTCCTCTGCCTGAAATGTCTCTTTTCCTCTTTGCTGGAAAAATGTCTTTATCCAGCTTTTTGCTCCCTGCAGCACACAGTATGTATTCAGGAAATGTTTGTGGAATGAAGGAATGAATGCCTCCTCCATCCCCACAGAGTGAATCACTCCCTCCTCTGTGCTATCTTGGAACCTTCTCTACCTGTCAGTAGTTTCACTTATTATGCCATGTTCCCTATTTATTTATTTCTCAACCACAGATACATATTTTTTTGTCACCACCATATCGGATTTTATTCCAACGACACGGATACAGCTGAAAAGGCTCATGGTGACCCGGCACAAGATTTTCTGCCTTCTGGTTTCTGTCCGAAGAGAACAGCTACTCCCTTGTTCCTTCCCCCTTTCTGGGAGAAAATCCACAAAAGGCCACGTACCCAAATAAACCTCTTAATGTGTTTATTTTAAAATGGGGGTGGGGGGTAGTTTCTTGAGTTTCCCCGTGAAGTGAAAAAAATATATATATATAGTGTTGGTCTCCCCTCCCCCACATGACTGGCCAAATACGTACTTGCTGCGAAGGCATTTCCGTTGCTCTGAAACCTTGAAATAGATATGGAAAGAAATGGCATCAAATATTCAAGATGACCGATGGCACCGAGTGGGCCCCAGGCACCCGGGAGACGGAGCATCTCGCGTCGGCACCGTCTCGCGAGGTGTCCTGAGGAGAACGCGAGGCTCGAGGCCCTGCCAGGCGCCGGCTGGACGCGGGTGCTGCGCGCGGTGGGGCTGCGGTGGCCCGCCTATAATCTGTCCTGGACGTCGTCTGGGGCTGGGACGCCTTTCTTCGGGCCTTTGTGCCTGCGCGTCTGCCCTACGGCCTGGCTGGGGCAGCTGGTGTGGCCGAGGGGCTCTGCAGGCAGGGTCTGGCGGTGCCGGGAAGGGGAAGGCCTGGCCGCCCCCGTGAGCCCTCAGGTCGGCCGTTAAGCCAAAGGACTTGTCGAAAGGCCTTCACAATAAACTTGGGGGTGCCGGCCACCTGGGACTCCTCTAAGACGTGGCCCCACTTCCGGTGCAGGGTCCCCTACCTGCCCCTAAGCCCTTGTTGCGGACTCCGGGCTGCCACAGGGGCTGGGCGCCGCGGGCCGGGGCAGGCCGCGCGTGGCCTAGAGGCAGCGGCGGGCGTGCGGAAGCTCTGCGTGGATCCAGGCGCAGCGAGCGTCCCAGCGCAGACGTCGAAGCACAACGCGTGGCGTGTTCTCGCGCAGCGCAGCGCGTCTGCTCGGTGGCCCTCGGGAGGCCGGCCGTCATGCTGCCCGGAACTCCTTGAGGTGCTGAGAGCCCTTGGTGATGTCGGGGGCGGGTGATGGGGCTGGTGATTGAGGTCCCAAAGCACCGCATCCTTCAGGCCTCGGCTACGTCTCGCTTGTGCTTCTCCGCCAGATCGAGGTCTGCGGCTTTAGCTCCTGGCGGGCGGATGCCTCTTGTCCGTGTCCTTGGCCAAGGAATCGAGGAAGGGCAGCGCTTTCGTGTACAGCCAGTTGTGCTTGTTGGCGGCTTTGGATAAGCACAGCACTTCGACTCCTCCCTGACGGTCTTGAGGTACTACACGACCGCCTAGGATTTCTTGGTGGGAATGTAGGTGTGCTTCTTCTCCGGGTCTTTCAGGCAGATCCACAGGTGCAGCTCCCCGCCCCGTTGATGATGTGCTCCCCCAGTTCCTCCACGGTGCATTGTTTCACGCGGACTGACGTGGCCGACGTCTTCAGCCCCTCCGCCGGCTTGGGCAGGTCAGCCAGTGCTTGGCCTCCATGGTGATCTTAACAATGGGGCTCACGCTGAACTTCATCACCCATGTGTTGTGAGCATGCTCCAAGATGGTGATGGTGCCTGTCTTCACCAGGAACTGGCCCTTGCGCGTCAGGCCAACAGTGTTCCCCCAAGGCGCGTCCTCGCTGGACTTTACATAATGCTTGACAGATTCTCTATGCCCGACACTTGATGGCACTTCTGGTGTCTCAGCTGGTGCCCGGCCTTGTTGAAAAATACACAGCCTGGATCATAGTCGGCAGAAGTCTTCCCAGTGGTGAGGACACTCAGTGGTCTAAGGTAGGAAGAAAAGTTAAAGAAACCTTGGGCTTGAAAAAGACCTGAGTAGGGCACTGGGATTGAGTGACACTTGCAAAGGGCTGTCACATCACAGGGGGGAGGGATAATGTCTTTGTGACCTTGTGATCTAGACCTAGACTGGTAGTTGGTGGCAAAAGCAAATAATTTTCAGTTCAGAATAAAAATGAATTTTCTAATTGTTAGAATAGTCCAAAGGTGAAATACTTAGAGAATTTATTGTCTTTAAAGGTAAATAAAGATTAAGTGATCCTTGTAGGCATTGTTGAGGGGATGACTAACATATCAGATGAGGGTTGAATTTAAAGACTTTTTGGCTTTTCTCAGTATGGCATCCTTTGGTTCATGAACTTGGGTTGCTTTAGTAAAATCACTAGTCATTTACCCTTTGTAGCACAGTGAGGGAATCCTCCTTTGTGTAATGGAAAGAGCATGGTTTGTAGAAATAGACTTGGGTTTGAATCCCTCATCTGTCATTTTTCTAGGACACTTTTTGAGAGAACTCAAGTAGGTTTCCAAGCTTCAATTTCTTCATCTTAAAAGTGAGGGTGCTACAGTATTTAACACCTAAGATTATTGTGAATATGAAGTATGTGACAGAGTACCTGACAGACAGTATGCTCTAGGAATATTTGTCATTAATATTAATGGTGTTGTTGTGACTACTCTTATTAGACATCTTAAAATTTTGATTAATTATAAGACTCTATCTTAAAAAATATTTATGGCTACACACAAAGATTTAGCCAGAAAAATGTTTATTGCAGCCCTATGATACATATTTGTATAAGTAATTTATTATTATAATGGAATAGCACTCTAATACTGTTTGATGACCAAATTTTTTTTCTGAGTGTGGTGATTATGAGGAGAGTTTATTTTTATTATCTCTCTCTCTTTTTTCCTCCCTTAATTTTCTACTGTGTATATATGTTTTTATAATAAAGAGATTAATCATAATAAAGCATCAAGGAAGAAGGCAATTCCTCATCCCCAGGGTTGGTTGGTCTCTGAGTGGGGAAGCAGGAAAGATACCAGCATCAGATGGGAATAGAGGTGGATAATCATAAAGTTTCTCTGTATGCTGAAGCATTTTTAGCAATCAGTGAGTGGTACAGATGCTAAGTGCTACAGGAGATTAAAAGCTTGTGGGACTCTCTGGACAGGCTTGGACTTTTGGAAATCCCTGAAACTTTTATTTGCAGTGGGAAGCTGAGGAGAAACTTAGTATGGGAAGTGCAGAAGGTTGCAGAAACAGTCCTGCTATCAAAGTGCAACAGATGATACCCTAGCTGCTATTAGTTCACCAGGAACAATAAACTGTCCCTGATGTGTGTCAGGAGATTTTCCTTTATTTAGAAAATTGAAACACACTTTAAAATCTCTCATTCTATGGTCATTTTACAAGCATCTTCTAAGAGGCTGAGGCATCTTGCCTTGGTTTCTGGCCCTCTTCAGGACAACATTGTGAAATTGGAGCAGCTGAATGTTGGCAGGTGACTTGAAATTGTGACAGTGACAATTATAACCAAACATTGTGCAACAACATCTCAACTGAGGCTCAGGTTCCTGATTTGGATATCAAGGAATAGAAAGTCTTTTATCTGATATACTTTAGATACCAGGGTTGTATCAGGGGATGGGGACAGGAAACAGAAAGTTGTAGATATTAATCAGCTAATGTTAGAAATTTCTCAAAAAGAAAGGCAGTTCGTTACCTAGCCTTTGGATGTACAGGAAGATGGTAGACGGAGAGCTGGGTCCTGAAGTAAGGCAGTGAGTGGCATCTTGCTATCCAGGGAAGAAAGGAGAGAGTGGTTGTTTTTTTGTTTGTTTGTTTTTAAGACTAGGAAAACAAGAATAAAAGAGAGAGAAAGAGAGAGAGGAATGAATTTCGGTGCCAGTGGCCATGGGTAATAGTCCTTATTAAAGAACAAAAAGCTTAGATTGACAACATAGAAAATTAACTTTTCTTCATGTAGAGTCTCTAGAAAGTGCTTTTCCAGTGAGGGT
The DNA here is from genome assembly GCF_030028045.1 of Hippopotamus amphibius kiboko. Taxonomy (NCBI): domain Eukaryota; kingdom Metazoa; phylum Chordata; class Mammalia; order Artiodactyla; family Hippopotamidae; genus Hippopotamus; species Hippopotamus amphibius. Next base: position 97,576,280 of record NC_080187.1, read on the forward strand.
GAGGTGAGTCCTGGCTAAATGAAGAGTATTGCCTAAAAAGCTGCTCCTGTCTTTTTTTCTGGCAGCGTTTCTGTTATTTCAAAAGACCCCCCCCACCCCATGACTGAAATCCAAATGTCATCAAGGCCCAGCAACCTGGGTTTATTGCAAGTGTGGGTCCCACAAAGTAGATGGGAGGAAAACTTGTAAACACCATTGACACAATTTCTGAACCGAGTGCTGTGACGTTAACCCCAAAAGGCCACAGCTTCTTCAGTACTAAGTGGGGAACAGATGGGAGTAGCTTGATGCCCTATAAGTGAAATGACTTATGGGCAGCCAAGGATACAAATACTCCTCCAGAGGATCATTGTAAAATGTAAGTAGAGTCTGGTGTTTAGTGGGAAAACGGGGGTAGTTCAGTGGATAGTTAGGGGAGTAAGTCTTGAAGGAGAGGAATCTAGGGGTATTTAGGGATTCAGGGTCTCTCTAGGACTACCCAGGATAAGGAGGGGGCCCACTTCTACAACTGGAGAGCCATTTACCATGCAGTACTTCCCTCTTCATTGACATTTAAGCCTCTGAACACAACAATTTTGTAGTCAGTCAATATGAAGAAAGGACAGATTACCCAGGATATCTACTTTTTTGGAGGTAGATGCTCAAATGGAGAAGATCAAGGCATGGTGTTACCTAAGGAGAGTTATAAGGAACCTTTGAAGGCCCCTTTTGGATCCATAAATCTAGAAGTCAATTCCTTTCAACCATTTTAATGGATTTTTAATGAAACCAGAGAATTGGAATTCAGAAATGTTAAAATATAGACTGGTCTCAGCTTGTATGGAAACTGCTTTTGGAAAACGTGCAGTACTCAACCTGTTAGTAATTAAAATTATTTACTAAACAGCTTCTGTCATAGGTGAGGGTTTTATATCACCTTAAAAATAACGTAATAAATAGTTCATGGTAAACCTAGATTTGTTTGCTCATCCAGGAGTCAGGAATAATTTAAGTCAATAATGTGGGAATAGTAGACCTAAAAGGAAAATTAAATTTTCAAATAACAACTCCAAATGTTATTAACAAAACGTGAATAAAAATGCAGTCTGTTTGGAGTTTAGTTTTTATTGCAAGCTCATTAAGTGTTTATTTCTTAAGCTTGCTGTTTGGAATGCTAATGCCAAGAACCTAGTGCAATGAAATCTCAGGCCTCAGGCCAAGGAGAGGCTTACTTCTGCTCTTTTTAGTTCTTGCTTCCACTCTCGTAGCCTCAGGACATGCTATCATTTCCTTTCAGAGAATGCAGGTTATTTGCACTGTTTAGGTTTTGCTGTCTATTTTCTTGGCTAGGTTTCTGCATTTTTCTCTTAGGAAAGAAAACTGATAGAAAGACAGATGCAAGTATGTAATCACTGAGTCCAGGGAAGGTCAAAGTCTGCTACATGGGATGCTTTTCATTGGGCCAGAAATATTAATTGGGCAGTAGTGACACCACCTGGTCTTCTTGGGAATCTTCACTTAGTCAATTCATTGGAAAAATGGACAAATTTTTATTGCCTCTGCTTAAACTGTGTTAGGCACAGTAAAAGCTGCATAAGAAATGGAAGGGCCCTGACCTTGAGGGGTTTATTATCTGAGGAATATTTTATATGCCTTCTCTACCCCATCTCTCCCACTCTTTACTCCAGAAAATCTGATTCAGGAGGTTAGGAGTGGGAGTGGGGTCGTGGCATCTGGATATATTTTTCTGAGAATTCTAATGGTCACTTGTGCTTAGGGAGTGATTCTGGGGAAGACTCTTACTGATAATTTACCTGGAGAAATACTCTAGAATTGAGAGAACCAAAGAACCAAAAGAATTCAGAGTAAGATCAAGGCTAGCTGGGGTAATTAGAGAGGTTTCAATGAGGAGGAGATTCTTGCAGATATGTGTAAAAAAGCAGAGAGGATAAAAAAATAACAATAATAATAAGTTAATATGAGCTAGGAGGTATTACAGGATGGGGGGGAGATATTTTTTCCCCTACATATGCTATTAAATGATAACCTAATTCTCCAATTTAATTTCAGTTTCTATTCTGAATTCTTATGGAACACATGAAATGTTCTCTAACTTCTGCTTTTAATATCTAATGTGATCACATTTCCCCTGATTTTACCAAGTGTGTCAGTCAAGAGTATTGTCAAAAAAACAGAAACCACTTTTGTTTCAAATAGAAGTTTCAAACAGGGAATTTAATACAGATCTTGGTCTTATGGGTGTTGGAAGGGACTTAAGAAAAAAAGAAAAAGCAAGGGCGCTTTAGAAGCAAAAAGGATAAAGAGTAATACCCAGAGATTAGTATTTGTAGGAAGCAACTATAAGCTCTATAGGACTGGAATAAAAGGGAAAAAGTTGTTATCAAAGCCCAAGATCAGGCTTCTAGGGGTTCCATCTAGCCAGTGCTAGGGCTGTGGAGGATGGTCTCCCTGGCCAGGGCTGGAACCACCAAAGAAGGGCAGTTATAGAAGCTTGGATCAGTGATGGGACACAAGTACTTCCAGAAACACCAGCAGAAGTAAAAGAGCATGAGAAAGAAATAATGGTTCTTTCTGTTGCCAGAATTTAACATAATGCCAGCTAATGAGTGAGTCTGGGAAATGCAGTTTGTAGATACCAAGCCCCAGCAATTCAGAATAGTTGGAAGAAGGTGGATGTGGAGCTGAGGGCCAACAGGTAGATAACTGGTACATCAAGTAAAATGAGTCAAGATGTACTTCCTTCAGAAGACAAATAAACATGACCTAGTCAGAGGTTCATGCATGACTGCCAGCAGGTATTAGTATTAAAATATGCCTAAATCTCATGACAACCATGTAGCAGCTCAGTTCTAGAAAAGTAGAAAATGAAGCTTATGAAGTTTGGTGAATACTACTTGAACGTATAGTTTTCCCCTTGGCTTTTTTCACTTTAACTTGATTCACCAACCCATCCATTTACCCATCCATCCATCCATCCATCCAGTTAGTGCCTATCATATACTAGACATTGTGGTGCACACTGGGGATACAAAGATAATGTCATACAGGTCTCCTTAACTAGCTTCCAAGCCAGGCAGTCAGTGGATGAATTTGATAGTCACAGAAAATGCTTTAAGAAATAGCCATTTATTCTTTATGTTTTTCAAAGTAGTTTCTCATCTGCTGTTCTAAAATTGTTGTAAGATATTTTTAAAAGATAATTTCACACTGAACATCTTTTAATTTATTTCTTGCTAAAAAGCTTTCCATGAACATTGTATATCATTTTCATATAAATATAAGGACACTCACATTTTTACTATTTCTCACTCACCTGGCTCTTACTCTCCTTTTTTGATGAATAGGCTTTTTCCTCTGACCAGTGACTTTCCAGAATCTCGTCCTTCTTTGTAGGCCTCAACAGGGCTACCATCCCAAAGATTGCCACTGTTTATCTTATGTCTTATGCCACTTATGTCCATCTTCCCATGTTTTTCTTCCAACTTTATATGGCCTCTTAGACTCTTGGATATGTCCCTTTTCCTCCATTATCTTCACCAACTGGCTCTTGTAGATCAACTTTAAAGACGTTTTGAGAGATCAGACATTGCCTTGCTCTTAGGAGGGTCTTGTCTCTGCTGTCCCAGAATATATATTGAATCAAGTGCACTTTCTGCTTTCTACCATTTTCTTTTTAACTCATTGTCTTTAAAAATCTTAACTATTTATTTGTAGTGACCAATGTTTCTCAACGTGTTCTAAATGGACCACCTGCCTCTGAATCACCTAGGGAGCTTATTAAATATCCAGATTCTTTGGCCAACTCTAGTCCTACTGACATATAATCAGTGGTGTGTGGTTGAGAAGTTTGCGTTTTTAACAAGTTCCCCAGATGATTCTAATCACATGAAAGTGTGCGATGCACTGATAAAGATTTTTTCAAGCTCTGAAGCTCTGAAATTCTCACCTCCTTTGGTGCTTTTGAAAATAGTGTTGTCTTTAACAGAATACTGTTTTATCATCAGACTTCCCAGATGGGCAATAATGATTTGAAATTTGCTCCCTTATTTCTGAAATCATTTCACTTTGAATAAGTTACAGTTTTTTCTCATAGTAGCATACAGCCAAGATGCCACTTTACTTTTGCAAAAGATAGGTTTGAAACTTTGTCCCAAAATACTCCTGTGGGGTAGAGCAGATATTGATGTCAGGCTACAGTTGGTGAAATGAGGCTCAGAAGGGTTATGGGACTAGTGGAAAGTCCTGTTCTAAATTTTATGGAACTGAGATTGAAGCCTAGGCCATCTGGGACTATTTCCCTGTGTCTTTCCCCAGTTAAGACCTCTTTTTGGATTGGTATCTGTGTTAAAAGATAAACACAGACACACACACACACACACACACACACACACACACACATGCACACACACACGCTTCCATCCTTTGCAGCGTACCATATTGAATATTGGCCTTTTTTTGTACCTATCTTTTGCAAAAGTAAAGTGGCATCTTTTCTCCAAGAGCAAAAAGATGCTTGAAAATGACTCTGTCATCATTAGTGTCACTGTGAATTAGCAGTTTATTCCCTGAGTGATGCCAGTTGTAAATGGGGAGGGATGGTACACGCTGAAGTGAGGCAAAGAGTCATGATCGTTTCAAGGTCCACTGAAATAGCAGAAAACAAGTCAGCTGCCACCATCCAATAGAAATGAAGCAACTCAAGGTTTAGCTCCCAGATCTTGAAATCTCATTAACTCAAAAGCATTTACATGTTTACTCTCCCATCTCTAGATAATTTGCACTAAAAGAAGGGACTTATGTTGTCAGTCTTCCAAAATGGATAATTCCAAAGTCATTGAGATTTGACTTTGCAACATTGTTTTATGTGTAGTATTTGAATTGGGGCTTACTGTAGTCTGATAAATTATAACATTCTAAATAACAATAACACAGTAGTGAGAACCAGGTGATAATATCTGCCTTTCTCATTCTGCCTCTTCATGTAACACTTCTCTTCTGTGTGGTCTATAGTAGGAACCCCGGTGATCTCCCACTGCACCAGCCAAAATTGAATCTCTGTTTCTAACTCTCTCTGTCCTGCCTCTGTTTTTTTTCTTTCTGTCTCTCTCTTTCTCACATATATAATTATTGTATCTATTTCAAAGGACTGATGTAGGGTTGCTACATGAAATACAAGGTGCCAAGTTAAATTTTAATTTCAGATAAACAACATAAATTTTTAGTATAAGTGCATTCCAATGTCTCAGATAAACAATGAATAATTTTTAGTATGAGTATGCTCAGATATTTCAGATAAACAATGGATAATTGCATTTTGGACATACTAAAAATTGTTTATCTGAAATTAGAATTTAACTGGCATCGTGTATTCTTATTTCCTAAACTTTGCAGCTTGAAATGGAAATTAGATGGGATAATGTGTATAGTACCTGGCACATAGTAAACGTTCACTAAAATTATTTTCATAATTGTACTTCTACAGATCCTAACAAATAATTAACATTTGTACATTACTATTTCCAAAACTTTCTAATATTCTGATCTTATTAGTGACTCTGTGGTATCCCTATCTACCAGATGAAGAAATTGAGCCTCACAAACATGTTTTACTGACTGTAGAATAATCCACAGTATGCTGTACAATCTTTTATTTCATAGACATGTATTTTTGAATATTCGTCTCATTTCTGATCATTGCTACTATAAATATTATTATTGAAATGAATATCTAAGAGCATAATTTTTTATAACTACTTTATGAGCTCCTTAAGTCAAAGACCATGACTATTTTGTTTTCCATTGCCCAAGCAAAGATACTGCTCAATACATATTTCCTAAGTGAGTGTAATTTCCAGATTATTTCTAGACTCTTCTAATAATGAAAATAACAACAATAATATAAATACTATCTTATGATGTACCAGGCATATTCTAGATGGCTTTCATTTACTGATAATAGTCCTCACACTACTTTGTGAAATAGATAGCATTATTACCTGACTTTATGGATGAGGAATCTGAGACATGAAGAGATTAGGCAATTTCCTGCCCAGTTGTTTGGCTAGCAAGCAGTGGAGCTGGGAGACAATTTCTGGTGACCTGGCTGAGCCTGCATTCTTACCCATTGCACTCTTCAACCTCCAGCAATGGAATTAATGGCTCAAAGAACATGCATATTTGTAAGCATCTTGATGCGCGTAGCCAAATTGCTTTTCAGAAAGATTGCACCTATATGTTCTTCAATAGGAATTCATGAGTTTCTTAGCACAGCTTTTCTAGCATTGAGTATTCTCATTAAAACATTTTTTCACATCTGCTAGGTAAGAAATAGTATCTAATAGTTACTGTGTTATATTTATTTGATTACAAAAGGTTGAACTTTCTTTTTCACATAGTTTAAAAAATATATTTCTTCTTTTATAAAGTATATATTTACATCCACACCCTTTGGCATATTAGGACCAAACAAGCCAATCACATGAGTCTTATTGTCATTTGTTGCAAAGGACTTGCAGAAATCAAGTTTGCTTCTCTTTCAGTTTTGCATTTGAATCTTTGCCTTATGAAGTTTAATTATAAAGAGAGAAATAGGTCAGCCTTTTCTTTTGTGATTTCTTCTGTTGCTTTTGTGCTTTGAGAGCATATAGGTCCAACATTTTTAACTGAGCATTGTAATCCATTGCTTTTTCAAAGTTTTTACCTAGGGCTCTCCTGATGGCGCAGTGCTAAAGAATTTGTCTGCCAACGCAGGGTACTGGGGTTTGATCCCTGGGCTGGGAAGATCCCACATGCTACGGAGCAACTAAGCCTGTGCTCCACAACTACTGAGCCCATGTGCCTCAACTACTGAAGCCCGTGCGCCTAGAGCTCGTGCTCCACAACAAGAGAAGCCACTGCAATGAGAAACCTGTGCACCACAACAGAGAGTAGCCCCTGCTCACCACAGTTAGAGAAAGCCCATGCACAGCAACAAAGACCTAATGCAGCCAAAAATAAATAAATAATAAGTAATAAAATAAATCTTTAAAAAAAACAAAACAAAAACAAAGTCTTTAGCTAGAAAAAGTTTCTTCAGCCTTTGAAAGCTCTCCTTGTATCCTACTAATTTTTTTAGATACATGACACCTAAAAAGATGGATTAATTTTCTGCACCTTTCCCTACTCACCCCTTTTCCTCCTGACAGATTCTTCTGTGACAAAAGCTTTGCCCCTCCTTCAGGGAATTCTTTCCTCCACTAGCATCATGTCTGAGAATACTTAAGGAGCAAGGCTAAACTATTTATTTTAAAAAATCTGGATTGCTAATCTAGCTGTTTTGAACAATAGTAAGGCTTTATATTCTGCCTGGTGTTTTAGCATATTTCAGCTCCCTTTCTATATGTTATGTGACCTCAGCATCCCTGTGAAGCCCACAGCACAGGTACGCTGTCCCTTTTCCAGGTGAAGAACCAGAGACTGAGAAGTTAAGTGACCCCAGGTCACTGAAATTTGTGTAGCTGGGACTGGAGGCTGGTTATTTTAACCTCTGCTCTTGTGATCTTTTCACTGCTCCAGAGTTTCATATAAATGACTTACTGTCACAAGAGAGGTAAATACTCACATAGTCATTTTTTCTCTCTCAAGTGTTTTAGGAGATTCTGATACTTTCCCACTCATGCCAGAATGTTATCAGTTGGGGACAGGAAACTCTCTGAGTATTTGCTTTACATGCACACATTTTTAAAAGTCAACAAACACTGATATATATATATATATATATATATATTCTGTTACTGTAGAAGCAAATATTCCCTTAAAGAGGGGCTTGCAGTCATACTTAGCTGGTATTTCTCATAACTTCACACACTAGAAAACCATGTGTCTTCTGATTATCTTCTGTGTCAGCCACAAGATGGTACCCTTGCACATGAGAAAATGCTCAAGATGTATTGTAAAGTGAAAAAAAAAAGGATTTTAAAACAGTATATTCAATTGTGTGCACGTGTGTGCATGTGTGTATGTATATGTGGAATTGGATGCACAATAAATGGGTAAAAGTGGTTCTCTCTGAGAAGTGTAGCTAATTTATTTTTTCACCTTTGTGTGTAACCTACATTCTCTATAATAAGCCTGCTTTGTGTACGTGATCACTCATGCAGGAGATGGGAAGGCTCTGCTGCCAACAGAGGTTTCATTCCCATCCTTATGGCGGGGGAGATGTGATGCCTGGATTGACAGCCTTATCAGAATCATATATAGTTGGGAGGGGGCGTAGTTTCCCAAGAAAGGGATGCCAGGGAGACAGATGCCATGTGTGATCTTGACCTGAATAGGTGTAGCTGTCTTGAGGGCCTTGGGCTGAGTGAGCCTGTATGAAGTGTTATTTTACGGATTGGTTAATAATTGGTTGAAAGTCCTGTCTGTGTTAACCCCAATATTGGTTCTTTTAAAATATGCTATGAGGTGGAAATTTCAGGATAGGTGAAGTTGACCAACAGCGCCTTCTTTCTTTTTGTTTTGGAGGAGTGAGTGGAGTAGGAGGTAGGGCATAGAGGGCTTTGCTTACAACAGCCATTGCTTCAAAGGAGGCAGTTGTTCTAACTCATTTTTAACTGTTCTTGGAGCAGAAATACTTGGTAGTAATGGCATGTAATCAGAAAGCAATATCAGTGAGGCAGTTTCAATAGGGAAATCTTTCTCTGTACTTCAGTAGCAAAGTTAAATACCAGAGGTATGCATTTGGACAGAGATTTCTTGTATTACCTGAAAGCATCATACTACCTGTTCTGTTCCTTATAAGATATGAAATGTAGCTGTCAAAAAGGTGCACACATATGGTTATAGTCTGAAAATTTCGTGTTTTTCCCCTAGATAAGGAAAAATAATTTCACACCAAGTGTTGAGAAGTCTTTTTTAGACCCTGGAAATAATTTGGCCAGGGGTTTTGCATAACATTTATGTAATTCAAATTGATTCTTTTTTTCTTTTCTTTGGTCAAATTGATTTTTGGTGTAAATTGAATTGGGTATCAGAAACATATGCAGCTTCAACAGTTTGTCATCCTTGGGCAATGGTTCCCAAATGCTGGCTTGTGAATCAACTATATGAGAATCACATGGAAGAGCTTTAAAAATCCCCCACACCCTTCCGAAATTCTGATTTAGTAGGTCTTCAGTGGATCCTGAGAACCCCCAACCTTCCCCAGGTAGCTCTGAAATGCAATTGGGGTGGGAAACCACTGATTCAGACCACAGGATGTGGCTGTTAACTGCTCATCTTCCACATTTAATGCAGTGGGTGATAGTGATGTCTGAGAAGGGTCCCATCATGGTGCCAGAAAAAGTCCAGTTTTATGTAAGAAAGTAGCATTTCAGAACTCATAAATCACAGAACCCAATGTTTCCATGTGCTTGGGACCTAGGGAACACAGAAATCACTTTCCAGGGGGAAAGCCTGGTTTTGAAATGTGGCATTTGATAATCCAACTGTGTTTTCCTTTCTGGTATATTTTTGCCTTCTGCAAACATTTATGCAATGCTACTAGTACTAGTCACTGCATGAGGCATTGAGGTGGATAGAAATATCAGCCATCATCCCTGGCCCTGAGAATTCATCAGAGGCTGGGGAAAGACCTGAAGGCATCATACTTTCAAGAGTGATGGAGTTCTACCATCACTACATGGAGTGACATCTGCCACGGTGGTGGCAGGTGGGAAGAATATGGGTGAAATAAGGACAATAGCACAAGATTCCTTCAAGGGTTAGATGAGCTATTATAACTTTAGCATCTTTCCCAATTCTTTACTCTATTTTTAGGGTTCTTAGGAAAATCACCTACTCTAGCAGGTCTGGGCCCCTTCAAGCAAATACCGCTTACAGTAGGATTTTCATCTTTCAATCATCACAGTGTCCTGAATTAGTTGAAACTAGGAGGCTTCCTTGAAGCAACTTCCTAAAGTCCAGTAGTAAGTGCAGATGCTGTGTAATTTTTTATTGGAGGGCGACTGTCCTTGGGTGGCCCAGCCCATGAATGCCTGGCTACTTTCCATTAACATCCTGACTACACCCCCTGGCCCTCTCTCTTAGGCAGCTTGCAACAACAGGGTATGTCCAGTGGTTCTTGGAGTTGGTAATACACCTGCTAGAAGCCATTGTGGATTTCCCACTTCTTTCCTAACTAGATATGGCAGACCCATCCCCAAGAAGATGCTCATCCTCCCGTCTTCCGTCAGCATGCACTGGCTGGCGTTATGAGGTCTGTAGTCCTTATTTCTCCTTGCTGCAGCATCTCCCTTTTCCCCCACAAGGTCTGGGTGCCATTGGTTCATTTCTGTCAAGGCTGTGTTCCTTATGTAAGAGACCCTGGATTAGAGGGAAAAGGTTTTGTTCTTAATTCCCATTGGAACGGACAATTTAGTCTTCAATTAGACCAAAGCACAACACACAGTAGGCATTCAATAAGCCTTACCTCCATCTTTATAAGTGTAATTTGGTAGTCAGGATAGAAAGTGGTTCCTTTTTGCCTGTGAAGGGCCAGCTACATAATTTGCAGGGCCCAGTGCAAAATGAAAGTGCAGTGTCCCTTGTTTAAGACCATGAAAAATGTGCTGTCATGGTACTAAAAAATACTTTCTCCTTTCTTCTGTAGACTCGCTTTTGATTTGTCATGATGTTTAAAATTTGCTATTTAATGTCATTCTAAGTAATCAAAAATTTAAAATTTGAATTATTAGCATGAATTTCACCATTCATAATTATATTGTACAAATGCCAGTCTAAATGCAAATATAAGAGCATTTAACTTGTATGCAGAATCAATAGTAGTTGCATAATTTGTATTTCATAGATCATACATGCATATGTATTTCATTCTTACCTGAACAGTAGAAATGCTACACAAAACTATCTCAGCTTTTAAATTTCACTTCTTGTTATATGCACATTCTATCAACATCCTCTACCTCATAAGTAATGAATAACATAAAGGGAAAGCAGCCAAGGGTTGCCTTACCCTTCCCTTTCCTTCTGTGTCATCTTTTCCACCATAAGTGGTTGGCTAATTCAGGGAAGTAATGTGAATACGGAAGGATATGAGAGGGTCCTTGGTCATTCATATTTCTGTCTTTTATGCACTGAAAGCAAATTCTGGTTCAGATGGAAAGAGTGGCCTCCCTAAGGTGTCAGTTTACTCAATTGTAGATGTAACATGCTCACCTTGTACTTACTTTTGAGTCTTTCTGAACTCCCATGTATGTAGATTTACCAGAATTCTGTACTCATGGGGTATCACAAATGCTGTATGTGATCGTGGTGGCAAGAAACAGAAGCAGACACGCGTGTTGCATGTTTCTCTACAGCTCATACTTTTGCTCCACTGTTGCGTCATATTTCACTTACATAGCAGAACTTCAAAGATAAAATTATTAAAAATTTCAAGATGGCAACAGCAGAGAATTAAATCAAGCACAGGGCTCTTCTGAGCAAAGGCCCTGTGCAGCTGCACAGGTGGTATGCCCAAGAAGTTTGTGCTACATGAATTCTTTTTTGTAAAGAACTTTTATTGAGATATAATTGACATACAATAAACTGCATGTATTTAAAGTGTACAATTTCATATTTTTTTCCTTATTAGTCCCAATTCTTCCCTCCCCCCCAGCTTTCCTCACTCTGTGTCCATATGTCTGTTCTGTACATCTGTGTCTCTGTTTCTGCCTTGTAAACCTGTTGATCTGTACCATTTTTCTATATTCTGCATATGTGCGTTACATGCTACATGAATTCTTTTTAGACTAATTCCTCTCGCCTCAGGACACTCCAGCCACCCTTCATGGCTTAAGCAGAGCAGGTTAAGTAGAAGTTATGCAGCCACATCTTCAAAATGTCAGGGATCCTAGAGGAGGGGAGGGGGCAGCACTCCTTACCAGAAACTACCCGTGGAGGCTGGACTAGAAGGGGACTGAAACAGACCCAGGTGCAGTTATGACTAGAAAAGGTGCAGACAGGCAGAGCTGAGGATCCAAGGAAACAGTTCAGTTCTGTCCACATTTATTGTGAAAGAAACAATGACTAAGAGGTGGCCTATACCCTTGAAGCAAAGAGTCAGGTCCTCAGGGGGACTTGAGCCAGGCAGCAGATTTGAATTTCACTTTGTAGGAAATGAGGATCTACTGAAAAGCATTAAGAGGGTTATGGGATGATCTGTATGTTTTATAAAGATGACTTTGGCCACAGTGCAGTAGTGGCTGGTGGGAGAGACAAGGCAAGGGGCAGGGGCCAGTTGGAAAGCTGTAGCAGTAGACCAATATCTTGTAGATTGCAATGAGCGGTCAGTAAGGAGGGCCACACACTGGGGGTGTCAGGTCGGTGGCAAGTCCAGGCAGGGAAAAGCACCAGAACTGCTCTCACTGGGCTGGGATTTGTAGGCAGGGTTCCAGCCATTAGGTGGGTGAGTACTCAGAGCAACACAGGCCACACACAGAAACTTGAAGGAGAGAATTAACTCGGGAGGAGGCGTCTGGGGCTTAGGACTGAGGTGGTATCCAGTAGAAGTGGAGTGAAGCTTATGGGAGAGACTGACCCAACAGTGCCAGACAGTGTACTAGGGCTACTTACATGCCTCCTATCCCCCGCCAGTCAGGATTTGTCATGAGCAGGCACCGAATCAGCAGGTGGAAATACTGTTCTTCCTTTTGTGAGGAACAGGGGAGATGCCAAGTCTGGGAACCGGGCCTGACCACACGGTTTATATATGAGTCTTTTTGAGAACCAAAAAATTATATCTTTTCCTACCACAAAAATCAGAATATTAGACACCACAGATGAGTGAAATGAAAAAAATCAAAGCAAAAGTAATTCCAACCATCCTGGTTCACTACTAACACTTGGGGGCAAACACATTCAATATGTTATCTTTGCAGTTTCTCCCCTTCATACAAAAATGTTAGTCTTTTAAGCTGAATCTAGGTTGGAAGAGTGATATCTTTTACCTTTTGAAATTTCACTCATTTGTGGTTCCTATATAATTTATATATGTTTATCTCAAGTCCCTCTCTCTAGAAGCAGGAGTCGGTTTGCTGCTTTTTTTTTTTTTAAATTCCCCAGAGGATTCTAATTCTGTCTCCAGAGTCTTCATGAAATAATGTCTTGTTGACTAGAGGACTAGTTACCTCAGGAAATGTACATTGAGTATGGTGGATCTCTTATTCCTTAGTTGAAAGAAAGAGAAAACATAATAATATATTTAATTAAATATAAACTATTATATTTATATATAGTTATATAAAATACTTAAATATATTTGTTATGTATAAAATACGTACATGTCATATGTAGTGTATTTAATATCTAGACAACCTGACATCATGCAGCTCCCATTCCTTCAGTCCTTCCTTGTGAGCCATAGTTTGAGATCCCATTGCCATCCAGAGGTAAGAGGACTGTGAGCAGATCAAAATCCCCAAAGACTTTGGCAATCCGGAATAATGAACCAAATGAACCAAATTTAAAGAGCTCTATTTAAGAGAGAAAGACCTTATTTGCAACCAAAAATCTAAGACCCATGGAAGAAACACACAACTCTGAGATGGTGTTGAGGCAGCGAACCATGGCTCAAGGGGAAGGGTTGGGAGGACGGGACTGTTCATCATGGAGAAGGTGGTGCTGCTCACTTGTCTGAAGACTGTCATGCAGGAGAGGGAGCTCCTCACTGATACAGAAACCCATGCAAATATTACTTTTGTGTAACCACAGTGTGCTATTGATTTGTATTTCATTTCCAGACTCCAGTTCTTTTCACTATCTCTTCATTCATGTACTCCTGCAGTTTCATGTTTCCTTTTTAGTTGCTTGCTTATTGGTCATGAACATAGGACTTCATTAGATAATCTCTTTTTAGACCTGTTTCATGGTTCCAACTTGTCAAAATCCTTTGGGATTCTGATTTGTTCTGTGAGCGTCTAAACCATCTCTTTCAGTTGTATGCACATTTGATCAGTGTGCCATTATTATGTTATAATCCTCCATGTGTTGGTAAGAAATAGATCCTTAGGAAAGATAACCACTTGCCCAAGGCCTTACAGCTAGGGTGTGTCAGAGTCCAGACTACGTCTGGGTCTTCCGGTCTTCCAATTCTTGGGCCGGTGTTCCTTCCATGGAACCATACTCTCTGAAGACAGTTTTGAACTTTTGTTAGAACTTACACGTAGAAGCCCTGGACACAGTGTAACAGAGACGTGCCCTTTGAGTAGTGCTTTCACAAACATTTTGCTATAAATTATTTTAACAACTTTAGAGTTGGTATTGTTGCTCTCATTTTATAAATAAGAGGCCCAGGAAGGTTAAGTGTTTTTATTCAAGGTCAGAAAGCTAACTACATATCAGTTGTTACAAAGAACAGTGAGGTTGGGAAGATGTCTTTCCTTCCTGGGATTCTTAAAACATCTTTGGGAACACTTCTTTAGAAGACCTAGAATAGTAGCTGAACAGTTCATCAGGAATTATTAAAATGGGAGGACCGCAAGGTCTGATCAATTCTAAGATGAAGCTAATTTCCAAAGAGATGCATAACAAGAGAGTATGTAAGCACCATTTGGGATCTGACTAGAATTCTGAGGCTTACATTTAGAAGTATAGAAGTTGGAGAGAATCTTCAGGAAAAAAGAAAACAACATTCTTTTTTTTTTATTATTATTTATTTGTTTGTTTTGGCTGAGTTGGGTGTTCATTGCTGCATGTGGGCTTTCTCTAGTTGAGAGCAGGGGCTACTCTTCATTGCTGTGTGTGGGCTTATTGTCGTGGCTTCTCTTGTGGAGCATGGGCTCTAGGCATGTGGGCTTCAGTAGTTGCAGCACACGGGCTCAGTAGTTGTGGCTTGCAGGCTCTAGAGCACAGGCTCAGTAGCTGTGGCACACGGGACTAGTTGCTCTGCGGCATGTGGGATCTTCCTGGACCAGGGATCGAACCCGTGTCCCCTGAACTTGCAGGTGTATTCTTTTTTTTTTAAATAAATTTATTTATTTATTTATTTATTTTTATTTATTGGCTGCGTTGGGTCTTCACTGCTGCACACGGGCTTTCTCTAGTTGCTAAGAGCGGGGGCTACTCTTCATTGTGGTGCACAGGCTCCTCATGGTAGGGGCTTCTCTTGTTGTGGAACACAGGCTCTAGGAGCGTGGGCTTCAGTAGCTGCGGCACATGGGCTCAGTAGTTTTGGCTCACGGGCTTAGTTGCTCCGTGGCATGTGGAATCTTCCCAGGGCAGGGCTCGAACCCGTGTCCCCTGCATTGGCAGGCAGATTCTTTACCACTGTGCCACCTAGGAAGTCCCAGGTGTATTCTTAACCACTGTGCCACCAGGGAAATCCCCAAAACAACATTGTTTTGGGCATTATTTGCTCTGTTTAATTAAGACTTAGTTAACATAAACAAGAGTTTTTAACACCAAGCAAAATCACCACGTTATTTCAAGTATAAATCAGCAAGTTCGTAGAGACCAGCTCCACTTTGAATTAGAACAATAGAATTTGAGTTAGCAGGGTCCTTAAAAATCCATCCTTTTCTTTTCAAAAATGAGAAACCAAGTTTCAGAGACATGAAATAGCTTGGGCCAGTGCTTACTTTAGAATTGAGGTTTCGTGGGCTCTTAACTTTGTCCTCTTTTTGTTTTCTGCTTCATGATGCTTTGTTGCCTTCCAGTGGGGAAAGCTTACCAGGGTGACTTATTTTCTTTGTGAAGATATTCGGAAATTGAATATCTCATTTTAAAATATTTCTTTTTAAATGGAGAAGCAAAAACACCACCTAAAATAAACACCACCTGACAGAGAAGATTTTAGCATTATTCACTGTTTGAGAATACTCAAGCCATGTGGTGCTTTTATTGACAGGAATAAGCAAGAACTGACTGTGGTCAGCTTGGGCTACATAAGAGGAGGCATCATGCAGTAGAAAGTCCATGGGCTTTGGAATTATACTTGGGTGTGAATTCTGAATTTGACATATTCTCCCTTATAGCTTCGGCCAAGCTACGTAAGCCTTTCTGAGCTCCACTCACTTTCCTCACTATAAATTGAAGATAATAATACTTTCCTTAGTTGTATTAAATGAAGATTAAATGAAATAACAGATGTACAAATATCTAACCTAATGCTTTGTCTATATTTGACACATAATAATGTCAGTCCTCTTTTTCCATTCTAGAATTTGCTTCTTCAAACACATTACTTCAATAAATATCTATGGTCCCTGTGTTGGGTGCAAAGAATAAAAAGATGATAAGCACAACACAATATCTGCCCTCATAGAGAACATCTTTTGTTGGGGAAGGTAGACATTAAATATGCAATTACAGTTGAGTGTTATGAGTGATGACGTAAGTAAATGCAGGGTACTAAATTCAGACTGAACAGGGAGATCTAGTTTAGGGGATCAAGAAAAGCTTCCCTGAGGAGGTGATATTTAAGTTAAATTCTAGCACATGCATAAGATTTAGCCAGATGAGATGGGGTGAGGTTGGGGAGGGGAAGTCACAATTATTTCTAACAGAGGCAGCAATCAAGTGTGAAAATATTGAAGGGCGAAAGTTCAAGAAATGTAAAGTGAGGGGGAGAGTGACAATTGATGTAGCTGGGGAGGTGATCAGGGGATATATCCTCAGGGTTTTGCAAACCATGGTAATGGTTTTGGAAATCATTACCTTAAAATGATTTTTAAGGGCAATGGGGAATCATTGGACAGTTTACGAATTCAAGTGATATTATTTTTGTCATTGAAATTAAAAGACTGTAAATATTAGGTCTCTGTAAGTGTGTGGATAAAGGCCATTACTCAAATGGGCTGATAGAATTGCTTTAGGAATTGCCTTCATCCTTTGTTCATGGAATTCAGGGATGTTTTTCTAATGAGCAAGTGGCAGGATTTAGCCGTTGTGCTCTGCCACAAGAGGGAGCTAGTGGTCTTCCATGGTCAAGTAGTTTTCTGTTGGCCCATTGTCTAATGACAACATGGTAGCACTGGCAGTTGGCTCAACAGCTGGCAGTTTTCCAGGGACAAGGCCGTTATGGCAGTTGGTGGTTGGTAAATTCAGTCCCTACTCTCTGTGTCCAACCATATGTCCAGACCTTCCTAGTCCTGAAGCCTCCAGCCAGCTCAGAACAAAGACTTAGTCTGAAAAGGCCTTACCCTGTCACCATCGCAATCACTTGAGCATTTATGCTCAAAACAGCTCTCTGACAGGAAAACGTTTGTGTTCCTCCGGAATGTGAAGGAAGGTTCATGGTTTTTAAAATTCATGAATTGCGTGGAATGGAACGTTCCTTCTCCGAGTACAGGAAAGAAACAGAGAGGCTGTGTCTTCATGACATACAAGCTATGGGTCATCTCAGGCGGGAAAAATCTAGTCAAGCCAGTTATTTGGCATGGTAAAGACCCCTTTCCCTTCCATTCCAAGAAAAGGTTGTAAAATTTTTTCACTTTTCAACTCGTTGCATGGGATTCACTTGAGACTATTCAGGCTTAGGCAACCAGCTGAAGAAAATCAGTATTTCTTCTATTTAAAATTATTTAAAGGCAGTGATTCAGGCTGGGTATATGATCAAAGTAAAATCCAATTAAACGGTTCAAGTGGCCTGGTTTTACTTGGTTGGTTAAATACAGCTACGGGGATAGGATGGAGCCTTGGGAAACTGTGGAGTTTATCTTTAACCATTCTTATTACCCTTTCTATGTTCTCTCCTGCCTCCTTGGGCCTATTTCTTCCTTCTGGATGCCAAATCCCCTCATACTCAAATCAGACTTCAGTTCCCTACCAAAGCATATCCAAGGACCTCTCCTGCCCTGCCTGTTCTCTCATCTACACTTTTGAATGAAACCTTAGAACCTCTGAGTTTGAAACAAAGATATTTGATTAAATTGATTTACTGTAAGATTTTAATAAACTTTAATATGTGAATGTAGGAACATCCAGCACACTCTTTAGCTTCTTGACCCTTGGGAGAAGGTTTTGATAGCCCAAATGAATACTTGGTGGTAGCATTTCAGGGGCACAATATTTTGGCAGCTGGTGGAATGTGGTGAGTTGGCGCAGGGCTTCTCAGCACTGTGAGTGGGTAGTAATCTACGTTTGTTGCTGTTTTTGGAGTCTTAACTTTTGTCCCTCCATGCAAGCAAGTCAGGGTGATAAGATGCAGCTCAGGTTTTCATTATGTTTGACTTGATCTTTCTCATTTGCATATAATCTTTTTCATATACTTAAGCCATCTTTATTTCAACTGCCTTCCTTTGTCCATACATAATACTTAATAGCATGTTTGTGGAAACCAGAATTACTGTTTGATGATAGTCTGAGAAAGACCTACGATAGACACAGAATCTTCTGAAGAGGGAAATTCCTCTTTTATAAAGAAATCATATTGAAAGGACATGGAATTTTTTTTATCAGTTAAGAATGTCCTGTCTTTTTATTCCAAAATAGAAATCACTTCATAGTTTTATTTAAAAGCAACACATGACAGCATAAAGATATAGAATATATATAAAGTGTAATAGAAATATAAAGAAGAAAGTAAAAAAGATAAGCGTGATCACAGCTTTAGAGAATAATCACTGTTAAACTGTTAATATTTTGAAACATTTGGAACTTTCCAGATATTTTTCTAAGCATACATAGTCATTTTTCAAACATAAATGATCAACACAGTTTTATGGTTATTATTTGTAACCTGATTTTATTCACTTAGTTACACATTGTGAGCATTGTGTATATCATCCTTTTAAATGGAAGCACACAATTCCTTTGCTTGAAAGTATTATCATTGATTTAAGCAATGTAACTGATCTCCTGTTAATGGAACTGTTCACACTTAAAAATGGCCAAATATTGCATCCTGAGAGTTACCTTTGCCAGAGATACACCACACACTATTTTTGAAGAGGGAATTTTCTAATATTCGCTAAAAATACTGTGGTCCTAGGTTCTGTCTAATTTTTCAGAATTAACTTCAGAGAGATCAAAGGCCTACAGAGATTTAGAGAGGGATTGGCTGTCCTTTTTGGTAATAGTTCTTCAATAGACTCAAGGATGTCTTAAGATCAAATGAGAATATAATCAAGTGTTTCCACTCTTACAGTGAGAGCCTTGAGTATTCCATTCAGTTTTCAGCTGAGGTTTAACCCAGAAGGGCAGATTTTGTGTCAGCTGTATGTGTTTCAACATTTAATATGCATCTCTGTAGAAATTCTATCCAGACCACTGTTGAACCAGAGTTAGGAAAATTTAAGCCAAGGATCAAGGACTATAGAAACCTCTTTTGTAATACTGGACTGGGAGTCCTGCTCTGCCTCCTAATTCCTGGGAACACTGTTGGAGCCTGGCATGAATTGCCGCAAGAGGTTGTAATCCTGTTTATTAACCTCAACAGCCATCTAGCCCTTATGAGACTATCTTAGCTGGTACAAAGTATTGATCAATGACAGCTGTATGTTTATATGTATGTATTTTCAGAGCAGAAGGATTAAATGAATTTACCATGGGTAGAGCAAAGATACAAATAAAAAACCAGTGTACGTGGAAATGTTGCTGAGTATCTATTTGTTGAGGATGTGATACAGGTGGAAAGAATCCAGTCTGGATTAAATAGTGCTGGAGAAGCTGACCATCAAGGGGCCTTTCAATATCAATAGTTCAGACACTAGGAAACATCCTTGGACAGGACTGTTGCTACTGCAGTATATAGAATTTCTGCTCTGAAGTTTGTGTTTGACTTCTAAATGCCATAAATATTCTTGAATAAGTTTAAACACTTTATTTCTTAAAGGCAAGTTAATTTGCATCATTTATGCCCTAAAATTCTCTGGTTACTTGGTGTTAATTCAATCAAGTGCTTTATTTTTATTTTTTAAAATGTTTATTTATTTGGCTGTGCCAGGTCTTAGTTGCCACATGTGGGATCTTCGTTGTGGCATGCGGGATCTTTTAGTTGCGGCATGCGGAGTCTAGTTCCCAGACCAGAGATGGAACCTGGGCCCCCTGCATTGGGAGCATGGAGTCTTAACCACTGGACCACCAGAAAATCCCTCAATCAAGTGTTTTAAAACTATCTTCAGCTTATTGATTACTTCTGTTTTTGGTGGTTTTCTAGATCAAGGCTGTCTCTTGGGATTAATGGAACTGATTTCCAGTTTACAGAGTAAATAATAGACCAGTGTCCACCTCTCTCCTTTTCTTTTCTCTTCTTTTTATTCTGTCATCATCTTCTTTTCGTATTACCAGTATTTCTCCTTCATTACCCTCTTTACCTCTCTTCTTCCTTTCTTTAACTTTTCAAATTTTACTTCTTTCAGAGCCATTTTTTTTGAAATTAGGAATCTTTTATGTCTTTCTGTCATTCTCCAGCATAATAGCTGGGTTTTCTGGCAAGTTCTGTAGGTCCTGCAGAGTTTACTCTTTGTTTAGGGAAGTGGTGTACTAAGGGTGGGATCCTCAGTTTTTCTGTGCTTTGATGCCAATCTAGCTCTTTGCATGAGCATTACCTGAGGGCCCAACAAATGCTTTTGATCACAAAGTTCAGAATTCCCCCTATGAGGTAAGATCCCTTTCCCGTTGGAGTCACTGAAGGTGGCAAACATATGACCATGAGCAACTTTAAGGGAAGTTCATCATAAAGTGCCTTTTTTAGCGTTGTGTGAAAAATAAGCTGTTGCTATAGGATTTTAATAAAACTGGCCCCATGCCGAGGTGGAAAGCGTGTGGTCATCAACTACAAAGGGAGCTTCAGCTGAGAGGGCTCATTTGGGGATGAAAATTGTCTTCCTGTTTTCTTACTACATCAATGATACAGCAATTTTTTATAATTTCCAGTTGTGCACAAACCAGTCAGCAGAAAAATGTTTCCTCTCCTCCCTAGCTGAAAGAATATTCTTTTAAAAGAGGGAAAGATAAAAAGAAGGAAAGAAAGAAGAAAGGAAAAAATCCATGGCAAAAAATACATTTAAAAAATCCTCCCCCTCCACTGGTTTCAGAGAAGAGAGATTAGTTTGATATACCACTTGTTTTAGATCTTATCTTAACCAGATAAGTTGCTTCACCAGGCACATGAGGTTACTGGGGGGAACTGATGAACACTTTTTAGTGATTCAGTGTTGTGTAAGTAAACATATCCTCCTTAACTAACCATTTATCTCTTGCTTATTTCTGCTTACGGGCTAGAAAAAAACATCAGTTGATGGTTGGAATTTCACTTAGATTTTCTCATTAAACTGTTCACACATTTTATTTCTTTTGGATGGGGAGAAGAGAGATAACATTCCAAACTTGCAAAAACAAAATAAAAACTTCAGATTACAAGGTCCTTCTCTTCACAATCAGGGAAGGAGCTTCAAATTAGGCTGTAGGTTTTCTACTGATGTGCAACCAGATCAGGGTTTTAAGATGTAATAAAATCATCCTGTTACAACATGGTCAGGAAATGTAGTTAGGAGCTTTCACTGACTTTTGATGCCAAGCCTTCCCAGATGTATTTGCAAGGTTGGAGCAAGGTCAAGTCAGGACTGCTTATAGAGTGACTAGGGTAGGAATGTGGGGACCTGGAAGCTTGAGCTTCCACCCAGGATTTATCCCAGGATTGATCTTGGCCCCTTGGGTGAATTATCCAGGAAGGGACAGTTCATACACCACAGCTTTGTAAATCTAAATCTCTGTGCATGTGGAACCTTGCTGAGGCTCCAGATAGTAGGGAAAGAGACCAACCATCAAATAAATTTTTTACAAGATTTTACAATCTGTTGTTTCAGATTGAGTTCCCTAGGAAAGGGGACATTACCTTTAAGCGAGTGAGGGAAACAGGATTGGGCAGGAAGAGAAATTGAACTGCGCCGCAGTTGCAAGAGAGAATTCAGCCAATCCTTGGGTTCATCAGAGGGATCCATTCTTGAGGCTAGAGTGCCAGACCTTGATACTCCCCTACATCCACCAGTCATTACATAGAGACTGCCCACAGGAAGGGATATAATCTTGAGAGAAGCCACTCCCTTCTGCAGAGAGCAGTTCCCCAAGAGGGGCAGCTGGGAGATGTCAGTGGCCACCGTTGCCAGCAGCAACACTCTCAGGGATGAGGTATTTTGTTTTTTTGCTTTTTGTTTTTTGTTTTTTTTTATAAAATAGGGCCAATACTATCAACTTTATGGGGTTAGTATAAAGAGTAAATGAGATAATCCTTGTAAAGGGCCAAATCTGGCATGGTAAATGCCAAGAGCTTAATGCATATTAGCAGTTATTATTTAAATGACAGCAATTTAATATTACTAATAATATTTGTAAAAGCATTATTAGCCATCTGCCACATCTGTCTGAGAGTATGTATTTTCCAGGTGCAAGATGCAGGTGGACTTTGGGAGAGTGACAGTGTCTGAGATGGAGCATGTTTTTATTATAACAACCAAATATAGTCAGTCATGTGTTCTTTTGTTGTTGTACCCTTCAGTCTTGGAAGACATGTTGAGACACAGAACCCTTTGATGTCAAACAATCTAAAAGCCAGGGGTGGGTCAGACGCTTAGGTGATGCCTCCAGTGTTTCTAAGCTTCCTCCCACCTCGGAAGCAAACAGCGCTACCTGTATAAGGCAAGTGCCCTTGTTGAATAAGGATGGCAGAGGGAAATAATGACTTCATTAGGAGATGGAGACTATCATACGTAGGCTTTAATTTTTGTAATTGAAGTTTTTGCAAATTCTGATATTCTGTTAAAATTATATCTATCTATCTGACATTTGTCTCAGCATGAAAGTAAGAATACATATATTGGTGCTCGCTTTTACTTAACATGAAGATTAATTATTTTTCAAAGTAATTATTGACTGAGGTGGAGACCAGGGCAGCCTACACTTCTCAGTCCAGTAATTCTTTTTTTAAATTATAAATAAATTTATTTATTTATTTATTATTTATTTAAAATCGTTTTTATTTTTTTCTCAGTTCAGTAATTCTTGATGTTAACTTCGGCAGAAATCAGTGTCTGCTTATTGTACTCCCAAGAGCCATTGCAGGCACCTCTACCTTTTATAATAAATTTTAGTTCTGATGTTAAATTAAAGTCTGGGTCTTGGCATCTCATGAGTACTGTGCACTCCAAAGTTATTTCTATGAAATGTTAAATAAAACATTTATTGGGTATGTTGCCCCTGTCACCAGACAGAAGCTATTATTCCTCTGCAGATGGGAGAGAATCATTATAAGGTGATACAGGGTGAGCAATAGCTACTCAAAGGAGTCAGCCAGAAAGATTGTAGGGCTTAGTCTTATTATAGTAGAAATAACAATCAGAAATCTGTCCTAGTCTGTGCCATGAAGGAATATAAGCAGCTGTTTCTGACGGCCTGAGGCTAGTGGTTCCAAAAGCAATTCAGGTGAATCTACAAGGTCAAAGCAGGAGAGGAAACAGGCAAGGTCTAATTCCAGCCACTCTAGCAATGGAGCTACTAAGAGGTTGGGAAGAAGTGGGTGCATGAGGAGATTCACATGTATGTGTCTGTGGATGTGTACAGCTGTGGGCATTCCTGGACATTTGGAGTTTGGTATATACTGGAACAACTGTTACTACTGACTTGGCTGGAAGGAGCCACTTTCAATCCCCAGAGAGTGGTAACTAGGATGACAACCCGGATGAGGTATTTGAAATCTCCCTTTGGTGAATGCAAGCCTTTGTCTCTATAACTGGCATAGTCTTTTCCAGATGGAAATGTCAAGGATGAGACTAGTGACAAGTTTTAAGGATTAGGGACGCAGCCATCTTCTAAACTACAGCCAACCTGGGATTTAGGGACCTGGCTGTCTCCTGAACTGCAGCCAGCCTGGAAAGTTTTGGATCAGAGGAGTATAGGCAGCAGCAGCAGAGGGCGCCCCCAGTGAATTCTATAAGATGTTAGTAAGATTTTACATGTTATAGGGACATTTTTCACACCCATCTGATCTGCTCTGAATAGAGACTTCACTGTATAGAGTTGTCTATGTGAATGCCAGACAGACTGTAACCCAGACACGTATGCTAAAACAGACATGTGCGTGCGCATATAATGTGCACACATATACACCCATGTGCCCATCCCCCTGGGAACATTTCTTACTGTATGAGGTATATCAAGACTACATGAATGTGATGCACAAACTGCACAATTTCCAATGCAAATAGGCAGACTGTAAGAATGACGAAGGCAAAGGTTTTTGTCTTTTTTGGTCAATGGTATATTCCCAGTACCTAGAAGAGTGCCAGCACATATTAGGTGCACAATAAATATTTGTTGAATGAAATAGGTAATATTTCACCACCAATAACAACAGCACCAACTATACTATCAAGAACAGTTACACCAGCGAACTAGAGAATTCCACTGGACGAGGAGCACTTCAACTTGGGAAGGTGCTTAGCATGTTGCTTGGTGCGTAATCCTTAATTATTGAATGAATGGATGAACTTTTGTATTAGTCTAGTTTTGTTTTTTTTAATTACAAAAGTAATACCTGGCCATCGTTAAAAAAACAAAACAAAACCCAAACGTTAAAAAAGAGTGTGTAACAAAAAGTAGAATTCCTCATCACTCTGGCCACCAGTCTCACTTTCTAGCAGCAACTAGTGTTTACAGTTCATTTCTGTGTGTGTGAGGGAATGTACTCTACACTGTTCTATACATGTCCTTGCCTTTCTTGTGTTGCATGTCTTTCCTTATCAGATTATATAGATCTACCTCATTTTTTTCAACAAAGGCATAAAATATCCCTGATATTGTATCATGTGGATGTAACAAACTTATTTAATGGACCTCCAGTAGTTGAAATTTGCACCCTTCTGAGTCACTTGACATTTCAAACAATGTGACAGTGAACATCTTTGTCGTGCTTCAGGGGCACCATTGACAAAGCCTCAATGGGAATGGTGCCTCCTGACCCCACATTGTGTAATGCAGTGGCCCAGCTCCTTTATACTCTTTTTTTTTTCAATATTAATTAAATTCAAATTTAATTTAATTAACATTGAGCAAAACACTCTTACAGTATTGTTGTTAATTTGAATTTAATTGATTTTGTAGTTTCTTTGTATTTAACCTGAGAACTTATATCAAGCCTAAAGAGGTAATACCTAGGTTTATGTTCTTACATATTTAAATGACATTATAACAAAGATGATTTGAGTCGGGGTCCATGGCATTTTTCTCCTTTTACAAAAACTTCATATCCAGGTCTGGGAACACAGAGCGTGTGGGCTTTAGCACCCAGCAACCCAAGTTTGTATTCTGAGCCTGCATCAGACACCAGCTCAGTGTCTTGGGCAAGTCAGTTAACTTTTCTGAGCCTTTGCTCCCTCATCTTGATTTCTCCATCGAATCTGAATGAGATCCTTGCTGGGTAGAGTATTCTTGGTTGTAGGTTCTTCCCTTTCATCACTTGAAATATATCATGCCACTCCCTTTTGGCTTGCAGAGTTTCCGCTACCCTTATGGAAGTTCCCTTGTATGTTATTTGTCGTTTTTCCCTTGTTGCTTTTAATAACTTTTCTCTGTCTTTAATTTTTGTCAATTTGACTACTCTGTGTCTTGGTGTGTTTCTCCTTGGGTTTATCCTGCCTGGGACTCTCTGCGCTTCCTGCACTTGGGTAGCTATTTCCTTTCCCATGTTGGGGAAGTTTTCAACTATAATCTCTTCCGATATTTTCTCGGGTCCTTTCTGTCTCTCTTCTCCTTCTGGGACCCCTATAATGCGAATGTTGGTGCGTTTAACATTGTCCCAGAGGGCTCTTAGGCTGTCTTCAGTTCTTTTCATTCTTTTTTCCTTATTCTTTTCCGCATCAGTGTTTTTCACCATTCTGTCTTCCAGGTCACTTACTCGCCCTTCTGCCTCAGTTAATCTGCTATTGGTTCCTTCTAGTGTATTTTTCATTTCAGTTATTGTGTTGCATATCTCTGTTTGTTTGCTCTTTACTTCTTCTAGGTCTTTGGTAAACTTTTCAATCTTTGCATCCAGTCTTTTTTCAGAGTCCTGTATCATCTTCAGTATCATTATTCTGAATTCTTTTTTCTGGAAGGGTGCCTATCTCCTCTTCATTTAGTTGTTTTTCTGGGGTTTTAGCTTGTCCCTTCATCTGGTACAAAATCCTCTGCTTTTTCATTTTCTCTGTCTTTCTGTGGCTGTGGTTTTCAGTTCCACAAGATGAAATACTGCTGATACTGCTTGATACTGCTGTCTGCCCTCTTGTGGAGGAAGCTATCTAGGAGGCTCGTGTGTGCTTCCTGAGGGGAGGGACTGATGGTGGGTAGGGCTGGGTGGGTGGAGCTAAGTAAGACTTTAATCCGATTTGGTGGGTGGAGCTCAGTAAGACTTTAATCTGCTTGTCTGCCAATGGGTGAGGCTGTGTTCCCACCCTGTTGGCTGCTTGGCCTGAGGCTACCCAGCACTGGAGCTTACAGGCTCTTTGGTGGGGCTAATGGCAGACTCTGGGAGGGCTCACACAAATGAGCACTTCCCAGAACCCCTGCTGCCAGTGCCCCTGTCTCCTCAGTTACAGCTGCCCCCCAGCTCTGCAGGCAACCCTCCAACACCAGCAGGTAGGTCTGGTTCAGTCTCCTATGGGGTCACTGCTCCTTCCCCCTGGGTCCTGATGAGCACACTTTTTTGTGTGCCTTCCAAGAATGGAGTCTCTGTTTCCCCCAGTCCTGTGGAGGTCCTGCAATCAAATCCTGCTGGCTTTCAAAGTCTGATTCTCTGGGGATTCCTCCTCCTGTTGCTGGACTCCCAGGTTGGGAAGCCTGATGTGGGGCTCAGAACCCTCACTTCAGTGGGTGGACTTATGTGGTATAACTGTTTTCCAGTTTGTGAGCCCCCCACCCAGCATTTATGGGATTTGATTTTAACGTGATTGCACCCCTCCTACCATCTCATTGCGGCTTCTCCTTTGTCTCTGGCTGTGGGGTGTCTTTTTTGGTGAGTTCCAGTGTCTTTCTGTCAATGATTGTTCAGCAGTTAGTTGTAATTCTGGTGCTCTTGCAAGAGGGAGTGAGCACACGTCCTCCTACTCCTCCATCTGATCCCTCCTTATACTTAGTCTTTGCACACATATCCAAGTATTTCTGTAGGATAAATTTCTAGAAGGACAACTGCTGGCTCAAAGGCTATGCTCAGTGTGAATTTTAATATCGAATCTTCAAAATGTTGAATGATATTAACATGAATCAATTGATTAGTCATTTGTGGGAGTCTGTATTAGCCAGAGAAATAGAATATCTATCTATCTATTGATATCTATCAATCTGTCTCCTGTTCTCTCCTCTATATGTGTGTGTATGTATATATATATATATATATAATATAAAAAGAGGTTTATTATAAGTATTTGGCTCATATGATTATGGATGGGTGAAAAGTCCCAAGATTTGCAGTTGGCAAAGTGGAGACCCAGGTGAACTGATGCTATAAGTTCCTGTCCAAGTCTGAATCTGAAAGCAGGAGCTGAATGTCCCAACTAGAAGAGAGTCAGGCAGAGAGCAAATTCTTTTCTTATTTACCTTTTGTTCTATTGAGGTCCTCAACAGATTGGATTAGGCCCACCCACATTGGGGAGAGCAATCTACTTTACTCAGTCTACCAATTCAAATGTTAATTTCATCCAGAAACAGCCTCCCAGACACACCCAGGATAATGTTTAATCAAATATGTGAGCACCCTGTGACCTAATCAAGTTGACAGATAAAATTAACCATCTCAGTGTCATTCAGCAAAGATTTAAAATGAGAAACAAATGCTACTCACTTTTAAAATACAACTTGAGACTAAAATATGACTTTTATTCTATCCTCTTTGCATAAATAAACACACTAATACTCAATGATTTGTATGTGTTAAATTTTATTTTCAGATTCTTAGTCTTTGGACACTACAAATTTTAGTGCTAGCGAATATATTCCACCTTTTAAAACACTTATTAATGTATTAAGATAATGCCAACCCTAGCTCCTGGCATAATGCCCTCCTATGAAAGTCTAATTTAACCTTCCTTTTACATATGTAATATTGCAAACATCAGTGGGCATTTTACATCCAAAGGGCTTCAGGTTCAAACCTCTAGAGATATCCTGACTGATGTTTCTCATCTTTTAGTTCATCAGCAAATTCCAAATTCACTCTTGATGATTTTTATAGCTATAATAGTCATTCAATTTCATTTAGAAATGAAAAAAGTAGCCTTTGATCATATACTCGTTGCAAAGCCTGATGCACTCTGTTGAATGTTTTTTGTTCCCTTTGTATTTTTAAAAGCAGTAGCTGCACTAGAGACAGCTTGACCTTACCGTGAGAAATAGCATTTTATCATGAAACTTGGCAGAGCCTTCAATTTCCTCCTGTTTAGTATCTGTCAGTCATTCCCATTGTCCAGGAAATATTCTCTCTGCTCTCCATGTGAAAGTTGTTATCTCTGGTTGCAGATACCGGTTCTCTGGGGCCAGATCATCCTCATCCCACAGCTCAGTCATGTAGCATTGCTGGATCCCTGTAGAAAACCAATCATATTCTTTAAAGTGTGGCTGGAAAGTTAATGATGCAAAAGAAAGACACTGGATCCCCTACATATACCATTAAGTTCCTGCTCACTTCCCCTAAATTGTGTGCCAATTTCTTTGACCCTGCTGATGAACCCAGCAGGGATAAAATAGAGGCTGAAATGAAAGGAAGAGGTCTTATTTACCATATCAAAGTATTGAGCTGGAAGGGACCTTAGACTTTGTCTAATCATAAACCTTCTTTATAAAGACAAGAAAGCTAAGGCTCAGAGAGGGGAACTGACTTGACCAAGATCACCCAACTCACTGGTGTCAGAACTGGGGCTGGAAAGCATGTATTTTTAGTAACTAATTTAATTGATATGTAATTTACATACCATAAGATGCATAGAACTGAGATGTCCAGTTGATGCATTTTGACAATTGGATATACCTATGTAATCATAGCTAACACACCCACATCCAGTCAAAATATAGAACATTTCGTTACCCTGAGGAATTTTCCATATATTCCTTTTTAGTTGGGAAGTAGGTTTTTCACTCCTGATCTAGTGTTTTTGCCACCGCTGACCTTTTCACCATCATATAGGTATACTCATCATTTGGTGAAAAGAGCCCAGGGCTGGAAACAGGGTATATAGGTTCTTCTTCCAGTTCTTATTCAATTAACTGTATGATATTAGGCAAGCTGTTTCACTGAGTCAGTGTCTCTAGCTGTTAGGCTGGGGTACGGATGGGGAGCCAGATTATAAAGCTTGCCTTTTGTTCTTCCTACCCTTCTTTTCTGAAATCTTTACCACTCCTGGGCAGTGAAGTGTTGCTAGTTCTGTCTAACTCCATCTTCCTTCTGTACGTTGTTTTGATCCAGCTAAGCACCGTTACAAAGAGAGCTGGGTAGTCCATTTTATGTCAGGGTATTAATAACTTTGTTCCTGGAAATGGTTGTATTTAATAATCGTAGTGCCATATACAGTTTATTGGAACCTACACTGTATATCAGGCATGTGTTTAGTACTTTGTATATGCTGCCTTAGAGGATACTGCCTTATAGGAGCTCCATCAGGTTGTTGGGTTTTACATAAGGCCAGTCTGAGGCTCAAGTAGGTTGTGTCATTGGCCCACAGTTGCACAGTTGGTAAGTATCAGAGTTTGCAATGGGACCCAGATCTGCCCAACTCCACAATCAGGACACTTTCCATTCCTCTTTCCTGCCTTAGGGAACTCTTGACGATGACAATGACTTCATCCAAAGGAAGGTAGAATTTGAGATAGCATGTCTTTCTGGAGGGAGAATGACATCTGACCTGGGAGCTCAGGGACAACTTATACATCACCCCACTGCTGTCCGTGTGGTTGTTCTCCCAGTCCCAGGACCACAGTGAGAAAGGCCTGAGAAAGCCCTGTGAACAGCGCTCTGCTTTGCATGAGTTCTACTGTGCTTCACTGTGTCTGGACAGTTCTATGCACTGGGGTTTTGGACTCAGTTAAGATGGAGCAAATGGATTTTGGAGGGCAAGTAGTCATTAGAGCCAATATTGCTTATAAAAAGTGAGATTGCAGGCCAGAGTATATAGCTGTGTTAATTACTGCAAAAGGGAAAGGAACCATCATGCACTCACTCAAGGAAGTAACTCTGGCTAAGGACCTCATGCCTGTAACAGGGTGCTCTGTCCTCTTCCCAGCAACGTAAAGAGAGGTGTCCTGGTGTAAGGGTGTGAACTGAATCTTATTCACAAAGAAAATGCTTAGGAAGTTTTGCCTGAGAGAATGCTCAGTTTCCGTTGGGGTATCTAATTTCATTCATATACCTTTGCTTCTAGTTGTCTGACTTGCAAGCTTAGCATAATACTCTTTTTTGAAAAGCCTTCTTGGCTATTAAGAGTTTTCCTGAAGTGGTACAAAGGAAACTGTGAGAAATAAAAGCAACTCAACAGATACAGGTATCAAATTAAGTACAGTTCATATAATTCAGAACATACCATCCCCTTGCAGGGGATATGCAGGCCCCAGGAGAAACAACTGAGAACAATTCTGCTGTGCGGTTTATGGGAGGAATCTGTCTCAAGAGCATCCCAGACTTTAGCCTACTACTGATTACAACCACCTTTTGGGTAACTTCTTGACCTTGGACCTGCTGAGAGACACTCTTAGGCAAGAAATCAGAGTGCAGTCCTTAAGTTTTGTTAGTAATGCACAGATACACATGCTACCCTTTAACCAACACCCAGAGGCAGTTTTGGAAATGCCTTAGTCATTTTTGAGCTGGGCTGAGTCCAGAGAGAAACCCTTGCCCCTGAACTTTGGAAATGCTGAGGCTCAGTAGACTTGATTAGTTTTGGTGCTGGTGAACTTCTACACCTCCTTCTCATCTTTTAAAGAAAGCTGCCTGAGTTCAGAGGCCTGAGACTTCACAAAAGCAGATCATATAGCATGTAGTTGCATTTACAACAAGACAGTGATTGCTTGGCTATAAAAGTTTGCACTCAGCTGTGGTTTTGCCTGGTCCGTGGGGTACAGAAGTCTGATTGCCTTTGCCTCAGCAATTTTAATCTTTAATGGTACAGGAATATCAAGATAGGACAGTTCTCAGAGTCTGAGAGAAAAAGAGGTTGGGTCAAGTTGTGTTTGTTTGCTCGGGGATAAAATATGAAACAGAGTCTTGGGAGGTGGCTGCCGTACTCCAGGCTGCTGTAACTTTCCAAAGAGCTACCTGACCTCCTGACCAAATCGATACACCAACAAACCACTAAGGACCAGAGCTCTGAAGGACGGCCTCGTATCCAGCCTGAAGAGTCACCACTTACACCTGCTAAATGTATAGGCAACAGGACTTGTTTTATGCAGAGGGATGTTTTTCTTTTACAGTTCACAAAATCTTTCAGTGGTTCACCAAAGAATATTCATTTTTGGCAATGTCTGAGAATATTCATTTATGACCAATTCATTCTTTTGACCACTTCATCAAAGTGTTGTTTCCTGGAGTCTGTGGCACAAAGGTACAAGGGCATGTTGGACTGCCCAATACCACACCTAACCCTTCAGGCCTGCCTTGGTCTTGATTTTCTCTGTGCCCATGAAAGCCTGGGGGTGGCCAATGGAAGAAATATCTCTACATAGAGACAGCCTAATCCAAGACAGAGTTCATTTAATGACCATCTGTAAGAGGCATGGCTGTTTGGTTACCATTCTGTGCTCTCTGATACTGAAGATCAGGAAAGTCTCTTGGTTTTACCCAGAAGATGCCCCCACTATGCCTCAGCCATCCGTGTTCTTGTGCCTTCACAGGCCAAAAGTATCCAAGCTGAATTGTGAGCTACTTTAATATTGGAGATCAATGATAGAGGCATTACATAAAAAGCCTAATGTAATTTTAGTAGTCACCTACCAACCTCAGGTTTTCCCCTTGTTTCTGAGCCATGTGCCTTCAGGACCTTGAGAAAATCACTTAGCCATCCAAAAGCGGGCATTACTGGGTGTTGCCTGAACTTTACTGATGTTAGCAAGGCTCAAGGCAATGGCTGCATTTTTTATTTAAAGGAGGAATACAGTGAACCAAGACAGGCTTCATCTATAGTGACAAAAATCCCCCTTTCCACATCAGTTGTGAATCTAACTTCATGAATACGATAGTTCAAGTTTACACTGAACACTTTAGGAAAAGGAGGATATTTTACAAAACGATCTAGCTTATTTATTTCTTAACCAAGAACAACTGTTAACCCTCTAGGGATTAAATTAAATCTCTTAGATCCAAAACACAACTCAAATAGAAGTACTGTTAGTTTTATTTTATTTTTCTCCAGATTCAGAATTCAGAAATTTAAAGAGAAAAAACTGCATTCATTTTCTCTGAAAATGACTTCTTTGTGCTCCAAATTTCTAGCTCAGATGTAAAATTGGATTCTTTGAAGAGGTTCAGAAACTAATTTTAAAAACCTAAGATTCATCAATAAGTGACAGAGAGTACTTTGGGTACCATTTTATGCTCCCTAGTTCTAGGACCACATATTTTGTTCAAAACAAAATCTTTCACTGTCATTTAATGTCCATCATTAGACAATACAGATTAGAAACTTTTTGCTCTTTTTGCCCATGTAAACTACTAACTCTGGTCAGTTAAATGGAAAGTTTATTTTCAGTGTAAAATCTGAATAATAAAGAATTTTAGAGAAAGGTATTTTTGTGTTTTAAAATATGTATTTGTATACTTTGCAATAAGCTCAAGCACTAAACAGTATTTTCTGAGATATGTAAAAGATTTTTCCTCACCTTTCCCATCTTGATTTCTATTTTGTTTAATTGTTTTCAATTTCGGAAATTTAAAAAATACAGAACAGTATGAAAAATAATAAACAATTACCCAGTACCCACATTTTATTATTTAGTATTTTAGTATTTTGTATTGCTTTTAGTATTTTTTTAGTTAAAAAACAAGACAACGCTAGTGGCCGCGAAGGGGCTGGGGATGGTGAGGGGAGGCTGGGCATGATTATGAAGGGACAGCACGAGAGAGACCTTTGTGGTGATGATATAGCTCTGTATCTTGATTGTGCTGCTGGTTGCAGGTGATAAATGACATCGAACCTTAGACATACATTGTACCAATATAAAATGCCTGGTTTTGACGTTATAGTATAGTTACATAAAATGGAACCATTGGGAAAACTGGGTGAAAGAGTACAAAGGACTTCTCTGCCTTTGCAACTTCCTGTGAATTGATGATTACTTAAAATTAAAAAGTTAAAATGAAATAAAACTAAAAATTTTAATTATTAAAAAAAACAAAAAAAACAACAGTTTAGATAAAATTGAAGTCCCCTTTGTTCTACATTCTCTGTCTAATCCCTTTCCCAGGGACAGTTGTTGTTATGAATTTAAGATGTATTCTTAAAATTTTTTTAATACTTTTTTATGTGCATACTTATGTATTAAAGGACTGTATATGTACTAGTGTATGTGTGTGTGTGTTTTAAATTAATTTTTATTGGAGTATAGTTGCTTTACAATGTTGTGTTCGTTTCTGCTGTGTGTGTTTTAAATGTACAAGAGGGACAGTTTACCCTACATTTTTTTTTTTTGTATATATCATCTTACAAGTTGCTTTTCTCATTCAATATTGATTTAACCCTGAATATCTAGATCAGTGGATGAGTCACTTGTTTATATTATTTACAGCATATGACATATTTGGAATTACTTATACCACTTTAGTTTTTTTTTGTTGTTTGCTTTTGTTTTTCCATTTTGCTTGCTTTTCACCTCTCATCTTCTATTAGATGGCCACATTTTTTTATGTTCCTTTTTTTACTAGTTTGAAAGTTATACATTCTATTTCTAGTCCTTTAGTAGGTACCTTTAAAATTTTGTTATACATAACATCATTTTAAAATAAATACTAACGTTAATTTGTACTATTCTTCTAAACAAGGCATTTATTAGCACATTTTTACTATAAACAATCCTCTTCAGTATCCCATATTAACTATTGTTTAGAGTTTTAGTTCTACCTTGTTTTTAAATACAAAAGAATGTTTATTATTGTTAGTTAACATATTTTTACAGTTGCTTTGTTTGTTTTCTTTTCTCACCACACTCTTGAGTTCCATCTTTCATTCTGGCTTCCTGTTCTTTTTTGCTGAAGTCTCTCTTTCAGTAGTTCTTTTGGTGAGCATTAGTTAACTCTCTTGGGCTTTGGATGTATAAAAAGTGTATTTATATTACTTTCATTCTTGGGGGGCTTGGGGTGGGATGAATTGGGAGATTGGGATTGCCATATATACATTACTAATAAGGAAAAAAATGTCAAATTGTACACTTTAAATATATGCAGTTTATTGTTTGTCAATTATATCTCAATAAAAGTTCTTAAAAAATACAACTTTCATTCTTGAGTGATATCTGTAGATAGAATTCTATTGTGTCAGTTTTTCCCCTTGAATACTTGGAAGATGTAATTCATTTTCTTCTGGTATCTGTTGCTTCCAAAAAGAAGTTTGCTGTTACTGTTCAGCCAGTCTAAATGTGTGATTTTTAATTTTGAGATAATCTGCCTTCTCTTTCTGATTTTCAGATTTTCTCTTAATATTTTATAGTTTCATTACAATCTGCCAGTGTTTGGAATTGTTTTTATTTATCCTGCTCATGACTCAGTGTGGTATTTATTTATTTGTTTGTTTATTTGTATATTTATTTATTTATTTTTAAGCTCTTTATTGGAATATAATTGCTTTATACTCTGGTACCAGCTTTTGAGGTACACCAGAGTGAATCAGCTGTATTTATACATATATCCCCATATCCCCTCCTTCCTGCAACTCCCTCCCACCCTCCCTGTCCTGGCCCTCTAAGGCATCACCCATCATCGAGTTGATCTCCCTTTGTTATACAGCAACTTCCCACTAGCTATCTATTTTACAGTTGTTAGTGTAAATATGTCTATGCTACTCTCTCACTTCATCCCAGATTCCCCTTCGCTCCCCTTCCCCCACAAGCCCATGTCCTCCAGTCCATTCTCTGCATCTGCATCCTTATTCTTGCCCTGTCACTGGGTTCATCAGTACTATTTTTTTTTTTTTAGATTCTGTATATATGAGATAGCATACAGTATTTGTTTTTTTCTTTCTGACTTACTTCACTCTGTATGACAGACTCTAGGTCTATCCACCTCATTATGTATAGCTCCATTTCATTCCTTTTTATGGCTGAGTAATATTCCATTGTATATATATGCCACATCTTCTTTATCCATTCATCTGTTGATGGGCATTTAGGTTGCTTCCATGTCCTGGCTATTGTAAATAATGCTGCAGTGAACATTATGGTACATGTTTCTTTTCAGATTATGGTTTTCTTTGGGTATGTGCCCAGGAATGGGATTACTGGATCATATGGTAATTCTATTTTTAGGTTTTTAAGCAACCTCCAAACTGTTTTCCATAGTGGCTGTACCAACTTACATTCCCACCAACAGTGCGGGAGAGTTCCCTTTTCTCCACACCCTCTCCAACATTTATTGTTTCTAGATGTTTTGATGATGGCCATTCTGATCAGTGTGAGGTGATACCTCATTGTGGCTTTGGCTTGCATTTCTCTAATGATTGTGATGTTGAGCATCTTTTCATGTGTTTGTTGGCCATCTGTATGTCTTCTTTGGAGAAATGTCTATTTAGGTCTTCCTTCCACTTGTGGATTGAGTTATTTACTTTTTTGGTATGAAGCTGCATGAGCTGCTTGTGTATTTTAGAGATTAATCCTGTGTCCGTTACTTCATTGGAAAGTATTTTCTCCCATTCTGAGAGTTGTCTTCTTGTCTTATTTATGGTTTCTTTCACTGTGCAAAAGCTTTTAAGTTTCATTAGGTCCCATTTGTTTATTCTTGGTTTTATTTCCATTATTTGAGGAGGTGGGTCGAAAAGGATCTTGCTTTGATGTATGTCATAGAGTGTTCTGCCTATGTTTTCCTCTAGGAGTTTTATAGTGTCTGGCCTTACATTTAGGTCTTTAATCCATTTTGAGTTTATTTTTGTGTATGGTGTTAGGAAGTGTTCTAATTTCCATTATCTCTTTAAATGTTGCCTCTTTCCTATTTCTCTATTCCATTCTTTTGGCATTTCTACTAGAATTATACTTTCCCCCTTTCTTTCCTCTATGTCTCTTAGTGTCTTGTTCAGATTCGTAATTTTAAAAATTTCTCTGTGCTGTGTTTGCTGTTATTTTTTCAGCTCTCAGTTCACTAATGCTCTTCTCAGTTGTTTCTTTTTTTATTTAAATGAGCATATTTTTATTTCTTGTATTTCTGCTCAGTTCTTTTCCAAATCCAGTAGTTCACGTTTCATAATCTTTTTAGATTAGAGATTTGTATTTTTCCCCTTTGTGACAAGGATACTATTTTAAAAATATTTTTAGGTGTTTTATTTTCCTGTCCTGTGCTTATCACCCACATTGCAGTGTGACTGGCAGGAAGGGGGTTGGGAAATGCACACTATATTTTAAGAAGACATTAATCGGTTTTTATCACCAAGTTAGATTTTGTTTGAATCCACAACAAGAAAATAAGCTTGAAGTCCAGATTCCTTTAAATGTAGAGAAGTTATTCTAACCAGCCTTGAGGTCTAAGCAAGGAGCCAGAATCAGTAGGGAAAGTGAAAGTACAAAACCCACCACTTTAAGACCTGTTACATAGGACCAGCTATATGGATGTGCAGCCTGATCAGTCACACAGGGACTTATGCTTAGGAGGGCCCCATACTTGGCTTAATGCCTGGCTATTACCATCTTGAAATTCCTAATAATATTTGAACAAGGGGCCCTTATTCACTTTGCACTGAGTTCTGAAATTTGTGTGGCTGGTTCTGGTACTAGCAGAAGTCCTGAGAGACAGGAAGAGGAAGTAAAACAAAAATTAACTTTTGTTGACCTTAGGGATTGTGTGTAGAAGAGGCAAGAGAAACAGTGAGAGAGAGAGAGAGAGAGATTCACTTCCTCCTTGGCACAGGAAAGAGAATATTATATGATGGAGAGGAACACCAGGAGGGGTCTTCTGTCTCATTTAACACTTTGGACTCTGGAAGGAAAATTCAAACCCCACTTCTAAAATGGAGATAATGAAGCATTCTGAAAGAGACTTTAAAATAAAAATGTTTTAAAATTTTAAAGAGATACTTTTAAAGCAGTAGGATTCTAAATTTACTCATGCTGTACTCAGGTGAACAGAGAAAATGTAGATTAAAGAAATTTTCTTTTAATTATCCAAATTTCATTAATACTTCCCATCCTTATAGAATTAAGTCAAACCCTGTAAACTGGTCCAGTGCAATAATTGAAACAATCCTTCTAAGCTTAATTTTTTTCTTGATTTAAATGTTTCCAATTGCTCAGAAATCCACCTATTCTCCCTTTGCTCTCCCAGCTACTGAGTGGTGTCTAGAGGTTGTAGCAAACATGGTCATGCCATGGACCTTGAAGGATGGAAACAACTTTCTGAAGATGGTGAACTGGCAAGATAGGAACCTTGGTTCCTGGTGACACTGTGAAGATTCCACATCAGCCCTGGATTGCCTGCCTCCTCTGAACTTCTTTTAGGTGAGAGAGAAATATATTTCTATTTTGCTTAAATGATTATTTTAAGTGGTCTCTTATATGCAGACAAACTTAATTCTGATACAGATACTTAGGCTGATTCTAATTTTTTCCTGCTACAGACTATGCTGCAATTAGCATACTTGTCCAAACATCTCTACACTTTTGTCTGAAACATTTTTGAATATATTCCTAGAAGTTGAATTATCAATTAAAAGATTTATGAACATTTTTTATTGGTTTGTGAAATATCTTGGCTAACTTGGGAAGATGTTCTTAATAGGGATCCTCTTGGGCAATGAACAAATGAGGTGGGAATATATGGGACATTGGTACTGGGCAATGGTTGACATGGGAAATGTAGAGGAGAGCCAGATGTCCCCATGTCAAGCTAAAACTCCACTCTACTATTCCCTTTACTAGAATGGCTGAATCAAAGTCAAAATTATAAAAATAACCCAATAAAATAGTTGGGTTTCAAGCCTGTCAGGTGTTCTTAAGACATTCATTTGATATAATTGTAAAGCAGTAGACACACACACACACACACACACACACACACACACAAGCTGCTATGCTGGGTCCACTTCCTTCTATGATTTTTAGCTCACTCTGGATTATTGGGAGATTGTTATTAGATTATTATGGGATTATGTAAATAATTCTCAAACTTCAGCACATTTAAAAGTCAATCTAAAAGCCTATTGGAAATGTACATTTCTGAGCTTCACATATTCTGATTCAGTTGGTCAGGGGTGGGACCCAGGAATATGCATTTTAACTGGCATATCATTTTGAGAAGCACTTATCCAGATACTTTAAAGATTAAATTATTGATTGAAATCCCATCCATCGGTAAATCTTACTGTGTCATTGTTAATTAATTCTTTGGTCAGAGAAGCTGACCAAAGATGGGCATAGAGGTGCAACTGAGATTGGCAGTTCTGGTCCTTTCCATCAGTTGATTGATATTTTATGACTCTGGGTTTAAAGTAATGGCCACACTTATGAATAATGAATATAATATTTTAGGAATTATTTAATGTATTTTTTATTCCTCTTAAATCAGAACGCCATATGGCTTCCCATCCTTTTAATCAATGAGTTTCAGTGCTTCAGGGGCAGGGTAGTTACTGGCTAGAATACCAAAGTCATTCCTCAGCTTTGACTGTCAAATGAAGCTTTTTAATATATTGTGTCCCCAGGGAGATAGTGCTGTTGAAAGCTAGGCTACATCAAGAGAGAAAAGGAATTTCTAAATTTCTAAGCTCACTTTATATATCATTTATTTCTAATGGTGTTGGATTCTTATTAGAGAATGAAGTCTGTAAAATCTCTCCTTTCATACTTTCTGGAGGATTTTTTGCAGCCACATTCATGATCAATTTTTATAATATGTCTTTCCTTTAATGGATGTCAAGTTCTTTAGCAATTAAAACAAGTGAATTGATTGTAATAATCAGTTCCTGTTTATCTGTATTTATTTTTTGTCTCCTAGATCTCACTGACTTGGAAGAAGTATATTGAAATCTCCTTTTTTTAATTTAATTTTATTTTTTTAATTTTATTTTTATTTTTATTTATTTATTTATTTTTAATTTTTTTTGGGGGGGTACACCAGGTTCAATCATCTGTTTTTATACACATATCCCTGTATTCCCTCCCTTCCTTGACTCCCCCCCCCTCGAATCCCCCCCACCCGCCCCGCCCCAGTCCTCTAAGGCATCTTCCATCCTTGAGTTGGACTCCCTTTGTTATACAACAACTTCCCACTGACTATTTTACAGTTCGTAGTATATATATGTCTGTGCTACTCTCTCGCTTCGTCTCAGTTTCCCCTTCACCCCCCGCCCCCTCCCATACCTTGAGTTCTCCAGTCCATTCTCTATCTGCATCCTTGTTCTTGTCACTGAGTTCATCAGTACCATTTTTAGATTCCGTATATGTGAGTTAGCACACAATATTTGTCCTTCTATATAACTGTATTTTATCTGTTTCTTTTTAACTTTTACAGTCAAATTGTAGTCTAATGCTTAAAAAACAAAAATTAACAACAAACAAACTGAGCAACGTAATCCCTGCCTTACCCCTTCCTATTCCCAAATTCTCACTCCTCAGAGGCAACCACTTTCAACTTTGCCTGTCTTCTGGTGGTTACTACCGTATTTCAAAATTACATGTAACTTTGATTTTAAATTTAAAAAAATGTCTAAAATGTCTATTGACTTTCTACTTTGGGAAATGAGTTTGGGGAGAAATGGAGATAAACGCCTGCATTCAATCTGCCACGCTTCAAGTCTTTAAGGAGGGGGAAAATAAGGAACAAAGGCAGGTGGTGAGCTATATGGATGCTGGTTCCTCTTCTGCAGGTCAAAACCTCAGTTCGGGGGTAATGAATATTAGAAATAATGAGGTATATTAAAAATATGTATTGAGCACTTACTGTTCTAGTAAAATGTCCTCAAGAACTTGTATTCTATTGAGAGAGCCAGACAATAAAGAAATGTGTAAAACACATATGTCAATTGGTGAAAAGAAAAAAAGAAAACTATGGAGAAAACAAAGCAAGGAGGTAGATAGCATAAATGGTGGGGTTGGGGGTAGGCTTGTGATTTTTAACTAGGATCATTATAGGAGGCCTGACTGAGATGGCAGCATCCGTGCAAATGCCTGAAGTAGGTGAGGGTAGTGGCTAAGGGTACTGGCTACTCTCTAAGAAGAGCAGAATGAAAGAAAGGCAGAAGTAGGAAATGAGGTCAGTGAGGTAATGGTGGGGCCCAGTGGCAGGAAAGGGTGCAAATAGATTGTGTTTGACCTTGTAAACACTTAGACTTTTACTCTGAGATGGAAACTTCTGGAGACTTTTGAAAAGAGGAGTGACCTAATTTGATTGTTGTTTTGACAAGGTGGAAGCAGGAGATCAGTCAGGTGAGTAATGCCGTAGTCCAAGTGAGAGGTAAGCACAATTTGGACGACAGTTACAGTGGTGAAGACTCTGAGAAGTGTGAATTCTGGATATATTTTGAAGGTAGAGCCCACAAGATTGCTAAAGGATGAACTTTGGCAATCTAAGAGGAAGGAAATTTTGCCTGAGAAACTAGAAGGAGAGAATTGCTACTTCCTGCATTGAGGAAGATTGTAGAAGGAGCTGGTTTTAGGGGGAAAGATCACAATTTAGTTGTGGACAGGCCAGGTCTGAGATGCCTATTGGTCATCCAAGTGAAATTGTGGACTAGACAGTTAGATATTTGAATCTAGAGTTCATGGGAGCCGTTTAGACTGAAAATGAAATTTTGGGAATCATTAGATAGGTGGTTTTTAAAGCCAGGATACTAGATGACAACACCAAAGACTGAGTGAGTATGAAAGAAAAGATAGGAGAGAATAGGCCTAAGGCCTGAGCCCTGGGTCACTCCGCATTTAGAGATCAGAAGAGGAATGGGAGACGAGTTGATAATGAAGTCAGAAGAAAACCAGGATTTCTAGGAAGCCAAGTAGCGAGGGTATTTCAAGGAGAAATCTCAATCAACTTTGTCAAATACTGCTGCCATGTTAAGTAGGATAAGGACTGGGAGTTGACCATTAGACTGAGCAACACGGAAGTCATTAGTGGCCTTAAAAAGAGTAGTTTCAGTGGAATGGTGGCAGTGGGAAAAAGGGGAACCGTGGAGGAAATCAAAATAAATATAGCCAAATCCTAAGAGGCGCTTTGCTTTAAAGAGGAACAGAGAAGTGGGGTGATAGAAGGGGTTGGATGAGGATGTAGGTGCAAGGTAGAAAAGAAATTTCAGTATGTTTAAGTATTATGGGATTAAATTAGTGGAGAGAAAAAAGGTAATGATGCAGGAGACAGGGGAGAATTGCTAACAATGGGATCTAATGCTGAAGTGGAATTGTCTTTAATTAGGAGAATGGGTTGCTTGTCCTCAGTAACAAGAGGGAATGGGGAATATATGGGCAAGCTGCAAGAGCTGGGTGGAAGTGGTGGTGTAAGCCTATGGATGCTTTTCTATCAGTTACCATATTCTCAATGAATTGAATGACCTTTCATCAGCTGAAAATGAATATTGGTGAGGAAGTGCTGGGATTTGGGGAGATGAGAGAATATAAAATAGGTCATCAAGGAGAGTGGGAGAGAAAATGATCTAGGGCAGCATTAAGGCCTACTTGAGATGAGTGACTTCAGATTTAAAATGAGACCAGTCTTCATAATCATGAGTTTTTCTCCAGCCACACTGCACTGTGAACATGTTAGCCTGGGACAGAAAGAGAGTTAAACTGAACCAGGGTGGAATGTTGCCAGACAATTACAAGTTTGGAATCCAGAGTAATGGAGCTTATCCCTCGCTTCCTTGGGTGCAGGCTGGGAAGACTCTAAGCTCCAGCGTTGCCAGAGTGCTAGGTTGGAAATGGCTCAAGAATGGTACATGTGGTTGGGCAGAGAGAAGTCTTGACTCACAGAATATAGCACATGCTTGTGGGGTCAGAGAACCCAGCTAGGAAAATCTGTCCCCCAGAAGGAAACACAGAAATGCTAAGAGAAACAATGGACCAGAAGAGATAAGAGATCATTTGGATTAGAGATAAGCAAGATTTGCAGCAGAGGATACCTCAAGGATAACACGCTCTAGGTATGGGTGTTTGCAGAGTTTCCAAAAGAATCAGGTGGGCTCAGGTACCCACAATGGTCAACAGGTTCAGGTATCCAGGGAGAAGATGCCCAGTCTCTATGTCCCCATGGTGGGCAACAGCAAGGACATGTGGACCATCCCTCCTACTTCTACCCTCCATCCACCGTAAGTACACAGAAGCTTATCCCCAAGTCCAGAGGTCATTTTGGTAAGGAAAATGGAGAAGGAGGATCCACCCTGAAAGATGGAACGTTTCTTCCAAAGAGACTGGGGTGAGATAGAATTTAAAAATGTTTCATAGTGGAATTAACTGAGTTATATTTAGTTAGCAAGTTGAAGTCTTCCCCTACCCCTCTCACTTCTACCTCTTGACAGACCAGGAACTCAAAAGTCAGATGATAGCAGTTGTGGGAAATAGAGGAAAACAACATAATTTTTTCTCATTTGATTTGTAGTTCATAAACTTCTACTTGGGTATAGACATTTTGGATTATTTAGGGATTTAAATCATACATATTTTTCCATGTAACAAAATATTAAAAGTACAAAGAAGTCTGGAGAAAAGGGAATGGATCCAGACATTCTAGGGAAATACTAACCTCACATTAGACCACGAAGCCATGAAGAGCTTGTGAATTCACCAATGAGCAAGAAGCAAAGCCACTTGTCATCAGGTGATATTAGATCTTGACTTCTCCTCAGTCTTTGTATATTGATCAATATCAACACAAGAATGTCTGCTCTGAGAAGTCCACTCTACCACCAAAAACATCCTGGTTTTTTCTTTTTTCCTTTTTTTTTTTTTGACAAAAATTGCTGTGGAGCTTTCAGCATCACATCCATTATGGAGAGTTCCAGTTTTGCACTTTGACCCTGAGGTGCATTAGTGATCCCCTCCCCCCATTAGCTCTTGAACTGTGTCTTAGATGTCATCAGCACCCTGATGGGCAGTGTCCTGTGATTTGACAGTGCTTCAGCTGTTTGAGGATTTTGCCTTTTGAAAATCTAAGCCAAAGGCCACTTCAGCTCAGGAGAATCATGTGTGCTCTAAGAGTGGAGGTGGAACATAGGTAGGGTGGGTTTTCCAGGGACTTTGTGCAGTATTCAGAGCTGCTGTTGTTCATCAGTAACCTAGTGGGCAGACAAGGGCGATGAGGAAGCTTCCTGATGGAATCAGAGGCACTAGCACCTGAAAGAATGGATCATTCAGAACCGTCTTGGGCCACATCTCTATCTTTACCAAGAGCCCAGCATGACAGAATGTCCTGCCTTAGAATAGGAGCTATTAGGTGGCATCTGGATTTGGACAAAGCTACTATTATTATCTCTACTTTCCTTTCAAAATTCAGTCCTGCCAGGTTGCTGTGAGGATTGATGATAAATGTATTTAAAGCAGAAGACATATACTAGGTGCTCAAGAAATGCTTGCTGTTATTAGCAGAAACAATGTGAATAGTATTAGTGTAAGGCAGTAGTTTTCAAAGATCTTCTCAGAAATCTATGGTTAAAAAAGGGAAATTTAATTTAGACCAGTGGTTTTCAAATCTGACTATGGTCAGAATATTCTCTGAGGCTTTTTAAAAACACATACTCTGGTGTTAGTCCTAGACGTTCTGATTCACTAGCTTTGGGGTAGGGAGTGATAGTTTAGCAAGTTCCACAGGTGATACTGATGCACAAAACCAGTGGTTCTCAGCCCTAGCTGTACATTAAAATATTAAAATAGCTAGGGAGCTATGAAAATTATAGATGCCAGGGCTACACTTTGGGCCAACTGAATCAGAATCTCTGGGCAGGCAGACACTGGTGTTTAAAAAGCTCCCCATGAGATTCTAATGTGCCGCT
This sequence comes from Hippopotamus amphibius kiboko, assembly GCF_030028045.1. Classification (NCBI taxonomy): domain Eukaryota; kingdom Metazoa; phylum Chordata; class Mammalia; order Artiodactyla; family Hippopotamidae; genus Hippopotamus; species Hippopotamus amphibius. Next base: position 97,620,349 of record NC_080187.1, read on the forward strand.
AAAGTGTCTCTGGTTTATATCATCGTCACCTGAGGTGCTTGTCAAAAGTCCCAATGTGCAGGCCCCACCAGTGCCATTCTGTATTAGATTTATTTGAGTGGAGGCCCAGGGATCTGTATTCTAGCAAACTTCACAGGTTTTTATGTATAACCAGTGTTGAGAACCACAGCTGTAGACAATACTCAAACTTGGCACATTGGAATCTCCTGGAATAATTTAAAAAATACTGATAGTTTACTCTCACCCCCACATATTCTGAATGAATTGGAATGGTCCGTGGCCTATTCATAAAGCGTTTTTAAAGCTCTTTAGGTGATTCTAATATCCAACAAAGCTTGAAAACCAGTAGTCCCTGGGTTAGAAGCATTAGCATTATATTCTGGGAAACTGTTGGAAATGCAAATTTCCAGGCTTCACCCCAGAACTACTGCATCAGAAACTCTAGGGGTGGAGCCCGATAATCTGTGTTTTTTAAAAAATTTTTATTGGAGTATAGTTGATTTACAATATTGTGTTAGTTTCAGGTGTGCAGCAAAGTGAATCAGTTATACAGATACATATATCCACTCTTTTTTAAGATTCTTTTGCCATATAGGCCATTACAGAGTATTGAGTAGAGTTCCCTGTGCTCTACCATAGGTCCTAATTAGTTATCTGTTTTATATATAGTAGTGTGTATGTGTCAATCCCAGTCTCCCAGTTTATTCCTACCCACCTTATCCCCTGCTAACCATAAGTATGTTTTCTACATCTGTGACTGTACTTCTGTTTTGTAAAAAAGTCGATTTGTAGCCTTTTTTTAGATTCCACATATATGTGTTATCACATGATATTTGCCTTTCTGTGTCTGACTTACTTCGCTCACTCTGAGTCCATCCATGTTGCTGCAGGTGGCATTATTTTGTTCTTTTTTGTGGCTGAGTAATATTCCATTGTACATATGTACCACATCTTTTTTTTAAAGAAATAACTTTATTTATTTATTTATGTATTTATTTATTTATTTATTGGCTGTATTAGGTCTTCATTGCTGCTGCGCAGGCTTTCTCTGATTGTGGAGAGCAGGGGCTACTCGATATTCCAGTGCACAGGCTTCTCATTGTGCTGGCTGCTCTTCTAGAACACGGGCTCTAGGCATGTGCATGAGCTTCAGTAGTTGTGACACGTGGGCTCAATAGTTGTGGCTTATGGGCTCTAGAGTGCAGGCTCAGTAGTTGTGGCACATGGGCTTAGTTGCTCCACGGCATGTGGGATCTTCCTGGACCAGGGCTTGAACCCGTGTCCCCTACATTGGCAGGTGGATTCTTAACCACTGGGCCACCAGGGAAGCCCCACATCTTCTTCATCCATTCCTCTGTTGATGAACATTTAGGTTGCTTCCATGTCCTAGCTGTTGTAAATAGTGCTGCGATGAATATTGGGATGCATGTATCTTTTTGAATTATGGTTTTCTCCAGATATATGCTTAGGAGTAGGATTGCTGGGTCATATAATAGCTCTATTTTTAGTTTTTTAAGGTACCTCCATACTGCTGTCCATAGTGGCTGTATCAATTTATAGTAATCTTGTGTTTTAACAAGTGCTTCTGGTGGTTCTATTGCACACTAAGGTTTGAGAACCAGAGACTAGACCTTGCTAGTTAGCATGAATCAATTAATAAGGATACATGGATCAGATTAGCTGGTTTACAGTTTGATTCAAGGGGCTTGACCCAGTCAGTTTCTACTGAGACAGTGCGAAAGGCTGGCAGGATGCAGCCCTGCTTGAGGGTGCCTAGTACAAGGCTGCCCAAAAAGGTTAGCCTCTGGGTGTGTGTGTGAAATGAAGAGCTCTGATCAGCCCTGAACACAGGGTTCTTCCTCATTGAAAAATCCATGCTCTACCAAAAGAGAGCCCAACCCACCCAAGGGCTTTCAACAGCTGTTCCAAGCTTTGGTAAGAATTAAACTCTAGACAACATGTTAAAAATCAGCTTCCTGAGCCCGACGCCAACAGATTCTGGTTCTCTGGGTGTGGAGTAGGCACCAGAAAGAAGCATTTTAAACAAGTACCCACTGATGTAAGTGGTGTGTAAAACCGAGCTCTGAAAAACATTGGTTTTATGGGCTGCTATCTCGAGGCTTTATGAGACCAACTTGTGAGACCTTCAGATTTTAGTGCTGGTTTAGCTTCAGAAGATCTGGGCTCCTCCATCGGCATATGGCTAGCAAACCCCGGTCAGTGTGTGCAAAGTCACTGGCCGAGCTCTTCCCAGTGTCTGGTTCCAAAGTGAGGCTTTTGATGTCAGCAGGAAGCCTCTTTTGTTCCAGGCCTCCCCAGCCCCATCGTTGCATTGCAGTCTGGCTTTGAAATGTCACTCTGCTATCAGAGTTTCCTTGCTTAGGAAACTTTGCTGTATGCAAGATCCAATTTGCTTCACCTGACCCTAACTCCTTGTGAATGAGGCCAGAAGCAACAGGTTGAAGAGGCTCCTTCTGAAAAGAAATTCAAAACACTGCACATATTTGGCCTCCAGACGGCGCCAGCCTTTTGGAGAAGGAGGCTGTTTATGTAACAGATTGGCAGTTTCAGCGGCTGTGTAAATGTCATTCTTTAAAAATAAAGATGAAACTCTCAGTTAACTCAAACTGGAGCAAATTAAAAAGTAGAGTGAAACATCTATTTCATGAACACAATTCATCTGCTGTCTCTGGTACTTCAAAATGATACCTTTTCTCCAAATGATAACTGGCACCCTCCCACTGGCTTTAGCTAGGTAGTGACAAAACAACAGATCAATTCACTCACTTCAGCGAAGAAGAAAAATCCAGTCAGGATGGGCTTCATGTAATTCACACACCTGGAGACTGAATCCTTTCTATGCAACCAAACATGTAAGCAGAGCCACTGAAACATGACTGAGGTGTTGTTTGTCTCCCAAAAATGTAATAAGGAGGTTTTGTATCGAGTCTCTGTTGTTTTTAAACCCAAAGGATGATTATTTTTCTTTGTGAACTCTCCAGGAGGGTCCTTGAAATATCAGTTTACAGCCATTTTAAGGGTATGTCTGTAACATGTAAAGCCATCTCATTTTGAGGGCTTTGTGTCCTGTGTGCTAATGCAAAATCTCAACCTTAGCTTCAAAATGGAATCACTTGGGAAGCTTTTAAAAATTCCAAGGTTCAGGCACATGTCCCAAACCAATTAAGTAAGAGTCTGGAGGTGGGACCCAGGCAACAGTCCTTTTTTAAGCTCCTTATATGACATAATGTGAAACCACTCCTTTCTTTTTGCAGCCATTTTCTTCTGAGTTCAGACCTTAGTCCTTGGGGCTAGGTGCAGGGACCAGTCTCTAATACTCACGCTGCTTTCTCCCAGTTTTTCTTCTCCTTGGGTCTGCTCCAAACCTCAGGCAGACCGATCCCTAGTGGGCCCATCTCCAGTATCTTATGCCCATCATCCCTGATGTGTCTGAAATCCAATGGTGGCTACACCTTGACTTCCAGCCTGGGGTCCCACCACATATTAATTGACTGATAGATGTGAAAGATAGCTCATAGATTGTCTAGTATGATGGTTCCCAAATACCAGTCCAGAGCCAGCTCTTATCCTGAATAAGAATAGCTCAGGGAGCTTGTTAAAATATGTATTTCTGGGCTAAACCTCAGAAAGCCCTGTTCACTCTGTCTGGAGAAAGACCTGGAAAGTTGTGTTTTAACAAGCTAAACTTCTGGGGGAAACTGTTCTAGTCCAGTGCCTCCAATACATAAAGGTAACAGAATCTCAGAGGAGATGTGACTTGTTCAGGGTCACTTGCTAATTAGGAGAAGAGACAAGATTAGAAGCAGGTGTCCTGACTACTATGAAAAGAAGTCATACTATGGGGGAATACAATTTTTGCATTTCAAAAATATTTTAAAAATCACTGAATTTTTCTTTCCAACCTTACCAGTTAGATATTCCAGAAAGAGCAAAGCCTTCTGAAGTCAAATCTGGGTTCTAGCCCCTGCTCAGCAACACATTAGCTGTGTGGTTTGAGGCAAGTATTTTCATCTCTCTGAGTCGCAATTTCTTTATCTTTCAAATGGGTTGCTACTTGTCTCATAGGGTTTTGTGAGGATTAAATGGCATAATGGTGCAATGGAGAAGACTTATTTTGAACCCTCATGAGATACTGTTTGGAGACTTCCAAAATTAGGGCAGGGAGAGGATTTTGCAGTGGGTTAGAGCCAGAGAAATATTGTTTCTGCTGCTTTTGTGATCCCACTTTAATATAATGCTATGTGGCCTACAGATAATAAACAGATGGAGAAATGGAAGCCCACCAAGGTGCAATGACTTGCTCAAGATCACATAGCACATTGCTTTCATACACAGGTCTTCTGACTTATCAATCACTGCTCTTTCTTCTACATCTCCTTGTCACCAAATAAATTGCTTTAAGTCAGTAAGTTTTTACATTAGATGATCATAGTACTATATTACTTACCTGAATTTCTTGGAACTAGACACAGATACCAAGGATAGGATGAGAGAAGGATCACTCAGCCCCATAACCTTATCCTTCTAAATCTGGTTCAGTGGGGGAAGGGAAATTAGAGCACTTCAGCAAAGGACAGGGGACCCAGGGAAGGACCTCTTGGATCCTTCTAGGTTAGGTCTAAACGGATCCTGATGTTTCAGGTTTAAACCTTACCCTAAGCAATGTTGAAAATGCTCCCCATTTAGTCCTGGGCTATCTGGGGCCCTGAAGGGGAGATGCTAGACAGAAGCTGGGTCAGTGCTTTCCTTAGGCTGGTGGGGTGGGGTTGGACCCTGGAATCATCACATTCTGCTTGTTTTCCACACCTGAAAGCTTTGTCAACACAGGAGGAACATGGAGTTGAGATGACACTTCAGTTTGAACAAAAATCCTTTGCTGAGTAGCATTGTTGGATATGTCCATCTGGTAAATCTGGAAACCTTATAAGCAATTGAGGATTTGATTTAACTGAATCGTTTCATTTAGCTATCTACAATTAATTGATCGAATTCACAAGTTAATTGGCTTAGGGCTTCATTTCACTTTGTGGTATAGACGTTGATTACCACTGGAGATATTTCTTTTACACGTGTTGTTTGTTTTATTTATGGCACTGGGGCATTCAGTAAAAATAGGTGGAAAGGGGTGTTTCTTCTGAGAACTATTCTCATTTTAGTTGTAGGTTGATGGGAGTGGGCCTGACTGCCTGTGGCTGGCCACACTTTGAAACTTTGAAGGTCAGAGGTGGAAAAGGGCTATGGGCACCGCCCCACTACCACCCTCCCCCATGCAGATAGCCTTCTATAGTGTCTTTGTGCGCAAGAGCGAACGTGGCCTCTCTTAAAGGCAGTGATATGGCTGAGGGAGTGAGAAAGTGAAAGGAGAGGGCAGGCAAGGCAGCCTGGGGACAGTGTACAGCACCAGGCCACTGCTTACTGGGCCAGATCAGGCTGTATGGTGTTCACCTAGGTAACCTGTCGTCCTAGGAGGACGACAATAACTTCGCCATGACAACACTGGAGCAAGGTCCCTTGCATTGCAAACAGGGCCAGAAAAGTCTGCCCTTCATTAGGCCTTCTGCTTAATGAGCATGCACTTGTGCTGCAGTCATTTCCGGAATGGTGGAGGGGGCAGAGGGCGCTCACCAGCTTCCCAGCCTCTCCAACCATCAGCTCCTTGATAACCCCATTTTTTCTGCCCATCTGCATACCTTGGAGCTGCCTGTTTTTACAGTTGCTTGTTTTGAGCTGGTTCTATGCTCTTTTTTTTTTTTTTAATTTGTATAAGGACTGAATACTACGTCCAGAAAGCTCCTTTAGGAACAGACAATTTACAACCTACTTGGGAGATTCCCTAATACAAATGACCTTTAGTTGTCCCCTTGACGCAATTTCTTCACATGTAAGATAATCAATTCCCATTTTCCAAATTTGACTGAGTTTATGTGATATCACACTGCTAAGTCACACTTGCTGTAACTGTTGGTCTTGAGTTTCAAATTCAACCCTCCTGAATTATGAGACTAGCATGTTGCCTGCTTCATGAAGAAGTCACTTTTTTGCTTAAGTCCCTAACACTAAATCTTGTCCATCCATTTCCTTAAAAGGTTAGCAGAGCAGATATGGTGGCAGCATTCCAGGTAGGATTTGAGGAATCCAAGAATTTCTCAAAGAAAAATGGTTTTCTCTGGTGTTGCCTGAAATTCCACCTTTTTGTAAAGCATTATTTAAAGCGTTATAAGAATACGATTTCTCTTGGGAGGGTATCATCAATTAGATTTAACACCTGGAAGTGATGTGAATTAAAATAGGTGAAACAGGAAGTCTCCTTGTATCTCATTGCATTGCAGTTATGTCTAGAGCAGCCCTTCCTCAAAGTTCTGAGGGAAGTTAATAGCATGACTTGAAAAAAGGGTCCCATGGCCAAGTTCATTTGGGAAATATTTTGTGAAATCAAGTTGAACAGGTCTCTTTTCTACAGGTCTTTGTCAGAGACTTTAAAATAATGCACAGTATGAATCTCCTTATTATGCAGTATTTCTCAAACTTATTTGACCAAGAAACCATATTTTTCCCCTCAAAACAGGAGGCCTGTTGTTAAATGGATTGAATTTAAGAAGCTAGCTGAGAGCAATGTTGAAAGGCCTTTGATAAAGATCTTATTCTGTCACTCTTTACTGCTTAGAAAATGCTAGAAATCTCTCCCTGTCTCTTAAGATTATATTATCTGCTGATTCTTTAGGAAATTAAAGTAAATTTTTAAGAAAAGGCTTAGTTTTTTAATTTGTAAAATGAGAATAACAATAACCTTTCTCATAAAGTTGTTATGATAATTGAAGGGGATATCCCAGATAGGGCAGCTGTCACAGAGTAGACAATGTTATAAAGACTAACAAGGAGCTGAAAAGACTAACAAGGAACCAAGAGTCCTCTGGTGTCACAACAATGAAGATTGTAAACAAAGAGCAATATATGGCCCATCCCAGAAATATTGATACTACCATGCATAAGGTTCAGAATACATAGCATCTAGCACCTAGTAGACGTTCTATGTATTTACTGAGTGAATGGATGGGTGGATGAATGCCTAAATCTACATCTATACTGAATGCAATCTATGTCAATAGGGAGGCTCACCACATGAGGATGGCTCTTGCCTTAGTTACAGTGGCTCAAAAGATTATAGAAGTTTCTTTCCATCTTATCTAACAGTCAAGAGGTGGGTGGGCCATCTAGGGTGAGTAGACTCTCTTTGCCTCAGGAAGTCATCCAGAGACCCAGGTGGGCTGGTCTGCTCTGCTGTCTTCTACATGGGGCTTCCATCTCTGGGCACAAAGCTGCTTTGGTTGTCCCTGTTTTCAGCCAGCAGGGCAGGGGAAGAAGGAAGAAAAGAGTAAGTGACTTGTTAAAAAGTTTGTGGACCAGAACATAGTCACATGACTGTACTCAGCTACAAGGAAGGCAGAGGTGTTAGTCTCTAGCTGGTCAGCCATGTGCTCAGCTAAAACTTGGGGGGGCTTATATCACTAATAAGAAGAGAGTAATAGTGGATATTGAGGCCCAGTTAGCAGTCTCTGCCTCAAAAACCTGCTCTAATTTTATGCCTAGATCTAGGAAAGAAAGGTGCTGTCAGTAAATATTGATCATTAAGGTGAAAGTATTGATCCTATGGTATTGGGTTGGAGTATTTTCTTCCATTTCAAGGTTTTACTTTAAGAGATGTAGGCAAGAGAATTGCTAAAGATGGCGGAGTAGGAGAACATGCGCTCTTGCAAGAGCACCAGAATTACAACTAACTGCTGAACAGTCATTGACAGAAAGACACTGGAACTCACCAAAACGGGACACCCCATATCCAGAGACAAAGGAGAAGCCACAGTGAGATGGTAGGAGGGGTGCAAACACGTTAAAATCAAATCCCATAAATGCTGGGTGGGGGACTCATAAGCTGGAGAACAGTTATACCACAGAAGTCCACCCACTAAAGTGAGGGTTATGAGCCCCACGTCAGGCTTCCCAACCTGGGAGTCCAGCAACGGGAGGAGGAATCCCCAGAGAATCAGACTTTGAAAGCCAGCAGGATTTGATTGCAGGACCTCCACAGGACTGGGGGAAACAGAGACTCCACTCTTGGAGGGCACACAAAAAAGTGTGCTCACCAGGACCCAGGGGGAAGGAGCAGTGACCCCACAGGAGACTGAACCATACCTGCCTGCTGGTGTTGGAGGGTTGCCTATAGAGGTGGGGGGCAGCTGTGGCTCACTGAGAAGACAGGGGCACTGGCAGCAGGGGTTCTGGGAAGTGCTCATTTGTGTGAGCCCTCCCAGAGTCTGCCATTAGCCCCACCAAAGAGCCTGTAAGCTCCAGTGCTGGGTAGCCTCAGGCCAAACAAACAACAAGGTGGGAACACAGCCTCACCCATTGGCAGACAAGCAGAATAAAGTCTTACTGAGCCCCACCTACCCAGCCCAACCCACCATCAGTCCATCCCATCAGGAAGCACACAGAAGCCTCCTAGATAGCTTCCTCCACAAGAGGGCAGACAGCAGTATCAAGCAGTATCAGCAATATTTCGTCTCGTGGAACTGAAAACCACAGCCACAGAAAGATAGAAAAAATGAAAAGGCAAAAGACTTTGTACCAGATGAAGGGACAAGCTAAAACCCCAGAAAAACAACTAAATGAAGAGGAGATAGGCACCCTTCCGGAAAAAGAATTCAGAATAATGATGGTGAAGATGATCCAGGACTTTGAAAAAAGACTGGATGCAAAGATCGAAAAGTTTACCAAAGACCTAGAAGAATTAAAGAGCAAACAAACAGAGATACGCAACACAACAGAAATGAAAAATACACTAGAAGGAACCAATAGCAGATTAACTGAGGCAGAAGGGCGAGTAAGTGACCTGGAAGACAGAATGGTGAAAATCACTGATGCAGAAAAGAATAAGGAAAAAAGAATGAAAAGAACTGAAGACAGCCTAAGAGACCTCTGGGATGATGTTAAAAGCACCAATATTCACATTACAGGGGTCCCAGAAGGAGAAGAGAGAGAGAAAGGACCCAAGAAAATATTGGAAGAGATTATAGTTGAAAACTTCCCCAACATGGGAAAGGAAATAGCTACCCAAGTGCAGGAAGCGCAGAGAGTCCCAGGCAGGATAAACCCAAGGAGAAACATGCCAAGACATATAGCAGTCAAATTGACAAAAACTAAAGACAGAGAAAAGTTATTAAAAGCAACAAGGGAAAAATGACAAATAACATACAAGGGAACTCCCATAAGGTTAACAGCTGATTTCTCAGCAGAAACTCTGCAAGCCAGAAGGGAGTGGCATGATATATTTGAAGTGTTGAAAGGGAAGAACCTACAACCAAGAATATTCTACCCAGCGAGGATCTCATTCAGATTCGATGGAGAAATCAAAAGCTTTACAGATAAGCAAGAGCTAAGAGAATTCAGCACCACCAAACCAATCCTCCAACAAATGCTAAAGGAACTTCTCTGAGCGGGAAACAGAAGAAAAGGACCTACAGAAACAAAAACAAAACAATTAAGAAAATGGAAATAGGAACATACACATCAATAATTACCTTGAATGTATATGGACTAAATGCACCAACCAAAAGACACAGACTGGCTGAATGGATACAAAAACAAGACACATACATATGCTGTCTACGAGAGACCCACTTCAGACCTAGGGGCACATACAGACTGAAAGTGAGGGGATGGAAAAAGATATTCCATGCAAATGGAAATCAAAAGAAAGCTGCAGTAGCGATACTCATATCAGATAAAATAGACTTAAAAATAAAAAATGTTACAAGAGACAAGAAAGGACACTACATAAAGATCAAGGGATCCATCCAAGAAGAAGAGATAACAATTATAAATATATATGCACCCAATATAGGAGCACCTCCATACATAAGGCAAATGCTCACAACTATGAAAGAGGAAATTGACAGGAACACAATCATAGTGGGGGACTTTAACACCCCACTTACACCAATGGACAGATCATCCAGACAGAGAATTAATAAGGAAACACAAGCTTTAAATGACACAATAAATCAGGTGGATTTAGTAGATATCTATAGGACATTACATCCAAAAACATCAGATTACACATTCTTTTCATGTGCACATGGAACATTCTCCAGGATAGATCACATTTTGGGTCATAAAACAAGCATTGGTAAATTCAGGAAAATTGAAATCATATCAAGCATCTTTTCCGACTACACTATGGGATTAGAAATCAATTGCAGGAAAAAAACTGTAAAAACCACAAACACATGGAGGCTAAACAATATGCTCCTAAATAACCAAGAGATCACTCAAGGAATCAAATAGGAAATCAAAAAATACCTAGAGACAAATGGCAATTAACACACAGTGATCCAAAACCTATGGGATGCAGCAAAGGCAGTTCTAAGAGGGAAGTTTATAGCAATACAATCCTACCTCAAGAAACAAGAAAAAACCCAAATAAACAATCTAACCTTACACCTAATGAAACTAGAGAAAGAAGAGCAAACAAAACCCAAAGTTAGTAGACAGAGAGTAATCATAAAGATCAGAGCAGAAATAAATGAAATAGAAACAAAGAAAAGAATAGCAAAAATCAGTGAAGCCAAAAGCTGTTTCTTTGAGAAGATAAAATTGATAAACCTCTAGCAAGACTCATCAAGAAAAAGAGGGAGAGGACTCACATCAATAAAGTTTGAAATGAAACAGGAGAGGTTACAATGGACACCGCAGAAATAAAAAGCACCATAAGAGACTACTACAAGCAACTATATGCCAATAAAATGGACAACCTGGGTGAAATGGACAGTTCTTAGAAAGGTGTAACCTTCCAACACTGAATCAGGGAGACATAGAAAATATGAACAGACCAATCACAAGTAATGAAATTGAAACTGTGATTAAAAATCTCTCAACAAACAAAAGTCCAGGACTAGATGGATTCACAGGTGAATTTTATCAAACATTTAGAGAAGAGCTAACACTCAACCTTCTCAAGCTCTTTCAAAACATTGCAGAGGAAGGAACACTCCCGAACTCATTTTATGAGACCATCATCACCCTGATACCAAAATCAGACAAAGATACTACAAAAGAAGAAAATTACAGAGCAATATCACTGATGAATTTAGATGCAAAAATCCTCAACAAAATGCTAGTCAACAGAATCCAGCAACATATTAAAAGGATCGTACACCATGATCAAGTGGGGTTTATCCCTGGAATGCAAGGATCCTTCAGTATACACAAATCAATCAATGTGATACACCATAGTAATAAATTGAAGGATAAAAACCACATGATCATCTCAATAGATGCAGAAAAAGCTTTTGACAAAATTCAACACCCATTTATGATAAAAAGTCTCCAGAAGGTGGGCATAGAGGGAACCTACCTCAACATAATAAAGGCAATATACGACAAACCCACAGCAAACATCATTCTTGATGGTGAAAAACTGAAAGCATTCTCTCTAAGATCAGGAATAAGACAAGGATGTCCACTCTCACCACTACTGTTCAACATAGTTTTGGAAGTCCTTGCCATAGCAATCAGAGAAGAAAACAAAATAAAAGGAATCCAAATTGGAAAAGAAGAAGTAAAACTGTCACTGTTTGCAGATGACATGCTACTATACATAGAAAATCCTAAAGATGCCACCAGAAAACTACTTGAGCTAATCAATGAATTTGGTAAGGTTGCAGGATACAAAAATAACACACAGAATGCTCTTGGATTTCTATACACTAACAATGAAAGATCAGAAAGAGAAATTAAGGAAACAATCCCATTCACCTTTGCAACAAAAAGAATCAAATACCTAGGAATAAACCTAACCAAGGAGGTCAAAGCCCGGTACTCAGAAAACTATGACACTGATGAAAGAAATCAAAGACGACACAAACAGATGGAGGGACATACCATGTTCTTGGATTGGAAGAATCAACATTGTGAAAATGACTATACTACCCAAAGCAATTTACAGATTCAATGCAATCCCCATTAAATTACCAATGGCATTTTTCACAGAACTAGAACAAGAAATCTTACGATTTGTATGGAAACGCAAAAGACCCCGAATAGCCAAAGCAATCTTGAGAAGGAAAGATGGAGTTGGTGGAATCAGGCTTCCTGACTTCAGGCTATACTACAAGGCTACAGTGATCAAGACAGTATGGTACTGGCACAAAAACAGAAATAGAGATCAGTGGGACAGGATAGAAAGCCCAGAGGTAAACTATGGTCAGCTGATCTATGACAAAGGAGCCAAGGATATACAATGGAGAAAAAGCAGCCTCTTCAGTAAGTGATGCTGGGAAAACTGGACAGCTACATGTAAAAGAATTAAATTAGAACACTCCTTAACACCATACACAAAAATAAACTCCAAATGGATTAAAGACCTAAATGTAAGGCCAGACACTATAAAACTCCTAGAGGAAAACATAGGAAGAACACTCTTTGACATAAATCACAGCGAGATCTTTTTTGATCCACCCCCTAGAGTAATGGAAATAAAAACAAAAATAAATAATTGGGACCTAATGAAACTTCAAAGCTTCTGCACAGCAAAGGAAACTATAAGCAAGATGAAAAGACAACCCTCAGAGTGGGAGAAAATATTTGCAAACGAATCAATAGACAAAGGATTAGTCTCCAAAATATATAAACAGTTCATCTAGCTCAAGTCAAAAAAACAAACAACGCAATCAAAAAATGGGCAGAAGACCTAAATAGGCATTTCTCCAAAGAAGACATGCGAATGGCCAAGAGGCACATGAAAAGCTGCTCAACATCACTAATTATTAGAGAAATGCAAATCAAAACTACAATGAGGTATCACCTCACACTGGTTAGAATGGGCATCATCAGAAAATCTACAAACAGTAAATGCTGGAGAGGGTGTGGAGAAGAGGGAAGGCTCTTGCACTCTTGGTGGGAATGTAAATTCATACAGCCACTATGGACAACAGTTTGGAGATTGCTTGCAAAACTATAAATAGAACTACCATATGACCCAGCAATCCCACTGCTGGGCATATACCCAGAGAACACCATCATTTAAAAAGACACATGCACTCCAATGTTCATTGCAGCACTATTTACAATAGTCAGGACATGGAAGCAACCTAAATGTCCATCAACAGATGAATAGATAAAAAAGATGTGGTACATATATACAATAGAATATTACTCAGCTGTAAAAAGCTATGAAACTGGGACATTTGTAGAGACATGGATGGACCTAGAGACTGTCATACAGAGTGAAGTGAGTCAGAAAGAGAAAAGCAAATATCGTATATTAACACATATATGCGGACTATAGGAAAATGTTACAAATCAACCGGTTTGCAAGGCAGAAATAGAGACACGGATGTAGAGAACAAACATATGGACACCAAGTGGGGAAAGCAGGGAGGGTTGGGGGGGAATGAATTTGGAGATTGGGATACCAAATTGTACACTCTAAATATATGCAGTTTTTTGTCTGTTAACTGTATCTCAATAAAAGTTCTTAAAAAAAAAAAAAAAAGAGATGTATGCATGCTGGAGTGGATTTGTAGGACTTCATCCAGAATAGTTAGTGGTAAGATAAGACTGCAAAGAAATCCTTGGAGGAATTAAGTATATTTAACCTGGAAAAGAGAAAATTTAGAAATAACAATATCCCTGTCTTTAAATGGATAAGGACTTCCAAGTTGAAGAATGGTCAGGATTATTCTGTGTAGCTTTAAGAGATAAAAGACAGGGGTTCAGACTTCAGTCCCAGGTGCTGTTCCTCCCAGTCCCTTGTACCACTCCACAACTCAGCCATTTTGAATATCTTTGTGCTCCTGTCATGAGTCATATTTCTCTCACTTCTGAGCCATTGTCCACGTGTTCCCTCTGTCTGGAACACTCTTCCTCAGTGTCTTTCTTCTCACCACATCTTCATCTGACCATTTCCTGCTTGTCCTTCAGGTCTCACCTCAGACATTCCAACTTGGGAAACCTTGCTTAACACCCAAGTTTGTGTTTGGTGTCTGCCTTTTATGTTGCCGTGGCACCCCACGTTTCCTCCTCATAACCCGTTACATCCCATCATAATTGTGTAATAGGTGGGATTAACCACCAGTCACTCCCACCCAAGTGTAGGCTCAGGGGATTTTCCTGCCACTCAGTCGCATACTTCTCTGGATGTCAAGAATTCCACCTTCTGTTTCAAGGGAGCAATGAGTGTCCTGAGCTGTTGAAAAGGGAGAGTGAGGGAAGTTCAGTAATGGTAGTTTGAATGGTATAGTGAATTGAATAGTGTTCCCCCAAAATGCACACCTAGAACCTTAGAATGTGACCTTATTTAGAAATAAGTATACTGGTATAATTAGTTAAGATGAGGTCATACTGGATTAGATGGGCCCTAAATCCTATGACGGGTGGTGTCTGTATAAGAGGAGGAGAGGATACAGAGAAAGACACAGAGAAGAAAGCCATGTGAATATGGAGGCAGAGATTAGGGTTATGTTCCCACAAACCAAGGAATGCCTGGGGCCTCCAGAGGCTGGAAGAGGTATGAAGGGATCTTTCCCAAGAGGGAGCACGGCCTGCTGATATTTTGACTACAGAAGTGTAAGAATAAATTTTTGTTGTTTTAAGCCACCTCATTTGTGGTAATTTGTTATGGTAGTCCTAAGAAACTAATATAGACAGCGCAGGGTATGGGCCTTTCTACTAGACCATCTTAGGGTGGCATGTACGTAGCAGTCAGTAGTGGGTACTAGCCATACAGCAGTGAGAAGAACAGCTAACGTTATCCTTCACATGAGTGACATGCCGTGCTTGCTTAAATGGCAATAGGTGATTTGTATGCACTGGTTTAGCTCCCTCCTGGCTCCCCTGGTGCTTGTGGTGGGTGATTATGAAAAGTTTCTCATTGTTGACTCCACTTTTTCCAGGTTATCCTGAGTCCAGTCTCTCTTCTTAGCAAGCTCCACCCTTTCCCAGGTACAGCCTTCTACTTCATCTCCAGCTTGCTTCTCAGGCCGGGCAGAGGTCATTTAGTTTCTCCCAGACCTTAGACTGGATCTTTCTCTTTTCAATCCACTGTCAAAGGTCTAAACTCTACACCAGTGGTTTTCAAAGTGTGGTCCCAGCATCATCTGGGAAGGTTTTAATAGCTTAGGCACTCAGGTTCATACCAGACCTACTGAATTAGAAATTGTCGGTGGGTACCAGCAACTTGTGTTTTCGTAGGCCCTCCAGGTAGTTCTGATGTGCACCAAAGTTTAAGAACCATTGGTCTTCACCTTGCTGTCTTAGGGACTGCCTCTTGATTTTTAAGAGCCTCTTCTTCTCTTGGCAGAGTCCAGACTATATGGATCAAAATTATTTGGCGTTCAAAACTGTTGTTTCTTCTGTGAGCCTACATTGGATATCCCTAAAGTAAGTTTTGCCCAGTTCTGTCTATTAACATTTCTACTGGAACACTGCTCATTTTCATCAAAGATATGTAAAAACCTTTGACTAGCTTGGGGAAGGATTTTATTCAAGGAAATATGGAAAAGAAAAGCAAGAAGATTAATTAAACTCAATATAATATCTCATTGCATTCATTTATTCATATTTCCATCTAGAGTATAAGCTCTTTCAGGACAGGGATTGTTTCAGTCTGATTCACCAATGTATTACCAGCACCTAGCTGTGGGCCTGGTCACTTGTTGAACAGATGAAAAAACTAATAAATTATAGAGATTTTGAGCTTCCCATCACTGGAGGTATTTAGACAAAGTAGATACTGCTGGCAGGGATGTTGTATCAGATAGGTGGTCAGATTAGATGGATTTTAAAGTCCTCTTCCACCCTGGCATGCTGTAATTCTTTGTTATCGGATCCTGCAGAGATAGAGAGCAGTCCTTGGTACAGTGTCTAGCATATTGTTATTGATAAATGCTTTAAAGCCTTTTGAGTTCTCAGTGAGGTGGGTGGGGTTACAGTGACTGTTACCAGCTGCTGGACACAACCTAGTTCTAGGATAAATTGTGAGGTGTTAGAAATACCCATTGGGAAATATTTTACCATTCAGAGGTATCTTTTTTTTCACTGTCACATTTGTAAATTTGGAGGATTATTTTGACTTCAGTATTGAAAGATTGATTATCAGAAACGAGTTGCAAAAGGAAAGAGTAAGAGCATCAGTGGGAAAAAAATGAACTTCACACATAAGTGCAAAGGTGCCCTGGCTGGTTTTATGCAGGCTTGGGGTCATAGACTCAGAATGTTATCGCTGGAAGGGACCTCAGAGAATTTTTGGTTTACATTCAAGTAAGCTGAGGCCCTCAGAGGTGCAAAACTTCTTGACCCCACCCAGCTGTCCTAGTAAACAATATATTGGGGGGATGAAAATGGTTCAGGCCATTTCGTTAAGTGTTAAAACAATAGCCTGGCAATAAGGCAGGATTTGAGAGTCTTATTCTTCACCGTAAGCCTTTTGTGACAAACGCTGTTGGTATCTTGCCCATGTTCCTTTGGCACTCCCCTCACAAACTGTGGTCACTGGAGCTTAAGAGAAGCAGGCAGGGAACTGTAACCTGTCAGCTTGCCGTTAATGACCTGAGAGCAGTAAGTGTCAGACTCCTGTTCTAACAGAGTAATAATGCTGAACATTTATTAGATGCTTACTGTGCCAGGCACTGATCTAAGTTAAGTGCTCCATGTGTCTAATGCTTTCCATCCTCATGTTGCCCTCTATGATAAAAACAATTAATGTCATCCTCATCTCAGATGAGAACAATGAAGCACAGAAAGCTTAAGAATCTCATCCAAAGTGACATAGCTAAAGATAGACATAGCAGCATTCTAACCCAGGCCATTCCAACCAGACATCAGGATGACTCCCCTATAAACTGCTCCTTAACATACATGATCGTGTTTGGGTTCAGGAGTCAGAAGACTTCATCTTTATCAACCCAGGGTTTGGGTCCTCTAGGTTCCCCTACTTCACAGAGGCTGATTTGCCAGTGGATCATGCTTTGGGGTGGAGTTGCAGTTTACCTGTCCACAGTGTGGCATGTGAGGGCCCCTAGATTCCACCCAGTGCTGGCTGTTTTACTGAGACTTTCTAAGGTGTGAACACCTCCACCTGCTGCCACTTAGTGGGTGGAATGGGTCCCTGTCTGGCTTTAGTCAACTGGAACGCTAGGAGGAGCTGTGTCCAAATCATTCTTTAGGGGCCACAGCATCACGTGGGCTGCCTAGAGGAGGCCTGGAGAGGTCTTTGTTCTCTTGCTCTGGCTTTCTTAAGCTGCAAAGGTTGAGCCAGTTAACGGCCTCTGGTCAGAATCTGTGGAACACAACTTACTGGCTGTGAAGCCCTGGAGTAGCAGCATGCAAGGCTCTTCCCATCAGCAGACCATGTGACCTGAAGACCATATGTGCTGGGCTACGTGAGCATTGCGTTGATAACAGTGTTGAGTGGGGAGAGAGTGAACAACCCTCCAACATGCCTCCAACATGAGTCATGTGCACATGGAGGCTTTCTTCTTCCTACTTTCTTTTTGCCCAGAATTTTTCTGAAGGCCCAGATTCGCGATGTAATTTCAGTGGAATTTGACTTGAACAGCTAAACACAAAACATTTGATTGCATTGGGCTTCAGGCATGTTGGTCACTGTTCACAACCCTCAAATATACCAGGGGAAAATGGTAGATAGGAAGAAGTTAGCCCCAGGTTAGGGAGCCGAATTGTCTCCCTAAGGGTTACATGTCGTATGGAGCTGTTGCTTGTGCACAAGGTCAGGGACATCATTGCCATTCACTGAAAAGTGGATGGTGCTCCCTGGAGTTGTTCGATGTGGTGACAGCAATTGAACCTTTATTTAGTGAGTTTGAAGGCCCTATCCATCCAGCTTCACAAAGCAGAAAGTTCAGATTTATTTGTGAACTCTCCTTGTCTTTCATCCTTCATACTGCCTGATTCTGCATCCAGTTCCAATGTGTTTTTTTTTCCCCCACCAACACATAATTCTCAGACACCAGCTATGTGTCCTACAATTCACCTCAATTCTGATGCTGTCTACCTGGAGATAGAGTCAGATTCCACAGGTTGTCCTCCCACCCACATTTCAGATGCCGTTCACAAGTCCAGGTTGTTGCCTTGTGTGTCTCACCGACCAGCTATATAGATCAGAGGTTCTAATGATCCACTCCTTGGGTTCTTATTAATTTGCTAAAGCAGCTCACAGAACTCAGAGAAACTTCTTGCTTTCTAGATTCTTGTTTTACTATAAAAGAATATAACTCAGGAAGAGCCAGATGAAAGAGATGCATAGGGCAAGGTATGGGGAAAGGGAAAAAAGCTTCCTTGCATTCTTTGAGTGTGCCACTTTTCCCAAATCTCCACATGTTCACCAGCCCACAAAGTCTCTGAACCCTGTCCTTCTGGGTTTTTGTGGCAGCTTCATTACATAGGCATGATTGCTTACATCATTGGCCATTGGCAACTGATTAAACCTTCAGCCTTTCTTTCCTCCTCAGAGGCCTGGGGTGGGGTTGAAAGTTCCAACCCTCTAATTATATGGTTGGTTCTCCAGTCAACTAGCTCCCATCCTTAGGTGCAGTCCAAAAGTCACTTCATTAACATAACAAAACCCACTGTTACTGTCCTCATCACTTAGGAAATCCCAAGGTTTGGGGGAGCTGTGTGCCAGGAAAAATGTCAAAGACCAAGTATATATTTTGTTAAAAGATAAACTGAGCATATTAAAATTTTTAAGAGTTTATTTGAGCAAAAATTGATTTGGGCAGTGCCAAACCAAAAGTGTTTAGGAATGCTCCACTAGCAGGAGCTTGGGGAGAGGCTTTTATAGTCAACATGGCATTAGGCCCACATCAGTCTAATGGCCTCCCTGTGTAATTAATTTAACAATTTCCCCTTTTTGTCATCCTCTCATACATGAGAGATTAATCAAAAAAATTGATATTAGCACCACTCTCAGTCATTGTCAGAGTTAAGTTGCTCTTGTCTCATTGTGAAACTCAGGTTATGATGTCAGATCTGTGGAAGAATGGTTTTTGCTGCTCATCTCATTGCCCATCCTGTTTCTGTTCTTCAAAATGCAATGAGATCACCTGATAGTAGTACTGCTGATGGCTACAGACATGCATTTAAGACCTTTGAGAGAACATAGTGTACGTGGGAGACTACAGTGATAACTATTGGGAGAATACTGAGAGACTGAAGTATACTTAGCCAGGGCACCCATGAACCAAATCATTTGGTACCAAATAAATCAAAAAATGTACCTAAAGGGGCATCAACCTGTTTAACTAAGTGACTTGTTTGTTAATTTCTTATACTTGCTACAATACCAGAGGTGTTGATCCTTGTACAGCAGGAGGCATTTGCTGTACTGTAGACTTCTTGTTCAGCCAAAAACTAATCTAAAGCATTTCTGTTAACTAAAACCACCTTAGCAAGAAAGGCTAGGGACCTTAGCAGTAGATTCAGCAATAGTTACCAGAGTTAAGGAGCATTGTCTTCCTGTGCATTAACAAAGAGAAAAAGCAAGTAGGGAAAAGGCAAAAGGAAGGCTTCATATTGGAGATGAAGATCTTGATCTGTGATCTTGGGAGAGGTTGCCCACCTCAAGATGCTGTCTGTTTCAGGGGAGGAACCTCCATAGTCAATTTTAATTTAATATCTTTGGCTCATGTACAGTTCCAAGAGTCAGAAGGAGCCCTTTTTAATTAGAGGATGTGGACCCAAGATTCAAGTCTCTGAAGTTTGGCTGCCATCTGGGTAGTGAGGAGAACCTGGTATGGTTCCTTCCAAGGAGGTTCAGCGGAAGTCTTTGTTTTTAGTGATTCCAAATCAGAAGAGTGGGATAAAGCTCAAAACATTAGTTTGGAGAGTTGTAGCCAGATATTTGAGAAAACTAGAATTCAGGATCCAGTTCAGTTTACAGATATATAACAGAACCTCAATGACAATAAATAGGACTAGAATATGATATCTACAAGATTATGTTTTTTTTTTTTGTTTTTTTGTTTTTTTTTTATTTATTATTTTTGGGGGGGTACACCAAGTTCAATCATCTGTTTTTATACACATATCCCCGTATTCCCTCCCTCAAGATTATGTTTTAATTTTTTACTGAAATACAATTTTTCCTCTGTAATCACCTTCATTTCTATCAAAGATAATCATAGTAAGACTAATTTTTTTGCAGAATAAGTCTAGTCTCATTAAATTTGGCCTGATCATTTGCATAAGAGCAGTAGGAATAGTCACTGACCATATACACTCTGCTGGGACTTTTCACAAGAAATCTTAGATTGGACTTTTAAAAGCCTCTCCAGATTAAGAAGCCAAGCCAAGAATTTACATCAGACTTTGCCTGCACTACCTATAGATTTGAGCAAATTCCTCTCTTCTTGAGGTACCCAAAACATCTTGAGGTTCCGGGGAGTGCCAGGAAATGACCTTCCTTACTCATCTGGTAAGGCTGCTGGGAATCCTGTAAGCAAAGTACCAGGCCGGTTTTCCCAAGAGGCTTTTATTGGCTCCATAAAGCCAACTTTAGTTCCTTAAAACTGTCTGGCTATATCTGATTTTATGCATATTCTCGAATATGACATTCTAGTCAAAACACTTGTAATATAACTAATGTTTCCAATTGTGTCTGGTTACAAGGAGAACAGATTCTTATTGAATTTATGCATATAACTGTATTGCCATGAAAATAAGAATAGAGTTTCTGAATTATGGAGGGATCAGATATGGAGAAAAAGGTAAATGTTTCATTTTTGTTCACAAAAATGTATATATTTACCAAATTGCTGAATAGCTTAAGAGAAAAGAGAAAAAGGTTTCCTAAAATTTGGGAAAACAAAACGTTAAAGAACCACAGTGTTTCAAACAAAGGTCTTAAAAAATATAATCATCCTCATCAGTTCATTCAGTCCCATGTAATTAATTCTTATTGATCTTGATCTTTTGCTAGAAGTTTTACGAATCAGTTTCTCCATTATGTATGATCTGAAAGTTAACAGAAACCTGTATCTGTTAGAGTCTCTTCCATGAGTCTCCTTAAAGATGAAGTACTTTTGCAGGAACATTTTTTCAAAAGCATCAGAGTACAACAATAGCCGTCTGTAAATGATAAGAGACTTAAAAATGACCATGGTTAAATATCTCATGAGAGTTCCTTATAATGCTGTTGACAAGAAACCTTGGTTATTTCTGTGACATACAACATTTTAAGATAATAACTAGAACTACAAGTGATAACGTTATACTAGGACATACCAAATTTCTAGGACACTTATATTGATATCATATATCCCTACAAATCTAATGTAATTATTACTTCTTCTTTGACAATGCTTCCCATGTAATATAATGTATGAAATAAGCCCAATCAGTTCAGTATCTCTTTTTATAAGGAGGGAAAACAACTCTTTTGAGATTTTCCAGGGACCCTCTGCAAAATCCCAAAGTAACTTACAGGTCAAAAAGACTTCATTTAGGATTTGAAGTTTGCAAAAATATCAGAAGGTTTTAGACACTTGGCCAAATAGGATCATAGATAATTATGAAACGATACACTTAATTATCTATTTAACCAAAATGACAGAAGATTTTAAAGGCAAATACAAGTTACATAATTGTGAGCAAAACTCAGCTCTTTTATATTGAAACGACTCAGTTTTCTTAAATATTTAAAGACCTGACAAAGGACAATACAAAACACAGGAAATTATTTTAGTAAAACACAAAATCTTTGCTTTCTAGGAAGATTACTTAAAAGATAAAGAAAAAATCATTCAAAATATTCAGAATCTCTTATTATCAAGAGTAGAACAATAGTCCAGGAAAACTTTGTCTTTTTAGCAGATGAAGGGAGAATTAAGTTTTAGTTTTACATAAGCACACTACTATATTAAAGCTTATTTTTTTCAATCCTTATAATGACAATTCAATTTTAGCCAGTTTCACTACACAAGGTAAACTTTTATCTCTTTCTCTCTCTCTTCCCAACTTTTTATATCCATTTAGTTTAACCTTTGTTCTCTTCTTTCTCATGCTAAAGTAACCAGCTTTACTTTAGAACAAAATTACTTTTATTTCTCTCAGCAAAAGTGCATCCCCATACCTCATAAACTTTTCTTAGCTGAAAACACATCTTACTTTCCTTGCATAGAGTTGTTTTCCTTATTATTTTTAGTAGTTTTAATTACATATTAATTAGAATTCTTAATCCTTAGGAACCTTAATTTATAGTGAATAGTGAGAAGTAAGCAATTGTGAACCATCTGTTACACCAGCATTCTTTAGATTATCAAATTTATGATTACATTTCATAATTTCTAGAAGCATATGCTTCTTCAATGAAACACAGACATGTTTACTAATAGACCCAAACATGTTTAGTTCCTCTGTAATAACCCAAAAGTAGATAAAACTCTGTTCAGTGATTAACGTTTCAGTATTTTACCTTATTTGGAAGTGGTCTAGATATTCAATGAATAACCATCATTTAATTTATTTCAGTATAATTTTCAGGTTTTTAAGTTACCAAAAAGATTTTGGAAACTGTTTTTTAGTAAATATATCATAAAATATAATTATTCCTTAAAAGTTCACTTGTAAACTTTTAGCTACATCTATTTAATTTACTTGTTCTTGACAATTATGTTTAGATTACTCATGAAAATTTTATAAAATATTAAATAGCTCACCATTGTCTTTAGATATATTTCTTGTTGACAAATTCTTTAACAGAGAGAACATGAGTTTTTTTATTTTAGTAACCTAAAATAAAAGTATTACATTTAATGCTAATAACGCTAAAGATATGCCTATTTTAATTAAACTAAGAATCTTAAATGGGCTTTTATTTACCAAAGATTATCCTAAATCATGTGAAGTTGAAAAACATTTGGGTTAGTGTTTACATTTCTGACAGTATACTTAATTTCTTAATTTATATAGTGTCTGTTTGTCTTTTTTTTTTAGGCTGCACTGCACAGCTTGTTGGATCTTAGTTCCCTGACCAGGGATTGACTGGGGCCCTGGGCAGTAAAAGCACCAACTCTTAACCACTGGACAGCCAAGGAATTCCCCATGCTTGTTTGTCTTTAAGCCAATTAAATAGAGTGCTTTATAAATTGATTTTGGCAATACTATCCAGAGGTAGAAAAATATTATACATATATAACATACATACATAGACGTGCGTAAACATACAGACAGATACAAATCTTACAACTTTTACTTAAAAATTTTAGCCATGAGACAGGTATGATAATGCAAAAATCACAGGTTTATAAAAGAATAGTTGGTTCCAAATTGTATTTCTGGCAGGTGATAATAAGTTTACTTTCTCCAGTTGGCTTAAACTTTTTACTAATGTTGTGGAGAAGAATTTTAAGATTTTTCGTTTGCCTACTTTCCAAATAGCCTTTCCCCCACCTTTTTTTTTTTTTTTTTTCTTCTGGTTTAGAATTACCTCCCTTAAGTTTTCTATTCAAAGAGATGGCCCTCAGTTCTGAGAGAAGACTGGGCAGAACATTTACATCTCATAGGCACAGGGAAAGAATGCAGGTTCCTTCAAGAAGGACTTTTGATCCTAAATGTAGAATTTTACAATACCTATAAACCTTTTGAGATGGATGGTGGGGCTAGGGGTTGGTAAAAAGGATAGGTGAGCTTTGAATTGTTTCTAGAGCAGCATTTCAGTTCTTATAAAGACTTGATTTGTAAGACAAGCGTAGTTGTTTTTAATTCCTTAAAGAATTGAGTTGCTGCTTGAATGGTATCAGGGCTGACCCATCTAACTACATTATCTTCAGTTTGCTTCTTTATGTCAGGGAGAAGGTCTTTTCAACTAATATGGAAGTCAAAGATTCCTATGTTCTAGATTTGGAGCTATTTGCTTTTTAAAGTTTTTCTTCCCCTCTGGGTACGTAGTTTCTTTCAGCTTGGGGGAAAGGCCTTAAAAAAAAAAAAAAAAAAAAAAGAACAAAAGCAAAGCAAAAAATCCCATCCCTTCCTATCAGGCTCTGAATATCAGCTTCCAGTTTAGCCAACTTTTGACCTTAGGGCTACTTTAAAAAAAATCCTTTCAAATATCTTGTATGTGTTCCTGACAGTATTGAACAACCCCGTGGACTTAAGAGGCATCCCCAAAGAGGTACAAAAAATTCTGTCTTCCTAAGATCAAGAGCCACTCCCCAAGACTGCTGAAGGAAAGAAAGTCGATTTCCCTAAGAGCTGGCAGCAGTGAGTAAGACCCTAGCCACAAGCAGAGTGCAACCCACATTTCTGTCCCCAACCTGTTGGTTGCCAAGACAAGTTCTCATGACACAAAGTGAGGCAAACAAGAAGGCAGTAGCTGTCCTTGGGAGAGAAAGGTTTGACAACCAATGGCTACCTGAAAGCAGATTTACAAGTCACAATTCAAAGACCTTACTCACAATTTTTTTTTTTTTGCCTACCAATCTGAATTTGGAAAGGAGGGGACAATGTGAAATTTTACCTTCCTTTCTTGACCAGGCACCATAGAGGTCTAGGAAAGACTTTGGTAAGAATTCTCACCCTTTGCCAGCTTCTGTCAGTTTTTCCAGGATCCCATCTGCGGCTTTGAAGCAAGTGGGGTGTTCCAGTGGGTCTCATCATGGTCATCAGAAGCAATAGAGGAGGAAAATTAATTTCCCTCTACCTTCTCTGGGTAAGCTTATCTAGGTTAAAAGTTCCCCACTGTGGTCACTGTAATTCAGGATTATCTTTGGTAAAGTTAACCTGTTTGTGCAGCCTTAAAACAAAATTTTTATTCACCTGAGGCTTCACACTGGTCTGTGTCCAGTTTAAGTAGACCCAGCCCAACCCCAGATCCCGTCTGGTTTCCAAGTCGGACCCAGTCTGACTTTGGCCTGTTTCTGGACCCAGTCTGGAAAAAGAAATGCTAAAATGAAGTCTGAAAGTTCATAATGCAAAAACTACAAAGCTAGGATCCAAGAGGTACTTACGCACCACCTCCAAAGATGCAGCAAATTCAAGGGGCTCAGCAGGTAGCTTCCCCTGGTTGTTTGTTGCTTCCTGGGGGCCATGGGGAAGGGGGGTCTTCTTCAGTTCCCTCTTCTGACATCAAAACTGTCAAAAGATAAACTGAGACATATTAAAATTTTTAAGAGTTTATTTAAGCAAAAATAGATTTGAATCAGGCAGCACCAAACCAGAAGTGGTTAGGAGCACTAAACTAGTGAAAGCTTGGGGAGAGCCTTTTATAGAGAAAAGGCAGAAGAAAAGTAAGGAAATTACTGACTGACTATAGCTTAGAGCCTGGTTGGTTTTTCGTGATTGACTGTCTTTATGTTGCGGAAATCAAATCATTCTGTCGAGAAACCAAGCACCACACTCAGAGGGTTGGAGAACGCAGGTTTATTAAGCTGGCGGTCCCACACGAGCTAATGCTCTAAAGTTCTGCGGCCCCGAGCTCAGGGTGAGCTTTACTTTTATAGGGGTCAGTGCACATGGTTACAGTTAGCATTGGTTGATTGGTTACCTGGTTACTATAGGTTATGGGCAGTTATAGAGCATGAGAGTTGTTATGGGTTATGTGCAGGGGGTTTCTAAACAGAAACTTGCAGGAGCAGTAGCAGAACATTCCATACTTATCAGAACATCTTAAGGTTACAGTTGATTGCTAGGTCATCTTGTTCTTATCTCGGCATAGCAAGCAGATTTTACAGAAGCAGAGCAAGCATGAAGTTATTTCTAGCTGAGTGCAAACTTCTAATTTTCCTCTTCATTCCCCACCTCTTGATGCCCCTTAAATCTTATAAGGCATCAACCTCTTGATCTTCTAGGCCCAGGGACTGGTAACCTCTCAGGCCTAGGAGGTGTGCGGTGGCCCTCCTATCTGTGGTGGCTTCAGCTTGGCTGGAAATTATCCTCATGAGTAATGGCAAGAGGCAAGGTAAGAGGAGGCAGGCAGGTCCCAAGGAGGAGTAGAACTATTCCCACAAGAGTTTTGAATCTTCCTAAGAGAACCTCCCCCCCGACATAGCTCTCCGGGATTCCATTCCTTCCAAGTCTGGACTGGGACATGAGCTATTTTAGTCATCTTGTTGGCTATTTTTTTTATAACCTTGTCCTTATCATCTATCTGTACATAACAGTTACTGAGATTGAACTTCCCACAGACACCCTGCTCTGCAGCCAGTAAGTAATCTAGGGCCAGGCGATTCTAATAGCATTACGCATCTTGGTTTGTTGTTCTGCCAATAAATTAAGAGCCTTGGCCATTTCATTAGTAATGATTTCAACTACTGCCTGGAGCTGGATAATTCTGTTAAGCATGTAAATTGGGGTTCGGTAGCCTCAGGACCCATCTTCTGCCCAAGTGGCTGGCCCATAATATTGGATTATGTGTTCAGGAGGACACTCATCATCTTCCCAGTTTCCAATTTGTAGAGACCTGCGTTTCCTGGTGAGGCCTCTATCTTCATAAACTGGGACCCCTAATGATTTACCTTGGGCTAAGGGAAGTAGGAAAAAGGAGGCGTACATGTAATCAAACATAGGGGGTTTATGCTAGTCAGGAGGAGCAGTTGTCACCATGTAGGGATTTAGTGTTTTTCTAGATATGAGGCGATGCAAGGGTTGGGCTCATGAAACCAGTTCCTGAAAACATCTAACTATCTAAAGACCTGTTCCACTCATCCTCCAAAGCACAGAGTGTCTCATTTCTGGTCTCCACCCTGAATTCCCGTCAGGGGATGTGGAAAATCAGTAGCTACAGCAGCACAAAGTGATTTAGTCCTTATACAGGCAGATGGCAAGTTCCAATTTATAGTTGACAGGGCCCCATCATGGTCATAAATTCGACCATGCTTTGGGAGACATTTCATGACCATTTCGTCCCATGGTGCTAGGAAGGCTCATTCCTAGATCTGATGACGATCTCGCTGATAGGCCACTTAATGTGCCAGTACTGGGCTAGGTCTTTGTAACAAAAACCAAAGCTCTCTGGACCACCTGTATTCCTAATCTGTTATGGTCCAGGAAAAATTCCCTCTTGTTGCATCTTCCCACATCCAGAGTTACACTATTACAATCATTGATCACATACAGAACTATATATTTGATCAACTGCTTCAAGTAGCCTAGTCATCGTTATTTTTATTGGCGGTTCAGTCACACATTTGATATTACGAGAAGCAATAATCTTGAAAGGCAGGCAAAATACAAATAATATAGCTAGTAGTGTCATGAGAGTTACAAGTAAATAGTTAAGCCAAGAGCTTCCTACGCCAAACCAGTTTTTGAAGAGGTTAAGACTTTGGAGTGGGTCGCTTAAAGCAGAAATCTGAGCAGGTATTATTAATTGGCCAGGTGAGGGGATCCCCAGAACAGGACTATAATTTTTTTCTCTTTCTCTAGAGTAAGTTTCCTAAGGTCTATCCAATTAGAGCCTTGGAGGGGAGAAATCCACGAAGGCAACCCAAAAAGTACTAGTCGTAGGTAATTGGCCACAAACCCAACAATTGGATTGATTTTCAAAATTAGCATAGGATTGTGCCCATGATAGAAAAACATTTGGTTTATGTGTAAAGGTCCAAGAAGTCAAGAAAATGTTATAAATGCTCATACGAGTCAAGTCCAGCATCTTGGGCTAGCTGTCTACTTCTGATGTCGGCTTCTTGCCGTCCTGATGTGAGTGTAGTTTCTCCTCTGATAAGTGTCCTTCCATCTAGGTTGCAGATTGTCCTTTAAATTACGTTCTTTTTAGTATCCATAATCCCCTGGTTGCAGGTTGTGGGGCATCTGGTTTTTATCCAAAAAGAGATTACTGAGATAAGCTTCAGAAACAAACTTAGAGTGTCCTTTTAGAAACTCAGTTGGACTTTACATTACTATAGCGTAACAGCAAGGAGCTATCCAGGGAGTGAATCTTAGTAAATACAGACCTCCATCAGCAAGACTGGCACATAATCGTTATTGAAACATAATCTTTTTCTCTCTAAAATTACCCTCATTTTTACCTAATATAACCAGGTTAAGACTAATTTGTTTGCAAAATAAGTCTGGTCTCAAAACAAACTTGGCCTGATAATTTATGTAACTATAATTGATCATATGGGCTTTTGGCTTTGTTGAAACTTTTATAAGCTGCTTCAGACTGGACTTTTAAAAGACCTCTCAAGGCTAGGAAAGCCATGCCAAGGGCTTGGGCTTATCATAGATTTTTGCCTAACAAATGTAGGTGAATTTCTCCCTTTTCAAGGTTCCCAAAATACCTTGAGTTTTTTATACCTGTTAGTGAGGTAGCCTTTTTAATTTATCTGATAAAGCTGCTGGGAACCTAAGAGTTTCCAACGTCTGGAGGGAACAGATAGAGAGAAAAGATAAATGTTTCAATCCTGCTTTACAAAAGTATAATTTTCCAAATTATTGTAAATCATAATTAGTTTGAGGGGAAGATTTTCCTTACACTTGGAAGGCATAGATTTAAACCAGTAATTTTTTTAGATAGAAACCATAAAATTTATAACCATATTCACCAGTTCACTCAGTCCTATGTGACATCCTTTTTGTTAACAGCTTATGAAACCATCAGGTTTTTCATTAGGATTCTTCAATTTTTTTAATCCCGTTCAGCATTATGGTCTGAAAGTCAGAAACTTGTATTTATCCAAAGTCCTTTTTATTAATCTTCTTGAAGAGGAAGCATTTTTGCAAAGGCATCAGAGTAAAACCAGAATCGTCTTAAGACATAAGGCTTAAGAAGGCGTGTTTAAAATCTGATTGCAAGGCCAATCAGTTTGGTTACTGTTGTGACATACAACATTTTAAGATAATAACTAGAATTATGACTGATAACATTTTACCAGGACATATCAGAATTTTAGGAACTCCATATATTTTCTAGAATATCTGTATTAATAATAATTACCATGCATGAAAATCTAAGATTTATTATTCGTTTGACAATACTTCCTATGTAACTTAATGTACCAAATGAACCTAGTTTATATCTCTCTTTGGGATGTTTCAGGGGCCCTTTGAAACATCCCAAAGTTAGTTAGAGGTCAAAAGGACTTCATCAAAATTTGTTTTAGGAAATTTTGTCAAAAAAAAATACCAAAAAGGGTTTAGGACACCTAGTCAGATAGGCTCATAGCTCCCTGTGAAACAGTATTTCAAAGGCAAATACAGATCACTTAAAAGGTAAGGAAACTTAAAATCTGTTATCAAAAAGCAGTTCAACATTTTAAGAAAACTTGTCTTCTTAACAGAGAGAGAAGCCAAATTTAAGTTTTGCACCAGTTACTTTTAAAATTGATTTACTCAACTAAATTTATCTAAATTTAGTCAGTCCTGATCATGTACAAAACTCTTTTCTCAGGATCTACTTTTCACAAACCTTTTTATGACTTTCTGTATCATTACTTTATTTCCCATTCGGAAACAGAAGTCACACCTATTTTTTTTTTCCTTAATAAAATGTAATTCCATTCTTTAGGCCTTCTTTACTGAAAACATACATCCTACTTTTCTTAAGCAACCGTGAACTGTCCTTTATGATAGCATTCTATAGATTGGTGAACATAAATACCAGTGATATTTTCTAAAAACATTTGCTTTCTTTACAGAACGTGGCACCAAACATATTTATCAACAGTCCTAAATACTCTTTTGTTTCTCTGTAAAAGGAAGACAATGTTCAGTAATTAATGTTTTAGTATCTTATTTTATTTGGGAATGATCTAGCTAGTCAATAAGCTTTTATCACTTAATTTAGGGCAACTCCAGAATTTCCAGTTACCAGGATCTGGAGAGACTATTTTAGGTAGATATTCCTAAAGCATAATTCTTCTTGAGAGAGTTTATCTAAAAGCTTTTATCTCATTTACATTTTCTTTCCTTAGAAGTTTCTTTATATCAAGTTACTTTCCTTGCTGACAAATTTGTAACAGATATAACAAGATTTTATTTAGCTTATATTACACCTAGGCACAATAGAAATTTATATAAAAATTATACTTAATGTTGATGACTCTAAAACATGTCTATATTAATCAAACCAACAAGCTTAAGCCATCTTCAATACCAGATATCAGTTTAATACTGAATTTTCCAGATGTTATAAACCTGAAATTCATTCTGGCCGGATTATTTTCTATTTCTGAGTATTTATAAATGCTTAATAATTTTTTGAAGCCAATTAGAGCTCTTTTATGAATTCTTTTGGCGATACCATACACCTACAACGAACATATAGATACATATGAACACACAAACACCGAGGCCTCATAATTCTCATTCTAAAATTTCAGTACTGAGTCAGGTACAGCATAAAAGCCATCAGTCACAGGGGTTGGATTCAAATTGGCTTCTAGCAGATGGAACAAATCGAGGTCACCTCTCTAGAGGTCACCTATCTAGATCGCTAAACCCTTTTACTGTGTACAGAAAAGACACTTAGGATTTCTATTTATCCTTGACAAGTCAAGTTTTAAATTACTTTGCCTCTTTTTTTTTTAAATCTGCATTTAAAAAGACAGCAGAGATAAGTGTTCCTTAGATGACCAGATAAGGCATTTACCTCTCAAAGGTACAAGCAAGTTCCTCCTAAGATGACTTTGTTTCCCCTTTGTTGACAAGTGTAATTTACCTCTTTGACCAGGAAGGAGAGGGGCGCGCACAGAACCTAGGTAGCGCTGATGTCACCACTCCTGGAAAGCCCAGTATTCCCAGACAGCACAATTATGTGCCTCCTTGAAGATGACCCTGATCATTAAATGTCTCAGGGAGACAGGGCTGAAAGGAGGCGGTCCCTTGTAATGGGGTTCATGGAGGAATAACTTCAGGTGGGGCTCTGGAAGGGGTCTGGGGTGATTGACCCTCTTGAGGGCACTGAGCAGGCAGAGGAGCAGTATGTGTACTCCTTGCCTAAGTGAAGAGCCTGAAATCCTTGGGGAATCAGGGGTTTATGAAGGAAAGGTGACAGAGGAAGGCAGCCTTCTAATGAGAATCCAAAAGTATACAAGAACACATCAGAGTTTGCTGCTCCACACGGACTGGCCCAGGGGACCTAGAGAGAGAGAGGTGCAGATCTGTCTGGCAGGAGGGGCAAATCTCTTGGGAAAAACCTAATTTCTCAGTAAGTCGGCTCAAAGAGTCAGCTGATGGAAGGGTAGAGCGAGCCTTAAAATTTTAAGAAAATTTTGGCAGAGGGCCCTAGGGCAAAAGGGCCGTTTGGACATACACAATTTCTAAATCAAATCAGTAACCAATTCCGCCCCCCCCACCCCCTGTCTATCCCACCCTGTGTCAGTGGTGCAAAAAACAAACAAGGGTGGGTGCCCCCTCAAAAGAGACCATTCAGGTGCCTGCCTGGCCACATCCCCATGGGGAATTTAGGTGCCTCCTAGCTTTGGTGGGTCAGTTTAAGCTCCTGACCTGAATCTGACTTGCAGGGAGGGACTGGGTCCCCCAGAAAGAGATACTGCCCTGAGCTGTATGAGGTCACCACGGAACCGCAGGTTAGGGCCCACTCAGACTCCGTAGCCACGGAGGCCATGGAGCCACACAATCGCCCTGGAACGAGGACGAACCAAGGCACTCACTCACACACACATTCAGACCAGAGTTTATCATAGCGTCTCCCCCTTCTGCGAAGGTCCCTAGCTGGTAGTCTTCTTATTGAAGACCATAGGAGGTGATCAAGCTCCTCTTCTGTCCGGAGACAGGACCTGACTGGATTCTGTGCCCCGGAGCCTTACCTTATCCCACGGCTGTTCCTGGTGAGTTGGTCTGTCCCTCCAATGAGTCCAGTCGGGGCCTGGCCGTCCAGAGAGTCGGAGCACCAGTCCGAAAGAGAACCCGGAAAACCGTCAGGTGGCATGCCTCCTCTTTCATCTCAGAGCTCCTTTGCTCCGACTCAGCCGAGCCACCAGCCCGGCAGCTCAAGGGACCAGCGTGGTTGGAATCTCACTGGGGCCTCCAGAAATGTTGTGGAAATTGAATCGGTTGGTCAAGAAACCAGGCACCACACTCAGAGGGTTGGAGAACGCAGGTTTATTAAACTGGTGGTCCCAGACGAGCTAATGCTCTAAAGTTCTGGGGCCCCGAGCTCAGGGTGAGCTTTACTTTTATAGGGGTCAGTACACATGGTTACAGTTAGCATTGGTTGATTGGTTACCTGGTTACTATAGGTTACAGGCAGTTACAGAGCGCAAAAGTTGTTATGGGTTATGTGCAGGGGGTTTCTAAACAGAAACTTGCAGGAGCAGTAGCAGAACATTCCATACTTATCAGAACATCTTAAGGTTACAATTGATTGCTTGGTTATCTTGTTCTTATCTCGGCATAGCAAGCAGATTTTACAGAAGTAAAGCAAGCATGAAGTTATTTCTAGCTGAGTGCAGACTTCTAATTTTCCTCTTCACTTAGTGGTTTTGATTTTGTAACCTTGGGACACTTATAGGCTTAGATTTTGATTTGCTTATGTAGGCCTCCATGGCCTTAGGAGAGCCACATCAGTCTAATGGCCTCCTTGTTTAATTAATTTAACAATTTCTTATTATAAATCACAATATCATATTAATCAATTCATCTTGAAATCTAAATTCCACTTGAGTATGCCTAGTCTCCTCATCTCCTCCAGCACTTCCCTATCCTCTCACTCCTATTGTCCCTCACATGGATTACTAAAGTAGCCTCCTAACTGGTCTTCCCATGCCTCCCTTGACCTTTCTTTCCAAAATGCAAATCTGATAATGACATCTCAACCTCCTTTTTTTCCCCACTCCACCCTCAGCACAACTCCAGTGATTCCTCTTTGTTCTTAGGACAAAGATCACAGGTTTGAACATGGCTCCAGGCTCTGGTATCTGTCCTCTGCTTCCTGCCCAGAATCATCCTGCTCCTTTTGCTCTCTCAGCTTCACTTCTGTGGTCAGGTCCTAGAAACTCACTGTCCTCTCTGCCTAGGATACATTCCCTTCTCACCTCCACTCCTCTGTATCATTAAATCTCACTCAGTCCTCACTCTTGGCTCATGCCTCACTTCTACATCAGACCTTCTTGACATGGATCAGATTGTAACCCCCATATGTGGTTATTTGTTTTATGTCTTCTCCCCCATGTGACTCTAAGCTATATATCTTGTTTAGTGCCTTACTCCCAGTGTCAGCGCAGTGTATTCAATACATATTTGTTGTTGTTGAAGGAATTACTTTGCCGTTAAGTGGAAGGAGGAAAACTGTGTCACTGTGAGAGGACAGGCAAGCCCACAGCCATGGATCCTTCACACCAATGCCATCCCCTCTGTCTTCCCAAACCAAACCCCATGGCTCCCTCTTCTGCAGGTGCTTCCAGCCTGAGTACTTTTGTTCTTTGTCCCCAACTTAGAGTTACAGACTCCATTATTAAAAAATTGTGGTAAAATACATATGACATACAATTTACCATTTTAAGTGTACAATGCAGTGGTATTAAGTACATTCACATTGTTTTGCCACCATCACCACCATCTATCTCTAGAACTTTATCACTCCAAATTGAAACTCTGTACCCATTAAAGAATTCCACCATTGCACCTTCCCCCCGGTAACTGCTATTCTACTTTCCGTCTCTATGATTTTGACTACTCTAGGTACCTCATATAAGTGGAATCATACAGTATTTGTCTTTTTATGATTGGCTTATTTCACTTAGCATAATGTATTCAAGGTTAATCCATGTTGTAGCATATGTCAGAATTACTTTCCTTTTTAAGGCTGAATAAGATTCCATTGTAAAAAATCTCTCTGTATCTATATCTGTATCTATATCTATAACTATATCTGTATCTATAACATTTTGTTTATTCATTCTTCCGTTGATGGACATTTGGGTTGTTTCCACCTTTTGACTATTGTGAATGATGCTGCTATGAATGTAGGTATACAAAAATCTGTTCAACAGACTCAATTTTTAAAAAAAATTTTATTTTTTTATTGAAGTATAGTTGATTTACAATGTTTCAGGCATACAGCAAAGTGATTGTTATACATAAATATATACATTATTTTTCAGCTTCTTTTCCTTATAGGTTATTGCAAGATATTGAATATAGTTCCCTGTGCTATACAATAGGTCCTTGTTGTTTATCTATTTTATATATAGTAGGTTGTATCTGTTAATCCCAAATTCCAAATTTATCTCTCTCCCCTTTCCCCTTTGGTAACTGTAAAGTTTGTTTTCTATGTCTATTAGTCTGTTTCTGTTTTATAAATAAGTTCACACGTATCTTTTTTTTTATATTCCACGTATAAGTGATAGCATATATTATTTGTCTTTCTCTGTCTGACTTACTTCACTTAGTATAATAATCTCTAGGTCCATA
The DNA here is from genome assembly GCF_030028045.1 of Hippopotamus amphibius kiboko. Classification (NCBI taxonomy): domain Eukaryota; kingdom Metazoa; phylum Chordata; class Mammalia; order Artiodactyla; family Hippopotamidae; genus Hippopotamus; species Hippopotamus amphibius. Next base: position 97,654,753 of record NC_080187.1, read on the forward strand.
CATGTTGCTGCAAATGGCATGGCATTATTTCATTATTTTTTGTGGCTGAGTAATATTCCATTGTGTGTGTCAACTTCTTTATCCATTCATTTGAACAGACTCCATTTTTAACGACATGCTAGAATTGTAAGATCAAAGGATGCTATCTCCCTCATATTGATATAGTGGAGTCTTGTACTGAGTATTGACTTCTTACCCCAAAAGTATCTGCTAAGTCTTTCACCAAGCTGGCTCCATGTTAGACATTGCCCCCTCTAAGAAATTAACAAGTATAGGGGAAGTCTGTGCCTCAAATGGCAGTTATACGTGGCTGAGGAAACAGGTTCTGTGCAGCTTTGAATTCTATGTTATATATTCAAACTTAATCAGAATTCAAAGAGATCAAAGTGGACCTGAGTGTTAGAGTGGTATATTAGTTTGCTATTGCTGCTGGAATATACTATCAAAAACTTAATGACAACACAAATTTATTCTCTTGTAGTTTTGGAGGCCAGAGTTCTAAAAATCAGTTTCACAAGGCGAAAATCAAGGTGTCAGTAGGGCTGGTTCCTTTTATAAGCTCTGAGGGGGGATTGTTTCCTTGCCTTTTTCAGCTTCTAGTGATCTTCTGTGTTCCTGGGCTTGTGGCCCTTTCCTCCATCTTCAAAGCACATCACTCCAGCCTCTGCTTCCACCATTGCACTGCCTTCTTCTCTGAATCTGACTCCTCCTGCCTTCCTTTTATAAGAACTGTTTTGATTACATCAGGCACACATGGATTATCTCCCAACTTTGAGATCCTTAACTTAATCATATCTGCAAATTTGCTTTTGCCATAGCAGGTAACACATTCACAGGTTCCAGGTATAAGATGTGGGAATGTTGTGTGTAGGTGGGTGTTATTCAGCCTACCACAGAAGGCTTCCTGTAGAAGCATGTGGGCTAGCCTTAACAATTGGCAGGTCCTGTAGGAGAAGCAGGTGGAGACAACAATCTAGTGAGGAGGTAGATGTGTGCTGTGTAGTCTGCCCCCAACTAGGCAGTAGGCTTTGCAGGATCTTTTTTTTTCCTTTGTGCGATTCAACGTACATGTACCCACTGTGACCCTGGACCCTCCTCATTGTACCTGTTTGAGTATTCTATATTTTGTAAGTACCCACTATGTGTTTCTGACCAGTGAGCAATGCCTCGATCCCTGGAGGTATAGCAGCAGTGGAGACCATTGACATTAAATGCTCGTGGGTCTTTAAAAAAATTCACTCATCATCTACATTTCTGGGACACGTCCAAGTGCCAGGACTATGTTAGGCTTTTGGACACAGATAACTGACATGTAGTCCTCTTACCCAGGGCATCTTTTCCTTTTTTATTTCTCAAGTTTCATACCATGAACAGGACTACTTTTATAATTGACAAAAAGACAAAACATAGTATTTATCTAAAATATAAAGGAGTTGCTTTCAATGCCAACTTTAGGTGAAAGTGAATCTAAAGTGTGCTTTTTCTTTTTTTTAGTGCAGATGAGAGCTAGAGAAGGTAAAAAAAAGACATCCGTTGTTTTGGAGGTGATTGCAGAAACATAGATGTTTTCCAGGAAAGGTATGGATATCAGAGAATGGATAGTAACCAGAATGCTATGTGGGGACAGGCTTTGGGACTTGGGCTTATTGAAAATTCCTAGTAAGCTCTCAAAGTACGTTGAAAATGCTGATTTAAAGATGAACTGATCTACGGCTATACCACCCTGAATGTGCCTGATCTCAGTGAAAGATGAACTGTATGTTCTTCCTTACACCTTTTTTTCTTTCATGCTTACCCAAATGTTATGCCCTAGCATATTTCTCAGAGTTCTAGTCATCACATTAGGGGGTCCCCTACTCTTTAAAGTGGTTTCGAGGGGAACTTATCACTCATCAAGAACACACAAACATCCCCAGAATAGGTCCTATGCTAGCCTCAAAAGTAAAACATAAAGGAGAAAAAATGTGATTGGGCTTGCAATTTGGAAAACCCAGATTTATGCATTTAAAGGTCAAGAATGTGCTGAAGAATATGGGCTTTGCAGTCACACCATTTGTGTTCACGTGCCAGCTTAAGAATTTACCCACTGGATGGCATGGGCAGTTTATTTAATTTCTCAGTGATTCCATGGCCTCATCTATAAAATGTGGACAAAAATAGTACCTACAGTATTGGGTTGTTGTTAAGGATTAAAGTATTTAACATATTACTCAGCATGTAGTAAGTTCTCAGTAAATGTTAATTGACATTCAGTGGGTAAAGATGCTGTTTAAACTTATAGAGGTACATCTTTTGGTTTTTAAAGCAAGGCAAGAGAAAATGATGACCAAAGTTAATCCTTTTTTTAGAAACTTCAAAGAAATCACCCAAAGCCAAAACAAATCAAATGACTTACAGAAAATGGGGCAAAACAAATCAAGTGATTTACAGAAAGTGGCGCTTACTGAGTCATTGGCAGGCTTCCTGCTTCCTTGCATTTTCCTTAGCAATTTATTTGAATCCTGGAATATGTGTTCAGATTGACCTCAGTCTCTTTATGAAGAGATATTTCAGAATCCAGATCTGCTGCCAAACCTATGTCAAAGGAGGAAGAAAAGTTTGAAATGATCAAGGAAGAATATTAATCATAACATTAGCTACCATAACAGCTTACATTTGTATTGCCCCTGTGGTCGACAAAGAGCTTTTTCACCTGTCTTAGCTCATATGGTTCTCAAAATAATCCTGTGAGGTATCTACAGTGGGTGTTATTATTAATTTGGTTTTATTGATGAAACTACTAAAGTTGAAAGAAGTTAGATAATTTGTCTAAGATGACACAGAAAATAAGTGGCAAGGTTCATGGCTCCATATTCTGTGTCTTTAGAAAAAGTCACCATCACTATGAAGTAATTTAAATAATAATAAACACACCCTGTTCTACTAGGCAGAGAGTGTTTTTCACAGTGGTCACTTTTGAGTGCTGTGAGCTGTTTTGAAAATGTGACTGTTGTGCAAGCATTTTTAGGATGCTTTTCCAATTATGACACACACACACACACGCACATTTCATTATTTTTTAATTCCTTCTCATTGTTGATCCAAAATGCTCAGTAATTCATTAGCCTTGATTCCAAATGATGTTTTGCTATTTTCAAAACTCAGATCTGCCCTTTTCAGATGTGACTTGAAATCAATAAAGATATTCAGATAAAATCCACAGACGCCAGTGATACATCCCAAAGATTTTAAACCAGAGTAGCCTTATTGGAATGTATTGGAATAATGTGTCACTTCCTCAGGGGACTTTTTTTTTTTAATGTGGGATGTTTCCCGACCAGGAATCGAACCCTCAGAGGACTATTTTGAAGAGCATCTCTCATTTGGCTGTGAAAGTTCTGGTATGTTTGTTTAAACACAAGGGTCATATTACTTTATTGTTGTGGTGTTAGGAAGTCAAACCTTCTTCCCCACCCAGATTACCAGTTCAGAAATGAGACAGGGAAAGCAGACAGATGGAGATCAAAGTATGAATTCTATTACTGATAAGCTGATGGGAGAACTGACTTGATAGCTGTGGCCAAAATTGTTGCCAACAACCCAGCCCACAGTTAGAGAGGTTTTCTCACCAGTCACCCCCACCCCCATGGTGGAGCCTGTCTCACTCAGGAACCACATTGTAAAGGGGCAGAGCCGTATGTCTGAATTCTGCAGCCAGACTGATGAGAGCTGTTGAAGAGTTGAGAGGGCAGAGGAGGGGTTAGAGAGGAGAGAGAGAGAAAGAAAGAGAGAGAGACAGAAGGAAGATGGAGGAGGAGGCGAGTGCAGCTAAGCTTGGATGTTCACTTCTCCTAAATTCACTAATCTGTTACCCCTCCTCCCTCCCAAAAGAAAAGTGAGAGGTGCAAGGGTGAGGCCAAAAGTACTACAATCAGAAAACATGGAGTAAGTGGAAACGGGATTCCTATCTAGCATCTTCCAGGTTTTTATCTACTTTAATGTGACCAAAATTTCCAAGAGTTAGAATGGTTGATTGAATCTGCAGATGAAGAACCTGTGGAAACAGACCACTTTATATAAGAGACTTAAGCATCCTCTGATTTGTTATCTGAGCCGGGGGTCTTGAAAGCAAGCCCTCTGCGGATAGCAAGGGAAGACTATGTAGATAATTTCTGAAGGTCACACAGTAGGTAATAGTAGAAAGGATTTGAACTCAAGTGTGAATACAAAGCCCATATTTGTTTCAATACATCAGGAAGAACTTTGGATCGTGCACAAATAAGCACTGTGTAAGGTAGTGTGTGATAACAGCCTAGAGACTGAGGAGATCATTCCATCTGGGAAATCAGGGAAGTATTTTGGGGGCTGTGGCATTTGAAGTAGGCATTGTATAGGATTTAAATATTCAAAAATGAAGAAAGGACTCTGGGAAGAGGGAACAGCATAACCACAGGTAAGGTGATGAGAAATTATCAGGAATTGAAAGGTAAAGGAACTGAAAATAGTACATGTGGAAGTCATACTGGGTTGAGATGGTATATTGGGGTAAGCACCATTTTCAAAGTAGAAAGGACAGAAGTGAGTAAACAATTAAATGTGAGGGGTCAGGGAAAGACCAGAATCAAACCCTAATGTCAAAAATTTTAAGCCTAGGTAACTGTTAAAGAATGATGTTAGCATTAAAAATATATGAAAGTCAGGAAGAGAGACTGGTTTTACAGTTATTTATCTTTGATTAGTTGAGGGCAGAGGAGGGGTTAGAGAGGAGAGAGAGAGAGAGTTTAGTTGGATGTACTGTTTAGTAGAGATAAATACTTACTTTCACGATTTATCCATTCAAGTAACAGCTTTTATTGAGTCTTAATGATGTGCAAGGAGCTAGGGATTTGATAGCAATCAAACATAGGCATGGTGCCTGCTCTTGAGAAGCTCACAGACAAGTGGATTGGGAAGCAGCTCACAATCAAACAATCACATGATGTGAAATTGCTACTGTGGTAATGGCTACAATGGAGATTTTCAAGGTGCTTTGAAGGTCTTTAATAAATAAGGAGGTCTTACCTGGTTATAAAGGTCAGGAAACATCTAATGAAGTGATACCTCAGCTGAGATCTGAGAGATAAGTAAGAGTTAATTGAACTTCAACTTCAACTTCAAATTGCATCTCAGGCATAGGGACATTCACAAGATGGAATATTACACAACAATAAAGATGAATGAATCTCTGATACTTACAACTACCTGCAACTCGTGACTGTGGATGAATATTGGTAACACAATGTTGGGTGGAAAAAAAGCAAATTCTAAAGATTATATACGTTATGACACCTTTTAATAGAGTTTAAAAACAGGAAAAATTAAGTAATGCATTGCTTAGATATGCAAATTATGTGATTTTTTAAAAAGGCAATGAAAAACACAAAATTTAGGGAGTGAAAATTCAGAGGAGGAGTGGTGGGGGAAGGGATGGGGAGGTTCATAAAGGGACATGTAAATTTTTGTAAAATATGTAAAACATGATGTTCTAGATACTGGGGTAGATGGGGAGTTCTGAAAAGTTCATTATATTATTTAAAATAAATAAAGAGGGCCATGTATCAGCCAATTTTAATGGTGTGATAAACTATGATTAATCCAGTATTGGGCACCTGAGATTTTTTTTAAAGGGATTGTGCTGAGTATTGGGGACTTAAAGAATATCGGGACCGCTGGAATGGAAAAGCAGAGGGGGAAAGATAGGAAATAAGGCTGCAGAGATGGCTGAGCTCTGGACCATGTGTTGCAGGCCTTTTCAGGTAGTTTTCCCATTATCCCAAGAGCTGTGGGAACCATTGAAGAGTTTTTAAGCAGGAGACAGGCTTCAAAATTTGTATTTTGAAAAAAGTCACTGTGCCTTCAGTATAGTGACCAGATTGAAGAGAGGCCAGAATGAATGTGGATGAAACACTTAAGCTTTGTCTAGACATAAGATAGTGGAGCTTGGGGTAGGGTGGATGTTGCAGTGGCAGTGGTGATGGTGATGGTGACATTGGTGTTGGTGATGGTAATGGTGGTGGTGGTTGTGGTAGTCCTAGAAGTGACGGTGGTTTTAGTGTTGGAAATGAAGCTAAATGGACAGATTTGAGAAGATTTAGGAAGTAAAATCTATAGAATTTAGGGATAGATGTGATAAATGTGTTGATGGAGAGAAAGACAGACATCAAGGATAATTCCTAGGCTTTTGGCTTGTCAATAAAGTGGGGATAGTACAGGAAGGAGAAATCAGTGATTCAGTTTGGGGCATGCTGAATTTGAGATGCATTCTTAGGTTCCACTTCTTTTGCAACTCCCTTCCAGAGATAGCGATTCTCTTTCTTCTTTATTGCCTAAATAAGGGCTCACAAACTCAAGTCCTTTTGGGGGCCAGGTGGGTAACTGGAGTGAGTGAAACAGGCTGAATCAGGGAGAGATTCAGAATGGTGAGGACTTCAGTGACCTGTAGAAAATATGACCCATCAAAGAGGGGCGGTGGTGGCTGCGACTTAGCCCAAGTGTTAGTTAGCAACTAATTCAACGCACAAAAAAACATTATAAGGGCTAATCCTTTGGGTGGGCCAAATAAAACTAATCTGTGACCCATGGTTAGCTAGATTAGAATTTGGTTCTCAATCATTTATTGCGGCACTCAAACTCTTAGTTGTGGCATGCATATGGGATCTAGTTGCCCGACCAGGAATCGAATATAGGCTCCCTGCATTGGCAGTGCGTGTGGAGTCTTAACCATTGCGCCACCAGGGAAGTCTCTAATTTATTAATATTAATTTATTCATTGTGTTATTAATCAGGTATATTTCAATACAATAATTGGGATAGAAATTTTCTGATAACATAGCACTATTAAAAGCTACTTGCATTTGAATTTTACCAAAATGTACTATATACTCAATTTTATTTTTATTTTTAATTTTTAAATTTTGCATGTTAATTAAAAAATTTTTTTTTCTATTCCTTTTCAAATTCTTTTACCATTTAGGTTATTACAGAACATTGGGCAGAGTTCCCTGTGCTATACAGTAGGTCCTTGTTGGTTATCTATTTTGAATATAGCAGTGTGTACATGTCAAGCCCAAACTCCCAATCTGTCCCTCCCCCCTTCCCCCTGATAACCATAAGTTCATTCTCTATATACTCAATTTTAGAACTTCATTTTTTAATATTTAAAATTTTCATTTTGAAAAATATTAAATCCTCAGAAGAGTTGAAAGAATAGAATAATGATTCCTGGGACCTCCCTGGTGGTCCAGTGGGTAAGACTCCGTGCTCCCAATGCAGGGGGCCCAGGTTTGATCCCTGGTTGGGGAACTAGATCCCATATGCATGCCGCAACTAAAACACCTGCATGCTGCAAATAAAACCTGGTGCAGCCAAAAATAAAACAAACAAACAAATATTTAAGGGGAAAAAAAAGAATGATTCCTTCACCCAGATTCACCATTTGTAAGCATTTCTTCACATTTGAGTTGTCTTTCCTCCACCTCCTCAGCCCCAGCCCCCCCAATCTGAACCATTCCAGAGTTAGTTGCAGACACCATGACCTCTAATACTTTAGCATGTATTCCCTGTACAGCGATATTCTCTTACATAACCACAACGTAATGATTAAATTCAGGATTGATATAATACTATTATCTAATATACAGTTAATATTCAATTTTGCAGTTTTTTTCTGACCCAGAATCCAGGGCGAATCATCCGTTGTATTTGGTTGTCATGTATACTTAGTCTCCTTTAATCTGGAACAGTTCCTCATGTCTTTTATGACAGTGACTTTTTTGAAGAGTACAGGCAAGCTGTTTTATTGAATGCCCCTCAATTTGAGTTTGCTTGATTGTTTCCTCATGATTAGATTCAGGTTATGTATTTTTGGCAGGAATACTATGTAAGTACTGTTGTGTCCTCAGTGCATCACATCAGGAGGCACGTGATGTCACTTTGATCATTTAGACCGGGTTGTGTCTGCCAGATTTCCCCACTTACTTCTTTGTAATCAGCAAGTAATACATGGGCAGATAGTTTGAGACTCTGCAAATATCCTGTTACCCAACTTTCACCCATCAGTTTTAGCATCCATTGAAAATTCTCATCTGAATCTTTTCCAACTTTGGAGGTTACAAATTTGTGATTAAAAAAACCCCTAACAGTTTTTCCACATGTTTAAGCATTCTGCTGTAAAGAGGAGCTTTGTCTTCCCCATTTATTTGTTTATTTACTTTATCTTTTTGTATCTGTATGGGCACCTGGATTCTTTTGTATCTGATGTTTTCCAGCTTATTGTTGTTGCTGTTCTACTAAAATTGCCGACAATTTTATGCTAAAGCCAGCACCTTCAAGCTGGCTCCTATTTTCTTTGACATCTCCCCGTCAGTTTTTGAGCATTTACTTTCTGCCACAAGATGCTACTGCTCCCTTTGTACTTTCCCTGTTCTAGCCCTGGAATCTGCTATTTACCCAAGGAGGCCTACTTCCTCTTAGTGGGAAATATGTTTAGAAACCAAAATCGGAGACTAGGTGTGCTAATCACTACTGAAATGCCATTGATCCTAGGTGCTTTCAGTGGACAGAACTAACTAGGAGGCATGTATTTTTAAAAATTCGTGGGTTCATTTTGATACTTCTAATTCCAGTCAAACACTAGAGGGCTCTTCCTTGCTTTCCCCTCAGTCCCTAGTGTATTTCTCTTTTCCCACAGTGTGTACCTGGCTCCTAACAACATCATTGTATTTGCTCATTTAAATCATGTGTTTTAAACCAAAGGAGCTTTCCTCCTTTCCTCCCTGCTTTCCTAGCTGCTGAGATAATTTTGACATGCCTCAGTTCCTATAGTTTCTCCTAGTTATTTTTTTTTTCATATTTTGAGCATGTTCAGATTTCTCTAGACATATCTTTGCACAGATTTCTCCATGTAGAAATACTATATTAATATTATTTATCATAAATCATATGGAGAACAATTCCCTAGTTTTGAGTGAGGCTAAAATGAGGGTTGTTGATAATAACTTCTATCTGCTTGTCAGTTTACAGTTTGCAAAGTACTTCTTTACATGTACTACTTCATCTACTCTTTTTTTTAAATAAATCCATTTATTTATTTATTTAACTGGCTGTGTTGGGTTTTTTTTGTTGTTGTGCTTGAGCTTTCTTTTTAGTTGTGGTGAGTGGGGGCTACTCTTTGTTGTGGTGCACGGGCTCCTCATTGCCATGGCTTCTCTTGTTGCAGAGCATGGGCTTTAGGCGCATGGGCTTCAGTAGTTGTAGCACATGGGCTCAATAGTTGTGGCTCACGAGCTCTAAAGTGCAGGCTCAGTGGTTGTGGTACACGGGCTTAGTTGCTCCGAGGCATGTGGGATCTTCCTGGAGCAGGGATCGAACCCGTGTCCCCTGCATTGGCGGATTCTCAACCACTGTGCCACCTAGGAAACCCCATCTACTCTTAATGATTTGAATTCTTTAGGTCCCAGACAAAATGAGGAATACATAAACCCAGAGCTTCTTGAGTGTTTCACATGGTAGGACTCAAATAATACCTGCTGATTTTTAAAAAGATGCATTTAGAATATGTGGCAGTTGAAAACAGGTATTACATAAAAGCACGAATAATCCTCAGCAATAGATGATCTAAAACTTTTGTTTTAAACATCCAAACTTTATTTTATTTTTTATTTTTTGGCCATGCTGTGTGGTTTATGGGATCTTAGTTCTTTGACCAGGGATTGAACCCGGGCCCTTGGAAGTGAGAGTGAGGAGTCCTAACCACTGGAATGCCAGGGAATTTCCCAGATGATCTAAAAATTTTTATACTCACGTTGGCATTTTTTGCCATTGCTGTTTTGTAGGAATTCTGTGTCTTTCTTAGATTCATATTTTAAAAATATATCTGCTTTTTAATCACACCAAATTACAAATGCCTTTAAAGCAATGATTCTCAAATGTGGCTGTACATAGAATTGCTTGGGGAGATGTGGGTGAGGGCTGTATCTCTTGCAAATCAAATCAGAATCTTAGGGTAGGCATCTATACTTTTTAAAGCTGTCCAGATAATTCCGATGAGCAGCCACTATACTGGTGAGAGAAGGCTCTGCTAAGTTTTGATGAGAGTGGCTTGGGTCACAGCTAAACACAAGGTAGCTTGATCTGGCCTGATTTCTGATTTAAAGATTGATACTTAAAGTATGCAAGAATATAGTTTGAACTTGACTTAACAGTTGAAAGGCACTGAACATATTCTTTTATTTTTTCATCAGCCAGCCATATTCTCTTTATTCTAAGATTTACATGATTTTCACATTTCACTGTTTCTGAAATCATGCCATGACCTAAAATTAAGTGTGTGTGTGTGTGTGTGTGTGTGTGTGTGTGTGTGTGTGTGTATACACATGCATTGTAACATTCTAAAGCCATATCTAGAGCAGGATTCTTAAACCTCAGTGTGCATCAGAAATATTTGATTACTTGTTATAAGTGTAGAATTTTAGGCTGGTTTGGGGCCTTTTGAAAGGGCAAGCGTTAACCAGCACTCTGGGTGATTCTGATTCATCAGGTCCTTGGACATTGCTTCGAACAGTGGTTTTCAAAGAGTGGTCTTACCTCCTTCCCCCCAAGCAGTATCCATGTCACCTAGGAACTTGTCAGAAATGCACATTCTCAGGCCCTATCCCAGACCTACTGAATCAGAAACTCTGGAAGTGGGGACCAGCAGTCTGTATTTTCACAGTCCCCTAGAAATTCCCCTAGGATAAAGTTTGAGAGCCACTATTTTGAGGAACACTGCCAGTGTTTCCTATACTTCTTTGATGATAAGAATCACCTAGCATACTTTAAAAACCCCAAATGTGGGCTCCATCCTGGATCCATTGAATTAAAAGTCCAAGGGGGGGAAAAAAAAAGTTCCAAGGTAACAGGTGAGTAATCTGTATACTAACAAGCTCCCCAGGTGATTCTTATCCTCAGACAAATATGGGAAAACTGAGATGGAAAAGCCAAGGATTTGCCAATTCATAGCCTTACATTCCCTATTTAGGTTTATCTTGGGTTTTGTGTTTATCATCGTATTTAAATTTTATAATAGCCTTATGAAGTAGATACTGTTATCAAAGCCATTTTATAGATGACAAAACTGAGGTTTGAAGAACTAAAAAAACACATGGGGTCATTTAGATAGTAAACCAAGAGAGCTGGGAGTCAAACCAAGAACTTTCTGACTCTAAAGCCTTTATTCTTAAACTGTTCTAAGGTAACTGTTTGTGAAGAATCGTTGATGTTGTTGTTGTTACAATGTAGTGTAGCCTTGTGGACAGGTACTTGGGCAGAGACATTCCTTGTGCCAATATTTAAGAATTGCCATCTGTAATCCCAAGCCGCCTTTGCAGACTTTGTTCCCTACTGTTTCTCAACATGAATTGTTGCCTCCAGTAAGGCCATTTCACTCCTCATCCTTGACCTGTTTGCTCCCTCCTTCCTTTACTGATGAGAAGTGTCCATCTTCTTGTCTTCTAGGCCTCTTAATAACCCACGCCTTACTTTTTCTCGCAAAAGGATTGTCCTCCCTCTTTTCTAACAGTCTAAAACGTGGCCGTACCTCGAGACTCTATTTCAGTCTCATTTCCTCTGTGAAGAACCCCTGACTACACCAGGCATCAGTGACCTCTCCCTTCTAGGACTTACAGTGACGCTCTTGGCCTGCACCTTCTATTTGGTCCCCATCATGGAGTGCCCTACTTACTCATTTTAATCTTTAATATAGATTGAAGGTGCTACTCTGTTTCTGCCCAAGTAGTAGGAATGCTAAATATCTGTTGACCTGCAATAAAGTCAGTGCAGTTAAAGACCCACAGAAAATGAAGGTGGATTTTAAAAGCAATAAAGACAGGTTGTGGGACCTTCTGGAAAAATCTGTGATGGGGTTACACTTACTTTCATGTGAGCCATCAGTGGATTTGAAAGGGTAGTTAGATGAATTTAACAATTATTCCTTTAAATTTAATTTATAGGAATCTTACTCTCTCTTCCAAACTCAGAAAAATGTGGGGGAATCTTTTTTGGTGAGGGTAGAATGACAGCGGAATTGGGAGAGTGGGTGGAGATGTGGTATATGCTTTGTAAAGGGGAATGGCTTTAATTAAAAAAAAAAAAATTCCATTGTATTCTCATTCCAGACTAGAATGTATTTTCTTTTAAAAATACAATGGATAATACCTATCTGGTCCCCTTCCAGACATTAAGGTAGCATCTTGTTTTGGAACAACAACATCCTACGAGGTAACATGAGACTTCTGACCTGAAAGGCCTACATTCTGGAAGTCCCTACCTGGAAGAACATGTCCAGGTACCTCTGAGCTAGGGTTAGGGCCAATGCTGGGGAACGGGCGCCACCTACTGACCTGCCATAGTCACACTGCCAGAAACCTTTCATTTGGTTTGGCTCAGAGCTCTTGCCTCAAAGAGGCTGGCCCCAGAGGCCCAGGGAGGTTCTCTGCCAACATCCATTGTGTTTCATGGGGAAGTTCATGAGGACGTAGCCACACAAAGTGAGGTGTTCCAAGGGTATGTTTTCTATGAGAATCTCTTTCAGGGAAACAGTTTTCCTTTGAGGAAAAATAGCAGCCTCTGTGTAGAAAATGATAGAACTAATATTTGGTTGAATGCTGTTACATAAAATTGTGGTTACATCACATGGATTTCAAAGACAGTTGTGTTGTTGAGGGGTGGACAGAACAGAGGGTGATGTTTAGGACTTAACTCTGTTTTAGAAGAGTTTTAATCCATTAATGGTTTAAATAATTAGAGGTCTATTTCATTTAAAAATAAAATTATATTTTCTAACTTATTATTAAATGGGGAGTATATATATAGAAAAGTTTTATTATTTAGTGTATGTTGATGGAAGACACTGGAAGAAAGGGCACTGGTGTCTCCTGATACACCGTTCAGTGTCAAGCTCCTCATCTAGGAGATAGTCATAATTGTTTGTCTTCTCAAGACCCTGTTGGGTCAGTTTGAAAAGTGCATTAAAGGTTGACAAGATGGATGTATGGGATTTGTTTCCTCCACCAGGAACATGCATCCAGGACACATAATTTTAAGTGTGAGAAAGGCTACTTCCTAAATCAACTGAGATCCAAAATTAGACTCTTTTGCTTCTTTGGTGGGGGTGGCATCTTAAAGAAAAGATGCTTTCATTGAGTCAGTACACAGGGGAATGAGAGAGTGGGAGGACCATGATAGAGGAGAAGGAAATGTTCCAATGGCAGCTGGACAAGGACTTCACAAGTTGCATCTTGGCAGATTGGCTTTTGGGTGCATCCCACCATCACCATCATCAAGACTTAATCCCTGGGGAATTCCAGCCCTCTGGATCCTGATAAACAAAGTCATATTAAACTTAACCCTCCATTGAGATGCACTATCAGGAGGGTTTTACCTAAACTAGAATGAGAGGAAGGGAGTGCTGCTTAGCCCAAAGGAGTAGTACTGAAAAGGCAACAGTTACTGGTACCAGGCACTGTGCTTAATGCTTTCCACAGATCAGTTCGTGGATGCTCCCTACAGTTCAGTGAAGTAGGAATAGCATAAGTTCAGGGTTGGGGATTAAGGAACTTGCCTAATTTCCCAGAACTGATGAGTAAGAGGGCTAAGATCTGAACCCAGTTCTGCCTGGCTCCAGAATCAGTACTCTTACCCATGTGACATTCTGAACCTCTAATGGTGGCATTTCAGAAATTGCTAGTGCAATTACCTTGGAGATAGGGGAGGCACCATGGCTCACCTCTTTTTTTGATATAAGGGGCTATCCTGTGCCCCCTAATTTCTTTTCTTTTTTCTTTTGACTGAAGACCATGTAGCTCCCTCACGCTTGTGTGTGTGTGTCTGTGTTTGTGTGTGTGTGCATGCACATGTGCACACACATATACATGTGTATGCATCTTTTTTGCATAGAGTGGGTTTATTGAACCAAGAGTAGTGATACTGAAGGAATGGAGAGCAGTCAGCTACACAGAGCCAGGAGTTGGAAGAAGTAAAGAGCACTGAACTGGGAGTCAAGGCTTCTAACTCTGGCTCTGCCATTTACAATAAGAAAAACAACAGTAATAGCAGCAGCTAACATTTGAGTGCTTACAGTGTGTCAAGTACTGTTCCAAACATTTTGTCTGTATTAATTCACTTAATCCTCATGATCATCCAATGGATAAGTACTATTATTATTCCCATTTTACTGATGAGAAAATTGTCACATAGAGGCTGTTACTTGCCCCAGGTCATACCAGCTAATAAATGGCAGAAAGATGGTTTAAACTCAGGCAGTCTAGCTTACTACACTATTGTGTAATGCTGTTTCTCAGCTAACTGATTTGTGTCAGTTAACCTTTCTGGGCTTTAGTTTTTCCCGTTTATAAGTTCATGTTTTTAGCAAATATTGAGTTCCAGGCTTTGTGAGAACTTACAGATCAGGTAGAGATGGAAAAGACCATGCACACAGAGTACAGAATGCAAAGGAGGAGTCCACATGCAATTGGCAGCACCAGGAAAAGCTGAAGGTGGAGCTGGTATTGGAACTTGATCTTAAGGCTGGACACTGGTTCAGAAAATGAGTCCCAGGCAGAGGTAAAATTCAAGGTGACTTTGGGGGCTTTTTAACTGAAGAAAAGGGCATTGGGCAGGGGACACTGCCAGAGAGAAGGAGGTTAAGGAATCACATTCAGGACCATTACTGTCTTATGGTAGTATGTAAGTCAAATTCATGTGGGGAGAAACTGGAGGCAGGGAGACCAATGAGGGAGGCCAAATAACTGAGGACCTCAAATTGGGTGGAGGAGGCAGGGATTTAATAATGGGGATAGATGCCAGAAATATCAGGAGAGCAAGATGGTGAGAGTGAGACAGGGTAGAGGAGGTAGTACAGTGAGCAGAATGGCTAAGTGAGAGGTTGACAGTGGCTTGCAAAGGAGGACAGTTCAATTGCTGACCTTCTCAAACTAAGATTCCTGTGGACTCTGTATGCAGATATGTTTGCAGAGCTATTGGATTTATATGACTGAGGCTCAGAGTAATGATCTTTGGAGGAATACAATAATGAGAGGTATGTGCCAGGCATTCCCCCCACTCACAGTATCTCTAGTCAGCAGAAGAATATCGCTGTACAGGTGCATGGCTTTCATTTTGGAGGGATTTTCCTTCCCCAAAGAGGCAGCATAGCATAGTGCTATCAGGGAAGACTGTGAAGCCAGAAGACTAGAATAAGTAGAGGAGCTACTGACTAGTTGTGTATCCTGAAAAGAACTTTGATCTTTCTGTGCCTCAGTGTATACATGTGTAAAATGGGGATAACATCACCCACTCCATAGGGTTGTTGTGAGGATTAAACAAGTTAATATATGTAAAGTGCCTGGCCTGAGGTAGCACATAGGAAATATCAGTTATTCCTGTTGATGAGTAAACTGGGGAGCAGAAAGATGAAATTATTGGTTGAGGACTCACAGCTCAGGATTCAAACCCAGGCCTGCCTAGCTCCAAGCCCTTCTTAATTTCTACTGTGTCACGTTGGACTGAGAGCAGAGCCCTAACAGAGATGAGAAAAAAGTGAAGAGGACTGTGGAAATGGCACATTAGGTGGCAGAAGGATGAAGAGGAGTACAAGATGTAACAGGGAAAAATTATGAGGAAGAACAGCGATACAGAACTTAAAAAAAAACCTTTCCTGTTTTTCTGATTGTTAAATTGAAACAGCCTCACTGTAAAAAATAAAACATCATAGAACTAAATTCCTGTGATCTAACTACCTCCCTGTTCCCCTGTCAGACTTTGAAAAAACAAAAACAAACACAGGACTTTATAGTATCATAGAAAGCAGGAGAGACTCAAAAGAGCAGAGGTGGTTGCCAAGGCTGGATGCAGGACAGTCAGGGCCACGAGGCTGGATGTTGGGGAGGGCGTTCGTGTGGCAGATGAAGCAGATCTGGTAGTTAGATTTGGGATGAATCTGGTGTGGGAGGGAGGGGGCAGTGGGCACAGACAGCTCCAGGGGCTGGGGCAGAGAGTTGTGGGGGTAGGAAACTTTTTTGTGCTATAAATCCCTTTGGGAGCCTCATGAAGCTTAGGGACCTCTTATCAGAAAAGATTTTAACACCTAAAAAAGACGTGAGATTGTAAAAGGTTAACACTTCTACCCACAGACCTCTTGGAATTCAGAACTCCTATAAAGACACTTCCAGTTTTAAGATTTGGTACTTTAGTAGAGTCGTCATCCTTAGAAGCTACTTGCTGCCCTCAGAATCCTCTATACCCTGTCTGTATAGACACCCAAAGATACTTCCAGAATGCAGAATGAGTCCAAATTTCTGGCTCTAACGTAATTTTAGATGAGGACCTATCTTCAGGTGATTTGGATACCTTAAAATGTAGAGAAGTTGTATAAAACATGAACATCACCACCCCATTTACTTATTCCAGAAGGATGTTGCTGGAGTAGGAAGTGTTTTGGAGACTCTGTGCTGATCAAATCCTCATAAAGTTCCAAAAAAATTTTCACCGAAAACCAGAGGTGAGTAATCCTGGGTTATTAACTCGTTGCAGGAGCTCCACATGCTTGAAAGATGGCTGATGTGCTTTTCTATGGAGTTGGAGCCATTCCCTCACACCCATATGGGCATATTTGGGGTTTAAGTTTGCAGATAAAACTCAGAAAATCACCAGTGATTCTTTTTGGACCAGGTGGAGGGCACATGGAAGGCTGGCGGCAGGCATGATCCAGGGTGGACTCGTTGGGCATACACACTAGAAAAATGAGTTTCTGACATTTTCCTTTTCACCCAGTCAATCAGAAACTGGCTGAGCCTGCCTATGAAGTCATTATTAATACAGTAGAGGAGGAGTTTACATAAAATAATCCCATTCACTGTTCAATTATGTTTTCATATTTTGTACCAGGTCACAAGAATATGTCTATAGGAAGAGGATTTTTCTACCCCTTGCCTGTATCTTGAAATTAAAGTCACCATCCCAACTACATCCCTTGTTGGAACTACTATTTTGGGTTGGCCCTGTGTAATGTGAAATGAAGAGAAAAAGTGTGGAGCTGAATCCCGATATGGAAATCTAGACTTAAAAACATTCTCTGATGGTTTGGCATCCGTGGAATAAATTGGTCATAGTTTTCAACAACTCAGATCAAAGCCAAATGCTGTTTGCATTCAGACAGTGATTCAGGGACCATGTCTTATTTGGTTTCTTTGAAAATAGAGCACAGACATTTTTTCATACCTTCGAGAAAAATCTTTTGGCTGCCAAATTTGTGCCTTGTAAATGTTATTTATCCTAATACAGAATTTTACATCTTGTCTCAAATATCCTTTTCGCAGTTATTCCACCATCCCCAAGTGAGTGGCTTGTTGCAGTGAGGGTCTCCTGATGTTATATAAAGAGAAAAAATAGGCCAACTGGTAAAGATAAAAAAGAAATGAGAGTAAATAAAACACATATGGAATGTCTACTTTCAGAGTTAAAATGTATATGAGCATGTATGCAAATCAGACATCCAAATAGAAATCTAGACTGGGCCAAACTTAGGCACAGTTATGAAGGAGAAAAGGCCTTTCGCTTCCCTTACCTAGATATTCCTCCATCACTTCTACCTCTTCTTTCTCAGGCTACTTTTGATCCTTCTCAGTGAGAGAATCAGAATTGTTTGGTTTCAGTATTCACTTCGGGACTCCTCCTTCTGCCATGCATGCCCTTCCTTTCACTTCTACTGCCCTTCAAATGCATGTGTCCTGTGCCCCCGTTCTGTGGGCCTTGCTTGTCAGGGAGGCACTCCAGGGGCGAGTGATAATTATTGAAGTGACAATTCATTACAAAATTAACTCATAGCCAGTTTTTTTTTTTTTTTTAATAATTTTATTTATTTTTTATTTATTGGCTGCATTGGACTTTCTGTAGTTGTGGCGAGTGGGGGCTACTCTTGATTGCGATGCGCGGGCTTCTTATTGTGTTGGCTTCTCTTGTTGCAGAGCATGGGATCTAGGCACATGGGCTTCAGTAGTTGCAGTGTGTGGGCTCAGTAGTTGTGGCTCATGGGCTCAGTAGTTGTGGCACACAGGCTTAGTTGCTCTGCAGCATGTGGGATTTTCCTGGGCCAGGGCTCGAACCCACGTCCCCTGCATTGGCAGGCAGATTCTTAAGCATTGCGCCACCAGGGAAGCCTCTTGTCGCCGGTTCCTGATTTTAATGAACAGATTGTATTTTTTTGGATTGTTTTCTGATTTTCTTTTGTTCACTTAACAGACTTTATTGAGTGTGTATTATACAGAGCACAGTGGCTCTGGTGTAGTGGAAGTTATAAGAGAGCCCAATTGTTAATTGGGGGCAGGGGTCATATACACAAAATGTTAAACAGCATGGTGAGATAGAGTAACAGCTTGGAGATGACACAGCTGATTTTATCTAGCGAATGCTTATATTGTACATTCAATGTGGCAGACACTTTTCTAAGTGCTTCTCAAATATTAACTCATTTAGTCTTGAAAACAAATATTTAACTTATTTAGTCTTCAAAACAATGCTCTGATATTATTATTATATTCATTCCCATTCTTCAGATAGAGAGGTTAAGTGACTTCCGTAGGGTCACTCAGCTATTAAGTTTGGAACCAGGACTAGACCCCAGTTGTTTGGCCCCAGGGTCTGGGTCCTTAAATCATCTTAATGCAGCCTCTTCAGTTTTAGGCAATGAGTGCCAAGTGTGAGACACAGACAAGGGCTCTGAGCAGGACCCATTCTAGGTGAGCTGAAGAGGTCAGAGAGGCTTTATTACAGTGGTTCTTATTACCCTGGCTGCCCATTACAGTGATCTGGGAAGTTTAAAAGAAGTCCCCATGCTTTGATTACATCCAGGCTGACTAAATCAGAATCTCTAGAGGTGAGGCCTAGTCAGTTGTATGAAGAGCTTCTCCACATATTCTGAAGGGCAGACAGCATGGAAACCACAGCAGGGAGAAGGCACTAAAACTGGATCCTGGAAAGTGGGCTGGAACTCATGAAGTTGGGAGGAGAGAGGGTGGTCAAGGTGGGAGATGGGGAGGCAGGGAAAAAGTTCCCTCCTCTTTTTTCTCTTTCCCTCTTCTCTTCCACCACCATGCTTTTGGATCTTCTTCCAGCCACCCCTCCTTTTTTCTCCTCTTTTCTGACTTCATCGTTCCATTCTTTCCTTTGCTTCTGTCCCCCTCTCCTGTCAACCCTTTATCCCGTTCCTTCTTAAATCATCCTCCTGCCCAACCTCTTCCTTCCAGTTCATGGCCTTTGGTCATCTCACTTAACATTGCCCCTCCTCCTAGCAAAAAGTGAGCAGAGGTTGAGGCTTTTGGGTCAATTGCAAGGCCCATTCATAGTGCTCCTGAAAGGAATTAAAGGAAAGCCTGCGAGTACAGACCCAACTCCCAAGTAGTATAATTAGTGTTAAATACTGGTAAGGACTGTACTGTATTCTTTGGGGACCTTGAGCATGTGATATCCCTGACTCTGGAGTGAGAGGAAAGAAGAGAGCTCGGAAGGTGTATTAGTTTTCTACTTCTGTTATAACAAATTACTCTCAGTATAGTGGCTTAAGTAACTCAAATTCATATCTTACAGTTCTATAAAAGTGCTACCTGAGTCTCACTGGCAGGGCTGCATTTCTTTCTGGATGCTCTAGGAAAGACTCTTTTTCACTGCCTTTTCCAGCTTCTAGAGGCTGCCCACATTCCTTGGTTCATGGTTCCTTCCTCCGTCTTCAGAGGCAGCAACATAGCATCTCTCTGGCTCTGCTTCCATGGTCATCACATTACTTTCTCCACCTCTCTTCTTCTGCCTCCCTTTCTACTTGTAAGGACTTATACTTACATTGGATCCACCTGGATAATCTGGGATAATCTCCCTATATTAAGGTTATTTTATTAGCAACCTTAATTCCATTTGCACCTTAATTCCCTTTGCCATGTAACCTAACATATTCACAAGTTCCAGGGATTAGGATATGGACATTTTGGGAGGGACATTAGTCCTTCTACAACAGAAAACCTCACAGAATAGGAGGAGAAATGGGCAGTAAAGGTCATTCCATGTAGACAACAGCAGATACAAAGGCTTGGGGCTTTGGAGAGTGTTCAACGTAGGTTTTAAGGAACTATAGTGTAGTATCATACAACAGGCCATTACATGTGCCACTTATACAGTATATTTTGTTCTTAAAGTTTATATATAATTATGATTACCACATATCTCAGCAAAATATCTTACAATAAGCGGTACTCTTTGGGGGCAGTATAGTGTTACAGCTAAGCGCGTGTGCCCTAGAGCCATAGGGGATGGGTTCTAGTCCCACTTCTACCACTCATTAGACTGATACTTATAAGGATTCAATGAGATCAAGAGTCTCAAGTACTTTGCTCTGCCCTTGGCACATAATAAGCTCCTAATAAATGTGAGCTGTTATTATTGCCCTACTTAAACTACGTCTTAAGCTAATGGCTTATAACTTGCCACTCTCACTTTCTCCTTTTTTTTTTTTTTGGCCTTGCCGTGAGGCTTGTGGGATCTTAGTTCCTCAACCAGGGATTGAACCCAGGCCCTCGGCAGTGGAAGCGTGGAGTCCCAACCGCTGGACTGCTGGGGAATTCCCTCACTTTCTCCTTACTGTCCACTTCTTGCTGGAAAAAAAGAAAGCAGTGATAGGAAGAACATTTCTGACCTACGCAACCTGCTGAGATAACATCGTTATTATCAAGCTCAAACTGTCTAACTGCTGGGCCCTTAATTTGGTCTAGAATCTAAGGACTCTCTGCCCCTGCTGCTTATGCCAACAACCCCAAATGGTATCTATAGCTGAGTTTTAAATGAGATTTGGTTACGAAGCAGAAGATAGAAAGTGTGGGGGTGGGGAAGGGGGTGTTCAGGCTGAACTGAAACTTTCAAAGGTAGGATTAATAACAGCAACAAAAAGAAAAGTGAGTGGGACTCAGAGATGCCTGGATGCAATCTTTTTTATTTCTGGATGTAATTCCAGGCAAATCTTGGCTCTGTTTTATCTGGGAATGAGATAAAGTCAAATTTCGATAGGAATTTGGGAATACATATATTTCCTATTAGGTGCTGAATTCCAGGACTACATTTGTTAACCAGTAACTTAGAACATGTAGAAATGGCCTGGCTTTTCAAGTCAGTTGTCTGACAACCAAATGGATATGCTACTCTATCTGACCCCCAAAAGTTGACCAGCTGTTTTGAAAGGGGGCATTGTGCAGTTATTGGGGAAGTGGAATGTTTCTTGCTTAATATTATACTGACAAAATGGTAGTAGGCTCTTGAAAAGAGGATGAGTTATAACTTTTTTAAAATAATCAGGCTAAAGTGATATCACAAAAACTATTTATTAGTTAGTGAGTACCTTTGAGTTTATCTTGCTTATCTTTGTACCCTCCATGGTGCCTTATAGAACACTGTAGGTACTTCTATGATTTGTTAGCTATTTGTTTAAAAAATAAAAGATCTACTGGCTCCCACAAATGAAAAAGTCTAGCTGTCAGATGGAGATCAGGTGTGGCTCCATCAGGGCTCTGGCCCCTGCTTTCTGCCACCTTCTCCACCTTGCCCTCAACAAAGTGTCAGCTCTCTCTGAAGGCTGAGAGGAAGATAGCTTCACTTCTGTCTCTTCACAACACATAGAAGAGGAAAGGTCACCTTTCCAGTGGCTCCCTAGAAAGAGGAGAAGCCACTTCCCTTAGAAGCTACCAGAGAAACTTCCTCTCATGAGCACATCAGAGTAGCCGAAATTGGGCCACATGCCTATCACTGAATCAATCCCTATGATCAGAGCTTTCCTTTTCACATCTTATTAGACATCTCATCTTATTTCATATCTTATTGGACCAAATTGATCACATGCTCATCAATGAACCAATCCTTCTGGCCAGATGAATGTCACACACTGATTGACTTAGGTATGGATTTATGAGCAATTCACTTTGACCAGGGGAGGGAGATTTCTCTCATAGTCATCAAATCGATTCCTGGAGCTGGGACTGGGGTTCATTTCTCCTGAAGGTCTTAGACTGTGTGCCTTGTCAATAGAGGAATCCCCTGGTTGCACATGTGTGCTGGCCAGTGTTGCAGTTCCCATTCAGTCTTTGCAATAACTCACATAGCTGAACTGAGGGTCCTAGTGGCTCAGGAACCAGCTCAAGGTCTCCCAGTAAGTGGTGGAGTTAGAATTTCTATGCTTTCTGATTCCAAAGTCCATCTTCCTTCTAACACACCACCCTTCCTGAATAAATGAACACATAAATGTACAGTGGAAGCAGGGCTCCCTGCTCTGAAAGAGTAAGAGAGTAATGGTTAATGTGGGGGAATGTTTCTCTTAGAAGCCTGGCCATTCCCCCAGGAGCTGGGTGACACTGAGAAGACATCACACCTCTCTCTGCTTGTTTCCTTATTTATAAAATGGTAGTTGTGCTAGATCTTACCTCATTGGGATGTTGTGAGAATTAAGTGAGGTAATGCAGATAATAAACTTGGAACAGTGTTGCCAGTCTGAAGGGGGTCAACACCCTTAAGCAGGGCAGGTCTACTTTGGGAGTAATTGGCTATTTATCCAATGGACAATAAAATTACACTTCTCCCTTCTCTACAGGATTAAAGGGGATAGAAGTATTTATGCATGTGAAAACCTCCTGAGTGCTTCAGCATCATAGGGATTTAGAATTTGTAGAAAATTTCAAAATGTATTCAAACTCCCTTGCCAAGGGTATTTGGAACTTGAGGTGAGTCAGGGAGAAGTCTGAAAATCCACAGAATCACTTTTTTTAAGATTTTAATTCTACCCAGAACCTATTCAATATTCTCAATTATCTTGATGGTGTCCTGATTTACTGTCCTGCCTTCTTCATTTCCTCTCAAAAAACTCATCTTCCTCTCTGCACCCTCATTCCATCTTTTCCCTCTTTTTTTCTCCCTGTAATTTAGCACACATATTTTTGGGGAGAAGAATTCAGGGTGTGATACAAACGACCCAGCTTGGAGTTGTTTGAAGGAGGTAGTGGGTGTCAGATAGGGAAGGATCATCCGGTCATTGGAGGTAGAGGCTCACGCTCCTGATTCTAAGCATTGAACAGAGACTGTGCATTTTCTTCCCCAAGAAATAGGAAATAATATTTTAATCTTCAGTTTACAGTGAAAAGCCTGGGGGCACAGAAAAAAGAATGACAGGTGTTTAGACTCTTTTGGAGTATTGAAATGATTGCGCATATACACAAAGACAATAGTGCTAGTCACCATCTCTGAAAGTAGAGAAACCATTTTTTTGCTTCCTCGTTAATTCAGACATTCAATTAGCATTAATTACGTACTAGTGCCCAGCACTATTGGTAGGCCATGAAGAGCTTATGAAGAAATGTAAATTCTGTCCATTATAAGGCACTTGCAGAAGGCATTTATGGATAAGATATCATCATGATCAGGTAATTAATTTATAATACTATATATGAATGGCCAGTTTGGATATTAAGTGAAACTGGAAACTGCCACAGGAAACTGGCTGCCTGTAGAATATTGTGTATATCTATGAATTTATTTTGACTTAGGTAAACTCTTTGTAGATATATCTTAGTAATATGTCAAGAAATATCCTATAAACCTTTGTAGAATATTAGGTGCATCTCAGTTGGGTTTGTATAAAATAGGAGGAAAAATTTTACCAGTAAAAAAAGATGGCGAGACATTGTATAGAGTAAAATATTTCACATTTTGGTCAGTTGTTTGTGGAGTGATACATTTTAGACTCTGATTTACAGTTTTGGCCTTAGAAAGGAAAATAAGCATAATGCTATGAACGTAATGGGTATCAATAACAAATTTTAAAAACTGCATCACTGATGTGTAAGCAGGAGAGTCTGGGCTGACTGCACTTGTGGCAAAATTAGTAGAAAGATCAACTTAAAAGTTTTATTAGTGTATCAAGCACTGATAACATTTCACTATTTGTACTACTCACTTCGGAAGGTAAAATGGAAATTTTTCATCTTACACATTTAGTTCCCCTCTTTAAGTTGGCAAACACTGACTTTTTCCACTGTATTTCTACATAACTGGACTCTTGTCAGTTCCTGTGTGTGTATGTGTGTGTGTATATGTGTGTTAATAGTTAGGCATACTATCACTGGTGCTGTTAGCTCAACTTATCTGCATTTTGGAATTAAAACTCTCTTTAGACACTTTACAGGAGTAGGAATCAGATCATAGTTCTTTACAAGTTTGCAAATGCTTTGCTGTCACATCACTCAGATTGACACAAATAACAGTGCTCCGGAAGGTTTGCAGTTAGGATGTTCCCTCCAGAGTCTACTGTGTTCCACTGCTGTAGCTCTGAGATTGTGAGTGTTCTTATTTTGTGAGCATATACACTGGACTTGGGCTTTTTGTGCCCTTTCTGCTGCTGATTCCTCCTCTTGAAATGTTCTCCTCTGTTTATCAATTCTCTACCCATTCTTTGAAGTCCAGCTGAAACAACCAAGCTACTTACTCCATGTTCTGTAATAGGAAATTATTCCTTCCTCCTCCACACTCAGTTGTGCTTGTCTGATATTGACCTTTTACTTTATACACTTGTAGTGTATTCTACACACATGCAAAGAGCATGCATGGTTATCTTGTAGGATAGCAATGTTGAAAGGACTTGGGGCTTCTAGACTGGCAAACCTAGATCTGTCTCCTACTCTCTTTAACTGTTTACTGAGCTTCAAGCTTCCTCACTCCTAAATAGACTGCCAGTGGCCATCTCATACAATTGCTTTTATGAGGTAATATATGTAGAGAGCCACCATTTCTTGAGTGTTTGCTATATCCCAGGCCCTGCTTTATGTAACATCCTCTCATGTACAACGCCTACATGTGTTAATTTCTTTGCCCACAGTCCTGGGACAGAGCTGGCTGAATACTTCTCAAATGAAAGAGAACTGGACTTGAGCTGGCAGCAGGGCCCGGTCTGCTGAGTCAGCTGCCCTGAGTCAGCCCTGGAGATGCATGCAACTAACGACTCCAGAGAGGAAAGATACAACTGGGTTGCAGTTCTCACCTATCTGGCTGAAAGGCTGCCATGGCATGATTCCTAAGCACAATGGAGAACTCATGGGGAAAGGAGAGTGTCATTTCTGAACTGCACTATTTCCTTTTCTACCATCTCATTATTTGCCCTTCCCCAACTCCTGCTGACCAATTCAATCCAGAAGAGGTACAGATCTCATTCTGAGTCACTCCACGGTTGTATTGGCAACACTGCATTTTTATTATATCCCATGGAATGTAAGGACATTGCAGATCTACCTTCCTAGAAAAAAAAAAAGTCAGCCAAAGCATTGTACCTATTTAGTGGTAGGTAAATGTCTTAGGAATGTAAGAAGCTTGTGAAAATCCCACCTAAATAAAAAATGACATTCCATTCCCACCCTTGGGCTCTTATAAGTGAAGAGAATTTTGGGAATCTCCAGGCTGATGACTCATAATTTTCCCAGTGTTTTATTTCCATGAGCCATTGATTAAAGTAGGGTTTAGCACTATATTTTTCTCTTACAGCTAAGCTATTCTCATCAAGTGGGAAGTTTTGGAAGTTTCTGCAAGCCCCTAGGATGTAATTTCATGCATCAAAATCATTGTATTTGAAATGATATTTGAGGTACACTGGAAAGGTTCTTTTGCTTCCCCCACTGAGGTGTGTCTTGTTCCTGGGGAGCAGTATGTACAACACAAGAAATCTGGATGAAGAGAATTTCCCGTGATGCATTGAAGGGTCAGTGCTCCCATCTTGCTCTGCTCCTGAAGGCTGGAGTTAATGAGGAAGAGTTTTTATGTGAATGTCAGGCATGTTGCAATAACTAGCCACAATGGAATAGTCATGGCAACTTCCATCACTTGGTTTCTTTGTTTTTGTGATGTTGCTGCATGCTTCATTTTATGAGTATGTTCTTTTCTTGAGTGTGGTTGAACCCCCATCTATTGCCATCTTGGGCTTAGATACTTGTATTTAAAAGGAGAGGAAGAACAGAGGGAGAAAATGGAAAACTGACAGAATGACATATCCTAAGAACTTATGACTTTATTTCCCTCCATCCACTTCTGCTGACAGATATTCTGGTGATTAATATTCTGATGAGTTTGTGTCTTTGGGAAAGGGAAAAAATGCCTTCCCTGAAGGGAATCTTGAAAAGCAGATCATGACGAGACAGAGGAAGTATTGTGAAAACTGGACTTTTTGGTGACGGCATATCTTGGATACAGACCAACTCTAGTAATATTATTTCTGAAGTAAGATAAATGAAAATTGTCAACAATCTTTGGCGAGTCATTTGTATACTTGAGGGCTTTTATCTTGATGATAGCATCTACTACCTGAATGGTAATTTATATTTCAGTGAGAGCCCTGGAATAGAATATAAGGACTGGTGAGAATCTAAGTGTCTTGAGATATCCTCATTCATTTCATTCATGAAGGCGAATAATTCTCACTGTAGAAATGTCTAACTGGAGAAGATTGTGTGCTTTACATACATTGACTCCCAAGATGGAAGTCTGTGCATCTGTGGCAGTACAGGTAGGCAGACACTAATAGTTGGCTTTCTGGGGGCAGCCACTTGAGGGCTCTGACCAAACCAAGCAGAAGGGCTGGGGTGACAGTTTAGGGTGGAGTATGAAGTCGAGGATGTTGAATTCTTTTTTTTTTTTTTTTTAAGCTCTTTATTGGAATATAGGAGGATGTTGAATTCTTACGAGGAATGGTCCACTATTTAGATATAACATATGCAGGGAATATGCCTCCATTCCCAGCAGAATGTGTTTAGAATTTTACATTCTTGTAACACTTCCATCATCTTCCTCTCTTGTCTGCCTGTTCTTTACTTTAAAAAGTCGCCAAAGCATCTTCACCTATCCATTTTCAAAGTTGGGTGCATCCAACCCTGTATATTAGAAAGACCCTTTTGCCATTTTTCACTTTTTAGTTTTTCTCTCCATTTTACTACCTTTTTTTTTTTTCTTTAAAACTTGTTTATGCTTTGATATTAACTTTTGTGGAAATACACTTTTTCATGTTTTTTTTTTTTTTAAAGCCGGTTCAATAAGTAAAGCCCAAGAAGAAGGTGGTGTCTCCAGGCTGTTACCCGATTCTGGAGTTCTTTGATTCCCAGGCTCACGGGAAGGACTGTGTGCTTGATCGCTTAGAGAGGGAGACACAAGCTCGGCCTTCGAATTGGTCAGCCTGGTGACCAGCGAGCCCGCCGCCCCCCCCCCCCCCCCCCCCCCGCCTTCCCCCTCCCGCGCTCACACTCAGGAAGCAGCTGGCTACAGGCCGGCCCTCGCGGCCTCACACACATCCACTCTCCTCCCAGGCCGCCTCCCTCCCTCCCTCCCTCTTCCCCCTTCCCCTCTCCTTGCAGCCGCGTCCACACTGCGCCGCCAGGGCAGCCCAGAGCGCGGCGCGCACGGGCACCAGAGCTGGGGCCGCCACCACTGCCCCTCCCCGCAGCCGTCTAGGCTCGTACCAGCGTTCTCCCGACGGAACCCGCCGAAAGCAATTAGCCAGCATCCCGCACTGGCCCCCAGACGCAACCCCAGGCCCAGAGCGAGGATGAATAGGACGCGCAAGGCACAAAGTCGAAACTCAACTTTTTAAAGACATTATTTGGTGTGTGTGTGTGCGCGCGCGCGGCGGGGGGAGGGGGGGACGGCAGAATGAGCTGATGCGGAGGGTACGGCCACCCCACTTCTGCCTCCTCCTCCCCCTGCCGCCGCTGCCCTAGCACACGCGCGCGCACACACGGCACTTGGGCCGGGTTTCCGCGCTCTGTCCCCCGGCTTGGATGGGAGTTTTCATTTCCTAAGGAGGCAGAGCCGGGGGAGCGCGCTGAAGGGCTGGAGCCCCAAGTTTCTCCTCTCCAGCGCTGGCCGCCCGCTGTCACTCGCTCTGGCTGGCCGGGGGAAGGGACCCGCACGCCAGGCTTTGTTGTGGAAATCCCGGTTACCTGGTAAGTGGATGCCATAGGAACTTTGCTCGCACGCGAAAGACGGGAGCCAGGCGCTTGAGAATGTGGGGGAGTTACAATGCTCAGAGATACAAACTAAGGATTAGAAATATTTCCACTCTGAGCTGGTGGCCTTCGCTCAGGTTTAAGAATACGCGCACCCCAACACCCAGATTCTCTAAAAGATCTGTTTACTGAGATATATAGCAATTCTCAATTGGGAATCAAGCTGTGTTCTTGTCAGTTGCCTAAAAGCGTTGACTGGAGAAGACGGAAAGGAAATCAACAAGGTTTTAAAGTTTTTCTAATTAGTAAGACTTTTTTGTTTTTTGGCTTTTCTTCTAAACTACAGGGTCCAGAAGGCTACAAAATCAGGGCAAGTTACGGAATACAAGGGCATGGTCGTGCACGCCACCCATGAGCCCCCACTGAAGGGAAACTTCGGAGAGGTGGGAATTGATGGGTTGACATAAGGTCTCTCTCGCGCTCACGGGGCTTTAGTTGCCTTTTCCAGTTCCACGTGTTTGTGGAGCTCTAACGAAGGCTGTTTTCCGTGCTGTGTCTCACCCAAGCCGATGTCCCTCCCCATTGCTCCGGAGGTCCTCCTGTAGGGGGTACATTAACTCCTCGTGGGGACGGGTCCGGCGACTCGCAGCCGCCAGGTCTTGTAACTATAACTATAACCCATGCCGCAAAATGCGCAGTTTCAGACGCGCACACTCTCTACTAGGTTTGTCACCTCATATTTACATTTTTATAGGGCCCGACAAAATGTCAGCACTGTTTGTAAAATGTCTCAGTCTCGGGGACTTTGTCCTGCGCACGACTCCAGTCCCTATAAATGACCCTGTGTGTATTTTGAAGTCGCCCGAGGCCGCTTTCTGGAAAGCGTGAGTGAGCAGCCGGCTTTCTCCTAAACACACACCTTGCCTGGAGCGACACTTCCAAGTTACTCACTGGAGCTGACAAGTCACTTCGGTGATGAGGAAGTCACCCAAGTGTCTGGAAAACTTGGCTCTGACGGATTTGTCATCCTATGGATGATTCAATTAGGTACCTGTAGGGAGAAACTTTCTGAAAGGTCGTTTCTGGCTTTCCGGGTCTCACCCTCGACTTGGGGGTGGGTGTCTAAGAGGCAAGAAGTGAAAGAAGAACAAGGATTAGGACGCTAGCTGGGTGGGGGCTCCCGGCCCGCGCAGTGCGTGCGGCGCGGGGGCGTGCGCTCCCAAGAGCAGCGAGCAGGGCTGCTTGCTCGCTCCGGATTCGGGCTTGGGCCGGGCAGTGCGCTGGTCTCTGCCTCTTGGACTTCCCAGCCGCCGGCCTTCGGCGGCGCGCGTTCGGCCCAGACTTACTCAGGATTGAGTTGCACAACAGGAAGCCTGCACGAGTTTGTTTTGTTTTTGCTGCGCTTGCTTGCGGACAAGGCCGAGGGTTAGGGGCAGAGGCGGCCAGAGAGTAACGGGGTCGCAGGAGCGCGTCCCCAGCAGGGCTCTGTCAGCTCTGTCCACGGACTCGCCCCTCGCTCCACGCCAGAAAGCCCAGGGGCAGGGGCCTTGCATCGCCTCTGGCCAAGATAAGGTGGTCATGAACAGATAAGGGCTGCCCTTCTCCTGCCCTGCCCCCCGTGCTTCTCCTTCGTCTGGCGGGTCCCCGGCACCTCTCCGGATCTCTCCAGCCCTCCTCCTGGCTGAAGAGGCCTCCGCCCCCTTGCTTGGTATTCCTTACTCCCTTGTTAGGCTTTCCTGGGCGTCAGCTGGGTCCTCATCCCAGCAGCATCTAAACTCCGGGCGGGGGCTGGGGGTGGAGGGTACTTCCAGAAACTCAGGGACTTGATAGCTGGAATTGCGGCCCCCTCTTACAGAGAAGAGGGCTTTGCACCCTCTCTTCACCTACTTACAGGACATAGCATCTCCCCAGAGTTTGGGTCTGGGGCCTCTGGAGTTTGAGAGAGGAATGTTCTGCAGCTCCCCCCAGCGGACCCGTTCCCCTTAGGTTGTGGAAAGAGGGACTCTCAAGTATAGACTGTATGGTTAGATGGGATCTTGATGATGACCTACGGATGAGGAAACTGAGACCCAGAGACTTTTAGGAGTTTTGCCCAAGGCCTCAGAGCCAGTTGTCACACTCGCAGCGCAAACACTCAAGTTTCCCAGTTCCCAGTTCAGAGAGAATTTCTTGGCCTGAAGGTGAACTCAAGACAAATGCGGAGTCTCATTCTGTCCCTTCTGAAAGCTTTGATGAGTCATGATTTCTGCCTTGGGAGTTAGCCAGATGTCTGTTTCCCCCTCTGTAGCGCTTCCTACTGGACCTCCCTTTTTATATAAATGGGGAAATTTGTTTTTTGTATAAAATTGATTTGCATTGGTTTAAATTTTTCCATTGCTTCTTTTCTCCCTCTTCCAAGTTTGCTTATGGTGAAGTGTGAAACAGGTGCAACCTGCAAAAGTTTGTAGAAAAACGATCTGCCACAAACGAATGTTTGAAGCCATTTAGAGACAGGAGTGTGTGATATTAGATGTTATTTTTGCAGTTGGGAACTGTTGAAGTTTAATGATCACCTTTGAATGCATTACAGTTTTCATATGTTTTCACTAGTCATCTGTGCACCTAGACTAGCCCTAGCACTACCTTGGAAAAGAAGAATGGGGGATTTCCTTTCCAGTTTCTTTCAAATGCCTTTCCATATTGGTAGTTGAAGTCCTCTCTTTTGTTGCTGAGAGGACTCAGTAATCCTGCAGAGTGAATAGTTAAATCTAATTGCTGCTATATCTCCATCTCTCCTTGGTTCACATTAGACCAGTTTGAGAGAGCATCTTTTATCTGGTCCCTGATTCCATCCAAGTCCCTCAATAGTAAAGAGTTTGTCAGAGATTGAATACTTGGTGTCAGTTGGTTTGCTTGGGAGGAAGTGATCATGATTCCAAATAGGAAAAGCAACTTTTTTTTTGGATGGACTCCAGGGTCCACCTAGCGGGTGACATTTTTATTTGGCCAAAATAGGCAGGGTGGGGAGGTTAAATAATAGCAAATTAATGTTTTGAACCAGCCCTGCCTTCATTTATATGGCAGAAAGTGGTCTTTCCATATTTCAGAAGAGAGCTCAGTGTTCTCAGTCTTTTTTCTCTGAGTGTTCTTTCCTGCTAGTAAATTAATTTGAGGACATTCTTTCCTGTGTTGTCTCTCTCATATTGTAGTTATTGATCTCTGGAGTTGGAATGTTAATTTATAGTTCTTTCAGAATATAGAAGGAGTACTTCTTGAAGGAGATAATTCAGGAAGTGGCATCCTGTGCACATTCTCTTCCTTGGAGCCAAGTCATTTTCTGTGTTTCTGTAATAATTTTCTGTAGAAGATATTATAAAGAAGGTTGAAATACAAGACTTAACATTTAACTTTTCTCAAAGTTTGGTTGGCTTATAGACTCAATGAGGACTGAAAATAAAATTAAAATATAAATAAATGGCACATAGGAAATCTGCGCAATATAACCATGCTGCCTTACTCTTTCCAGGAAGATAAAACTTACAGAAAAGTCTTTAAAATGACATTAACATGCAGTTTGATTTAAAGATGCTCAAATTCCAAGTTTTCTTAGTTTTCCACTTCCTTTAGGCAGAGTTGACACAAAACCCCAAATTTTTATTGAGATAAAATAAAATATTGATAAAGTACATATATCTTAAGCTTGATGAATTTCCACAAACTGAACACAACTGCATAACTAGCATTCAGATTAAGAAATGGAACATTACCAGCACCTCAGAAACATCACTCTTACTCTCTTCTCATCACTATCTTCCCCAAACCCTCCTAGTCACTGTGTTCTTTTCAAGAGTGATGACTGCCTTAACTTCTAACAGATGTAATAATTTTGCCCATTTTTTATACTTTATGTAAATAGGATAATTCAATATGCACTCTTGGGTCTGGCTTCTTTCGCTGATATAACAACCTTTTAGGAGGTCAAATAATTTGGACTCCCCTTTAAAGTTTAGGGGAACAATCTGGCTTGCAGGAATTAGTTGGTCAGGCATTACTTAATATGATAGAATTAAGGAAAAACACTAATGAAACAGAAGCCCTATTCTCTATCCTAATGACTGTCTGATTAGGGAGACTGAACAGACATGAGTGAAACTACAGAGTGAGGCCAGCTTCAGAGTGAGCAAGGAGAATGCTGAGGAGCAGCTTACACCATGACAACCCAAAATGCATTTGGCAGCCTCTCTGTTAGGACCAACAACCCCCACATCAAAAGAAGTGCCTGGTCGCAGTACTGAAATGACTGTATTTGTTTTGTGGCTTTTAGCTAGCATTTTTCATTGTTCACGAGTATGCCAAGATAAAGACAAGAATAATATGCCTGCTCAGAAGAGTGAGATAGATTTTTTATGCTGCTTTGTTCTAATAGAGAAAGGAATAGACTAGGAGGTATAAACCAGGAAGCACTCAACTGTAATTAAACTGGTTCCACAAGACACAGAGCACAGAGCGTAGGGTTCATGATTTTATGGACACACCTTACTTAGACTGTATTTATTCAGGGAATAAATGATAAATATAGGATGTTAATATATAAATATATAATTATGTATTTCATTTATACCATACTTTTCAGTATAAATAAGCAGTGCAGTGTGATAAATATAAATATAATAATACGTATGCATAAATATATATGAAATGTCAGTATGTATGACACATGTAGTGTAAAAAATATAAATATATAGGTATAAAATAGTCTGTATACCTGTAAGGGCTGGGGAAAGTTCAAAGATAAATTAGACATAGTCCAAAACTAAATGAAATTAGAATTTAGACAGGAAGATGAAACACAGGCCAATAACTATAAGGCAACGTAGGAAGTTATGAATGTTAAAGGAGATGCACAGAGTGAAATAGTCAATGTTTATCAGATCCTTCTATGTACCAGGCACTGTGCTAAACAAGTAACATGTATTATCTCATTTAGTATTCTAAAATGCTGTGAACTAGGAACAATAGTGTAATTCTCACCATGTTACAGATCAGAAACAGAGGGATTAAGAGAGGATCAGAGAAGGCCTGAGGTGGGGTGGGCCTGGAGGGCGAGTAGAATCTGGATTTGGGGTAAAAAAGAGGGTAAAAGAAGGGAGGAGGGGAAAGACCACTCCAGTGGACTCAAAGGCAATATGTAGGATGAACAGAAACAAGGATCCAATCGTGTTCTACTTTGGGAACAAAATCAGGGGATTTATTTGTAAAACTGAAATCATGAAGGCTCTAAGTAGTTGAGAGCAGACTTAAAGAAAGCGGTGGGGGCCATTCTTGTCTGACATGATCTCTTCGGGGGAAGAACTACACATTCCTTCAGGTGCAGCAAGCCTCACTGAACTGCAGATGGGCAGATAGGATTACGGTGCAAGATCAGACCCTGTCCCAAGCTCCCCAATAAAAAGGTCAGACTTTCTCAATGTCAGTTATTTCTGAAGTTCTGAGCCAGATCTATGAAGTTTCCTTTCTAGGCCTGCTCAATACTGTACACAGAAAACTAACCAGATGCCAAGCCTATGTATGAATTCTTCTTATTCCTGTGTGAAGAAATGGATTAATGTTTTCCCAACCTTTGCAGCATGACCAATAGATTCCACTTCTGTCTGTAACTTGACTGAGTCATTCATGTAGGGTTTTTTTTTAAAAAAATAAATATGTTGTCATGTTGGTTAAGGGCCTAGTCATTGTTGTGGACGTTCATACTTCTGCAGTGATGTCAGTGAACATAATTTAACTTTTATAAAACTTCTGTCTACCAACCGCTAAAAATAGTTACGTTGGTTACGTTTAAGCAATAAGTAACTACACTGAAGGAAAGAAATCACTCAGTTACACGTGATAGGGATAATTTAATATATTTGAATATTTGGTTTAATGAATGTTAAATTCAGTTTATTTCTAGAATCTTCCATAGGTATATGTTTATTACCCTTTTGAAAGGATTGTGAGTCTTAGCTTTGCAAACAGCTATTCACATGGGCTGAGTAGTTATTTATACATACTAGGTGACAAAGAATGCATTTTCATTTGCCATATTTTACAACCTGTTTATCTCCTTGCGTGAGGATGGATTTTTTTTTTTAAAGAAAAATCTCCAGCCAGTTACTTTTCTTTTATATTTCTGAAGAAGCCTTTGTGTCTCAAACCATGGCCATGTGGTGTTCACTCTTTGCAATTCAGGTAATTAATTCAGTGGTGACATCATTGGGAATGTGTTCCTTTTTCCATTTCAAATTCCTCTTTATAGGATCTGATGGTTAACTCATATTAAGAACACATTTCAAAAAACTCTGTTCTCAAAGGCAGTTATGTGTTAATTTAAACTTTCCCCCCTTTAGCACTGTAAAAGTGAAGGTTTTTTTTTTAATAAATTTATTCATTTATTTATTTATTGGCTGCGTTGGGTCTTCACTGCTGCATGCCGGCTTTCTTTTAGTTGCAGTGAGTGGGGGCTACTCTTCATTGTGGTGTGCGGCCTTCTCATTGTGGTGACTTCTCGTTGCGGAGCACAGGCTCTAGGTGCTCGGGCTTCAGTAGTTGTGGCACATATGCTCAGTAGTTGTGGTTCACAGGCTCTAGAGAGCAGGCTCAGTAGTTGTGGCGCACGGGCTTGGTTGCTCTGAGGCATGTGGGGTCTCTCTGGACCAGGGCTCAAACCCATGTCCCCTGCATTGCCAGGTGGATTCTTAACCACTGCACCACCAGGGAAGCCCAAAAGTGAAGTTTTATTCCAGGGAAGGTCATCTACCCTTTGCAACAAGGAAGATATAAAATTGACAGTCCTTTTGATCCTGATTCTGCTAGTCAGTAGGTTAATTGATATTTGTAGAACATAATTGATCAATTGATACTAAATAAAAGGTAAAGTGAAAGATAACAGTGGTGGGAGTGTAGCTTTGTGTTATTTAATCCTTATTTTTCATAAAGCTAAAAATGTCAAACATTTAGATCTTTTCTTCATTATAGCTATATTATGGTATTTGTTTTATTTTGACTGTTTAATTCTCTCTATGTACAGATGTTCTTGGTAGGTACCTGGGCAGGCAGATAGTCCAGATGCTCTTATAACAGTAGCAATTATGCTTTTTTGTCTATAACCCACCAGAAAATATATTTTTCATCTTACCCAGAACACACTATGCATATGGATATGCAGACATATACACCCACAAATCATTTAAATGAAGCAGTTCTTAACCATTAATAGGTTTGATGCACATTAATAGCTTCTATTTTATTCTAGTTGGTTCTATTTCACTAAAAAAATATTTTCCCTATTGAATAATTGATTTCAGGGCTCACCAGTGGATTGCAATCAATTTGAAAAACAGAGTTTTAGAAACAGTACTTTGTTAAACATAGATCTAGGAACTTATGGCCCATATTCACCTTGGTCCAGTGCATGGGCCAAGGCATGGTTACCTTTCTGCACTTACCTCTGTCTTAAAAATCTTTTTGGTTTCAAGTTTGTTCTCATTTTGTGTGATTTCTTGCAGCTGATTATGGGAATCACAAACTGTCCCCCTCTCTGTTGTCGTTTTTGGTAGGGCCATATTTTTCTAGAGCTTTCTGTACTAATTGATGAGTTCATGACTAAGGCAAAATCGATGAAACTTATAGGTAATTACTACTAAAAGTAGTGACATTTAGTAAGTTAGGGGGATATGAGAGTTGCATAGATGCATTGAAGTGTGGAAAGTAGATTCTAAGAGAGGTTATTGAACTTCTAATATTGCCCTCCAGTGGTATTTTCCTGAAGGTTCTGAATTTCTTCTAGAAATCCATAATCACTAGCATTGTGTGGAAGGTTCTCAATGCTGCTTCTGATTTTTAAGTTAGGATTAACTAACTACAGAATAAATTCCTGCATTAGATTTGGCCATTTTTTCCCCACTCCTTTCCCCTGCCCTTGCCTCTCCTTCTTTATGTCCCTCTTCTTTCTTTCCCTTCTCTTTCTTTCCTCAGTGTCCTGTCCCTATTTACTTACCCACATTTTTAGTATCATAGCCACTAATTTGATTAAAAATGCACTGCCAGATATTTTGCTCCATAAATTTAGGGAAGATTATTTTTATTTTTGAGAAAATTTTATGTAAAAAAGTTAAAATGTGTATATCTCTAATTTGATAGCAAATGATTGGAATCACAGATAAAACAAAGTCAGGAATTCTATTAGATGGGATCCATAGGTTCACTATATTATTTTTTCTGAGTGATCTTTGGTAGAATGGTCTTGAATTTCTGAAGGGAACACTGATGTATCTTCATACTTTTAATTGAAGTATGGTATAACTCAAAGCTAAACCTCTTTGATATCATTTTATTGGTGATTATATTGCTTTAATACGAAATATTTTAGTATTCAAGATACATATATTGTGCGTTGGTGGTTTAGTGGTGAGCATAGCTGCCTTCCAAGATAAATATGTTAATATTCTTGAATTATCTCTATTAGACCTTGGTAGTGCCCAATTGACTGTATGGTCTATATGTGCTAATTACCAGGTGTAACCTTTCTAAGTTTCTCCATATCCCAAATGTGGAATTATTCCATCCTTGTGTTTCTGTGTAGCTTCTGTTGTAAAGTCTGTGAGTCTGTCAGCCTCACTGTATGAAGTTATGAAACCATGGAAATTATCAACTATACTTTGTTGCTGGTTACTTAATATACTTTCAATTTAGAGAAATGATACTGTACACATCCAGTGCATTTCCTCTATAATATCCTCCAGCTTCACAGGCACATGTTTGCACTTTCCTCTTGTTAAAATTGCAGACAAGAATAATTTTGATTTATTGGTGACATCTCATATAGCTGTGTTTATATTGTTGCCAATAAAATGACTTACACGATTGGTTTTTGTTTATACAATCTTTTCTGAGGAGTCAGTCACCTGTGTTAGGACAAGGTACATTCTGCTTATTAAAATGAACTCCTGGGATCTAAGAACATTCAGCTCTATCTGTCCTTGATTGAATTGCAAAATGTGCTTCACACTGCAGCCGTGCATAAGAATAACATTATCTATCAATAGGCTTTTCATTTCTATATTCTTCTGGCTGCAAAGCTGTAACGAGAGAAACCCATGGGCCTATTAGTGATCAAGGCAGCGATGTTGAAAAGTCAGTGTTAATGAAATTATACAATCATTAACCCGAAGGGGAAAAAATAAAAAGAATTAATAAAAACTATATTTTAGATGGTTTAGACTTATATATGAGAAGCCAGCCCAGGAGCAGTTTGTTTGCTGACCAGTATTTCGTGTCTCATTATCAGGTTTTCTATGCAGGGTAAGAAATGCTTGTGGCATAAGGAATGGAAAATGTAACAAAGGCTAAATGTAGCCTAAGGAAATGAAATGATGTATGAAAATTAATAATTAACTGGCTCATCAGATGAATTATGACTCTAGATGAGTCTATTAATAATATTAACTAAGAAAGGGCTTTTGGCTGTAAATAGATATCATGGAACTTGTGTTTTTTGGAATTTTCTTGAAGTGATGAGTTAACATTGCTTTGTTTAGTGTTTTAATCCACGAGGCACGGTGCCTCGAGACTCGTGTAGAAGGTAGAGTCATGATCTTGTATTTTGATTAAAGTTGTAGCTTTTCTAGAAATGTAATGAAATTATCATTAAATGGTTTTGTGCCTTTTCCTTAGGGGTTAAGTAATTTCCTCTCTGACCTGACTTACCGGAGTGTGTTTTAAGAGTTTTCAAGTGGTCGAAAGGAAAAATTTATTAACTTATATTGACTCATATAGCAGAATGAATGAACATTTTCATTGTTTGAACTGATGGAGTATTAAAAATCTAAATGTATTAGTATGTCAGATTCAAAGTACTGTAAATTTATACTTCTGGTTTTTCCCTGCTTTTTCTTTTCCTTCTTTTTTTTCTGTTGATGCCTGGGTTAGAGTGGTTGGATGGAGGACAGAGGGGAAGGTAATGCTGTAGAACTTGATTAAGTTTTTAAATAGAAAGATGCTATTCCAGTGGAATCCTACCAGTCAGGTGTTGATAGTGATTACTTGTGATTTTACTTTCTGGCAAAGTGTAGGAAAATTTAACCCCAGTGTTCATTTTTCAAGGTGGGTGTTATCTTTCAACACATTGTTGATGTGAAAGCCTCCTATCAGCTCTTGCTTTGATGGAATCAGTAGAAATTACTGTTATTTTTGCTTTCATATCCACCCAGTTCCTTTGATTTAAGTGCCATAGGTATAAAATCTACAAATTTATCCTTCATCATAGTAAATGAGTATTTTCCATAATCTTCCTTTTCTTAATTATCTGGAAGAACAAAATTTCAAATGATTATCACCAAATTCTTCATTTTGTGGATGAAAAACTGTCCAGAGAAGTTATAAATGATTTGCCACAAGTAGAGCTCAGGTGTCCTAACTTCTGATTGAGTACCCTGTTCATTCTGATTCAGTGAGGATGAGTCTTCCTTAAAAGTTAGCTGTTTATTCCTTTTTTGTTACCAAGTGGGCTTAGAATTGTACATGATAGCATGACCTGGCCAAAAAGTAATTAAAATATATGATGTGAATAAACAAATTGATTTTAAAATTCTGGTATCTAATGCTTGAAAAGTCTGTTCATATAATTAATGTGAAAACTGGATTATTTGGCATATTTTCTCATACAGTTTATTTTATTTTTGTCTTGAGGCTGGTTTTTCTCAGCTCACACACCACTGACCTACTGTTTTTTCTTTATGGTATTAATCACTTTACTTTCTGGCTGTTGCTTTTTTAGTAATAAAAATTTAAGTACATTTTTGTTGTTGTTATTTTTACTTTCACCCTAAAGCTATTTAAAACAGGAGTGTGGTTTATAAAGAATAAAAATAAAATAAATATCCAGGCAAGTATGAGTTCTGATAATTAAGTTCTCAGTTCTTTATTTTTCCTTCTTACAAACTCACCTTCTTAATGATCTGACCTAATGCTAAGTACTTATTTATATGTTTTTATCCAGATTTTTGATGAGAATTCCTTCTTGTGTATGATCTTGCTGCCAAAATTGACTCCCTTATTTTTAAAAACCTGGAAATGGGCATAGTCTGCAAATCTGCAGAAACTTGTCACTTGGACCATGGTCTTAGTGACTCATATTTCCAGTCATGTTGGATAATTCCTCATTTTCAACAAATTGCCAATACGACATATTTATTTTGCCTTTTTTTGGTGGGGGGGAGTGGTACTGAATAAGTGCTTTCTTCTGCAAGGTTCAAAGTGCCTCAGAGAACACTGTTTTATCAGTGAGTGGTGCATAGATGGTCCAATATCATCTGGCAAAGCACAGAGACATTAAATGACTCTTGCCCACAACCAGTGAATCAGCAGACCAGCTGGTAATACACTCGAGTTCTCAATGGATGCAGCAGAAAAGGCATTGGAATTTTTCCAGCATTAAAAAAAAAATCTTACAACCAGTCTGATATCAGGGTTCGTTTCTTATTGTTCCATAAAAGAACTGAAATGATGCAGTTTTTGATAGTCCGCATTGGATTTATTTGTCCCTTCTTGGCCACTGTAGTGGAGGGAAGGACAGTAGTGAGACCTAGGATTGTTTGCAAGGACTAGATGGCATATCAGTATCAAATGTGGCAGACTGATAGAATTCTTAATAAAGTGGAGACTTGGTAAAGATGAAGAAAACATTCCAGATTTATATTGTTGGTAATTTTTGGAAGTTACTCAGCATATGGCACATACAGTCAGCTTTGCAGAAGGCACAGTGAGTGCTTGGCTTGAAAATTAAATACTACAGGTTTACCCTGCTGTCTGAAAGTAGAGTGTTCCTATGAAATCTTTCATCAGCTGAAATAGCATAAAGCGAAGAAGCAATTACCTTAGGACACATATTGCTAAGGGAAGCACAAAATAAATCGAGATAAAGCACAGATGCTCACAGACACAGTTCAGCGCTATGGAGGCTTGAAGTTGAGACGCTGAGTGTAGTTCCCAGCAAAGGAGCTTGGTGGTGCCACTGTCACTGCTTGGGTTGAAAATTGCCTCTATAATGGCCCCCTACAGACTGCTGTTTTTGCTTTTCACTTTTTTTCATCAAAGTGAAAATCCTCCTCAAATTTCTTTTGGTTAGTTAAAACAGGTACTTCGGTAAGTTTTGTAAAAGCAAAGTGACAAAGTGACGTAAAATGAACTTTTGAAAAGCAAGGGATACCTGTAGTTTTTCTTTTCTTTTTTTGATTTTTAAAAATTTTTTTTGTTTGTTTCTTTTTGTTTTGTTTTAAAAACTTTTCACAAAAAGTTTGCTGTCCTTGATGTCCGGTACTCGATGATTTATGGAACAGTCATTTTGGAGCTGAGCTGCAAATATTCGTCTAAGACATTGAATGGATCATAGAGAAAAAGTAGGAATCATAGAGTTGAGGATATCTGGCCATTACTACTTTGCACTTGGTTTATATTTCTTGTGTTTGTTCAGCTTTGGCTTCTTTCCATGACTATCATGTTTATATAAACGAATACAGATTGTGACTGTGTCTGTCATTTATTTGAAGTAGTGGCACTTAGTCATGTCATTACACACATTTTGGGGAACTATTGATCAAGAGAGGAAAAGGCCTTTCCTAATGATTTGTAACCGGGGAGTACTGATATTATTATATACAGATGGATGATGATGTCCTGTGGCTACATCACTACTTTTGGTTTTCCCTCTTCCACTTGAGGAAGGGGGTGGTAGGATGGCAGATGGAAGCTTCGTGGACTACTGTTGGTTTACTGTGTGTGGTACATGGTGAACATACTCACCTTTAGAAGGGTGTTTTGTCCTTATGCTTTCCATAAAGCATTTCACACAGCTTTTTCCTTTTCTAGGATCTTACTGGAAGGTGAGAGTATTATGATGTTGATTCTATTTCCATCCCCATAACTCAGGATCAATATAGAACCAAGACTCTAACGCTGCTGTGAATATTTGGATATATGGATATATGAAGACTTTGTGAGATTCCCATGCCTGTTCTTTTTAAGTCTTTTGTAAATCTAGGGACTGTGAAAAAAATTGCTTGTAGAGTAAAAATCTGAGATGGTTTAATGTTCCCATAATCTCATTTAGAGGTTATATCGGCTTTTTGTTTGTTTACTGGAAACTTTGAAGCACTAGCCTCACAGCTCATGAAGGTGAGGCTTTTGGGTTTCCCAGGATGCATCCACTGTAGCAAATGTTCACTAGTACAGACAAATCCTCTGTGGAGCAAAATAAGTTTCATTTTGCAAGCTGGCACCAGTAGATTGGTTGTAGTTGCCAAGAGCACTGTATTGAGAAGAGTTCAGGGGCAAAAAAACAATGCAATGATCCATAATCCATGTCTACCATGAATGCAGGAGGGGAGAGTGCCTGCCAATGAACCGTGTATTCAATAACTCTGTTCTACATAAAAGACTGTTTTGCTGAGAGGGCTTCTTTTCTTCC
The DNA here is from genome assembly GCF_030028045.1 of Hippopotamus amphibius kiboko. Lineage (NCBI taxonomy): Eukaryota > Metazoa > Chordata > Mammalia > Artiodactyla > Hippopotamidae > Hippopotamus > Hippopotamus amphibius. Next base: position 97,696,285 of record NC_080187.1, read on the forward strand.
TGATATGAATGCTACACAGGTTGAAAACTCATTGTAACTTATTTTCCTTTTTACTTTTAAAAATGCCTGCATTTATTTTTTTAAACAGGCTAATAAAGCACACCATGGATAACTTATTGGACTTTGCCTGAAAGGAATCATTAGTGTCATTGGATATTTGACCAACCTGGCTACAGGTTTTGTCAGAATGAATGGAAGGTCATGCAGCATGAATCTCCACCGGACATCAGGAACCCTACAGGGGCTTGGGATGGTCAGTGGCCAACACATTCCTCCCATTCGAGCCCATTTGGGGACTCCTGGGCCCTCGTCCTATGGCAGCACACCAAGCCCTGCCATTGGAAGCTTTGCTAACAGCCTCCATCTCAAGATGCCCTCAGGAGGAGGGATGGCTCCTCAGAGCAACATGAATGAGAGCCCCATCCATCTGCCTGCCTTGAGCCCCAGAGGACAAGTGCTCACCAGTGGGAAGCCACGATTCCAGGTCACCCAGGCTGGAGGCATATCAGGGCCACACACTTTAAAGCCAAAGCAGCAGGAGTTTGGAAGCCCCTTTCCTCCAAATTCTGGGAAAGGTAGGATTGTATTTCTGGGATCTTTTAAAAGTGGACACTATTTTTTTCCTCCTCCTTGTCTCTTTGCCAGCAAATCCTATGGAAAAATACATGATTCAGTGTCAGGGTCAAAGTTGATAGTCTTATAATGATATGTAGCTTTCTAGGAAAGGATGTGGAAGTGTACATATGTGTGAGGGCAAGAGCACCACAGTGTTAAATGTGTCATCTCATGGGACTGTGAAACAGAGCGGAAGATGAGATAGAAAGACCAGAAACAGGGAGGTAGGATGGGTGGTGGTAGAGGAAGGGCAAGAGCAAGTTTAACATGATCCTACCCTCTGGATACACAAAGCTGTGCCTTGGCTTACCAGGGGCTGGATTCTGCAGGCCGTGGAGGAGATGAGTGGCTGGAAGTGTCATTATGTTGGTTGGATGCTGGAAGAAAGGTGGTGTTTGGAAGGAAAAGAAAAAGGGAGAAATTTTAATAGCCAGTAAAATGAGGAACTAGTACATAAAATGATAAAAAAGTTATTCTAAGAGCAAAATCTATAATTTTTATCATACAGCTAGTGACAAGAGAGAAGGCAGCTAGAAGAGTATAATGAAAAGATGTATTTTTGTGCTTGTGGAGAACTAGAAAAACTTAATTTGAAATGCAGAGAGAATGCTTTTAACTCAGTAATGTTTGAATTACCACATGTTTTAAATTAAGGATAATTGTTGGAGAATATTTGAATGCTCTCTGTAGAAACTGACGTTGACTTAATGAAGGTATATTGCTAATGATGTGCGTATTTCGGCTAAAAAAGAAGGAGTATGTATCCCGTGTAAAATATAGCTTTGTTATATAAAATAGCATGATTGTATATTCCTTTAGGTGTTTTTAGCATTTAGTTTTAAATGTTTATACTAAGTGTTTATACCACCAAATAAAATTACTAGCAGCCTTGTGACTAGCCATTCACCCAGTTAACTCATAACTTACCCAGTTTTGAGGAATAATGAGTTATATCAGGCAAGTAACCCAAAAGTTGTTTGTTTAGTGCCTATTTCTGTATATAGAGAAGTTGGTATAAATGGGTAGATTTAAAAAAAAACTAAACATGTGTAACATTTTCTTTTCTTTTTTACTTATTTATTTTGGTCTAGGTTTGGTTTTGAGTTGTTTTATTTCTCAGAGCTACTGATATTTAGTGTAAGTATAGGAAAAATTTTCCCTGGGGGCTGCATCCAAAATAGCTCTGTCATTGTTAGGTTGCTGTGTTCATGAGGTGGCAAGCTAAGTTTCTTAATGTCAGGCTCGTGTGCTTGTATTTTCAGGGACTGAGGCCCCATAAAATCTTTCAACTCATGCTTGACTAGTGAACTGTAGCTTGCTTTTGTATATGCTTGTGTTTGAAATCCTGACTGGCAGTAATAATGGTGATAATATTAATAACTTGCACTTATTGTATCATAACTTAGCATGTGTCAGGCACCATGTTAAGTACTTTCCAGTACATAGTCTCAGTTATTCCTCACAACAGCCCTGAGTTGTATGCTCTTGTTGATTAACTGATAAGGGAACTAAGGTCTAGAAAGAATAAGTAACCTAAGCCCTGCCAGGCAATAAGGAGTTTGGGAATATTACTTTAATAGTTATTAGAAATGGTTATAATTATAATCATAGCTTCTGAAAAATGCTTCTGGTACTTAAGGAATGACAAACTCTCAGGATTGATACATCTTGGAACTCATGTAAAAATTAGCACTTCTTCCTGATTCTCCTCTCTTCAATTTTCTGGCTCCTTGCTCAGCTTCCAAGCTTGCAGTGCCTGCTCTGGGTCTGCATGATTGGGGCATGCATGGGCATGGATAAGGAATGAGGACAACTGTGTTATTATTCCCCCTTGCCTTGCTGCTTGGATGGTCTGGATGGTGCCAGGAGTGGCTGAATGTGTCCCTTTCAGATCTTGGATGACAATTCCTAAACTAAGCCAGTAACTGTTTAGAATGGTGATCTGGGACTGTTTGAAATTCATTCAGTCACTTGCTCTACAAATAATTATTGAGCATATGTTATGGGTGAGCCACTGTTTTGGGGATATAATAGCCAATAAAATATAGTCCTGGCCCTCAAGGAGTTGAGAATTCAAAAAAAAATAAATGGGCACTTAAAGCATAGTTAAGACTCTGGTAGAGATACACTCAGGGTGATATGGCAACATTTGGAGGGGTTCCCAGCCTGTGCTTGAAAAGTGGATCTGGGAGGAGAGTAGGGTATCTAGACAGACACCTGAAGGATGAGGAGCTCGCCTTATAATCATGGAAGAGTATGTCCTCTGTGTGTGTGTGTGTGTGTATGCATGCACATGCCTGTGAAGGGGCAGGGGCTCTCTGGAACTTACTCTGGGTAGAGAGAAAAGCACGCTTGAAACCTGGAGAGATCATGGGGAGAGATCATGGTGCATTTCATGGACTTCTATCTGGTTTCACATTGAGGGGAGGTGTGGAGACTCTGGTAAGAGATGAGGCTGGAAAAGAATAAGCAGTAGTCAGATGAAGGATCATGAGTGACATACCAAGGAGTTTGGATCTATCTTGAGGACACTGGCAAGCTGTGGAAGGATTTTAACCTTGGGGATGATGTGATAAACTTGAGGTATTGACATCTCTCCTGATTTTCCACTGCTTTCCCATGCACTATTGATAGTGTCATGATCCAGAAGGATAAGTGCCAAAGATTCTGTGACTCTGTGTGTGTATTAGGGTTCTGCAGAGAAACAGAACCAATAGGAGGCATATCTATATATCTATTTATCTTTCTATATATCTCCAATAGAATAAGTTACTTGGGGATTGTCATAAAGACAAACATCTGATTTGAAGACTAGAAAATTTCCAGTGGGAGCCTCATGAGAAATATAAACTTGATTGTAATGTTATGTTAGTTAAGGATTGAGTTCTGCACATATGAAAACTCAAATACTGTGGCTTTAACATTGTAGGGTGTGGTTTCCAAATAGTGTGCCAAGGGCACTGGGTTACCACAGGAGACTCTGAAGGAGCTGTGAGATATTTTTTCTTTTTATAAATTTATTTACTTATTTATTTATTCAATTATTTATTTATTTATTTTATTGGCTGTGTTGGGTCTTTTTTTGCTGTGCACAGGCTTTCTTTTAGTTTCGGTAAGTGGGGGCTACTCTTCGTTGTTGTGCGCGGGCTTCTCATTGCCGTGGCTGTTCTTGTTGCGGAGCATGAGTCTAGGCACATGGGCTTCAGTAGTTGCAGCACATGGGCTCAATAGTTGTGGCTCACAGGCTCTAGAGTGCAGGCTTAATAGTTGTTGCGCACGGGCTTAGTTGCTCTGCGGCATGTGGGATCTTCCTGGAGCAGGGATCAAACCCGTATCCCCTGCATTGGCAGGCAGATTCTTAACCACTGCGCAACCTAGGAAGCCCGAGATATTTTAAATTTTGAAGAAAACATGGGATATGTGACATCCCTGAACACCAGGCAGGCCATTAGCTTGAGGAGGTTCACAGTTTCAACATTAGATTGCAGTATGTTCTTTTTGATGATAACATATCTTTGAGAAACTACATATTTGGTAGTTGCGATTAAAAAAAGCAAGTAGTTTGTATATCCATGTTCAGAGTAACATTTTTCACAATAGCTAAAGGTAGAAGTAACCCAAATGTCCATCAGTGTATGAATGGATAAAAAAAAATGTGTCATATCTATACAGCGGAATATTATTCAGCCTTCAAACGGAAGGAAATTCTGACATACGCTACAATATGCATGAACTTTTAAGACATTATGCTAGTGAAATATGCCAGACACAAAAGGACAAATATTGTATGAATCCTCTTATATGAGGTTCCTACAATAGTCAAATTCATGGAGACAGAAAGTAGAGTGGTGGTTACTGTGGACTAGGGGAGGAGAGAATTGGGAGCTATTGTTTAATGCGTACAGAGTTTCAGTTTGGGAAAATGAAAAAGTTCTGGAGATGGGTGGTGGTGATGGTTGTACAACAAAGTGAATATATTTAAAGCCGTTAAACTGTACACTAAAAAATGGTTAAGATGGTAAATTTTATGTTAAGTCTATTTTACCACAATAAAAAAAGCAAGTACTAAGTGAAAATAAGTGTGAAATAGGAGGTGAAGGTGGTGATGTCCAATCTGACTCCAAGGTTTGAGAAGTAGTAGAAGGCATAATTGAAGTACACATCCCATTAGTTATTGAAGTCATTTAAAAATGAAAAAAAAAGCTTTTTAAAAAATTTGCATGTTATTTTTTCAAACAGCTAATAAGTAATTAGCACATAAATACTATTAAGTTATTGACACCTAACTACTTAATAAACAGAACTGTTAAGTGTTCCTTTTGGCCTAGGGGTATCATGAAAAAATTACCGAGACAAGAATGCCGTGAACTGAGAACATCTGGGACCCTCTGTCATAGGAGTTCCTTTTTCGAATAGAAAGAGCAGTCAAGGGTTGGTGATTGCTGCTAATGGTTAAAAGCTCAAGGAAGACAGGTGCAACATCATGGAGCTTCCCTTAGTCTGCCTCACTGCAGCACCTCTGTGGGTTCTGTCTTCTGAGGAGGGTGAGGGAGAAATGAAGAAGGACAAAAGGCAATAAGACAAAGGGGACTATTCCCCTGCAATCTACCTCCTTTAATTGGCCTTTGCAGGAGCCATACTCGACTACTTCCACTTAATTTTCCAATTGTACACAACTAGTCTCTTAAATATAACTTATTCTTCATTCTTGAATATATTTTTTTTAAGAAGTTAGATTCCGTCTTATATCATTTTGTATAACATTCTATTGTATTTTACTTTTTAGCATTTGCCACCTTTACCTCTCTCTCAAGTAAGTTGAAACACTTGCAAGTAAGTTGCAGATACTGTGACCCTTTACCCCCAAATTCCTAAGCAGGGTATCTTTCAAGCCATATAACTGAAATACATTAATAATAACCAAGAAATTTAGCTTTGATACAACAGTATTAGTTATAGCTTAATATATAGTTCATATTCAAATTCATCATATATTTTATTTTACTTATTATTTACAATATAAAGTATTATTTTCTTCCCCCTCTTATATTTGTTGTTCTTTGTAGCTGTTTTTTTTTCCTTTTGATCTAGGATCTAATCAAAGATCATGCATTACATTTGGTTGTCATGTCTCTTTGGTGTCCTTTAATTTAGAATGGCCATCTCCCCCTGCCTTTTTTTTGTGTGTTTCATGACAAAATGTGTTGATACTTTTTAAAGAGTTCAGGTCAGCTGTCTTGTCTCACGATCTGAGTTGTCGGGTCATTTCTTCATGGTTGGGTTCAGGTTAAACATTTTTGGCAGGAATACTACATAGGTGATATATACGCCACCCATTGTGTTATACCAGGAAGTACTAAATGTTCATTTGTCCTGGTATTTGTGATGTTGCTTTTGGTTGTCTGTCTAAAGTGGTGTCACCAGATCTCTACATTGTAAAGGACACTTTTCAAAATTAACAAATAATCATATGTGAATATCTTATTCTCTAACAGCTTTTCATAGCATTTATTGATGATCCTTGTCTGAATCAGTTATTATGTTGCTGATTGCATAATGGTTATTTTCTGATTTTATCATTCCTTCTATGTTTATTAGCTGATATTCTTCTGGAAAGGAGAGCTTTTCTCCCTTTTAGAGTCATTGCAGATTCATGTATTCTTTTTAAAAATTCACTGTGCTATAATTTACTACCATCATTATTTTTTCTGATGCTCAAGCTGTCCCAGGTTTGGCCAATGGGATTCCCTTCAAGTCAGTTCTTGTGTCCTTTTGACATGTTCCCATTAAGTACTTCCTTGCTTTGAGACATAACAGGATGCTCTAGGCTCAGTTGTACTTCCCTGCCCCAGACCTGGAATCAGCCATTTTCCCAAAAAGCTCAGGTTCCTTTTAGCGGGAAATGGTATTTGGGAAACTGGATGAAAGGGTGTTCTTATTGGCTCTGGGATGTCATTGCTTCTAGGTCCTTTCTGTGGGCAGAGTGAGGAAATACACCAGAACAAGATAATGAGTTCCAGTTAAAATACAACATCACAGAGTTCTTCCTCATTGTGAATTTGTCAGTGAGAACCCGGTTCTCAGGAACATGAGTGTATTTGTTTATTTGCTCTGTACTACATACAGAGAAAAAGTTACTTTTAGTTTTATATTTCTAAGATATAGAAATTTGTTTTAAAAATGATTGCTTACTACATGTAAATTTTTAATGTGCTGAGATAAGAATTTTCATATTAGTCTTTGCCACTGAGTGTGGAGGACATTCTGCAGTTGGCAACTTTCTGGTCCTCCTAGAATTGGTGAGTTTAGAATCCAAGTTATATTGTACCACTAATGGCATTTCTTCCTACTTCCTGCTCAACAGTTACAGACTGTGATTAAACTACGAGAAAAGCGTTTTTCCAAGCATCTGGGAAATCAGTTTTATGATCTTCACTATAAGCATGTTTGACACAGCTATTTAAATATTTAAGACAATTCCACATTCGCAGTGCCCCTAGGACTACATAATTGGGAAGATTTTCATTGTAAAAGGTTTTTGTTTTACTTCGGGGCCTATGACATTTCTCGTTGGGCTCTGCTGTCCTTGGAGACAAAGGGAGCTAGTTATTCATTAGTGCTTGTGGGTTATTCATTATTGTTGGTCAGAAGAAGCAGAATAATATCAACAAAGGACACTAAACTAATTGCGATTTGAAAACTCTTTTGTGTCACTTAAGACTGGTGTCTCTTATAAAGATCTGGTCTAAGAAAATGTGTTGTTTAAGTCTGGGAGGTCTAAAAACTAGTGTACTTTAAATAATACATTGTATTATTTTAATTTTTTATTGTTTGTGGTTTATTAATTCAATTGATTATAACCTGGAGCTTCGGTTAGAGCTTGATTCCTAAGTGGGTCAGCTAGCTTCATATTTTCCCCCAATGCTACATCAGAAATTTTAAAACACTGCCACTGATTTAAAAAGTTACTTTCCGATGTCATTCCTTCATTTATGTTGATCCCTGGTAAAACAACAGACAGTTTAAAAAAATCTGCTAACACTAGTGAGTGAACCATGTTGAATGTAGTCATGTTAGAATTGGGACAAGAATAGCAATTGGTATCCCACATTTTTGAAGAGATATAGTTGATATATTAGCTTAAGAGATGAGGCAAAATATGTGGTTACTTTCCCCCCCACTTTTGCTTTTTAATCATTTATATTTCCTTGCACTTCCAATGTGGCTTCCTGTAGAATTAGAGCAAATAAAGTTAGTATTCCATAAAAGTTTCCAAAAATAACCAAACCAGTCAGAGACCAAAGGCTTTATTCCAGTTGAGGTGGCCAGAGTTTTCATTTTCTCTTGCCAAACAAGGCAGGTGAAACACAATGTTTACTTTTGTTTACTATTTGGTCTGCACAGGGTTCACTTTGTGTGATGCTGGGTATAAGTCAAATTAATGATGGATTTCCAAGTATTACTGAATGACAGGCACAACTTATTCCAGTTATAAAAGTGGTTTGTCAGTCTCATAACATTCCACCTTTAAAAGAGTGTATTCCGTTAACACCCCTGCCCTCTACACACACCTCAAATGCTATGGGACATGAAGTTGAAATGTTACATCCGTTAGTTAACCTATAGCATTTTCTAAGGCTGTTAAACAGCAACAACTTTGGATTTGAACAGTACTTGGTAGTTCATAACCTTTCATAGTGACTATTTCATATGATTTGATCAAAGGCATCATCCCATGAGGTAAGGCAAGTGTAATTGGCCCCACTTTAGAGATGAAGAGACTGAGGCTCAGTTTTCTAGAGATCTCATTTTTCATGTGTTGCATGATTGCCAATGACTAGGACTCCACAAAATGAGAGCTTCTGCTACAGGAATTATGAGAAATCTTGCCCCCTCTCTCCATTAGAGTCTAGGGTTGCTGCCATTCCTGAAAAAGTATACCTTTAAAAACTCAAAACCGTTCAGCCATCATTCCTATTCATGAGCTGAGGATATGGGCCCTTACTCCTGTTTTAGAAAATTGTACTTGACAGTTTTCAACAGTAGGTCCTTCTTAGCAGGGAGGGCGTTGTCTACCTGGGCAGGAATTAGGCAGCCTTTGTGTGATGGCCACCTGAGTGACATCAGTATATGTACAAGCATGAAGTCAGGCCAGAGGATATCATGAATATATGGATAGATTTGCTGCTTCTGATGCATCAGATTTTTAAGGATACAATTGATGGTGACTTGTATTTAATACTTATTTTCATGGCTGTATTATTTGAATAATGAAAGAAATAGAAGGTTTGTAATTGGCTCTGACATAGTAAACAAGTTAAAAAAAAGAGACTTGTGGTACAGGATCTTGAAACTCAGGTTGAGGCCAACAGTGTTAGCATCCTCTGGAAGCTGGTTAGAAATGCTCAGTCTCAGGGCCACCCCAGATCTACTGAGTCAGATCTTGCATTTTAATGAGATCCCCAGGTGATTCATGTGCACAGGCTTAAGGGTGACTGCACAGGGCCCTGTCTCAGAAGGGGTGCCCTGTGCTTGAGGTATAATGCTCTGTGGTCACTGACTTGACATTCTTATTAATTTTTTCTTTGAAATTATATTTTGTAAGTGAAGTCTGGTGGGACACTGGAGCTTGCGGGGGGAGGGGAGCTTGGAGTTTCAGGTAATCTGTAGTTCCACATCTTGCCAGGATGGCCACTGGCTCCCCTGCCCCACCCACTGTCCACTACTGCCCTCTGCCCTCCGTGGGGACTTGAGCATTGGTGCGGGGAGGTCAGGATCAGATATGTGTGCCCCCCATGCCCAGTCAGGGGTGAGGCTCTGGACACCTTTGAAGGCCTGCATTCACTCTGTAAGTATCCGTGTGTGGAAGCAGCCCAGTGTTAAATAGCACAAAATAAAAACAAAAACAAAAACAAAACACCATGGCAAGTCAAGATGTGGGAGAAGAAAGGAAAATGCTGTCTTCCTGCTTTTTGAACAAGGGATCCAGCATTTTCATTTTGGTCCCTGTAAGTTATGTAGCTTACCTTGCAAGTGCACATTGAAGTTTGAGGAGCATTAGTATAAGAGAAAGAGCGTGGACACTAGACTCAGAAGACCCACATCTGGTTCACCCTTTGCTGGTGTGTGACATAGGGCAAGCCACTTGACCTCTCTGCCTCAGTTTCCTTATCTGTAAAATGAGGGTGGTGTCTTATGCTCCTTTTCAAATGGGCAGGTTCTAGGTAAAGGGCAGACCTGGCGATATGTCTTTGAGTAGGAGTGTGTCTAGAACACCTTTCATCTTTGGCTTTGGTTTTATGAGGCTGATAAACAAACCTGGGCATCAGGGCCCGAGGGTGGGATGAAGGTGGAGGACAGGGTTCAGAATGGGAGAAGAAGGTGAAAAACCTGGTTTTCAAATCCTTGGGAGTGGATGTAAAGCAAGAGTCGAGGAACTGAGGAAGGCAGGGACTGGGGATTGCGGATAGGGTGAAGTGAGCGTCAGAGAACTTGGGGGCTGCACGCATAGGTTTCCCAAGTGGTTACCCATTTGTGTGGAAATCTCAGGCATACATGAAATTGTGGAATGGAAAATGCGTTTGCTCTTGAGAGTTACACTTGATGGTAAGTGTGAGAATGAATTTTATACTGTGAACTGTCAGAGGCATGTAAAGTATTGTTCTTCTCTAATTACAGAGGTAGTTTGGATCTCTGTAACCCACAGCACCTGCTGCTGGATGGGATGGCCTCAGCCCGATACCCTGTTCGTTCATGGATTTGTCCTTTGAAGAAAAGACCATTAGCTTAGTCATAACTCCCAAGTCTGGGCAGTTTGAAAAGGTACTTGTTGTGTGGATGTAGAACCCTAAATTCTATTTTCACGGTTTGCTTCAAAAGCTAGAGAAAAAAAATTAAAACACAATAAACAAGCCTTGAGATGAAATAATATCTTTTGTCTTCCATTTGAAGATTTTACTATAGATAGGGTGATCATATAATTTATTATCCAAACCAGGATACTTTCAAAAGTGAAATGGGGCTCTACTAATAATTATGCCCAGGACTACCCTGGATGAACTGGAATGAAGGCAGGGTCGCCCTACATTTAGGGGAAAGTTTAATTGCGTTTAAACTTGGCGTTTTACTCAACTGCTTTAAGGTAAAGTAGTTCAACCTACTTGACAGGATTAGCTCCATACAAGTTATTTCTTTCCAAATTATTTCTTGGGGCCATTGAGTGACTATTGGTATATTATTATGTAGAATATATTAGTTTCTGGTTGTTCTAGAGTTGAAAATAAGTGATCTAGCAACTGTTTAGCACTTTGTATTTCGTATAACTGTGTTTAGCTTTACATATGTTAATTTAATCCTTCCCACCTCTATGAAGTATCCCCATTGAAAACATGAGGAAAGAGAGGCTTAGAAAGATTAAGAAACTTGACCAAGAACACAAGGTTATTTTAACCCATGCCTTGCAGACTTCAGAGCCCTAAGTACTTCTATAGGATGTTGTTTTGGTTCTTTGGCACAGGGTTTGCCTCAAACAGTCTAGGTGCTTAGCAATTGAGTATGATTTTCTGAAAGACATATTATCTCTACCATAATTTCTACTATGTGTAGTAGTGTAGTATCTGGTATATATTTATTTTGAAAAGAACAGTGAGCTGAAGCAGAAAATCACTGTCAGTAAACTGTTGCAGGTATTTGTGTCAATTTGTGTTAAAAGTGCCCCTCCTTACTTGATTAAGATAGTGGTGTTGGTGGCAATCAGGTAGGCAATGTGATGTAAAAAAGAAAGATACAGTAACGGCTAATTTTTCTGAACCCTTACTCTGGGCTAGCTGCTGCACTGAGCAGAGCTGCTGGGCCATACAGCTAGAGAACAGTCCAGAAGGCCTAACAGTCCAGGGCCTCCATGATGGCCCTGGAGCTCAGTTTCTTTTTAATCCTTGTAACAACCCTATGTGTCATTAGTTTAAGACAACTAAGGTTTGAAGGGGTAAGTTTGTAGCAGTCATGTGGCTGGTATGTGGCAAAACTGGGAATTGAATCCAGGTACTGTCTGAACCCAGTGCCTTGGGTCTTAACCATCCTACTGTGTTCTCTTGGGATGAGTCAGGTTATGGGGGCTGAGCTGGAGACCATGGCTTTCTGTTGCAAGTGCACTGATTCACCAGGTACCTTATTGAAGCCGCTTTTGGTTGCAGGTGACTGAAATCCACTGTGCTAGCTTATGTAAAAGGGGATTTATTATAAGGAACCAAGGTTGTTTCATGGCACCCCAGAAGAGGATAGACCACAGGATCTTTCAAAGAACTATAAGAACAAGATACTTCTCCACACTCCTTCTTCCTAGGCAGTGTGATTTTTGTTTTTTGTAATCTCTGCTTCTTGTCTTTGTACATTACTTCATTCTGCTCCCTGCAGATTACTTTTCTGTTTTTTCTTTTTCTTTCTTTTTTTTGTGTATATGTGTGTGTGTGTCTGTGTTAGGGTTCTCAGAGAATAGAACCAGTAGGGGTATAGTGTGTGTGTGTGTGTGTGTGTGTGTGTGTGTGTGTGTGTGTATAATTTATAATAAGGAATTGGGTTATGCAGTTATGTAGGCAGAGAAGTACCAGAATCTGCTGTGGGCCAGCTGGGTATGCAAGAGGGTTGATGGTTTAGTTCTAGACTGAGTATGAAGGCCTGAGAACCAGGAGAGCCTGTGGTGAAAGTGCCAGTCCAAAAGCAGGCAGCATCAAGATTCAAGCAGAGTCAGTGTTTCAGTTTGAGTCCAAAGGCTGGAAAAGACCAACATTCCAGCTCAAAGCTGTCAGGCAGGAAAAATTCCTCCTTGCTTGTGGGAGGATCCACTTTTTGTTCTATGTACACCTTCAACTAATTGGAGTAGGCCCATCCATATTGGGGAGGGCAGTCTCCTTAACTCAGTCTACTATTTCAAATGTTAATCTCATCTAGAAACACTTCACAGACATACCCAGAATAATGTTTGACCAAATATTTGTTCACCACATGGCCCAATTAAGTTGACCTATAAAATTAACCATCACAGTATCTGTGGCCTCAACATAGCTTTCTTCTCCAGCCCTAAACATGTAATGTACTCAGAACTTCTGTGCTATGGGTTAACTGGGTAGTGTCCCTCTATTCTATCCCATTTTTAGGTTCCTTGGAAAGAAAGAGAGTCTGGTTGGTCCAGCTTGGGTTAGGTCTGGTTCCTCCAACTGGGGTAGGGAGAACCTCATGGAATAAACATGGGTCCCACCTGCTCAGAAAAGGAATGTGAAGGTTGAGTGATACCTAGGACTTAGTCTCCTAAGTAATTAGTTTGGGGATATGCTTCAAAGAACAGTGACGTTTCCAAAGGTATCACAGAAGTGGTGTTCTTCAGCTGGCATGATTCCAAAGTAAGGGAGAAGATTTTGGAAGAATGACCACCAGCAAAAGTTAATTCTAGGAAAAGTTTTTTTTTTTTTTAATTTATTTTTCCCTTAGAAGATAAACTACTAAATTGTGATTGTGATACTTTGTATTACTTTTCAGTAGTGGCTACTACAGTTTATAAAGTAACCCATTTTTTTAATGTTACCCAGATTTTCAATCCTGGATGTGGGAATTAAGAGCATGTAATAGTTGATCCATTAAGCATTTAGGGTATGTTGTATTGAGAGTTTAGTGAAGGTGAGGATTGTCAGGGTTCAGATACACAGACCTGTGATTTCTATTTGAAATCACCTTGAACAGCACAGCAATTTGAAGTAGTTTGGCTGTCAATTTTGAAATTTTTCAGCATAGCTGTTTCCTGTTGCCTTGGGTTATATAATCAGAGAGTATCTACTCATGATTTGAATACTCTCGGCTTTTATGCCGCTTTTAATAGGAATCTGTCAGGAACAAAACACATGCAATTAATCAGTGAGTTAAATTTTCAAAAGTTGGAGTACATGGATTGGGTGTTGAAAGCATATTTTCTTACATATTTGGCCCAGGTAATTTCCAGACATACACAGAAGCCAATTCTGTACAATTATCTATACGTTATTGTGACAGGCAGACTCTAAGATGACCCTCAATCATTTCCATCTTCTGGAATTCATGTCCTTGTGTAATAGGCACCCCTTGAGTATAAGCTGGATGTAGGGACTTGCTTCTAACCATGACAAAGGTGATGGAATGTCACATCCATCATTAGGTTACAAAGGTTTCACTGTTGTCCTGTTTGCAGACTCTCTTTATTGACTTCTTGTTTTATATCTTTGATGAAGAATGCTGTGATTTTGGAGAGGCCTGTGTGGCAAGTCACAGAGAGGGGCACTCTGGCCAAGAAACAGTGAGGAACTGAATCCTCCATCCATCAACTGTCCGGAAACTGAATTCTGCCAATAACCATGTAAGATTTGAAGTAGATCCTTCCACAGCTGAGCCTTCAGATGAGACTCTAGCTCTAATTGACACTTTGATTGCAGGCTTGTGAGAGACCTGAAGCAAGGGCCCACCTCAGCCATATTCAGATTCCTGACCAACAGAAACTGAGATAATTATATATGTGTATTATTTTAAGCCACTAAGTTGGTGGTAATTTGTTATGTAGCAATAGATAACTAATACAGTTATTGTCTGGACTTCTCTCTCTTTCAAGAAGCACTAGAAATTAGGCAGAGTCTAGGAACAAATGGGTAGGAATTAACCTCTGGGCTTTTTTTTTTTAGGTTTTTATTTGATTTTATTTTTTTAATTTATCTTTTGTTGAAATATGGTTGAATTACAATGTGTTAATTACTGATATACAGGAAAGTGATTCAGTTATACATATATGTATTCTTTTTCATATTCTTTTCCAGTATGGTTCATCACAGGATATTGAATATAGTTCACTGTGCTATACAGTAGGACCTTTTTTATCTTTTAAAAAGGGTTTTATTGAGATATAATTAAAGTACAATAAACTGCATATATTTGAAGTGTACAATTTGATATTTTTTCTTGTTAGTCATCTGTTTTATACATATTAATGTATATATGTCAATCCCAATCTCCCAATTCATCCCACCCCAAGGACCTTTTTGTTTATCCATTCTGTGTATACCACTTTGCATCTGCTAATCCTAAACTCCCAATCCAACTCTCTCCCATCCCCACCCCTCCCATCCTCCAGCCACCAGTCTATTCTCTATGTCCCTGACTCTATTTCATAGAAAGGTTCATTTGTGTCATATTTTAAATTCCACATATAACTGATATCATATGATATTTGTCTTTATATTTCTCACTTACTTCACTTAGTATGATAATCTCTAGTTTCATCCATGTTGTTGCAAATGGCATTATTTTATTCTTTTTTATGGCTGAGTGGTGGAGTTAACCTCTGTTGAGGGCCCATGATATGCCAGACATGGTGACAGGCTCTAAGGTTCAGCAGAGCCAAATTGTAAGGCCTTTTTAAAAATATTACCTCCATTCTACAAATGTGGAAATAGACATTCAGAGAAAAATTATTTGCCCAAGTTTACATGACTCATAAGAGGCAGAACTAGTGTTTGAATGCATGTCTGTCTTACTCCAGTGTCACTGTTCCTTCCACGCATCTGGCTAACTCCTGCAAGCTATAACACTGATGTGGCATTTTTGCCTAGAAAAAAAGAATTAAACAAAGACAGTTCATCTTTAAGCATTCACCAAGTAACCAAGTACCTTCTATGGCTTGTTGCCAGGACTCACCCCCCCAATGCCCCCCGGTCTTTCTTCTCAGTGTCATGTTCCCACCAAATATTCTTTTGCTTTTATCTTCCTGCCCTCCATCTCCATCTAAACTTGTGTTTCATAGCCCTACTTTTTATTGCCCTCTTTATTATTCTCAAACAAAATTCATGGACAATGTTGTCTACCTATGCATATAATTTTAAAAAATTTATATAATTCCATAACTGAAATACAAAGAAAATAAAGAGGAAAATAATTTATAATAAAATAAAATGCATTTAAATATGAAAATGTTCCAGCACAGCTATACCAGAAGACATAATGAAGTAAATAAGCTCGCACCTAAAAGTGGAATTAGCTAAAATTGTGATGATTTAGAATTGTATTTGTTGTATTGGTGGCTCAGATATCTCGTTGTTTGCTTTCAATGATAGGATTTCATGAAATGGTGGACAGTACTTCATAACATTTGTATCAAAACAATAATTCACTTGATTTGCATTATAACTTCATTTTAGATAATTTATTGTAAATAAGAATTATGAAAATAAAATTGACTTAGGTTCTAAACTCAGATGATTGTAAACAGGTTTTTACCTGTGTAATGTCTGGTGAGACACTAGAAAATCACATGGAATAATTTTTTATTGTGTGGCACCCCTGCCTTCACCACTGAATGCCAATAATGATAACAACCCAGAATGCCCCCAGAACTTCCAGATGTCTCCTAGTGGGCAGTGTCCCCCAAACCCACTGATATAAATCTAAATTTGCTTTCATCAAAAGAGATGATCAACTGATCAAAGTATCACAATTGTCAAAGGTGTTCATGTTTTAATTGGGTCAATATCTTAAGGCAAAGAAAGGCATCGTTCCTGGTGGAATTTGTTTGTGGGGGTAGAGAAGTGGCAATGTGAGGGATGAAGAGGATCTCCTTTTTGCAAACCTTAAACTACGTGGCATGTGTGTACTTTTTATATTTTTGATTTTAAACTTTCTTCTTATATCCCTTTTCTTTAGACTCCATATACACTTTACATGGCAAATTAGATATCTAAGTCAAATTCTTTCTTAATTTTCTGATTGTATTTTAAGAGCTTCTCGATGTATCTAGTGCTGTCAAAAAATCAACTGATGTTTTCTGAGCATTGACTTTAACCAAGATGATTTTGTATTAGCTACTAGGGGGTCAAAGGTAAACAAGATGCAGCCTGAAATCTCAGTATATTTGTGATTGTAACTCAATCCAGCACACATTTACAGGGCAAGGCACAATGTTAGAAATTCTGTGGACACACACACACACACAAACTCACACACATGTGTTATACCTTCAGGGAGCTGATACATATCAACACATATAAGTATGAAGAGAATCATTATGAACACAATCAAATATGAAGAGAGAAAGGAGAAACTTTAAAAAGCAAGAGGTTGTATAAATAATAGTTCATTAATAAGAATAAATGAATTACACATTCTTTATGTACTTATATGTAACTCATAACATGTAAATATATAACCTTGGAAATGATATATATTATATGAACTGTATAATATGCTATGCATGTTATATATCATATATAAGTATATATTATTTATAATATTATAATTTTTATATAGTTTTTATTAAATTAATAAATTAAAGTTCCCAGAGGCAACTTTTTCCTCCATTGTTTTATATGTTAGAAATATATCTTGAGGGGACTTCCCTGGTGGCTCAGTGGTTAAGAATCTGTCTGCCAAAGCAGGGGACATGGGTTTGACCCCTGGTCCGGGAAGATCCCACATGCCTTGGAGCAACCAAGCCCATGCACCACAACTACTGAGCCTGCCTCTAGAGCCCGCGAGCTACAACTACTGAAGCCCTTGCACCTAGAGCCCATGCTCTGCAGCAAGAGAAGCCACCTCTGTGAGAAGCCCACTCACTGTAATGAAGAGTAGCCCCCCGCTGGCCACAACTAGAGAAAGCCTGTGTGAAAGCCTGTGTGCAGCAATGAAGACCCAAAGCAGCCAAAAATAAAAATAAATAAATTTATAAAAAAGAGAAATGTATCTTCATACATAGATACCTTTAGATCTCATGGAGTATGTCTTTAGTTTACATTGACAAGAGGAGAAGGTAAGCTAAGTGGAGAAGATCTCATATCTTAAGTGGATTGGTTGGAATTAGACATTAAGAAGAGCTCCCTTTGAGGGACACGAGGGTGCTTTAACATGTTTCAGGTGAAGGATTGGTGTTGCCTTCTCTGTCAATTTTAATGATAAGGGGTGATTTTGTGTAATGTGAGGAAGCTGCGGCTGAATGTCCATCTGGTGATATATCAGCCATGGTCCAGTCAGAAAAAGAGAAACCACTTTAGCTATTTTAACAGAGAGAATCTAATATCAGAAATTAACAGGTTAAACAGATATTGAAGGACTGAAAAGGGGAAACAAACAGAATTCTGAGGTAACACGTAGACAATAATCATAGGAAGCAGATATGACCTTAGGGCTGGAAGATCAAAAAGAAGAAATTCCAAGTTACCAGAACCTAGAAGCTCAGAGGAAGAGACCACAGAACTGGGACCCAGACCTCTGAGGAGGTGCTGCCCAGCTGGTGCTGGTACTTTGGAGATCTGGGACACACTGCCCTTCCAGTGGCTCTTCCAGAATCAAACAAACAAGTATGATCTCCTACTCTCTGTGAAGCATCACTACAGACCCTGGAGTCCTCTACACAGATGTCAAATCAACAACGATTCTCAAAACACATCATGGATTAGATCCAAACACTGGTGGGACATTTCCCCCTTTTATTCTTGTCCTTAAATTACCTAGAATAATTACACTAGTTAGGTCTAGGCATAGTCCACTAAACCATACTACTGCATTCCTTTCAGACTGTTTGTATCAAGTGAAGCTTGCATATTTGAAAACTGTTCAAAACAAGCCCAGAGAAATAGAGCAAAGTGAGACCTTAACCTCCTTTTCATGATTTCTTTACAGCCTTAACAAGATTGGAAAGATTGGTGATGTCTAATACTTACATAACACTTATGATGTGGTAGATATTATAAGAGCTTGATATCTGATTTTTTAAAATGTATTATTGGGACAAATCTCATTTTAGTTGCCCCCAAACTAAGTGAGGTGGGTACCATCATGCTAGTTGTTGTTGTTATTATTATTCCTCCTATTTTATAGGTAAGGAAACTGAGGTATGGTTGAATAACTTGTCCAAAGTCACGCAGCTAGTAAGTGCAAAGTTAAGATATAAACCAGCCAGTTTGACTCTTGAGTACATGATCTTAACACTAAGCCGTATTGGCAATTTATATCTATAAAACCTCTGTTCTTATTTATCTGTGGATGGATAGCAAATCTCTTCATTTCTTCAGCAATGGTATAGTATAGTAGGAATGCTGGCTTGGGGATTGGGAGAATGAGGTTCAAAACCTAGGTCTTCCAGTAATTTTCTTAGAGGTTTTATGAGAGTCATCTTAGCAATTTGGGGTCTTTCTAAAATGAAGAAGTTGAATGAAATTGTTTTGGAGATTCTTTTCTACCTGTCATTAGGTATCATTAGGTTTTATGATTTGTAAGGAGCCTGGTCACCTTTTAGGAATTTGGAGCTAGAGGTGAAGGCTGACTTGCTGGGTGAGTTAGAAGTAGTGGTAGTGTGATTGGTAGCTAAGTAGCCACGGATTGCCAAGGACAAATAGAGTATGGACTCATTTTATTCAGACATTTGGGCACTATGCATTGGCTGTTGTTTTCATTCCCTTTTTCTTTGCTGAGTTTGTATTTTTCTGCACTAGAAGTCAGTCTTGCCAGGAACTTTCAAATCACTGCTTAGAAGTAATTTCATCAGTAGAGCTTTAGCCAAGAGAGGGTGGTCCCTTCTGCTAGATTCCCTTGCTACTAAGGGGCTGTCTACTTTCTCAATTTATAGATAGCTCATCTATAGACTTATCTTTGATTCCAACACTGGAAAGCTAGAGTCTAGAGACCAGAAAATGCCCATGAGCTAGAAAAATCTAGCAAAGTGTTCCCAGATTAGAAGATGGGAGATGAGTTGTGTTGGCTTAACAAAGTTTATCCTAAGGTTATGGAGGGGACATGGGTGTGTGGGGTGGGTGTATGTGTGGGGGGAAAGCTTTTCTCTTATTGTCTAAGCAGTGCCGCTCCCTTTAACCCTTAAGAATTGTCTTTTTCTCTTGTTCCTTCTCTCCCACCAGCATTTTCCAAAGCCTTGATTTTTATGAAATAGCTGAGTCCTCGAAGCCTTTACATAAATGGGTTGTATTGTAGCATGTAGCACATAGCAGCAGTTCTATAAAATTTATGGGTTTATTTAGAGTCAAAAGTGACTTTAAATTAGGTTCTACGTGTTGCCAAGTGTCACAATTGATGTAGTTTTTGGTAAATTTAGAACAAAAAAATAATTTTGGCTCATGGTTAGTAGTCAAGTTGAATACAGATACATAGTTTGTTTTCCAAAGAATTATTTGTAATCTTTGAGTTGTGTCAGGATTTTTTTTTACTATTTATAATATTTTGCAGTTAAATAAGTGCGTCATTATCATAATGGATGATATCCATCTCGAATACAGTCGGCAACCACAGACTGATAAGGAGGGTGAGGAGGTGTGTGTGTGCGTATGTGTGTAAAATGCATGCCTGCGGTTGTAGATATGCTAGATAGCATGGGCAGTGAGAACCACTGGTGTCTTGATAGGGTACACATATAGGCTATTCCAAATTTATATTGCAGTAGAAGAAAGAAGTGAAGTCACTTTACTGCATCTCTGAACTTGTGGTACCTGTTCTTAGGTCTTGTGCTGTTCCAGAGTTGAGCTGGAGGATCCCAGAGAATTTTCTTAGAGTTCTGTCAAACTGTAAGAGGGTCTATATGTAGTACTCCATCCTGCACAATCAGGAGTTAATGGAAGTTTGAGGCAAGAAGTTAGTTTGGTTCTTTCTGCATAAGCCAGGCAGCTAATTTTTCTGGTGACAAACAAAAAGCCAGGATGAAAGTATTTTACTGAAGTATGTTGCTTTGGCTTACTCCAGGTTGTGAACTTGTCACCTCTAGTTCCTATTTAAATGTATAATCTTTAGAGGGGAAGAATTCATCATGTGGGTAATGTGGGTGATGAAGTCGTGTGACAAATGTCTTATTTGATGCCTCATCACCCTAACATGGCGTGTGGTCTCTGTATGTGCATGTTTCTGCATTGGCCTGTGGTCAGTTGTCTTCAGTGAATTGTATTTGGGTAAATGAGTTCTTGTGATTTAATATATAAATTAAATTTCAAGCAATACAAGTGACAGCATTTTTTTCCTGTGATAGGAGGTAGAATTGAGGCATTAGAGGTCATTCTAGCTCAGTCCCTCCATTTTACAGGTAATGACGTATAGAGGCAGTACATAGCATAGCATATTGGTTAAGGCTGTAGACCAGCAGTATGATAGATCTGAGACTAAATCTAAACTCTCCCTAGGATCACCTCTGGGACCTTGAGCAAGTGACTAAGAGATAACATTTGTACGTACCTTATAGAAACTTAAAAAATTAAGATAATATAGGTTCACAATTTCACATAATTATTGGTACATAAGACATGCTAATGTGTTAAGTATTATAGTGTGAAATTAGCACAGTAAGCAACAGGCTTTAGACGACATAACCAGGTCTTTTCAGCTCAATGTTTTTGCCTTGTCATCTTTCACCAGATGTAAACTTTGTGAGGTCAGACGATTGTTAACTAACTAATTTAACTAAGAATTTGAGAGCCCCTTGTATGCCCCTGTGAACATGAAAAAGTCTCGCCTTATGTTCTAATGGGAATAGCAGTCAACAAGTAAATACCTAAGATATGTTTTCATAGAGTGCTAAGTGCAATAGAGAGAAGCAAAGCAGAATAATGGGGTTCAGAGGGATGGGGATAATATTGTAGAAAGGGCGTCCAGAGAAGGCTTCTGATTTAAGTGAGGAGTAAGCCATCTGAAGATCTAAAGAAGAGTATTCCTGGAAGAGATAAAAGCAAGTGCATAGGACTTGATGTTAGTCTGGTATAGCCAGATCATTTAGGTCCTTAGAGACTGCAGTAAGGAGTTCAGACCTTTTAAGTGTGATGGGAACTCTTTTGACAGGCTTTAAGTAGAGAACTGATATGATCTAACTTATAAAAAGGAGGTTCTGGTTATTGTGTTAAGAATAGACTGGGTGGAGGGCAAGAGTACAAACAGGAAAACAAGTTAAGTTATTGCAGCAGAGCCCCATTGCAGTAGATGGAGGGTTCAGGTTTGAGATGGGTTTTGATGACAGGACTTGCTGAAGGGTTGGATGTTATGATAAAAAAAGGAAGAATCAAGGAAGAATTCTAGGTGTTTTCCTGAGCATGTAGTGAATGGTAGTACCATTTCCCTACATGGAAAAGAATTGAGTTTGAGGGTAGGAGATCAGGATTTTATTTTGAACATATTATATTTGTGATACTTGTTTAGCCTTCCAAGTAGGGTGTCAAGTACACAGGTCTGGAGCTCTCTGGAGTGAAGTGGGAACTAGAGATAGAAATGTGGGAGTTAAAAGTATAGAGATGAGAGAAAAAGATGGCGGCGAAGTAGAGAGACGTGGAGTGCATCCCTCTCCACAGATGCATTGGGAATGCACGGAAGGACACAGTCATTCCCACAGAGAACCAGCTGAACACCAGCAGACGGCCTCGGACACCGGAAAGGGCTGCGGAGAACCTGACATAGCCGACTGAATATTCGTCTAATCCAATACTTGGACATTAGTCTGAGGCTTGGACAGTCTTCTATAAACACCTCTATCACCAGGACAAGCAACCCCAAAAGCTTGGACAACCATGAGGAAACAAAGAAACACCATGCAGGCAAAGGAGCAGGAAAAAAACCCACAAGACCAAATAAATGAGGAGGAAATAGGAAAAATGCCTGAAAAAGAATTTAGAGTAATGATAGTAAAAATGATACAAAATCTCGATAACAAATTAGAGAAAGTACAAGAAACAGTTCATAAGAACTCAGAAAAACAAACAGCAATGGATAACAAAATAACTGAAATTAAAAATACTCTAGATGCTCTAACCAGCAGAATGACTGAGGCAGAAGAACGAATAAGTGAGTTGGAAGATAGAATGGAAGAAATAAACGCCACAGAGCAGGAAAAAGATAAAAAAATAAAAAGACTAGAAGACAGCCTCAGAGACCTCAGTGATAACCTTAAACGTACCAACATTCGAATTATAGGCATCCCAGAAGAAGAAGAAAACAAGAAAGGGTCTGTGAAAATATTTGAAGAGGTTCTAGTGGAAAACTTCCCCAACATGGGAAAGGAAATAATGAACCAAGTCCAAGAAGCACAGAGAGTCCCATACAGAATAAACCCAAGGAGAAATACACCAAGACACATATTAATCAAACTAACGACAATTCAACACAAAGAAAAAATATTAAAAGCAGCAAGAGAAAAGCAACAAACAACATATAAGGGAAAACCCATAAGAATAACAGCTGACCTTTCTACAGAAACTCTGCAGGCCAGAAGGGAATGGCAGGATATACTGAAAGTCCTGAAAGAGAGAAACCTACAGCCAAGAATACTTTACCCAGCAAGAATCTCATTCAGATTTGAGGGAGAAATCAAAAGCTTTCCAGACAAGCAAAAGTTAAGAGAATTCAGCACCACCAAACCAGCCTTACAACAAGTGCTAAAGGAACTTCTCTAAGTAGGAAACACAAGAAAAGGAAAACACCTACAAATGCAAACCCAAAACAATTAAGAAAATGGTCATTGGAACACACATGTCAATAATCACTTTAAATGTAAATGGATTAAATGCTCCAACCAAAAGACACAGACTGGCTGAATGGATCCAAAAACAAGACCCTTCTATATGCTGCCTACAAGAAACCCACTTCAGACCAAGGGATACATATAGACTGAAAGTGAAGGGATGGAAAAAGATATTCCATGCAAATGGAAGTCAAAAGAAAGCTGGAGTAGCAATACTCATATCAGACAAATTAGACTTGAAAGTAAAGACTATTAAAAGAGACAAGGAAGGACACTACATAATGATCAAGGGATCCATCCAAGAAGTACATATCACAATGGTAAATATCTATGCCCCCAATATAGGAGCACCTCAATACATAAGGCAAATGCTAACAGCTATAAAAGGGGACATCGACAGTAACACAATTATAGTGGGAGACTTGAACACCCCACTTACATCAATGGACAGATCATCCAAACAGAAAATAAATAAAGACACACAAGCTTTAAATGACACATTAGACCATCTCGACTTAATTGATATTTATAGGACATTCCATCCAAAAACGACAGACTACACTTTCTTCTCAAGTGCACACGGAACATTTTCCAGGATAGATCACATCTTGGGTCACAAATCAAACCTCAGCAAATTCAAGAAAATTGAAATCATATCAAGCATCTTCTCAGACCACAACGCCATGAGACTAGATATCAATTACAGGAAAAAAACTGCAAAAAATACAAACACATGGAGGCTAAACAATTCACTATTAAACAACCAAGGAATCACTACAGAAATCAAAGAGGAAATCAAAACGTATCTAGAAACAAATGACAACGAAAACACAACAACCCAAAACCTATGGGACGCAGCAAAAGCAGTTCTAAGAGGGAAGTTTATAGCAATACAGTCCTACCTTAAGAAACAAGAAAATGATCGAATAAACAACCTAACCTTACACCTCAAACAACTAGAGAAAGAAGAACAAAGAAACCCCAAAGTGAGCAGAAGGAAAGAAATCGTAAAGATCAGAGCAGAAATAAATGAAAAAGAAAGGAAAGAAACCATAAGAAAAATAAATAAAACTAAAAGCTGGTTCTTTGAGAAGATTAACAAAATTGATAAACCATTAGCCAGACTCATCAAGAAAAAAAGGGAGAAGATGCAAATCAACAAAATTAGAAATGAAAAAGGAGAAGTCACAACGGACACCTCAGAAATACAAAACATCATGAGAGACTACTACAAGCAACTATATGCCAATCAATTGGATAACCTGGAAGAAATGGATACATTCTTAGAAAAATACAATCTTCCAAGACTGAACCAGGAAGAAATAGAAACCATGATCAGACCAATCACAAGTACAGAAATTGAGGCAGTGATTAAAAATCTCCCAACACACAAAAGCCCAGGACCAGATGGATTCACAGGCGAATTCTATCAAACATTTAGAGAAGAGTTAACACCTATCCTTCTCAAACTCTTCCAAAATATTGCAGAAGGCGGAGCACTCCCAAACTCATTCTATGAGGCTACCATCACCCTGATACCAAAACCAGGCAAAGATGTCACAAAAAAAGAAAACTACAGACCAATATCACTGATGAATATAGATGCAAAAATCCTCAACAAAATACTAGCTAACAGACTGCAACAGCACATTAAAAAAATCATACACCACGATCAAGTGGGATTTATCCCTGGGATGCAAGGATTCTTCAACATACGCAAATCAATCAACGTGATACATCATATCAACAAATTGAAGGATAAAAACCATATGATCATTTCAATAGATGCAGAAAAAGCTTTTGACAAAGTTCAACATCCATTTATGATAAAAGCTCTCCAGAAAATGGGCATAGAAGGAAATTACCTCAACATCATAAAAGCCATATATGACAAACCAAAAGCCAACATTGTTCTCAATGGAGAAAAACTGGAAGAATTCCCTCTAAGAACAGGAACAAGACAAGGGTGTCCACTCTCACCACTGTTATTCAACATAGTTTTGGAAGTGTTAGCCACAGCAATCAGAGAAGAAAAAGAAATTAAAGGAATCCAAATTGGAAAAGAAGAAGTCAAATTATCACTCTTTGCAGATGACATGATACTATATATAGAAAACCCTAAAGACTCTACCAGAAAACTGCTAGCACTCATTGATGAGTTTAGTAAAGTAGCAGGATACAAAATTAATGCACAGAAATCTCTTGCATTCCTATACACTAACAACGGAAGAGCAGAAAGAGAAATTAAGGAAACTCTCCCATTCACCGTTGCAACCAAAAGAATCAAATACCTAGGAATAAACCTGCCTAAGGAGGCAAAAGATCTGTATGCAGAAAACTTTAAGACATTGATGAAAGAAATCAAAGATGACATAAACAGATGGAGGGATATACCATGTTCCTGGATTGGAAGAATCAACATCGTGAAAATGACTGTACTACCCAAAGCAATTTACAGATTTAATGCAATCCCGATCAGATTACCAATGGCATTTTTCACAGAACTAGAGCAAGAAATCTTACGATTTGTATGGAAACGCAAAAGACCCCGAATAGCCAAAGCAATCTTGAGAAGGAAAAATGGAGTTGGTGGAATCAGGCTTCCTGACTTCAAACTATACTACAAGGCCATAGTGATCAAGACAGTATGGTACTGGCACAAAAATAGAAAGGACGATCAATGGAATAGAATAGAGAACTCAGAAGTAAGCCCAAACACATATGGGCACCTTATCTTTGACAAAGGAGGCACGAGTATACAATGGAAAAAAGACAGCCTCTTCAATAAGTGGTGCTGGGAAAATTGGACAGCAACATGTAAAAGAATGAAATTAGAACACTTCCTAACACCATACACAAAAATAAACTCCAAATGGATTAAAGACCTACATATAAGGCCAGACACTATCAAACTCCTAGAGGAAAACATAGGCAGAACACTCTATGACATCCATCAAAGCAACATCCTTTTTGACCCACCTCCTAGAATCATGGAAATAAAATCAAGAATAAACGAATGGGACCTCATGAAACTTAAAAGCTTCTGCACAGCAAAAGAAACCATAAACAAGACTAAAAGGCAACCCTCAGAATGGGAAAAAATAATTGCCTATGAAACAACGGACAAAGGATTAACCTCCAAAATATACAAGCAGCTCATGCAGCTTCATACCAAAAAAGCAAATAACCCAATCCACAAATGGGCAGAAGACCTAAATAGACATTTCTCCAAAGAAGACATACAGATGGCCAACAAACACATGAAAAGATGCTCAACATCACTCATCATCAGAGAAATGCAAGTCAAAGCCACAATGAGGTATCACCTCACACCAGTCAGAATGGCCATCATCACAAAGTCTGGAAACAACAGATGTTGGAGAGGGTGTGGAGAAAAGGGAACTCTCCTGCACTGTTGGTGGGACTGTAAGTTGGTACAGCCACTATGGAAAACAATTTGGAGGTTCCTTAAAAAACTACAAATAGAACTACCATATGATCCAGTCATCCCACTCCTGGGCATATACCCAAAGAAAACCATAATCCCAAAAGAAACTTGTACCATAATGTTTATTGCAGCACTCTTTACAATAGCCAGGACATGGAAGCAACCGAAATGCCCATCAACAAATGAATGGATACAGAAGATGTGGCATATATATACAATGGAATATTACTCAGCTATAAAAAGGGATGAGATGGAGCTATATGTAATGAGGTGGATAGAACTACAATCTGTCATACAGAGTGAAGTAAGTCAGAAAGAGAAAGACAAATATTGTATGCTAACTCACATATACGGAATCTAAAAATGGTACTGATGAACTCAGTGACAAGAACAGGGAAGCAGATACAGGGAATGGACTGGAGAACTCGAGGTATGGGAGGGGGCGGGGGGTGAAGGGGAAACTGAGAAGAAGCGGGAGAGTAGTACAGACATATATATACTACCAACTGTAAAATAGTCAGTGGGAAGTTGTTGTATAACAAAGGGAGTCCAACTCGAGGATGGAAGATGCCTTAGAGGACTGGGGCAGGGAGGGTGGGGGGGAATCGAGGGGGGGGCGTCAAGGAAGGGAGGGAATATGGGAATATGTGTATAAAAACAGTTGATTGAACCTGGTGTACCCCCCAAAAAAATAAAATAAAATAATAAAAAAAAAAAAAAAAAAAAAGTATAGAGATGATATTTGATGTCATGGGACTACATGGGCCACTCAGAAAGAAAGTGAGGATGGAGAAAGCCAAGAACTGAGCCTTGGGACAACCAACATTGGAAGCTGAGAAGAGGAAGAAATCCTTAAGCTACAACCAGTAAGGCATGAGGAACACAAAGATAGAAGAGGTTTTAGAAGCCAAATGAACAAAATGTTTGAAGAAAGAAGGAGTATGTTGCTAAGACATTGGGAAAGATGAAGCCTGAAAATTCTCTATTGAATTGGGGAAGATGGAGGACACTGTTGGCCTTGACAAAGGATAAAGGCCACATTGTTGCATCTGGCTCTTTCACTGCTGTGTTTCCTGTGAAATACATTGTGTCTGGAACATCATAGAAACTAAAAAACAGCTATAGAAGGCTGGATGAATGAATGAATGAATTGACAAGCCAGACTTTCCCCTTTTTGTAGTGTCAGTACAGTCTGCTTATTTTAGACTTCAGTTTTTAGTTTTATCAGGGACAAAATCCTATGATTATAATAAGACGCACATGGCTTTCTCTCAGCTAACTGTAATGATTGAACATTTATCTCACATGTTAATTAATGAAAAGTATATAAACCACCACAGTTCTAGACAATGTCCTACATTATGTAGTAGAATGAAGTAAAGAAGTGATCAATCCATTAACACTGCACCCCTGTCCTCCCTGTTCCTGAGTCTGCAGAGTCTCTCTGAGTCACCCTGGGGTTTATCAGTTACCCAAAGGCTGTTGTGGCTTGAATGTAAAACACTTTTAATAGAACAGATCAGAGGTTACTTCAGGCCATTTCAGCCTGGGCCATACAGACCTTTCTTCCTTACTTTGAGATGTAAACCAACGAGGATACTCTCAGTTGGTTGCAGTAGGAAAAAAAGCCCAGCCTTGCAGTTTCTCAAATAGTTCTGTGAGGTACCCTGGGGTGACACAGGCAATTCACAGGGAGGCTGTGGGATTGATTTTTTTTTTTTAAGGAAGACAGAAATAGTTAACATCTGTCAGTTACCCTGTGAACCACTGGCTCAAGGTAGTTCATAGTTTCAGTATTAGATCACTACATTCCTTTTTAATGATGTCATACTTTTGCAAAGCTGGGCTCCTTGGGTTCACTGTCCTTAAAAAAACAGTACTATATAAAAATTAATGTGGAGCAGGAAATGGGGTGGGGGAGTTCAAACTCATTTCAAAATCTGAGAAGCTGTGCAGTGCCAGCAGCATACACATCTTATTAAAAATTGTGATTAAGAATTAAACAAAAACATTACTTTCATATCAATTTATTTCTAGTTTGTGAATGACTACCAAGTTGTTAGAACATAAATACTTATTAAGTTGTTTGGATCTACCTATTTAACAGTTGGAACTGTTAGGTATTTCTCTTGGCCCAGGGGAGCCATGAAAAAATTACTAAGACACTAGGAACTGGGTTTATGAACCTCTGGTTTAGCCTTTTAGGCTTCTAGTGAGAAGAAAAGGAGGGAGGGAACCATTCTGCTGCCTTCTCCAGCTTGGCCTGTTTGCCGCTTGGCATCTAACCTAAGTCCATGCTGCTTAGCATTCTCTGAGGCATTCCTATGAATGATTAGGTGAATTTGCAAAATTAACAGGTATCGATGAACATTATTTTTTTAATTAATTTATTTTTAAAAATATTTATTTATTTATTTAGGCTGCACCAGGATCTTTGTTGGGGCATGCGGGATCTTAGTAGTGGCATGCGTGCAGGATCTAGTTCTCCACCAAGGATTGAACCTAGGCCTCCTGCATTGGGAGTATGGAGTCTTACTCACTGGACCACGGGGGAAGTCCCTGAACATTTTTATATTAAGCTGTGTCGACAGCCCTACTTATGAGTGGCCACTGTTACCTCTCATCCAGGAAAGAGTGACAGCACTTTCTGTCCCATTTTCCTCTCTCTCCTCCTTGAGCACTGTGCCACAGCTCCTAGAACCAGGTTCAGATTTATGGTTAAAGAGACTTTTTGGATTAGCCTGGGTTCCTCCCCTAACCATTGATTTTTATTTTCCTCTCCATGGCAATATATTTTGAGCACTAGACAACTACCTTACACGTGAACTTTCAGAGCACAGCCCTTTGTAACATGGGGATCAGCTGGATCTGTGGAGAGCCCTTTCTGGAGATGATATTAGAGGATATGCTTAGTTATGATGTATTATATTTGGCCCCTAAAACCTTAAGAAATTCATATCTGTTCATAGGAGGAGTGTGGTGCTTTGTGTGTGTGTGTGAGAGATTCAAGAGAAGAAAGTGAAAAAGATCCATTTCACAGGTTCATGAGCAGTGCTGTGTGATTTAAGACTTTCTGAAATGGGAATTGCACTTAGTGAAATTGTGGGTTTATGGTCATTGACAAAGATGAAAGGCAGAAAAGTGAGTGAATTACATGATGTGGCTTTGCCCATTGTGCTCAGGGGTATTCTGAGGGCTTTACTTTCACTTTTGTGCCTTTTTTTGCTGAGTGGGTTGACCCTCTTGAGTTATCTCCCTGGTCACTTGTTACTTTATTCTTCATACTGGCCTTCTCAGTCTTAGCCTTCAGAATTTCTCTGAGTCGTGGGATGGGTGTTTGGTTTTTCCCCACCATAGAGATATTCTTCCCTGTCTCTGTTTCTTCCTCATCTCCATCTTTCCATTTGTACTTTCACCATCCCTTCTGTTCTCTTTCCATTTCAATCTACCCCTCCTCCTTCTTTCTCCTTCCCCCCCCTCCTCTCTCTTTCTTCCCTTCTCCTCCATCCCCATATCTCCTCTTCATTGCTTCCATCACAGCAGAGTCCTCAAGCCCCATGTCTTACTCTCACATATCCCCAAAGGAAAGAGGTGCTCACATTGAATTGTGGGCATCTACCCCAGACCCGAATTGAGCATCAAAGCTTTTTGATATTTTCCATGTTGAACTTGTGGATGGGACACAGATGATCTGTATAAATGAGTTTTACCCTGGGATGAGTTAACCAGGACTCAGTTCCCTCATCAGTTTTCTAGAATTCCATAAAATTGAGAAAGATTAGCCTGTGTTTGCTGCTTGGGTTTAAATGTCTATAATACTAGGACCACATTATCTCCAGAGCAGTGCTGCGGTGTAGAAATATTATGGTAGTCACAAACATGAGCCACAGAAGTAATTTAGAAATGTTTTAGTAGGCACATTAAAAAGTAAGAACTCAAATAGTGAAGTTAATTTTAATAATATATTTTTAACCAAATATATTCAAAACATCATCCCAATATGTAATCAGAATAACAAGAGATTAATAAGATATTTTACATTCTTTTTTTCTTACTAAGTCTTTGAAATTTGGTGTGTATTTTATACTTACAGCACATCTCAATTTGGATGAGGTCCATTTCATTGCTGAAGAACCACATGTACTAGTGGCAACTGTATTGGACATTGAAGCTCCACATAGTAGGAAATGGAGAAAAAAGATCAATTTTAGGCAATTAATGAACTGAAAGTATTTCTTGAGCTTCATGCTTCCAGAATGCTGAGTAAATGGAGAAGGTGCTCGACTAATAAGTTGGGCTTGGAAAGCACCTTCAAGTTCAGTGCCAGTCTTTTAATTACCTTAATCAAATAGCTGGTAGACTGGGGGGTCTGGAGACTTGACCTGAAGGAATAGAAGGCTAGGGGTCATTGTCAGTCTTTCTCTACAACCTCCCAGTTGCTCCTCTTCTATATTTCCATCCCCTATGGAATTTTCCCACTTCTTGGAAGTCTAGGACTTTAAAGTTTAGTCCTTCTAGTGAAAATAACTTAGCAGTTAAGAGCTCAAGTGGGTCCTTTAAGTCCTGATACACATTCTCTTCCTTTTTACACCTTGGTTCACATGGTGAAGGAGGAGATTTACCTTTTTCCTAGAAGTTACCAAATGACATCTTATCCCAGAAAGGCTCAAAAGTCAGCAGATTTAAGTAATATATTTTCATAGTTTGCATGTCACAGTGACAGGAAGGTGCTGTGTACCTCTACCCCCCATTTTGAATAAAGACAAGTTTGAACAGGTCCTGCTGTTTTCACCTTGGTTAAGCATTATCTTATGTTCTTTGGGTTACTCTTGCATAAAACCATCACAGCATAAACTGAAAGCGCCCCCATTTAACTTTGGTCTCAGTCTGCCCTGAGGATGAAGGGATAGGGTTGTGGGGGTGAAGAGATGGTGAGTTGTCAATAACTAGGTAAATAAAATGGGAATATGGTTAGCTTTAACCCCTCCCACCTAAGTCTCCCCACACTTCACTTCCATTTGTTTTCTTCCATGTGAAATGAGGAGTTTGATTAGAAACTGCCAGTGTTTCTCCAAAGAAGGTCTATTTTCCATTCCCTGTGTGCAAAGAGGAAGGTGGAGGGTGCTGCCTGCTCTGGTAGGGATTGGAAACTCCTGGTTCTGCAACGAGTTATATGTCTTTTCTTAGGAAATGAGCAACTGGAGACCATCAGATCTCATGTAACCTAAGGTCCTTTGTTAGTCTTGGTTTCTAGGTTTCTGAGTTTTGTAGAATCCTTGAAATGTTGCTCATTTATGCTTCGGCAACAAAGACATATTGATAGGATCTGAGTGATGGGGTCTTCATTAATGATAGACAAAGAAGTATCTAGAATGTTTGGTTGGGGGGAGTGTTATACAGGCAAGTAGGGGACAGGTAGGTGATGGCAAACCCGTAAGGGTTCATTAGTGTTGACCAGAGTAAATTTGTTTGCTGGATGACATCTGGGGCTTTGTGATAGTAAGCTGAAGAACTATGTTTAGATATAGGATTGGAGAAATACAGAGGTTGAATGATTTCCACGTGTTAGAAATGTGGAGGGTTGCTTGGATAAAAGAGAAAAGAAAGAAGAGAATCCAAGTAATGTCATACTAGGGTAGTCTAATATTTTGTTTTCAAGGGACTTCAAAATTTTAAATATATTTACATTTACTATTGTAGCAATAAAAAAATAAATCAACACATGAAAACATAAAATCACCCCCAATGCTGCCACAGAAAACCAACTGGTCTATTTTTCTGTTGTTTCTAAGAGTTCCAAGGGCTGATTTATAAGTGAACATGATTCCCTCCGGTGATGATATCCTCAGAAGCAAAAGGCCATCTTCCAAATATTCTCCTTTTGTACTAGTTATGAGTCTGCCTTTTTTTTTTTAAAGTAAACTTCTAATTTTGGAACAATTTTAGATTTACAGAAATGTTGCAAAGATAATACAGAGATAAAGCCCCAAAGACAAGTCCCTGATACTTCCCTGCAGGCCAACTATCTGACTAAGGTTATTTGAGGACTGACAATGAACTTTAAGATATTTCCCAATCACATCTTACTGCCAATATTACCTAAATTACTTTATATTACATTTGTCAAAACTAAGAAACCAATATTGGTATATAACTATTAACTAAACTCAAGGCTATATATTCAGATTTCATGAGTCCATTGTGGATCTTTAACTATTAGTTCATTTAAGTTATTTTTTGAAGTTTGATATTGTCTGTGATACTACTTTATTTAAATAATGCTTTTTCCTCTCTGAAAACTATATATATATATATATATAAAATATACAATATATGTAAAATATACTATGTAAATATATATTGTAGAAATTAGGAAAATACTGAAAAATACAAAGAATAAAATAAATTGTAACTCTATCCCTGTCCTAATTTTGTGTTGAATATAAATATATATATACATTAGCAAATGAAGTTTATTATGATTACAACATAGTTTTGAATTGCATATTTTTCATGTAGTATTACCTTAGGAGAAATTTATTTAATTAAAAATCTTCAAATCAAATGTGTAATTTTAATGTCATATTCCATTGTGTAATTACTCATTTACTTATTAATAAACAACCCTTAGGCTCATTCTAATTTTGGCTGCTATAATTTTTTTTTTACCACTTCCCTGATGATGTTCTCAATGTAAGTTTCTAGGAGTGGAATTACTAGATCTGTGGACCTGCCTTAGTGTTTGTAGACAAGTTACCGTCCAGAAACATGGTATCAATTTATATTCCCAAAGTATCCTTTGAGATACCTTACTTCACCTTTACCAGCATTGAATATCATACTTTTTTAAATTAATTTTATTTATTTATTTATTTTTTTGGGGGGGGTACAGCAAGTTCAATCATCTGTTTTTATACACATATCTCCATATTCCCTCCCTCCCTTGACTCCCCCCCCACCTTCCCTCGAGTCCCCCCCACCCTCCCCGTCCCAGTCCTCTAAGGCATCTTCCATCCTCGAGTTGAACTCCCTTTGTTATACAACAACTTCCCACTGACTATCTATTTTACAGTTGGTAGTATATATATGTCTGTGCTACTCTCTCGCTTCGTCTCAGCTTCCCCTTCACCCCCTGCCCCCTCCCAAACCTCGAGTTCTCCAGTCCATTCTCTGTATCTGCATCCTTGTTCTTGTCACTGAGTTCATCAGTACCATTTTTAGATTCCCTATATGTGAGTTAGCATACAATATTTGTCTTTCTCTTTCTGACTTACTTCACTCTGTATGACAGACTGTAGTTCTATCCACCTCATTACATATAGCTCCATCTCATCCCTTTTTATAGCTGAGTAATATTCCATTGTATATATATGCCACATCTTCTTTATCCATTCATTTTGTTGATGGGCATTTCGGTTGCTTCCATGTCCTGGCTATTGTAAATAGTGCTGCAATAAACATTATGGTACAAGTTTCTTTTGGGATTATGGTTTTCTTTGGGTATATGCCCAGTAATGGGATTACTGGATCATATGGTAGTTCTATTTGTAGTTTTTGAAGGAACCTCCAAATTGTTTTCCACAGTGGCTGTACCAACTTACAGTCCCACCAACAGTGCAGGAGGGTTCCCTTTTCTCCACACCCTCTCCAACATTTGTTGTTTCCAGATTTTGTGATGATGGCCATTCTGACTGGTGTGAGGTGATACCTCATTGTGGCTTTGACTTGCATTTCTCTGATGATTAGTGATGTTGAGCACATACTTTTTAATCTTTCACAATTTGATAGGTGAAAAGTTGTATATCTTTATTATTTTAATTTGCATTTCTGTCACTAAAGTTGTCCTATATTTTCTTAGCTCATATAAATGAACGTATTATGCTTAATGTTTTAAACCATCACTGATTAAATTTACATTTACTGAATGGTATGATACTGATATAAAGGTTTAAAAGGCCTTTTTCTACATAGTTAATGTACCCCCGAACTATAATTGAATATTGCTTATCCTGTTCTCACTGAATTGTTATGTTCTTTTTTCTAGGAGTGTCTCTATCTGGGATCACTCATCTGTTCCAGTGATTTCTCTGTATCTTTGGCCAGTGCCAATATTATTTTACCATTAGAATCCTTTTTATTTAGGGCTTGGGCAAGTTCCTTATCTTTTTATTCCAAAAATGTTTTAGTTCTTCCAACCCTTCCTGATGAACTTTGGAACATTTTGCCAATTTTCAAAAAGAAATGTATACTGTCCAGTTTCATTGGAATTGCTTTATAATCGCTAGTTTTCTCAGTCAGTAATATGGCATGGTTCTCTATTCAGTCTTTTAAAAAATTCTATGTTTCTCAAAATGATTTGTAGTTTTCCTCAAATAGATCCAATGCATTTCTTAACATTATGTTTTGTTGTTGTTGATGTTGTTGTTATTGTGAATGGAATCTTCATTTTCACATATCTTCTAATTATTTTTTATTGGAAGAGGTAATTACATAGGGCTTGACTGAACCTTATTTATTTTTTTACCCCTTGTGCCTAGTACATTACCTGATAGGCAATAAGTGTCAGTTAGTTTTCAGTTCTTAATTTTGGATTTTCTCACTATCCTGTCATAGTCTGTAAGTAATGATAGCTCTGTTTTAATATTTGTTTTGTTTTGTATCTTATTGAATTGTCTATATCTTCCTAAGTAATGCTAAATTATAATGGTGGTAGTAAGTATTCTTGTCCATAATTTTAATAGGGATGCTTCTGGTGCAGGAATTCTTAACATCCTTAGAGATCTATGGATGGGCTTTAGGGGGAGTCTGTTAACTCCTAGAATATATGTACACATTTGATTTGATGAGAGAGATTGTGTGTGGGAAAGAGTATATTTATATAGCTATTCTTATATAATAATATATTTTAAATTATATTAAATTTATAATTTTAAATCATACAAACAATGTATCTCTCTATTTCTGTACTTCTTTTTACCATGAGATTATTATCCTTTGAGTTCATCTTTTATTTATTTTAAAACAACTGTCCTTTGAGCTTTGAGGATATGTCCCCTTAAAATAGCTGGTTTTGACTGATGATACTGTTAGCAGAGGGGAAAACAGCTATTGAGAAAATCCAGGCAATTGTGAGATTTAAACTTTGTAGGAGGCTGGAGATATTTACAAATGGCAGTGAGAGGCTATTTTAATGGCATTTTTTGTACACATTGAACTCAGGAAGACCAAAGCAAGGATGACTGACAAGGTGTCTTTAAAATCCACAATGTTTGAAACACCCAGTTGTTTGAGTGACAAAACATATTGAATAGAGACGGTATCTACCTCACAAATGCTTAAAACAAACTAAATGTGAACTAGTTTATTTAGGGTAAAGCCTTTACTTCCTTTGGTGTCAGAGTTTGGTTAAAGGATGTGAAAGAGCCTCAGGAAAATGACAGAGACTATCTCAATGGACAATAGTCATTAAAACAAATTAAATATAATTTACAGTTTCTGTCAGAAGTTAAAAGGAACAGAAGTTGAAAAGCCCGTTTAAGAGCTCCAAGTAAGTTCTACAATGGGCAAAATGCAGTTTTCTTTTAGGAAATGACCAGGAGGAAAAGGATGAGACCAGTCTTTTCCTTTAGCCTTAGCAAATTTCATATCAGGTAGATGCCTTTAGTCAGTAGCAGTTAGTGGGGATCCTGAAATCCAGTCTCAGTTTTGAAAATACAGTACTACAGTGATGGCTGTAGCTTCCTCAGTGATTACTCACTACTTAAATTTTAGTGGGTGTCTTTAGAAACCCTAAAACGATCAAAAGAGGCACTTAGGGAAAAAAATGCATGTAAATTGTAGTCATACAGAATCCCCTATGGAGTTGTAGAAATATTTTACCTTAAACAAGATCTTAAGAAGCCTAATTCCTATCTGCGTACCTGGGAACACAGTGTGGTCTATTTCTTCCAGTAGGCAGTGATTGACTTCATCATATACATTGTTTTGTGTATGAAAAGCACTCCAAATTCTGGTCAGCAAAAGCATTATTAACCATTTAAAATAAAATAAGTATTTTAAGTGGATTTATTGCTTCTTAGACTCATAAATGATATGGGCCCTCCTTGTAATAGGGTGTTTCCTTTTCTAGCAGATACGGGAGGTGGAAACACAGCCAAGAATTACTTTTCCCTGATTATTCTTTATGTAGTTTGCTAAGTCAAACTGGAAAAGGAAAAATAAATGCAGAGTAAGGAACAAAAGATATGAGAGTGAACAAAACTCATGAGCTTTAACTACTTTGATAGTCGGTTGGAATTCTGTGTTCAGACCTACCGTGCTTTGACATGCTGTGTGCTGACTTAGAGCTGAAAAGACAGGTTTCCGTCCTGGAGGCATTTAACAAGAAGGGAAAACTTAACTATATCATAAGGCAGAAATAGGGTTATAATAAAAGTATATAGTGTTGTGGGAGCCTAGAGGAACTGGAGGAATGGAAAAGGTGGAGAGTTTTTGAGCTTTTCAACCCAGAGGTGGATTTCTGTAAGAAGTCTATTCCAGGCCAGAGGAAGAGTGGGGCAAAGCCTGGGGAAGAGTGTTAAGGAAGAGTCAGCTGTCTGTTGTGACTCATGGTGAGAAAGACAAGACTGGAGCTGTATATGATGAAATCCTTCAATGCAGAGTCCTTCAACGTGTTGGCAGAGGTAAGTTACCGAAGGATGTTGAAGAAGGAAATGACTTGATTTGAATTGTGTTTTAAGAAGACAACTTTAGTAGAAAATAACCATACATTTGGGGAAAAAATAACAATGTGTTTGGGTTGCATTTAGTCGTTACAGTGATTTCTAAAACATCCCTTTCTCGGGACTTCCCTGGTGGTCCAGTGGTTAAAACTCTGCGCTTCCTATGCAGGGGACCCCTTTCTCCAGGTTATCAGTCTTAGAGAGTTGTTCCTTTATTTCCATCCTTCTTCCTCTGTGTATTCATCTCTTTAATCATTCATTTAGGTAAAAAGGCTGAGCATCCACTCTTACATCCTTACATGTATATATAGTTCCTTGTACTTTTCCAAGTGCCTTTATAATATTGTCTGTCTTCATTTCCTATAAATACCCTATGAAGTAACTAGGGATGATGTTATGGTTCTTATTTTATAGATAGAGAACCTGAAAATTACTCAAAGTCAAGATCTGGGAATAGTGAATTTGTATCAGAATTTGGGGCTTCTGATTCCTTAAACAAATATGACTTCTTTTTGTACAACACTTAATTCTGTGTAGAATGCTGAGAACTGTGGGCCACAATAATTTTTTTCTCTGAGAGAGGGACAGTTCGAGGGGGAAGTCTGAGGTCATGTATCTTCCAAGTAATAGAATCCCCCTTGGCCAGCATGATCTGGACTGGTTATTGTTCAGATAATTTAAAAACAATTGTTCATGTGGGAAATCAGAAAGCTGCTATACATTCATACCTTAAACGTGTTACAGCAACTTAAAGCATCTAAATGCATATTTATTTACCAGTCATTTGATTTGGGATCAAGGTCTTTTTTTTCGTTAAGCATCTTCTTCTTGCAGTCAACTTCAATCATCTGTC
The DNA here is from genome assembly GCF_030028045.1 of Hippopotamus amphibius kiboko. NCBI lineage: Eukaryota > Metazoa > Chordata > Mammalia > Artiodactyla > Hippopotamidae > Hippopotamus > Hippopotamus amphibius. Next base: position 97,734,420 of record NC_080187.1, read on the forward strand.
CTGTATATCTCTTCTATAATTTAAAAGTATTGATTTATTTAATGTGGAGTGAGAACTTAAAACGTTTGTGAGGCAATCTTGAGTATGGAATCATTTTAGATTTTAAAATTCCCCTCTAAGATCTTTTACAAATATCTGCCCCACACCTAATTTAGTAATAGGTTTTTTTTTAAAAAAGTGGTTGACCTTTTTTCTTTAATTGACTCTTTCCAATGTAGTTTTTATAGAAAAGCAACCTGCCTTCTTTTTCTATTCACTTGATGTAATCTTTAATTAAAGTATGTAAATATAACAGCATACAACTGTCATAAATGGTTTTGGGAACAAACATAATGACTCCTGGTAAATATCCTACTCAGTTGGTGGGAGCTGAAGTACACTGGCATATTTGAAAGTAACTCCCTAGCCAAGAGCATTCACTGTGCCATGGACTACAGTCAGTATATTTCACAGAGGGAATGGAGGACATTAGTCGTTTTGGTGAGTTGGTTAAGAGAGAGTCAGCTGCAGTGTAATCTACAGGAGCATATACCACTAAAGAAGTTCAGAGTGTGGGTGGGCTGAGGTGGTTCAGAAAGATTTATGGATGGCTTGGAACATTCCAGTTGGGGCTGGAAAGATGGGGGGGATTTAGGAAGGGAAGTTCTGGTTGGGTGGGTGTGTGGGTTTGTGTGTGTGCATGCAGAGAGAAACAGAGAGTACACAGGGAATGGTCAGGTGTTCTCAGCAAAAGAAGGAAGTCCATTTCCTTGGAATACAAAAAAGTGGACAGTCAGACCAACTTAATCTATTGTCAGACCAACTTAATCTATTCAAAACTCTCTTCTAAATTCTATCTTATGAAGGAAATCTCATAATAGGTGGGTTTTGTGAGGATTTTGATTTGCTTCCTAATGTAAACAAAATCATTGTGGTTCCCATACAAATTAAAAAAAATTATTCCAGTTCTTTGAAAAAATGCTGTTGGTAATTTGATAGGGATTGCACTGAATCTGTAGATTTCCTTGAGTGGTATGGTCATTGTAACCATATTGATTCTTCCAGTCCAAGAACATATATCTTTCCATTTGTTTCTGTTGTGTTCAGTTTCTTTCATCAGAGTCGTACAGTTCTTGGAGTACAGATCTCCTGCCTACTTAGGTAGTTTTATTCCCAGGTATTTTATTCTTTTTGATCAAATAGTAAATGGTGTTGTTTCCTTAATTTCTCCTTCTGATATCTAATTGTTAGTATATAGAAATGCAACAGATTTTGTATCCTGCAACTTTGCTGAATTCATTGATGAGCTCTAGTAGTTTTCTGGTGGCATCTTTAGGATTTTCTATGTATAGTATCATCTGCAAACAGTGGCAGTTTTACTTGTTGCTTTCCAATTTGGATTCCTTTCATTTGTTTTTCTTCCCTGATTGCTATGGCTAGGACTTCCAAAACTATGTTCAATAAAAGTGGTGAGAGTGGGCATCCTTGTCTTGTTCCTGATCATAGGGGAAATGCTGTCAGCCTTTCACCATTGAGTATGATGTTAGTTGTGGGTTTGTCAAAAATGGCCTTTATTATGTTGAGGTAAGTTCCCTCTATGCCTACTTCTGGGAGAGTTTTTATCATAAATGGATATTGAATTTTATCTAGAGCTTGTTCTCCATCTATTGAGATGATCATATGGTTTTTATTCTTCAATTTGTTAATAAGGTGTATCACATTGATTTGCAGATATTGAAAAATGCTTGCATCCCTGGGATAAATACCACTTGAAAATGGTGTATTGACCCTTTTAATGTATTGTTGGATTCAGTTTACTAGTATTTTGTTGAGGATTTTTGCATCTATGTTCAGCAGTGATATTGGCTTGTAATTTTCTTTCTTTCTTTTTTGTCTGGTTTTGGTATTAGGGTGATGTTGCCCTCATAGAATGAGTTTGGGAGTGTTCCTTCCTTTGCAGTTTTTTGAAATAGTTTCAGAAAGGATGGGTGTTAACTCTTCTCTAACTGTTTGGTAGAATTCACCTGTGAAACCATCTGGTCCTGGACTTTTGTATGTTGAGAGTTTTAAAATTACTGATTCAATTTCAGTACTGGTAATTGGTTTGCTCATATTTTCTATTTCTTCCTGGTTCAGTCTTAGGAGATTGTACATTTCTAAGAATAAATAATACCATTTATAGCAACATGGATGGGCCTAGAGATTATCATAGTAAGGGAATTAAGTCACACATAGAAAGACAGATATCATAGGATATCACTTACATGTGAAATCTAAAAAAAACTGATACAAATGAACTTATTTACAACACAGAAATAGATTCACAGACATAGAAAATAAATTTATGGTTACCAAAGGGGAAACGGGGGGAGGGATAAATTAGGAGTTTGGGATTAACAGATACACACTACTATATATGAAATAGATTAACAACTAGGGCCTACTGTATAGCACAGGGAACTATATTCAATATCTTGTGATAACCTATAATGGAAAAGAATCTGAAAAAATATATATGAATGTATATGAATAACTCAAGCACTTTGCTATACACCCGAAACTAACACAACATTGTAAATCAACTATACTTCAATTAAAAAAAATCAGGCTTCCTAGGTGGCACAGTGGTTAAGAATCCACCTGCCAATGCAGAGGACACGGGTTCAAGCCCTGGTCCAGGAAGATCTCACATGCCGCAGAGCAACTAAGCCCGTGCGCCACAACTATTGAGCCTGTGCTTTAGAGCCTGTGAGCCACAACTCTTGAGCCCATGTGCCACAGCTACTGAAGCCCATGCACCTAGAGCCTGGGCTCCACAACAAGAGAAGCCACGGCAATGAGAGCCCATGCACCACAACAAAGAGTAGCCCCTGCTCACCACAACTAAAGAAAGCCTGCATGCAACAACGAAGACCCAACACAGCCAATAAATAAATAAATAAATAAAATTTTTAAAAAAATCATTGTGGTAGCGATTTAGTCTCCCACCTCCAATGTGGGCTATACCTGACCCATCCCAGACAGATTAAGGGCTACCTTATTTTAAGAAAACTGCCAGAGAAACATTTTTGATTTCCCTTAGTAATCCATTCTGATGTCCTGGCCCTCTGTAATAACCCCTTCACATATTTAAAAGTGATTATTAAATCTTTCTCCCAATTCCTAGGCTGGATTATCCCAAAGTGATAGAACCGTCATTTCATATATTCTTTAATCTAAATTTACTAAGTAGAAAGAAAGAGGAACTACAAAGCATAGATTTCCCATTCACGATTTCAAATCAGCCATGAAGGATGTTGGTACTATATATCTATGTTAGTACTATTTGTGTATGTGTGCATCTGTATAGTTGTGTGTGTATATATACATGTATATGTAAGTGTATATGTATGTATATGTACATGCATCTGTATGCATGTATGAACACAAATATGTGTCTAAAACAGTGTGTAAGTCAGAATGTTGAGGTTCTGTCTGAGATCACCTGACAGGGAAAATTGATTGTTTGATACCTTCTACCTCGATCATTTCTGGCTGTTCCTTTCTGTCCACTTCCTCCTCCTTTCTGTGTTCTATACCCTGTCACAAGTTAAATAAGAGTTGACTCTCATATCAGTTTGCTAAACTCCTCCTGATTATTAAGTGGATTTGCTACTAAAAATGGATTAAGATATCAGCCTCCTTAAGGTTATTTCTTAAGGGAGGATTTTTGGAGACAGAAGTCCCTGAAGACATAGGTCTTGAAGACTCAAGGCCTGGAGTCTCTAATGTGGGATCAAGTGGTTGAAGGGTTAATCGTGCCAGGGATACACTGAAATTTCATCGATGTACATACAAAGCTGGGCTTTTCTCTGTGTGTAGCTTATCTAGAGCAGTGCTGTCCAATAGAAGTACAATGTAAGCCACACATGTGAGCCATGTATGTAATTTAAAATTTTTTGTAGCCACAGCAAAAAAGTAAAAAGAAACAAGTGAAATTAATTTTATTAATTAATTGTTTTTTTGTGGCTTAATCAGTCTCTTTTTTTAAAAATTCTTTTCCATTATGGTTTATTACAGGATACTGAATATAGTTCCCTGTGCTATACAATAGGACCTTGTTGTTTATCCATTCTGTATATAATAGTTTGCATGTGCTAATCCCAAACTCCCAATCCATCCCTTCCCCACCTCTTTCCCCCTTGGCAACCACAAGTCTGTTCTCTATGTCCCTGAGTCTGCTTCTGTTTTGTAGACAAGTTCGTTTGTGTCATATTTTAGATTCCACATATAAGTGATATCATATGGTATTTGTCTTTCTCTGTCTGACTTACTTTGCTTAGTATGATAATCTCTAGGTCCATCCACGTAGCTGCAAATAGCATTATTTCGTATCTTTTTTTCATGGCTGAGTAGTATTCCATTGCGTGTGTGTGTGTGTGTGTGTGTGTGTGTGTGTGTGTGTGTGTGTGTGTGTCTACTCTATCTTATTTATTATCCATTCATCTGTCGATGGATGTTTAGGTTGTTTCCATGTCTTGGCTATTGTAAATAGTGCTGCTGTCAACATAGAGGGTGCATGTATCTTTTTGAATTAGAGTTTTGTCTGGATATATGCCGAGGACTGGGATTGCTGGATCATATGGCAACTCTATTTTTAGTTTTTTGATGAACCTCTGTACAGTTCTCCATAGTGGCTAAACCATTTTACATTCCCACCAACAGTGTAGGAGGGTTCCCTTTTCTCCACACCCTCTCTAGCATTTGCTATTTGTAGACTTTTTAATGATGGCCATTCTGACCAGTGTGAGGTGGTACCTCGTAGTTTTGATTTGCATTTCTCTAATAGTTAGTGATGTTGAGCATCTTTTCATGTGCCTATTGGCTATCTGTATTTCTTCTTTGGAGAAATGTCTACTTAGGTTTTTGAAATTAATTTTAATAGATTTTATTTAATACATTATATCTAAAATATTAACATGTAATCAATGAAGAATTTCATCAATGAAATATTTTAGTGTTTTTGTATTGTCTTCTGAATCTGGTGTGTATTTTGTGTAATGCACCTCTATTTGGATTAGCCATATTTTAAGCACTCAGTAGCCACATTTGGCTGGTGGCTACTCATTTGAATAGTGCAGGTCTAGAGACCTGAGAGTGTCCCATAGTGAGGACAGGGAGCCTGTCATTTCTAATTGTTGGATCCCACTCGGTACAGGGAGCCTGTTGTCAGACAACCTCCATCAGTCAGAGCAGTTCCGTGGTATGTGTTGATCATGCCCAATAAGTAGCTGAAGTCAGAGTGTTTTGTTGAGCATGGGACTTTAGAATACCACTGTGTGTTTGATTTCACCTCAGAAGGAACAGATTGATTCCTATAGAGCTCTGAATAAAGAGAATTGTTCCTCAGAAAGAAAGTTGTTGAGCAACAAGTATAGGATTTCCTGGATAATAGCCAAGCCTGAGCAGGTTTTCTGTAGATTGGCTGGCACACGTTTTTTTCCACTTCCTGGAGATGCTGGAGAATTAGAGATGAAAAACAGCCAAGTGTTACAGTGAGGGACTATAAAAAGACACAATGTACCTGAAACTGACCAGGTTGGAAGTTGTTTCCAGGGGTTTGGGATGGATCAGAAAGGGTCCATGGCAGCAGATTGCCTTTTTTCTACTACTCAGACTCCTGAGGCACCGCTGTGAGTTTCTTTTTATTGCTGAGGGCCTCAAAGCCACCAGATAAATGTGGTATAATTTTACTCTAAGACTTAGAGAATAGCAAGTGTTATTTTTGTATTGAAACAAATGTGGCTATTTTATGAGTATAATGAAAAAATCCTTTGCATTTTAATACATAAAACACAAGTCTTGTAAAAACAATTGACAGTGAATTACTCTGGGACGCACCATCTTTTCCCTTGAGCTTGGAGCTCATTTTCCTTTGCTTGTTGGGAGTACTTGTAGAAGTGCTGCATTTCCTAGGTACCCCACCACCCTTATTCCAGTCTTGAGTTTAATGCACCTTCAGGTTCCAGAGCATGCACAAAAAGGCAAGGAAACTCTGGTAAGGTCATAATTATAAAGGGGGATTGCCCAGTGATGGGAGTAAAGTTATTTTGAAATAAAAGGACAACAAATGCCTATAAAGGTTAATTTCAGTAGAAATTAGTCTAAAACACACACACACATATACACATACATATTTTCTTCCTCAGAGTAGTCATAGTTCTCTTTTCTCACCCTATGTCATTATTTTCATTTGAATATTTATTTCAATGAACAGGGGTATGCAGTTTAGGTAGTTGCCTTATTCCCTTTATTCCCTTATTCCCTTTAGCATTCCAACTCATATTTTATGTAACTAGTTAATTAATTTTATTGCAATATAGTTGACACATAATATATTTTCAGGTATCCAACATAATGATTCAATATTTGTATATATCCAATTTATATTTTAAATCTTTTCTAACATTTTTGCTTTACTCAAATTATAAGACTAATACATTCTGACTGTATGAATAAGATAAAGTTATCTATTAGTTTTGTGATGTAGTACTATCTTATCTTGTTTATGATCGTTGCTGGTTTTAAAAAAATTTCTGAAGGGAAAACCTTAGAAACAGAGGGTTGAAGTTAGGCTTTAGGTGATGAAATAATCATGAGAAAGATAAGATATATGTCCATCACTTACATATTATAATTTTACCTATCAATTGCAATTGCAGTTGTAAAAAGATCAAGTTAAATGGTTGCAGAAAATTCAGCATGAAAAAACTAAAGTTAAAAAAGTAACTTAGTGAATAACATAATGCAGATGTGTGAGACAGAGTCTATCACCCTTTATTCTGATAAAGGTCTAATGATTCAGAGTGAGGAAATAGACACCATTTGCCAACACTCCTGAAATCTAGTGATTGTGGTGGATAGTACTTACTGTCCATGGTCCTCTTTTCTACTGCAACTAGGCATAGCCTCACAATACTTTTTAATCAGCTGTTGGTATAGTCAAGTAGAAACTGTTTAATGTTTATATTAATATTCTAGATGTAATCTAATCAAAGAAAGGAAATAGGGGATGGAAAACCATAAAAAATTTCAGATCACTTTTTTAGTGAAAAAAAGGGGACCTAGTGATGATCAGATCCCTTATAGCTCCCAAAGGCCAGGCCTTCTGTTGTATTGAATTTAAGAAAAGATAGATAATACTAGTGTAGTAGTTCTCAACCTTGTTTTCTCACTAATGACGAAAGTACTAGAGTTAGCATCCAGGTCTCTAGAAATGGTGCAGAGTCTGCGGCCCACAACTTAAGTCTGCTCATGGGAATACAGAAGTATGAGAACTTCATTGTCCCCTGTCACAAAGGAAAAGAAGTTGTGACTGCTGTGGCTAGAGAAAACAACTCTTTAATGATTTGTTTTAAACAGGTTTCCTCATGGTGAAGAATTTACAGCAGCAGCAGCTGCAGTTGTTAGTGGTTATAGCACGTCTCTGCTGGCCATTTCAAAAATCTGAACTCCAGGGAAAGCCTGACTCACAGAATGCTTTGGGACATGAGTGCTTCAGGGTTTAATTAAAGAAAGCCAACTCTGGAACAAAGATGTCAAGTAGGCACACAATACAGTGATAGAAGGTGTCTGACTCATAAGGAATGACACATAGGGAGAACACTTGTTGAGAAGATTGTTCGTTTTCCTGTTATCAGTAACTGAGAGAACATTGGTAGCACTTGTATTATGCTGCCCATAAATGGTTAAGATTTCTTTGGTGGCTAAATAGAGGCCTTCTGAGCTCAAGTAGCCATAGTGGTTTTAGCACTGCAGGGTGCGGGGATATTTGGCACTTGATTTTTTTTTTTTTTTAATTGTAAACTGGTAGGTCTAGGTATATTTCAGGAAGGAAGTTAGAATATTGGGGGATGGTTAATATCTTCTCTCATGCAGATAGGCTCTCTGACTGTTGAAGAAATAGGAGTATACTCATTTTATTACTCTTCATAGCAAAGTAACAATTCCCTCTTCTGTGTCAATTCTATTCTAGGCAAAGGTTAGGGATGGAGAGGGGTAAGTACTGAGCAGTCTACTAAGAGATCACTTCTCTCCCTTTTGGTCTTCCTTTTAGCTACATTGTTTTACACTGTCTCTTAGAAAGCTCTGTAGGGAAATCAACTTCACATGAAACAGGCTGAGAAGTCCTTTTTCAGGGAGTGGACCTGAAGGCCCTGACATTGTGCTCAGTGGTATGGAAACAAGACATGCCAGTGACAGCAGGAAATTGGCAACAGGAAATTTGGGAGAATTTTTTTTTGTTCTAGAGCACTCTTAGGTAGAAATTTGAGGAAGGAGATCTGGATGGTCACTGGTCAAAGGTAGAATAAAGAGAACATGTAGGGACTCAATCTGTCCACATGAAATCTGCTGAGCTAGTGAATTAACATGAGGAAGGGAAAGTTATTTCAAGCCACATCAACTGGATAAAACACTGAAGTAGCAGAAGACTAGAAGAGAGAAAATATGCTTCCAGTGTCTCTAAAAACAGGAAGACAGAAATGAAACTGTCAGTTGTTATTCTCTCAATATAGAATTAATCTCAAGTGAAACAGCGGAAAAAACATTGCAAAACAAAAGGCACGTTTTACGAGAGAGATAATCAGGTTGTGAGAATCAACAGTTTGATAAACCATGTTAAAAACCTTACATTTATAAAACTGGGAATAAAAAAGATAATATAAGTTGGTAATGAAAGTGCTACACCAAAAACCTGGACCTGTGCTATAAAAAAGTTATTATTCTGGAATGATAAAGATCCTACTTTTAGGTTTTTAGTTATGCCTCAAGGCTCACTGTTGACCCTGAAGTAGATATTTCTTCTTGCTTTTCACCAGAAACTACTATTTCTGCTTTTTTGCATATTTTAAAGTATTTGTAGTCATAGTATAGACTTAATTCTATAGTCTGATTTTTTTCTTAGTTAAAGTTGCCATGAGTGGTTAGTTCCTGTTGTCATAATTTTTATGGTTGCATAATATTCTACTTAGAGATGGTGCTTAGCCATATCTTATGTTAGATATTTAGGTTATTTCAAAGGGCGTTTTCCTTATTGCAAATAACCCACTGTGAACATCTTTGCATAGTATACCTTTTCCCCTTATTTTTGGATTATTTCCTTAAAATTATTTTTAAATAGGATGGGTGAAGGAAATGAGCATCTTTATGACTACACTTATTGTCAAATCGCTTTCTAAAACGTTTCTGTGATTTTCACATGGCAGAGTTAAGAGTGGATGTGGCCACTTGTGCCCAATGAGGTTATACTGCATGAAGGATTCCCTAGATTTAATGCAGCTGGAAATGGTTCTCACTTGAGGTGATGTTGAGTCATCTACCAAGGGAATCCTGGTCTCAAAAAATATTTTTAATGAATTGCTATTGACAAAAGAAAAGCATCTGCCAATCAGAAGTTTTAGATAGCCTTCAATGGAGGAATTTTATTTTGATTATATTTTTTAGGTTTACGTTGTCTTATGTGAGTGTTCTGGGACCTAAAATCTGGAAGTAAATACAACTTTAATAAATTGAATTTTGTTTTTTTATTAGATAGCACCTAAAAATGCCTTATGCATAGTGGAGTTCAGTAATATTTGCGAGTAAATGAAATGCTGTGGGAAAGGTTGTTGAAAGTAACCCTGAAGTAATTTTTTTTTGATCAACAGAACAGAAATTAGACTATTCTGCTTGAAACTTCAGATATTTTTCCATCTAGGTTTTCTTAAAATGAGGTATGCTTTTACAGTTCACTGCTACAGCCAATATTTGCAAATACTGTAACAAAAAACTGTTTAAACATAAAAACAAATATTCAGTCTGTCACATCCCAACCCATGTGGAAAGGGGAAATAGTTTTTTAAAGTAGGAATTCTCAATATTATAAATTGTTTGGTTGGAACAGCAACTATTTAAAAACTCACAACTTTAATAAGTGAAGGAGACATTGATGTAAACCACAAACATGCTTAGTGCATAAGATCGTTCAGACTTCTTCTCACCTTCAAAACAAAAGGTTTTCCTTCTCTGTTTTTTTCTTTTTCTTTTCTTTCTCTCTCTTCTTCCTTTTCTTTTCTTTCTTTCTTTTTTTTTTTTTTTTTTTTTTTGACAACCATGTCAACTTTTCCTGGCTGTGGCCAGGGAGCAGTGCTCCAACTTTTAAGCTGTGTGAGAACAGTGAACTTGGTCAGCGAGGATCATTTGTCTCCAGTTGTCAACAAAGGCTTGTTTTACTAGGAACAATGACTACGCAGGTTTGTGCAGAGTGTTGTGTGCAAAAGCATTAATCAGTAAGCAGCCTGAGCTGTACTCAAAATCTCTTTTACATAGTTATTTTGCTTTTTAGGGGTGATCGTTGTTTCTGTCTATTGGCACCATCTGAAAAAGAAATTCATCAGTATGCCAAGATGCTCTCTACAGAAAAAGCTTGACTCAGTCCTCTGTTTCTTTCTTTTGGTTCTCTTTAATCAGTTTTCACCGGTGCACAGCCCCATTACTACTGATGTTTAAGTACAGCGAAGTGATTTAATCATAACGGTCTTGGTTTCCATCCAAGATGACAGATTTTTCTAGCTTTGGGAATTCTTCAGTGCCCTGATGGAGTGCATTTTTTACACACTCACATACCCACTCATGCATTCACATGCACACATACACTCACACATTTCACACTCATAGAGGACCTTGATTCCAAGAAGTACAGAAAGGATGACTGTTGGCTATTAGAAAGGGTGCTAGTCTAAAGCCAGTAGGAGTAACTGGGGGTGAATGAATTCTTCTGCACTGTTTGGCACTTACCAAAAGGACTGAATCACTACAAGAAACATTCTGAGCTTAATTCCAGCGTGACTGAATCACTGAGATCAAGTTGTTAGAAATTTGAAGCTGATAGAAGTTTCACTTTGAATCTGAAGGAGTGGTACATATGTGAGCCTTCTTTCTGTGTACATATTTCAGGAGACTCTTTCCAACATATCTCACTCAATGACCTCCCTGCCCCCCATCGCATTTTTATTAGTAAGTTCAGTGGGGTGCAGCTTTCCATGCCTGACTGAGGCAAGTGAGATTGGTGCCAGGGAGTATATGGAGTGGCATGTTTTCAAGTCCTTCCAACTTCAGAGAGTGTTTGTGAGGGGACAAAGAGTACAGTGTCTAAGAGCTAGGACTGTGGGGTCTAATGCAGATAGGCCTATGTTCTAATCTTGACACTTTCTCTTAATAGCTGTGTGACCTTCAGCAAGTCACTCAACCTCTCAGTATTAAGAATTAACATACAAATAATGGATTAACATAATAATAGTTTAACACTAATTGAGCTTGCAATATATGCTGGGCACTGTGCTTAACCATGTTACGTATGCTGTCTCATTTAATCCTATGACAATGCATCCAGGTACATCCTGTTATATCTGTGAGGAAATTCTGACCCAGAGAAGTTAAAAATGAGTAGTCAATTGCATCTCTTGAGCCATATTCATTCCACTACATCACCCTGCTTCTCCTTAAATGCCCTGGTGGGATTTCTTATATACCAGGATTCCTGTTTCTGAAAGATTGAATTGATGAGATAGGGAGAAATGGTTGACCAAGGATCTCCCCCAGATTCTAAACTGTGCTTGCTCTTACCTCTAATGGTTGGGAAGCAGGGGATGGGATGATAGACCTATGAGAACTAATATTCTAATCGCTGGTCAAAGTGGTTTCCAGCAAGCAGCTTAGGGGTAATGAGACACGGAAAGGGATACAAAAGACTGAGGTATCTTGGACTTCCTAGGTGGCGCAGTGGTAAAGAATCCGCCTGCCAATGCAGGGGACACGGGTTCAAGCCCTGCCCTGGGAAGATTCCACATGCCACGGAGCAACTAAGCCCGTGAGCCACAACTATTGAGCCTGTGCTCCAGAGCCCGTGAGCCACAACTACTGAGCCCATGTGCTGCAACTATTGAAGCCCAGGCACGTAGGGCCCATGCTCCACAACAAGAGAAGCCACTACAATGAGGAGCCTGCGCACCACAATGAAGAGTAGCCCCCACTCTCAGCAACTAGAGAAAGTCCATGTGCAGCAACAAAGACCCAGCACAGCCAATAAATAAAAAAAAAAAAGACTGAGGTATCTCATAGACATATGGTCCTGGGAGGGACCATGGAGTAGTAACATCAGTGACAATGCAGGAAAACCCATTTGAGGGCCTAGTGAGTCACTTTAGTCAAAGGTCTTTCAGCCCTAAGGCTGAAGGTTTGAGGATTTGTGCAACTAGACCACAGTAGTTATACCAAGTCTTAGACTGTGAGTCTTTAGAAATGCTCCTTAGAGCATCCCATAAGTCCTGTAGACGTCGTAGTCCTTGAACAGAGTTTCCCTTATTCAGAGGTGGAGGGAGTTGAAGGAAGTTCTGGATTCCTCAAGATTGGCAAACCTGGGATGGGATCAGGGGCTTCTGTGGTATAGGTGGCCAGCTATAACTTCTGGGTGTTTGAATGGAGAGTGTCACAAGAGAAGCAGTAGTTAACCAATAGCATCAAGAAATCACCTTGTTTGCCAGTTTTAAGGATTGAAGATAATGTGGGAATACTCTCTCTTTGAAAAAGGGGTCACCAGTGTATCATTGGTACCAAAATTATGTGATTGGTCATTGGAACTCATCCTCTTTGTTAATATAGGTATTACTGTCATGTGGTAGTCTTGGCAGCAGAGTCGTTGATGATATTCTACAGTAGAAAAGAAACAGGCCCAAACACAAAAGCACTTTGCCTGCATACTGATTCCACTAGAGGTTTTAGGATTAACATTCTACTGTTTGGTATGGCCAGTGTTTCCTGGGTAATTTTAACCTATCACTTACTTATATCTTAGTGCCAAACATTTAAACTTGACTTAGTAAGTGGAAATTTTAGGAGGGGAACGAGAGAATAGGAATAACATAGGTAGTCTCCTTATGTTGGATGACTTTTCTAGATCTTCTAACTTCTTCATCTTTATTATGGGTACTTCCAGAGACTCCTACTGGTAATGAGGATAATGGTGATGATACCTATTGTTTTATAGTAGTTAACCTGATGTTAGTCCTTCTATAAAGTTTAGAAAATTTCTTATATATTAACCCCCAAACAAACCAAAAAGTTAGATGTTATTTTCTCTAGTTTAGCTAACACATTGAAATTCAGAGAAGTTATCTGATTGCTCAAAGTCACTCAGATAGTGGCAGAGTGAAGACAGGAACTTTAAAAAGTATAGTGCACAAGTTAGACTCCTTTGTTTAATTTTTTAAACCATTTTTTGACTTGTAAAACTGAGTTAAATTCATACACATCTTACTTTTAAAAAGCCACAGGTTTAAGGAAATTGTTTCTCTTGATTTCTGGTAACTAAAACAAAGTATTGCTTGGGCAAATTAACTATTGTTGAACAGAGGGAATGGCTTTATCAGGAACATGATGCCAACCATAGGCCTTCATCAGCTTTGTGGTTGCCACTGTTTTAAATCCCGTTTGGTTTGCTCGTGGTATATGCTGTAATAGTATTTCCCATGAGGTTCTGTGAGTTGGAATACTGTTTAATAGTACTTCCTATAAGTGTCTGTATGTAGTAAAATCTTGATCTTTGAATGTCTGAAAATGTCCTTATTTTGCCTGACTGGTTGGATGATAGTTTAGTTGGGCATAAAATTCTTGATTGACAGGAATTTTCCTGAGAACTTTTAAGATTTTAGCATTGCTGGCCTTCAATTTTGTTTTTCAGAAGTTTGCTAACGGTAGTTCCTTTAAGAGTTTTGCTTTCTTTTGATTTTTTTCTGTTTTATCAGTGTATTAGGTGTAGATTTATCTTTACTTATCCTATTTATGCTTTCAATCAAAGGACTTGTTTCTTTCTCCAACTATGGGAGATCTTTATAATTCTCTCCATTCTTTTTTTCTGGAATTGTTATTAGACATGTAATGTAGCCTTTCAGTCTGTCCTCTGAATCTCTTAACTGAACTTTTTTTCCCCCCATTGGTAATTTATTTATTTATTTATTAGCTGCATTGGGTCTTTGTTGCTTCGTGCAGGCTTTCTCTAGTTGCAGTGAGTGGGGGCTACTCTTCCTTGCAATGTGTGGGCTTCTCATTGCAGTGGCTTCTCTTGCTGTGGAGCATGGGCTCTAGGCATGCGGGCTTCAGTAGTTGTGACATATGGGCTTAGTTGCTCTGCGGCATGTGGGATCTTCCCGGGCCAGGGCTCAAACCTGTGTCCCCTGCATTGGGGGGTGGATTCTTAACCACTACACCACCGGGGAAGTCCCAGCTATTGCTTCTTTACTTATCTTATTAACCATCCCAAACCTATGTAGTTAAACTGTCCATTCTGTGAAATTAATTTTATTTGGGCTGAATTAATAACTTGATGGTTGATTTGACTTTCTTAGAATTAGATCCTTTTATATGTTAGGAATTTTAGTTTGTGGATTCATTTTGAATGTGAGGGATTTTTGCTTTCTTCTATTGTTTCTTTCTCTCATTCTTCCTTCTTGACTAATGCTTTTGTGGTTTTGCATTTGCTTTTACCTGATGCCTCAGGCCCAGTCCATAATTGAGTATTATAACAGTGTTTATTATATCCTTGCTCTGTGATGATTTGGGAATATTGCAGATTCATGGAGCAACCAGGCAATCTGAACCAATTCCTCTCTTAAGACGTCTTTCCTCTTTCCCTATGCACATAGCTGCTAGTAAAGCTTAGGAGCTTAAGTCGTAGGTCCTCTGTTACTTCATCTGGGTTCCTTTCACAAATGTGTGGATACTTGGACATTTGCAAAGGAGGGAGGGAGCCTCACTTCAGTCTCTGACTCCAAGCAGTAAGCCAGGCTCCATCTCCATCTAGCACGTGACAGTTTAGGCCCTCATACCCCTCAGAAGTCCGGTTCTCTGCTGCTGCTGCTGCTGCCTGCTCCTGATTTGGGAGTCCTGCATTTCTTTAATCTTAACCCCACTTTATTTCTGTTTCTTTTCTAGTTGATGGAGATTTATCTTGCCTTTGAGACTGATAATATCTTATTGATTTTCTCTTTTTTAAATTAAATTTTAAAATGTAAAATATGTGTTTGGATCAAAGAAGCTGTTTTGGAGCTTGGACTTTAAGCGCTGACTTGACCTGAATTGTACCATTTTCACTTTGCCAGTCTGCCTGTTTTAAAAGTCGTTTCTCCAGGAATGCCAAGGTGCTGTTGTATTGCTGTCTGCCTGTCTTTTTATCCTCTCCTGTAGAATTTCTTCAGAAATTAAGGGACTTTCTGCTTGGTGTTTCCTTGATTGGGTAATATTAAAATAAATTTCAAGACTTCATCTTCAGTGTAAATGTCAGTATTATCTCAAGTTAAGGAGGATAATATTAAGAAATAAGTAAGCTTTCAGAAATTATTCTCCAGAACCAATTTTCAGGAGATGTGACATTTGATATGATGTGTACTCAAGTATAAACTTCCACTTGGCTTTCATGTGTGTTATGAAACTGCTGAAAAAGCTTCATGAGTTGTTAGGGCTTTCTTTCTTTTTCTTTTAAATAAGAAATAATGTGATAGTAAAGACTTTATGTCAGAGCTTTTAAGAAGGCAGATGTTAATAAAACTGCAAATATTTTATTTATTTCACATCTTATGAAATTCAAAGAACCAAAAAATATCTATGTTTCAAGGCACTTTTTAATGTACTTGAGCACTTCAGGTTTAAATGTAACATTGTGTTATAGACAACTCCAGTCCTCCTTTAAAATCTGTTGAAGACCTACTGTAAATTTCCTGTCATTCCAGTAGCTTGTGCTCTTATGATCAGATCCTGAGCTCTGGGAACTGGTCATGGTAACCAGCCTAAATTAGATCTCTTTAAATCTTTTCTGTATGTACAGTAATTTAATATCAACTGTTGTTTTCAAAATTATTTATTTTAAATGATTCTTAAAAATATTTCAAAAAGATGTGTGTGCATGATAAAGTTTTCACAGAAAGCATATTCAGTAAAAGCAAGTCTCTAATTCTATCCCATTCCTTTAGGCCTCCTCCTCAGAGACGGCGAGTGTTGCTGCTCTGTATTTCCTTCCTGAGATCTTCTATGTGTGTATGTGCATATCCCATTTCTTCATAAATGGTAGCATATCATGCACACCATTCTAAACCTTGTTTTTTACACCTAACAACTTATTTTGGAGCTCAACCTCTATTAGTATATATAAGGCTACCTCATGACTTTTTACATTAAAACTGTTAATTATTGCTAGAATCTTCTTGTATTCCATAAAGCATTATGTAAGAGCTGTTAATATGCACTGCAGGTTTATTTTATTTTAGAGTAGAATGTACTCTCTTTATTCAGCTCTCCTGGCCAGTAGATTTTGAACTTCATATGTGAGTAGATAATAGAGCAGGGTTTCTCTGTATGGAAATCAGCTCCTAAACTAGCTTTTCAGTTCTGTGTTTTCAACAATAGGTGGCACCAGCAATTTCTGTATTTGGGCTGTATGTAGATGGAAAGCATCATCATTTTGATCATTTTTCATTTCATATCATTGTGTTCACAGTTATTAATAGCAAAGATGTGTTTACCTGAAAGCCTAGAGGCTTGCAAAAGCATGCATACATACGTGGGGGATTAAGAAGCACTATGTAGAAAGAGATCTGGAATACTGTGCTGCTTCCTTCCCTTGCCCTGCATTCGTGACAGTCACCTAGTGAGACCAGATATTTAGTTAATACATTTATTTAATTATGAATATGATTTTACATATACAAAATAGATCTTTGCAGGTGAATATTTTGAGACCGATTTTGGTGGAAATTTGTTCCTTGGCCACACACGTGAAAATTTATCATTGCCATGAGGAGTCATGCATTCTCAAGCTTAACCTGTCGCATGTGTTGACAGTTCTCATTTCTGTCTCAACCCCTCCTGCTACCCCATGCTCCCTGCTAGCTGTTCCTAGAATGTCCCCTCAGCCTTTAAAATACAGCATTTAAAAAACTAAATTCATCATTATTCCCTTTTCTGTCGCCACCGTAGACTTCTCTCCACCAATTTTGAATTCACCCTTTTGTATTTCAAAAAATTGTCTTTATTTCTGTTTCCTGACAGTCCAAGGCTTTGGTCACTTTATAATTCTGTAATTCTCCTGCCTCGTCCCTTTTGTTCTTTTAAAGTATAGGGAGGGGACTTCCTAGGTGGTGCAGCGGTTAAGAATCCGCCTGCCAATGCAGGGGACACGGGTTTGATCCCTGCCCTGGGAAGATCCCACATGCCGTGGAGCAACTAAGGCCCTGCAGCACAACTATTCAGCCTGCACTCTAGAGCCTGTGAGCCACAACTGTTGAGTCCATGTGCCACAACTACTGAAGCCCATGTGCCTAGAGCCCGTGCTCCACAGCAAAAGAAGCCACCACAGTGAGGAGCCTGCACATCACAATGAAGAGTAGCCCCCACTCTCTGCAACTAGAGAAAGCCCTTGTGCAGCAACGAAGAACCAACACAGCCAATAAATAAATAAATAAATACATAAATATTAAAAAAAAAGTATAGGGAGAATAATCCTCCTGGCTTGAGGATGGAAAATCACTAGAAGGGTCCTCAGCAAGGTTTTCTAAGTTGAACATGCATTGATTCCAGCAAACTATGTGATTCAATACAGGTGTGAACACACATTCTGATGTCAGCACCCCTTTGCCCGCATCCCTTGGGTCCATGGGCAGCCTTTGGAAATGAGGGAAGTTTCTGTGACCCTCAACAGTGCTGGCTTTCCATTGAATCTGAATTACTTCTCCTTTCTTTTCCCTTCTGAAAGGAGTTCAGAACTCCTTGGTCTTCACCTGGATCATGCTTTGGTTTTATCCCGTGGTGATATTTGTGGGTTTTTGTCTTCATAGAACTATTTGACCTTACAGAAGTCCCAGATAGGTCTGCTGTGTGTCTTTAAGTCAAGACCTTATACTTTTCAGAGTTCCTAAATCTTCTTTTGTGTTCCGTAAATCAGTACTTTCATCTTAGGCTTTTTCAGGTATTTTTCAAGTACTTTTTAGGCATTTCAGTAGCTTATTCAAGTCATTCTTTCAGTAAATAGTTTGTTACACAGAAATACCAGAGCATACATTCAGAATTATGACTATTCTTTTACTCAAATCTTCTGATTTATCAGTCCCACATTTTGCCATTGTGTTAGGAAAAGGGTCTGTACCAAAGAGGCCAATATAATCCTGGAGTCACTGCCTTTTCCATAGTTTTTGCTTTAAAATTTTCAGTGTCTCTTCCCAACTTTCCATTCCAAACACACCATCATTATGTGGACTTAATGTGTGTGTGTGTGTGTGTGTGTGTGTGTGTGTGTGTGTAACATAACATGACTGAGAGCTATTTTTGGGAGTCTGGCAAGCTCAAACCTGTCTTTCTGGGACCATGAAAGATCACCTGCCTTAGAGTGGAATACCCAAGGGAGAGAGAAAGAGAAAAATAGGGGTGTTTGGTGAGGTTCCAACTGCTGCAGAGCTGTCACCTTCTGCACACTCCCTGTCAGGGATGGAATTGTGTATCATCTTTCCGCAGACCTCTTCCCACACTAGGCTTCTTACTTGTGTGCTAGGACTTCTGTTTTTTGTTTTTTGTTTTTTTTTCCCGAAGGAAGCTCCTAATGATTATTCTCACTGGATTTTATACACACACACACACACACCCACATATACATACATACATACATATGAATATGTATATGTATATATGATCAACTTGCCCCTTTCAGAGATTAATAATTCTGATTCTTTTAAAAACCTGGTGGAGTGATAGTTTAGAAATTTACTTCAAACTCATTAATTAATAATACTAGCCGCCACTTACTGAGGTCATGCTATAAGCTATACACTTTATACCCACTGTATTTTCAGTTCTCATCAACAACGCTGTGAGGTAAACTGTTACTCCTGCCCCACTTTGCAGTAGAGGAAATCAAGGTTCAGGAAAGTTAAGTAACCCGCCTAAGGTCATATAGATAAGGATTAGGCAGAAGGAGACTTGGCTCTTTGCTTCATATCTTGTTATCTCCATACTTTGAAGCAATGCTATAAAGTTCTACTTCAATAAGAAGCAGGAAGCCATACAGTTTTCTTATCCTCGCTTAGCTCTTTCTTACCATTCACTCTCCCTTATGCATAGACAGGTTGTGATACAGAGTTTGAGCCTAGGCATAGCACCCTTTAACCTTCTCTAGGGAAGAGCCAGTATTTCTCTGCGTTTTGCGATGTCTTTGTTGGTAATTTTTTTTTCATTTTTTTTGACATATTTATTCTAATGACTGTGTGTCAAGCACTGAGCTTACAGTTGCTTGAAAGACATATATGGTCCTGTCTTCATAGAGTTTATAGATTAGTTGGGGAGAATACAGGCTATATGTATATAAAAATTAATTAGCTAAGTAAGAGACCAGCTTACTTCTGTTCATCCTTATTGTCAAGATATTGGAAAGCAGAACTAACTTGAGCATCCAATGCACAGTCTGCTGAGAAAAGACACATATGAATACATTGTCTCGTGGGCAGGAATTAGTAATTCAAACCAGTGATGTTTGAAGTTGATTAAAGGAAAATAGTCAAATTCCTGAATAATGATTTAAATGTGCTGGAACATTACCCATTACCCACACATTATATAAATATATTTTACAATTCTGGCCAGTTGAAATGATAATATTTCAAGAAGGTGGCGCTAGTAGGTATTCATGTGATCATAGAATGTTGAGTTAGAAAGTGCTGTTTGACCTCCCCGTTCCTCATTTTCCCTGAAGAAATTAAAACTCAGAAAAATAGCATATGCAGTGTTCCCTTACTTCCCAAATTCATGACTTGTAGAGTGAATAGATTCTGGGTCTCAGGAGTTCAAGTTGTCAACATTTCATCCTCTCACACATTAGCAATGTCAATGACTTGGAAATTAGTATGATTTGAACTTCATGATTCTTTCTCTTAGATGTGGTTGAAGTAGTGTGAGCTCATCATCAAGAAACAGTTAAATCGTCTCTTCAGCCTGCCTTGTCTAAATTTCTTCTTCTACTACTAAATGGTTTTCACTAGTTCTAGTGACTCAAGGGGCCGTTTTACTCTGTGTGACTACTTTAGCAGACCACATTAAAGCATTTATATTCCTTGTTAGGTTGCAGGAATGAGTTTTCTTAATGCCATCACTGAATTCCAATGGAGGAAATAAATTACTCATGCATTTTCTAATGGTTAAAAAATTTTCCAGAATCTTGGCTGTCTAGTTCTCATCATGCTGAGGTTCCATTACCAAAGGGTAACGGACATGATTTTGACATGCAGGCTGATACTACTTAGAAAACCAACTAAATAAAACATCTGAGTCATGGATCCTAGGACAAAACTTCAAAGAGTAAACTATATAAGAGACAAAATTTTGTAGTTATGGGGAAAAATACTAGGCTTGGGGAAAAAAGCTTATGGCCTTGCCTTATTGACTTATTAACTTTGTCATTGTGGGCAAGCTGCTTCACCTCTCCAAGCCTGTTTTCCTCTTCTGTAAGCATGAAGATAGTCATTATTAATAACTGCTGCAACTATTTCATATGATTGTTGAGAAAATCAAATGAGATAACAAACGTGAAAAATACTATGAAGATCTTTGTAAATGTAAGGGCCTAAAAGTATTGTAGTAATGATAATGATACTCAAAGTGACAATTGTGATCTAAATCTTGGCACAGAATTATGTATAAGAGAATGTTAAATGGGTGCTTGGATGCTCTTATGTGTTGGTATAGTGACAGTGTTTGAAAAATGCAAGTCACTAAAGGAACAATTTTGCTGTTTAGCATTGATGCCAGTAAGTGAAAATAGCTTGGAATATCTCCTTTGTGTCAAAGAAAGGTTAAAAGTAGCTTTCAAAGATATAAATAATAGAAAAAGATGAAGAAAGATCAGCGAGGAAATGGGGAAAAGGGAAAGTGGGATGAAAAAAAGGGTTACCTTAGGACTCCCAGTGCATCTCATAGGGCCCTACACCATTTATTAGAGGTGAGTCAAAGATCGGGTTCTCAGTTTTCCTGCAGCCAGTGCAAGAAGGGAAACATAATTAACTGTGTGAATCATAGTGCCCTTAAAGTTCCGTAGTGAAGCAGGGCTATTCTTAATAATGAGATACAAGACAAAAGATTTTCCCAGGGAGTCATAAAATAGGACAATGTGTGATGAGCAACATCCAAGCATCAGGACATCTTGATGCTAAGCATTCATACATTTTTGGACGTTATTGGTATGACTGCCAAATGAAAAATTGACAGATTCACTGTTAGCAGGTTTTTAGTTGCTTGGTTTTAATCATGATTGAATGTATGTTAGGACTAGTAATAATCTCTGAGATCACCTATGTCCCTCCTTATGTCTTGTGGATTAGGGAACTGAGGCCCACAGGAGTTGAGTGAAGGCCCAGGGTTAGGTGGTGGGTTTAAATCAGAGCGCAAGAGGCTTCAGTGAAGATAGTTTCCTCTGAGCCCATTCTGTGTGATTGTGGGAACTTCCCTTGTCTTGATATAAATACCATTTGGCACTTTCAATATGTTTCTAATTGTGAGTTTAACAGTTTACTGTGGTGGATTTTTTTCTGGCTGTTCCTTGCACAGTGTAGAAGCCATTGACTTTGATGGTATCTTTGTATCTTGTTTGTTTTGTTAGGTTTTCATTGTAGAAGTTACTGATAGGCCTGCAAAATTGGATCTGAAATTTATAGAGAACAGGTCCCAAAATGCAAAATTTCCAAAATTTGTAACTATACTGCCTGGAATGCCTCTCCTTCGAAAGTTAACACTATCATCAAATACATAACTAGAAAGTGTAGAAAAGCATCAATATTTTAAGCAAATTAAAAAAAACCTGAAACCGTAATTTTGAAACATAGATGGAGTTTTAAAATATTGGCTAAAAGCCTAAGGGAATTTTAGGTTGGCCTCTATAGTGAACCTATTTGCTCATATTCATGGAAGATGGCCTCTAATGTAAGTAACAATTGTTCAAGGGGTTCCTCAGGTGTTTTAAAGGCCAAGTAAAACCAGCTTCTTTTTTTAAATCAAGGAACCATGAGATCAGCTGTGAGAATAAGCAAGGGGGCTTAGATTCTAGAGAAAATGAGAGGGGGTCTCCAAAAGGATCAGTCAGTGGGTTTGAGCGATTTTAGGGAAATTTGACTTTTTATGGTCAATTTGTGAAGCAGTTTGTGTCTTTGAGAGAAGCACACTTACGGACTTTTAACCTAGGAGTAGTGAACCAGAATGTAAACATTAGAAATGGTGGTTGTGAGAAGACATCATGTCTGTCTCACTCTCAAGGTTAAATGACTTGACCAAAGTCACGGAGTACAAAGGGCTGAGACTTGAATATTCTTACTCCAACTCTAAGATAAGTGGGGATGTGCTGGAGTGGAGGGAAAGAAGAGGCAGTGCAGATGTTACCTCCTTTCTCCGTCTGTCTTTTCTTTCTTAATTTGTAAAATTAAAAATTGGGGCCAGATTATCTCAAAGCAGTTTCATAAATCTAAAAAGAATTCCTTTTGTGGAGCGTAGGTGTGGGAGATGCAAATACTTTGAAAGTAATCTTTCTCTTTCCTTAAAAAACTCCAGCCTACCTAAAAAGTTTTTTTTTCTCTCATTCTGTAAGGAATAGCAGTTAAAGGAGTTAACATGAAGGCTACTGAGGTAAACAGAATGGAGGCATAACCTATTATTCCCCTTCCACTTAGTATAACCCTGTGAGCCAACACATTGGCCCAAGAAATGGAATGCTGCGTCTTTTTCATCTTACTGACAGCAAAATGAATTTGATGTGTTTTATCTCAAACATATGCACTTGTTAAGCCAATGTATTAAGATGCAGAACATATACCACTTTTTTTTACTCAGGTTGCTTAGTGTGTACTTAAAGTATAACACATTCCCCTGGATTTGGTACTGCCCAGACTTGGTTCAGGTGATGCCTTTATTCTTTCTTTTAAAGTACCACTGTTCTTTGAGCCTTACACCCGAACACTTGCCTACTGAATTAGTGATTTGTGCAAGCATTTGACACTAGATAGTGACACTGTGACTTGAAACATTTGGTGAGCTCCAGTGCTGTGGGGTTAAGTAAAGTCTTGGCTGGGTCTCTTTATGTTTGTTGTTGGTGATGAGTGTTAAGTGATTCACGAATGAAAAGGTTAAACACAAGGGTGGGCCCATGCTAAGTGTCTCATTTCTGTGTGTCCATTTTCTAGTTTAAAGGTGAGTCAGTGAAAGGCTTTCTGGAAGAATTGAGTCATAAAGAATCTGATGCAGAGAGGTTGTATTTTAGATAAGTGGATAGTGAGAGAAGCTTAGTAAATAGAATAGTATTTTGCTTGGGAGTTGCAATAGGAGAAGATAAAGAGGAAGGTACACTGCTACAGTGTTTAGAGAAATGTGGTCCATAATGGTTTATGTTTATACAAAGCTTAGAGCATGCAAAGCAGTGTCACACGCATGGTCTCACTGACTCTGGGTGGAGAAAAGGGAAGGAGGGAGAGGAGTCTGAAGGTGGCACCAGTGGCATGAATGGTCAAATACAAAGACATCTCAAGGGTCCTTTGGGCCTGTGGCAAAGCTCCAACTCCATCATCCCGAGAACCTAAGTAGCTTCTTCCTCCTTCCCTTTCTGGTTCTGCCCAAGAGCAGCTGATCTGGACATATTCCCAGACCTGTATGTAGAATGAAGACTCCTGACTATGTGGCATAAACTTTTCTTGGTGCTTGCCAGAAAGATGAATCACCTTTGTCCCAAAGAACTGTTTTGCATAGAAGATGGAGATGTGGTAGCCTGAGAGGCAGGACGTCTGGGTTTTTGTCTAGTTTTGTCAGACTAGAAACAAGCCATGGCTTGGCTCCAGTTATCAATTTCTTCCTCTTTACATTGTGAGATTTCCCTGAGTGGCCTCTGTGGTCCCTTTCAAGAGCTCTTATAGATGATTCCTAGCACTGGGACTTCTTCTTGCTTAAAGACAGATGATACTGCCTTTTCAGATTGTTTGATTCCTATCATCACTGTTTGCCTTGGCCTCTTCTTTCTTTCATTGTTAGTACACACAGTGCTTTTCTCAGTTGTTTTTGCCTTGGTATTTCCATATGTTATCTTTGCCCCTTTCTCTCATGGTATAATCACGTTAGCCAAAGTCACGTATTAGATTTTCCATTCTGTGTGTTGGTAGTTCTTTCTTTAGACATTCTTTGATATCAAAAGAGGGTGTTGGGAAAAAAATTAGGTCAGATGCCTGAATTAAATCTAGATAATTTTCAAAACCTTTTAGCTCACTAATTGATCTTTGTGTTCTCACCCATGTAAGGAAAATGTGAGAAAAAAAATTTTCAAGCTAATTTATGGTCCCTGTATTATACATGTGTTTTGTACATGCTTGAGGGTTCCAAGAAAATGCCAAATAAAAAATTATTTTCTTTACTTTTACCTGTATATTTTTGGTTAACTTCAAATTTTTAAACGATTTCAAACTTAAAAAGTTGTAAGACTAGTACAAAGAGTTCCCATGTGCCCTTTACCCAGATTCTCCAAATTTTAACATTTTACCTCATTTTTGCCTTGTTATTCTCTCTCTGCTCTCCAAAAATGTCAATTTTTGACATATATCTGTATATCTCTCTATATGTATTTTTTTCTGAATCATATTAGAGTAAGTTGTAGACATGTTCCAATACCTTGAAATATTTCAGTGTATATTTCCCAGAAGAGAAAAAGAGAAAAAAAAATCCTTCTTTTATTTTTTCCTTTCCTTTTCACGCTGGGATCCAACTTAGAGTGCCACACATTGTTTTCATCATGTCTCTTGATCTCTTTTAATCAGGGATAGTTCCTTAGTCTTTTGTCACTTTCAGTCTTTATTTGTTTTTGTTTTGTTTTTTTACTTTGATTAGTTGACATTTTTGAAGAGCACCTGCCTCTTACGTTGTCATGTTGCTTACGCGCGGCAGTGTGCTCTGGGTCTGAAGACCTCAGGTGTGATGCTGTGGTCTTCTCAAGGAATCAAACTGGGGCATCAGTGTTTTCAGTGCTGGTGATGGTGACTTCTGTCTCTTGGTCAAGGTAGTGTGTGCCAGGTTTCTTCTCTCTAAAGTTAACGAATATTTTGTGTTCAGGAATTTATAAGTGACATAAGTTTTTGATATGGAAATACTTCAAGATTATTTAAATATCCTATTCCTCATCAAACTTTTACCCTCTGCTTTTAGTTACACTGATTATTTTCTAATCTCATCATTCCTTCTAAATTTATTAATTTAATTCCACAGTAAAAAAAAATTTATGTATACAGTAAGTCATGGATTTTAATTTTCTGAGCATGTCATAAGTCATTGCTATCAATATTTATTTTGATGTCTAATATGTCCCAGATTTGTCCAGTGGGAGCCCTTTCAGACTGTCTCCCAAGTCCTTTTGAAATGTCTCTATCATTCTTTGAGCAATTTTTTACTTTCTGCTGTGATTAGATGTTCTAGGCTTATCTAGTACTTTCTTGCCCCAGCCCTGGAATCAGTCACTTCTCTAAAGAGGCCTGGTTCCTTTTGGTGGAGAGTGGTATTTAGAAGCCAAGGTTTGGGTTGTAGATGTGCTTGTTGCTACTAAGGTATAGCTTCTAGGCCCTCTCAGCAGAACTAGGAAGAACTAGGAAATGTATATGTATGTACACACATATTATATACTATATACACACAAGCATCTATATGTGTTTCTGTATCTATCTGACTATAGATATTAAAAACCTTGAGTTCATACCAATACCCCCAATTGCCAGTTTAACACCACAAGGCTTATCCCAGTCGTATCCCTTTCAACATTTGTATCTCCTTCTGCAACAGTGAGAACACTGCTCCCATTACTCTTGTTTACTTATTTTCTCAATTTCTTGGCCTCAGGGTTATCTCCTGAGTCCAGCCTCTCCAGCCTAACAGTCATCTGGGACAAGCCCCATCCCTGTTCTGCCCATTGTGCGTCTGCTGCATACGCTGACTATACCAGCCACGGCCTCTGCCTTCCCTTAGCTCAGCTGCATTATTTGTGACCGAAAAAAATATATATTCGTAATTTCATTGAAAGAGGCTTAGAATAGTGATTGCCTTAACTAAAGTCAAATTTGTAAGTGGTATTTTTCATCTTTCTCCCTGTTCACTGTGGGTATAAGAGAAGTGACTGATTTCTAAATATTTGAATGATATTTTGAGTGTTTGGGGTTTGATCACATTTATTAAAGGGTGGGTTCAGTGGGTTAGCAATGCTTTCAACAATTGTATCCTGAGGCACATAGAAAATCGTGATACTTGTTCAGCACACAAAGTTGAATGGATAATATTTGTAGAGGATGCACTCAGCAGGCCTGGGGGCTGTGGGTATTCAGGTTTCCTTATCTTGTTACACCTGTCACCCAGTAAGGACATACTGTTTTAGAAGCTCTGGTTTAGACCATGATACTCCTAAGCTACTCGGATAGTTCAAGGACCTAATTCTAGTGTCTTGTAGCCTGTGTGCCTGATGTTGGTCAGTTCTCTGTAGGATTTGTGCCAGTGATCACGAAGGGACTATGTAAGAGGGCATGGATATCTCACGACAGCCCCCGGCCTGTTAGGTGCAAAAGCTCAAAGCTCACTAATCACCTCCATTAGTGGAGGATTGCTGTGAAGTAAAACATAGAAGATAAAATTAAAATTTAAAAAATGTCTATTCCAAATTCATTTATTTATTACTTTAGCAATTACTTATTGAGCTCTACTTATGTGCCAGGCACTGCTTGAGTTAATGAGGATACAACACTGACCAATTTTGGCTCTCATAGGCCTTATATTTTAGAGGAGGAAAGAGATAATAAAGAATTAATAAGGATTATTTCAGATAGCTATGAGTGCTGTGAAAAAAATAAATCCAGGGGAGTGTTTTAAGGTGATGGTGGGGCGTGGGCTGATTTGGAACATTGTAATTTGTATTTTTAAAAGATCAATTTGACTGATATGTAGGGAATAAATTTTAGGGGGCAAAGAGTGACTGTGGGAAACTAGGAGAAAGATGATGATTTAGACTTGGCTGTCCAATATGGTAGCCACCAGCCATATGTGGCAGTTTAAATTTAACTCAAAATTAATTAACATATCTGACACATGCTACAATATGGATGAGCCTGTAGTACATTATGCTAACTGAAACATATCATTCATGAAAAGATAAATACCGTATGATTCCATTTATATGCGGTACGTAAAGTAGTCAAATTCATAGAGACAGCACGTAGAATTGTGGTTGCCGGGGACTGGGAGAGGGGAGTAGTAGTTTACTGGGTGTAGTTTCAGTTTTGCAAGATGAAGACTTCTGGAGGATGGTTGCACAACAGTGTGAATGTACTTACCTCTTCTGAACTGTACACTTAAAATGATTAAAATGGTAGATTTTATGTGTATATTTTACTACAGTTTTTTAAAAAACAGTTAAAAAGAACTAGCTAAAATTTTCTACATGAGAACAAGAGAGATAAGCGGAAGTTTGTGGAGCAGGAGAAGGATGAGAGGAGAAAGAGGGAAGAAAAGAGTAGCAAGATGGCATGAGGCTAGGGTCAAAAGAGGAGGAGAGAGCCAATCCAACATATCTCAAGAAATAGGATATGGAAAGACAATTAAAAACATTAATGTATCCCTTCCTCTGCCCCAAATTTATTAACCTAAAATCATTTTTTTTTTCAGTTACACTATTCCCATTACACTATTCCCAAGTGCTCAGTAGAAACATGTGGCTGGTGTCTGCCATATTGGACAGTACACATATAGAACATTTCCATCATTGCTGAAAGTACAGAACTTTCTATCTGGTTTAGACCATGGTGGTTGTAATGGAGGTGGGGAGAAATAAATGGATTGGGAACGGATTTGGGAAGTATCATCAACAGGACTTGCTGATTGATAGGATATTGTAGTAAAAGGGGAAGCAACAAATAAGGGATGATGTGTGGCTTTTCTGCTTGAGCAACTGGGTTAGATTGATAAGATTGAGCAGGAACAGTGTTGAGCGTACAAATCGAGAGAATTCTGCTTTAGGCATATTATGCCATCCCTTCTAGAGCAGAATCTAAATAAATCTTAATGGAAGTAGAGGGAGAAGGAAAAGTCCATTTTGATGAGTTTTTCAATCTCATAACATGCTAAATAAGTCCCATATGTTTGTAAATCCTCATCTTGCTTTAATTTTAGGGAGGCCATTATTGTCTCTTGGTTGTTTTATTAAATACTATTTCATGCTGCTGCAAAATTTAATTCTGCAGAAATCCCTTTGTTTATTTTAATTTTGTTTGAATTGTGATTTGGGATGCCAACTGCAAGTGACCAGAAAATGGGGGGTTTGCTCTTGATTCTTTGCTGAAGAGTTACTTACTAAGAGACCACAGATAGAGGACCCTGGCTCAAGCTGTGACAGATAGATTAAATTATACTAGCTTTACCTTTTTGGAGCTTAACACTTTAAAATATAAAAGCAAGGCATGTCTTCTAAAGAAGGAATTGTAGGGGGTGAGGATACTGCAAGTTGCCTGCCTTAGAACCAGATAACATTTCATGGTTTCTTTAGAGAAGGGTGCTACTTTCAGACACAAGGATAGTCCATGCTGAGCACTGTTATGTGGGTGCATACCCTTGATGTTTTTCCCTCTTAGAAATTTCTGCCAGTGTTGTCCCCTTTTTGGAAGGAGTCACTTGCCTGCCCATGTTTAGGGTAAGAGGCCCTACATTGACAGTTGTCATGGGGGAGAAGGCTAAATAACTTTTTTTTTTAACGCCACAATGTTTTTATGGCTAATGGCTTACAAACAGGTATCAGGTCTGGGCCAAGTAAATGAGTCACATCTATGCTCTGTGTGTTTCCCTGCACATTTTTTCTGAAGCTTGAAAGTTCTCTTTGGCTTCTTGGGTTAACCACTTTTGTGCTCACGAACCAGTCACTCTGGTGCCCTGCTTCACATTTCCAGACCCTCTTTATTGTTCCATGAGAGTGGGAGAGATCACAGTACAGGCTGACAAAAGCAAACTGGGGTGAGCTTGGGAAACATTCTCCTCTGTTTTGTGTACTTCACTAGCACAGTTTCCAGGGCCTCGGCTCCTGGCAGCAGCAGTCCTCTTAGTGTGGCTCTGTTCCCCTTTGAATGTTCACTCTTTAATGTATTGAGGTCTCCATTCTCTTTTGCTGTTGTGTGGATCAGATCAATTCCAATTTGCTATTCAAGAGAGGAGGAGTTTTGATTTTTAATACAATGCACGTGACATTCTTTGTCTGCTTCATCTCTTTTTGTTGTGACAGCCCCCTCCCCCACATCCTGCTCATCAGATAGAGAATGAATATTTACAGATCCATAGCTATAGTAAGAATAAAACTTACCAGGAATGTATGAGGAGTTTTGAAACCTAAGTCCTAGACCACACTGAACTGGGGTTATACTAGGAATCATAGAAATATTGGGATAGGACTGAAAACAAAGAACAACCAGGTATGCATCACAGGAACTTGTATGTGGCAACTGAACTTGGCTCTCTTAGCCTTCCTTCAGAACTCTGGTGGGGTTCTCTAAGTCCAATGCATTTGCCAGTTCAACCCACATTTTCTTGTTGCATGGAATTAATTTAGAACTAGGGAAGAAAAACTGCCCTGGCATCTGTCTATTTAAATGGAAGGAAAAGTCAAAGACTTTTTTTAAAAAAACAACCTTCTCTGAGCATATGTAATGAATTTATGTGGACATGATTTTCTCAAACATTAGGAAGGCCACAATGGGACCACCACACCAAACAACATGGAGTCCAGCGTCAAAATGAGAGTTATATTTGAATGTACAATTGCATTAGAACCATATTTTTTATTTTTTAATTCTTCTGTGTCTATCCCTATATTGCAGAACTGTTTTAAGAAAAGGATTTTGAAAACAACTAAGTTCATCTTTCTTTTAAGGCAGGCAAATACCAACTAAGTATTGTCATACTATTGAAGAAAACAAACATTGAGAGCTGGAACATGACTTTGTAGTAACACGATGTCATGAGGAAACTTTGAGGTAGTACAATTACACAGGCATGTTTTCAGAGCCTAGAGCTTTCAGTAGGTATTGGAAATGGATGCTGATGACGGGAACATTCAGTGTATCAAAATTGAATCACAGAAAGATGATTCCATGGCATACACCCAGGCAATGGCATTATAGTGAAGCATCAGGGTTTTTGTTGATTGGAAGATGAAAGTAGATCATGGAAAATCCAGGAATCTTTTCTTAATAGAGTGGTAATAAGACGAAACATACTTTTTCTTCATCATAAATGATGTGATATGTCAGCCTCCACAAAAGCTTGTCATCATAATTAACAAAAGAAGTGAACCCCCTTCCCACTTTCAAGTGAGTGTATATATAATACATGCACGCCTGTTTATTTATATATGCATACACATACATGCATGCGCACACATGCATGTCTTTCCTGTCCCTTCACTGGCAAACGTATGACCAGTGACTGTGCATGCAGAAGTTTAGATCAGTTCTAACTGGAGAATTTCAGAGGTGAGGTCAGAGGGTTTGCACATAATTTATTTGCTTGCATATTAATCCTCTCTTCCAACAAGGAGGTTGGAGGTCATCTCAGTGAAGTTTTGCCTCTGTCTGCATGAGGCCAAGTTTTTAATCTCTCTTCTCTGAGTTTGAGTATTGGCTTAGCTGTGTACCAGTCAACCAGTGCTATGAGAGCAAGGGTCATAATTTTTTTCTAATGACCATTTTTACAGGGCTTTTTAAACTACAGAGTGCTGTCCAGCCCTGTTGCACCTAGTTCTCACAACCAGGAGAAGTGGGCAAATATTTTTAAAGTCCAGAGGATTCTGTTGGGGAATCTCCTCTTGGGTAAGTGGTTAACATAAGCCACATGCTATTGACCAGCCTTATGATTTTTTTTCCAGCATACTAAATGCACTTTATATTCTGACATGTTTCCCAGCTAGTGATTTGTAATTCCTATGATGTTACATGCTGCAGTAGCTAAGGGAAATTTCGTTTTATGCAAGATGCTGAATTATGAAATAACCTTGATTTTAGGAGAGGATACAGCATTCATGGAGATTTTATGACCAGGAGTAAAGAACATTCAGAAGCTAAATGAAAACAGAAAGGAAGAAAATGGGGTGACATGCTCTGCTCAAGTTGTCTTTTTTTTTGTTTTTAAATGTGTGATTTCTCTTGTTCTTCCTGATGTGGGAGCTCTTGGAGGGCAGGCACTAGTGGGTTTCTGGCTCTCACATTTAGGGAGCTGCTTAGTAAAGGTGGGGTGAATTGAATTACAAAACAGATGATACATGCTGCAGGTGGAGATTTTGATTGGCTGCTGGTTCTGACACATGTTGTGACACTAAGTAATTCAGAAGATGTTTCCCCCAAAGTTTGCAGAAATTCTCTGCCTGCTGGGGCTAACCATTTGACACGTTAATAGCTCTGAAACAGAATATGGGTCAATTTTGCCACTGCCTTCTTTCCACAAAAATGCATACTTGAAAGCTTTTATGACAAGATGATCAGAGAGCAGAATTTATTTCTGAGCAATTATCTTACTTTCTGTTAAAGTTTGTTCCATTAACTTTCATCATGAGTTTTGTTTGATATGTGCTAGAATGCTGGGGCAGCAGAGGCTCTGGCAAATACTCTTAGTGAGACAAAGTATCATTAAAAGCAGCACTCTGTCTCCATTACTCTGTATCCCTTTACTTTGCTTTATTTTTTTCATAGCACCTCTCTCCCTGAAATTGTTTATTTTTGTTTTGCTTAATGTTTATTTTCTGTCTTCCCATTAAAGTGTAAGCTCCACAAAAGTGGGGTACTTGATCTGTAACCCTGGTATCTAGAACAGTAATGGGAACTTTCTAGGTGCTTGATAAGTGTTTGTTGAATGAATGAATGCATGTAGTTATGGCACTCTGAGCCTGCCTGTATTACTTATTCATCATATAAATATTTGTATATTTATCAAATACCTATTAGGTACCCCATGCTTTTTTATATGCTAGAGTTTCAGCAGTAAAAAGATACAGTGCCTGTGTTTACAGATGATAATGTGTAGTGCTGTGCAGTCCAGTATGATAGCCACATGTGGCTATGTAAATCTAAATGTAAATTAATAAAACTAAATAAAATTAAAGGTTCTGTTCCTTAGTCACACTAGCAACATTTCAAGTGCTTACATATAGCTGATGGCTGCTATATTGGACAGCACAGATGTAAAATATTGCCATTATCATAGAAAGTTCTATTGTATAGCACATAATTAGTGATAAAACAGATCAATATTTGGGTACTTGCCATTGCAGAGGGATATAACATGCTGTGTAGAGAATAAGCACATGTTTCAAAGGGAGCATATAGGGGAGGCTTCTGGCTAGAATGTGGCTGTCAGGGATTGTCAGAGATGGCTTTCTGGAGGAATAGCTTCTAA
This sequence comes from Hippopotamus amphibius kiboko, assembly GCF_030028045.1. Taxonomy (NCBI): domain Eukaryota; kingdom Metazoa; phylum Chordata; class Mammalia; order Artiodactyla; family Hippopotamidae; genus Hippopotamus; species Hippopotamus amphibius. The sequence continues at coordinate 97,766,928 of NC_080187.1, forward strand.
ACTGAGAAAGCAAGAATGCACAGGGATTAGGCAGGCTAAAGGGAGTTTCTGAGTCAAAGGAAACAGCTGGAAGAGAACGGGCTAGAATAAGTGCCCTAATATGCTGAGCTGCAGGGAGACCACGTACTTTATTCTGAGGCCTACCCGTGAATAGACAGATCGCATGTCCGTTCATAAGCCACCTGCCATGCAGGCAGATATTTTTGTCATGGCCGCTTCTGTCTCTTCTCAGGCCTAGTCCACTGTCAGTCTATAACAGCCTCCTAATGGAACTTCCTGCTTCTAGTTTTGACTCCTCCCCATTTTATCTCCAACAAACTCCAAATTGGATCATGTTGTTCATTGCTAGAAACACTTTATTGCCTTCCCATACCACTTAGGATAAAGCTCAAACTCCTTAATGTACCTATGAGGCTCTTTATGATCTGACCCCTGTTTACTTTCCCCAGATTTCTTTTCCTACTCTTCACCTCTTACTCTATGACTGAATAGCATCACTTCTCCAAATGTTCCATTTCCCTTGCCTCTAGGCCTTTGCACCTGCTGTTCTCTCTGCATGGAAAACTATTCCTCTTCCCTGGCTCATCTTTGTTTCCATACTTGCTTTTCAGACCTCAACCGAGAGTTTCTTCAGGATCCCCTCATATTGAAATCAAGGTGAGGTGTCCCACTTGAGGTATGCCCTGTCACACCTGTGTGTTCCCCTATTGTAGAACATATCACACTGCCTTATTTTGCTTGCTTTTGGGTCTGTAACTCTCAGCCCTGGGACTGCAAGGAATCACATCCACCTTGTTTCCTTTTTTTGCCCCAAGTACCCAGCACAGTGCCTCAGTAAATATTTGCTTATGGAATGAAAGAATAGATTTGAGGATCCATCCTCCTTTCCACGGTGTGATCAATAATAAGTATGGTTCTGAAATGAAGGAGCCCATTAGAAGAAGCTTCTAAAATTCAACCAATGGTGGAGAAAAGAGATGGAAATTCATTCATGAAGAAAGCAGATCAATGACCGTTGTTATTTGTTTTTATGCTTAATTTTTTTCATTGAGGTGTAATTTCATATACAACTCAACACCATGCACAAAAACATGCAATCCAATGACTTAAGGTAAATTTGTATGATTGTGCAACTGTGACCATAATCCAGCTTTAGAACATGTTTGTCACCCCAGTGAAATTGCTCCTGTTTGTTTACAGTTAACCCTTGTTCCTACTCCCAGTCTCAGGCAACCATTAATCCACTTTTTGTCACAGTGGATTTGTCTCTTCTGGGCATTTCATGAAAATGGAATCATACAATATGTGGTCTTCTGTGTCTGACTTCTTTCTCTTAGCAAAATGTTTTTAATATTCATCCTTGTTGTAGCAAGTATCAGTATTTAATTCTTTCTGTATTCAATAATATCCCATTGTATGGATATACCACATTTTATTTATCCATTTATCAGTTAGTGGATATTGGGGTTTTCACTTTTTAGCTGTTATGAATAATGTTGCTGTGGACAATCACATATGGATCTTTCTGTGGATGTATGCTTTCATTTCTCCTGGGTAGATATCTAGGAGTGGAATTGCTGGGTAATTTATGTTTAAGTGTAAAAAAGTTTTCTTAAAATTTTAATTGTGGTAAAATGCACAGAACATAAAATTTACCATATTAACCATTAAGTGTACAGTTCAGTACTATTAAATACATTTACATTGTTGTACAATCAGTACCCAGAACTCTTTTCATCTTGCAAAACTGAAACTCTATACCCATTGAATAACAACTCCCCATTCTCTCTCCCCCTCTCTCCCCAACAACCCCCACCATTCTACTTTTTATCTCTAGGAATTTGACTATTCTAGGTACCCATATAAGGGGAAACATACATATTTGTCTTTTTGTGCCTAACTTATTACACTTAGCATAGTGTCCTCAAGGTTCACTCATGTTGTACAATGTGTCAATTTCCTTTCTTTTTAAGTTTGAATAATATTCCATTGTATATATATGACTCATTTTGTTTATCCATTCATCCCTGGATGGGTACTTAGGTTGCTTCTACCTTTTGACTGTTGTGGATTACACTTCATGAACATGGGCGTACAGATGTCTCTTTGAGACCTTGCCTTCAGTTGTTTTGTGTAAATACCCAGAAATGGAGTTGCTGGATCATACGGTATTTCTGTGTTTAATTTTTTAAGGAACCACCATACTATTTTCCATAGTGCTGCACCAGGGTCTTAATTTCTCCACATCTTCCCCAATGGTTGTTATTTTCTGTTAAAGAATCTTTTTTTTAATAGAGCCATCCTAATGGGTATGACGTTTAACTTGTTAAGAAATTGCCAAACTATTTTCTAAAGTCACTACATCATTTTACATTCTACCAGTGGTGTATCTGGTGTGATCTTTGTTCTCAAGGGTAACTTTAACTAAGGCTGCATACCCTTTTATCCCACCACCTGGTATTCTGAGCTGACTCTTCAGTGACTGTCTCTTTCCTTGCAGAATAAGGGATTGGCAGGATTGTGGCAAAGCTTGGTAGGTCTCTTTCTGCGCTGAGTGTGAATAATGAAACCTCCTCAGGGAAACTCTGTCTTAGGAGTCTGCTGGAAAGTTCACTGCCCAAGGCCATTCCAATGAGAATTCATTTTGTGGGTTTTGTTTTAGTGGGACCCAGTGGACCTTGAAGTTACACAATCACATGAAATCCAGAAGAAATGTACATAAAGAACAGGGCACAGATTCATACATTTAGCAGAATCTGGAATAGCCCTGTAAACAAGTTTTTATTGAGCACTTACCATGTGGCTAGGTGCTGGTGGGCTGTGGGCTTCATAGATGCCCAGGGAGTTTAGTCTTACTGGGGAGACCAATCTAATCCAAAGGAAGCCACAGCTGAACCCTCTAAAATAGCATTTACTTAAGTAGGGAAGTGTGTGGTACAGATTATGAATATGGTAGCAACTCTGAGTAGAGGACTATCTATGAGAGTTGGAGGTGATAGAGTTGGCTTCCTGGATGAGGGAAGGTAAGAGTATATGGAATTTACCTTGGGAGAGGGAAATGAAGGACATTCCAGGTGGGGGCCAACATGAGAAACGGCCCATAACTGAGATGACCATGGCTTATTGGTGAGACCCTGACCAGAGCTGAGGAAAATAGGACTGGGTAAGTGAAACTGCATCAAGACCTGGAGCCTGTAGGAGCCCCTTCTTCCCTGGAGTAGCAAGATAAGTGCTGTATTTCTTTCTGTATTTTGAGCCTTTACCATTTTCTAGGGAGCCTTGCTTATTTTTAAACTGAAGACTATGGTTTTTCTGGATTGTAGAAGCCCAAGATAAGAAAAAAATTCCCCAGGGCAGCTTACTAAAGTTTGCTCTTAAAAAAAAATATTCCTGCTTAACAGTCATAAATAGCTTGCTAGATATGAATTTAAGTAGGCCAAATTTGAAATTCTATTCTAATTCAAAGCATGTTACAAAGCCCTGTTTTCAGATTGGCAATTCATATGCTTTACCAGATAATACAGGGGGATGTTAAGATAAACTAAGGCCACCACAAAATAGGAGAGGCAATTGGATGCCAAACTTCACTGATAACAACTGGCATGATAATCTGATGGTTACTTTCTGGTTGGGTTGTTCAAAGATGGAATGATTAACCACACCATAGATCCTTTATATATTGCAAAACTATCATAATAGGTGCTTTCTAATGTTTTGTCAAGAAGGTCTTTGGGACTTCTGTTACTGGAATTAGGTTCATTTATTAAGGCTTGAGTTAATGACTAAGGTATGTATTATTCTGAAGAAGGCTTCTTTCATTCAGTAAATACTTACGGTGTGCCTGCTCTGTGCCAGGCATTGTACTAGCACTGGAGATACCATACTGAACAAAGCATCATCCTTATGCTCTGTGAACTGTGTACCCTAACTTCACACCAAGCCATAGACTGATATCAACAGAAGAAATTAGGGATAAAGTGATGGGATATCTCATCTCCTTATGCCTCTGTAGATTTCTTATTTGCAGTTTTGGTCTAGAGCAGTGGTTCTCAACTGTAGGTGGTTTTGGCAATGCCTGCAGCTATTTTGCTTGTCATACTGGGGGAATGTTACTGGATGCTGGTGCAATGCACAGGACAACTCCCCACGCGAAAAAATTATCCAGCCCCAAATGTTAATAGTACCAAGGTTAAGAAACCCTAGCAGAGAGGAACATAAAATGATAGGAATTTGACAATGGCTTTAGCAATGAGTCTTTCTGACAAATATTATGATTAAGGTTGTAGAGAGAAGTGAAGTAGAATGAACGTGACTTACAAGAATCCAAGAGCATGGCTAGTGCATTGAGAATAACAGAGACTCATGACTGATGAAGCTTCTATTGGGAAAAGGAAGCTCATCTTGAGAGGGTTACTCACGACAAGGGCCCTATTGCCATTTGGACTAGAGGATTCTTTGTGTGGAGGACTGTTCTCTGGATTGTAGGATGTTTAGCATTCCTGACCCACACTCGTGAGTGCCAGTACCACACCCAGGCATTAAGACAAACCTAGAGACTTTGTGTTCTTCCAAATGTCCTGAGGTGAGGTAGCACAGACCGATGTTGAGAACCTTCAAGGAGCACTGAGCTAGGGTCAGGATGTGTGGGTTCTAGGTGAAATTGGTGATTCCCAGTAGAAGTAATTGTACCTCTTTGAGCTGAGTGTCTTCATCTATAAAATGAGGGGATTGGGTTAGATCAGGGGACTCCAATTGGAGGATGGGTATCCATTTTAGTGCAGGAAGAAAATCTATAATTTTATCTTTTTCATATGTTCTTTTAAAATGGCACTTTTACCTATGTTTCATAAAGTACCTGGCATAGACAGTAGCATGAGTACATAATTTATATAAAAATGAATATGCCTTTTATGATGGGCATGCTCAGTGGTATTCTACTGAAGGGTGTACCATCAGAGAAGTTGGGCACCGTATTCCTATTCCGACAGCCTAAGTTTTGGGAAGGAATGTCACAGGAGCTGGAGACTTTCTAGCCATGGATTCACCTCTGCTGAAGGGCATACAAGGTGACAGATACCAGTTTTTCCAAGAAGCAATGCCCAAAGAGCTTCACCTCCTGGCATGTGGAGATTGGCATAGGACTTTAGGCAAAAAAAAAAAAAAAAAATCTACACGTTCCCATGTCACACAGAGCCAGAATTTGTAAAAACTGGCAAGACACTGGTGTTTTACAAATTATTCTCTACACAGGTGTGGAAAATACTATTCCCTGACAGAAAATTTGATTCACATTTTACAGAGAGCATGGGGACATGGTTAAGTTGCGTAATCGCCACTCACAAAAGGGCCCTGAGAGGAAATGGCCTCTTCCAACCCTGCCCACTTCAGCTGGAGCAGAATAGCACACTTGTTTTCAAACACTCATGCTACACCATGTTGAGCAACTTAGTAGATTTTATATTCTTAAGACTACTCTCTGGAAGCTGCTCAGAGGCATAGTTCTCACTCAGTCCTCTTTCCATTGACGTCAGGCTGAGCTGCAGGGAGACCAGAAGTTGTCCATGGCCATTGCAGTCTCAAGATCTAAAATAGAAATCTTTTCTATCCCTCCATTCCCAAGCATGTTAATTATCAGTTCTCCTTTTCTCATTTTTCTTGGGGGAATGTATACTTGGTAGTCATATAAAGAAGCCATATTTTAGAAATCAGCCAGTTTCTTAGATTACTTATGTGTGGCAGGAATCTGCTTTGACAAATAAAGGTTTCTCCCCAGGGAGTGAGCTAAAATGAAAACTGCAGGCCTGTTTAGGCCTACACTTGGCAGAAAAGGAGGTTAATTGACGTTAGTAGAATAGAAATAACTTTGCTATTGGTGAACAGAATGGTTATTGAGTCACACACACTAACTGTGCTGTTTTAAGCACCCTGTCATTGCCCCCAGCTTTGCTCAAGGGACGTATAGTATTTCTGTGACTGTTAAGGTGGAAGTACTTTACTCTAGGCAGGTAAAGCAAAGTTAGAATTGTAGAATCACTGACCTAGAAGTGATCCTAACAATTAGTTTCATTTGCTTCTCTGTCTCCTACCCTGCTCAGAGGCAGTGTATTACAGTGGTTAAGGGCACAGCCGGGGTCAGGCTGTTGAATGCCCCCTTTCCACTCATGGGCTGAATGGCCTTGGGCAACATATTTGTGCCTTCTATGCTGCTGTTTCCTCATCTGCAGTGCAGGCACAATGAGAAAATAATGCTTATGCCATAGCATTGCTGTGAAGATGAAATATCATCCATAAAGATCTTACTATATATAAGGTACATAGTAGTATGTTAACTCTTGTTATTAGCTGTTATTAACTTTAAAGAGGAATAATCATTATCCCAGATTTGTAACTTGTCTCTAAATTACTCCATAAGCATCATTTTGAGGTAAAGGCTTAATGGGAAAAATGCACATTTTAATTCGCAGATGTTTCTTTTGCATTCTGAGTTTAGGTGAGGCTGGCAGAAGTAACGCCCCCTCCCTATAGTTGGGGAACTTGAGGGGCAGCTACAGTAGGGGGCTGCTTTGTGTGAGGAGAGAATTTGGGGTTAGATCATAAAGTTGAACTGGGTTACAGAAAGAGGCTTTTGATTCTTCTTCACAAATCATCAGGAATTGGGAAGTGTGACCTGGAGATAGGGAATGACTGGCATGACTTTCTAGGTGCCCTCTGCTCTAAGATTCTGTGATTTTCAAAGTGCAAGTTGTCTTCATTGGCTTCTAGCCCCTCTGGCTCCACACAAAAATGTGTTTGGTTTCTGTGGACGTGAGTGTCCAAATAAGAATGTTAAAGTTGTTGTTTGTCGGTATCAAGGATTTAGTTCTTCCCCGTTTCCTCCCAGTGCAATATGCCAAGTATCTACGTTAAAATGTGAAAACTATGTTAATCTCTCAATTGTCCTCAGATTTGACAGGTCAAATTTCAATAGACTATTAAACAGTTCAGCTTTGGCGTAAATTGATCCAGAGTTCATATCTATCAAAGATGTTCATTCAGGCAGTTACCACAATTCTGCATTTTTCACAGATACATCATTTCATTTATGGATGGTTCATACTCCTCATTAGACCTGAGAATTTGGGGTGTGAGACCCATGGTTCTTCCAGACCAGCAACATACTGTGGGAGAGATTATAAAGTATTTTGTTATTTCAGAGAGCTCAAAGGTTAGGGAATATGGAGGTTTCTTTAAATGTCTAAAATTCATATACTATTTGGGGTTTTCCTAAGCAGTTCATAAAGCTATGCTTGCATTTTCTACTGGTAAGCATTCTGAGTTTTACATTATTATAGCTTTCCGTTGGAAATAGTCATTTTCATGTGTAGAAAATAAACCTCTTTCAGGGTTAGGGGATACCAGCTAATCTTTGTGTACTGAAATTTGGTGAGTGAAATCTTTTTTTTATTTGTTTGTTTAATAATGCTTTATTCAAAAGGATCCAAAAATGCAAATGTACTCCTCTAGGTTCACATCTTATTTCCACTTTCATATATAGATCCTGCTTAAAAACACCTACTGGTGAATGAGACCTTAAATCAGTCTTTTTGTAAATTTTTGGAGGATTCTCATTATGGCCTCCCTAAACTTTCTTCTTTCCAGAATAAAAACTTTCATTTTTTTAATGTCTTCAGTGAAAGTATAGGAAGTAAAACTAATTTGCAAATCCCCCTGAACACTTTCAAGATTTTCTTTCCACACAGTTCTGTTATAGATTTCCTTAGGGTTAGCGACCAGAAAGCATATGGACTTTCCCTTCATAATTTTAGAGTGGAAGCATCTTGGACCAGTTGTTCACTTTCTCGTCTAGACCTTCAGCTCTCCTTTGTTCTAAATCCTTACTATCAGTTTTCAAATTAGAGTCAGGTATCTTGTATACTGAAACAAGCAAGCAAGCAAGCACACAAACAATGAGCATTAAAACAAAGCAAAACAAAACAAACCAATCAAAAAACTGAAAGAAAAAAAAAAAAAAATCCTCTTTTGACCACACCTGATTCTTCTTTGGGTGCTGCCTAAAGTTTTTTCCTTTCATTCAAATTTCATTAAGGAGAAGTCAACCACATTTAATGTATCTACCAATCAATTGAAACTGCTTTGCTTCAGGTCACTTGTGATCCCTTGTATCAGCTGGGATTCTTTGTCTTGTTGAACCAACTCCAACTGGCTTAAACATAATGGAGAATTCTTGGCTCATGTAAATTAAAATCCTGAAGTGAATGCTGGCCTTAGGTGAAGCTTAGTCCTGTGCCTGGAACAATTCACCAAGGACCTGGATCCTCTCCTTGTCTTTGCTTTGCCTTCCATGTTTTGGCTTCATTCTTTGGCTCTTCAGTGCTACTTACTTATCTTTCCACACCCCAGCTCTAGCCTTTCCCCTCTTACAACAACATATTTGCAAGCAATTCCAATATCACATCCTTACATTAAAAACCTTACAGGAAAAAAGACATAGAAAATGTCTTTTTTTTTTTTTCTCAGAAGCCCCAGCAAATATCTCCTTGCATCCCATTGTCTCTATTTGGATTCCTACCCGTCCCTGAACCAATCAGTCACTCTGGCCAGGGGTTTTGATGTGGGGATTGACTGAAGCCAGTCATGGCTCATCTTTGGAGCTGTGCATGGGATCAGTAAATCCAGATCACATGACTAAGAGTTGGGGAAAGAGTGGTTCCCAAGGCAAAATTGTGGTGCCGTTTAACAAAAAGAGAGAAGAGGGTTTGGGGCAGTGACAACAGTGGGTGCTGTCTCTGAAATGTCATAACATTTCTTCTTGAAACTCTGCTGCCTCGGTATCAACCCTCTTCTATCATGATATCTCTACTTTCTTGGTTCTCTTCCCGTTTCTTGGGTTTTCTTATTTCAGTTCCGTTTGATGGCTCCTCTTACTCTTACTTACAGTGTACATTGGTTTCTTCAGGGTTCAACCCTTTCTTCTTGCTCCTTTTGCTTTCTTTGTTTACTTCCATATTCTGTATCTTCTCAGCCTTGCTCCCAGATTAATGCAAGGAGTCTCCTCTCAGATATAGAGTTCCTTAAAATGTGTCAGTTGGTTCCAAGTACAAAAGTCAAATGAAGGCATTGAGATGTGTTGAAAAAATGGTTATAAAAATCCTAATTATACTTCTCTTTAGACATTACCATCAACTGGAAGATATTTCCAAAAGTGTGTACCTATATTCTTTCATTTAGTGCTTTTCCTTCATAATGGATCATGCTTTCATCAACTTAGACCCATTGACTATCTGTACACAATAATTTCTGACTTCTTTAATCACTAGTGTCAGACTTCAATTTTCTTTTCCCATCTCTTTTTTTTGGGGGGGAGGGGGGAGTTAATAAAGCAGTAAGCCCCAAATGTAATAAACACCAGTAGCCAAAAAATTACACAAACATTGTTGAGTGCAGGCATTGTTGCCGCTACCAGAACTGAACATCTGGCCGATAAGCATTGTCACTGCGTGTTAGCTCAAAATATTTATTCTTCAGCTGAGGAAACAAAGCCCATATTTGGCATATGAAAAGTGATTTATAGATTTTAGTGTACAATGTACAGAGGATGAGGGTACAAAGGAATAAGAGTTCATTGCAGCTTACGTTTCTAGCCCATGTATATCCAGTTGCCTCCAAGACATCTCCACAGAAATGTCTTCAAGGACACCTCATCCTTCCGGTATCCCTCCTGCATTCTCTAGCTTAGGTGGAGACAACACCACCCTCCCTAGTTGTGGAAAGCAGAAACCTGAGATTATCCCTGACATGACCTTTTATTTCATTGACATACTTTGCTGATTTGATACTCTATGTCGTGAAATTGCCCTGTCCTCCTTATCCCTATTACTGCTTACCCTAATTCAACCCCATGTCATTTTTCAACTGGTCTTCCTTATTTTATCCATGTTCTTTACCAGGGTCAGCAAACTTCTCTGTAAAGGGCCAGATAGTAAATATTATAGGCTTTGCAGGCCATATGGTCTCTTCCAGCTACTTAACTCAGCTTTGCAATAGCAGTCATTGACACTATGTTAGTGGATGATTATGGCTGTGTTCCAATAAAACTTTATTTATAGACAGGGAAATTTGAATTTCATATAACTTGTGTGTGTTACAAGATATTTTTCTTCTTTTGACTTTTTAAAAATCTTAAAAATGTAAAAACTCTTCTTAGCACACAGATCATGCAAAAGTCCTGCAGGCTGAAGTTTGCTGACAAGTTTTATAGGGTTACCAGAATGAGATAACCAAAATATAAATCTGAACATTTCATTGCGGGCTTAAATCCATCATCAAAGTTCTGCCAACATGAGACAACAGAATAAGGTCTGTCTTCCTTGAAATGGTCTGTTAATTCCTTCACGATCAGAGCTCCAGCCTTATATCTTGCCAATGCTAGTCATGGACTGCACAATTCAGAATGCTGACTTCCTTGCAATTCCCTTCCCTCACTGAACTTTTTTTTCCACCCTGAGGCCTTGACTGCTGTTCTTGGAATGTCTTCCCCTCTTCCTTTCTCCCTCCCTTCCTTCCTCCCTCACTCCCTCCCTTCTTCCCTTCCTCCCTTCCTTCCTTCTTTTCTTTCTTCCTTTCCTCCTTTCTTTTTACTTAACAATGTCTTAGAGTTGTTGCTTTGTTTGCTCCACTAACATGTTTCCTGCTGGCAGGACCATGTTTTACTCTACTTTGTGTTCCTGTTATCTCCCTTCTAGCCCAGTGCCCTGCTAAAGTAGGCACTTAATAAATATTTGCTGAATGTATGCTTGCATGAATGAATGAACAAATGAATAAGTGGAATGGAATAGTTAAATGAGTCAACTTTGCTATTTTGCTAACAACCCTGACCAAAGTGTTGGTGAGTTCATATGTTGAAACCAGTACAGGCAGTTCTTAACATAGGAATGGGTTGGGTTCCAAAAGTTTGTTTGTAAGTTGGTTGTTCAGAACTTGGAATACATTTTCCCATATAAATGATATTGTAAATTATGCCTGTTAACCCCACTCCACAAAGGATTATTTGATGCATCATGTCACTGAACTGTGGAGCTGAAATTTTTAAAAATTAGAAAATAATAACTGAGATGTCATAGTTTAAATTCTATTAAAATGTTATAAGCCCACATTTCATCTCAAGAAACGTTAAAAGTGTTTCCTGGCATTTTGTAAAATTATAAATAAAACAAAACTGAATGCAGCAGGTAGAGTCTTAGTGTAAAAAAGAAGGTAAAGGTAGAGATTCTGAAAAATTCTCTGGGAAACAATGTTTTCAAGAACATCAGTTTTCTACTCTTTTATTTACCACTTCAAAACTTACAGTTTTCTTTGTTATGATAAGTGTTTATCATTAAAACTCCTTTTGGGCTCGTCAGAAAAGATGTTGGTTTTTTAACTCAAATGTAAATGATACATAGACACGTTTTAGAGGCCACACACAAAAAAAAAAAAAGGTCTTCTTAACCATTTACTTTTAACCTCCTTCTGCAAAATTTCATTTTATTTTATCCTTCCTTTTTTTCTTGCTTTAGAATTATTGTTTCTCTTTTTTTGTTTCCTTTTTCTTCTCATTTTTCTCTCCGGCTCATCAGTATTTTTCTTGTGGTGTTTCCTTGTATCTTGGCTAAGAGGTCAGGTAGGCACCTGTGGGATCAATGATAAGATCATTAGCCTTAAGTCACTTTAGTTTATTAATTGGGTTGTTTACTAAATCTTTCCTCTATTTGATACGTATTTATCAAAATGCTTTCTAAATCTAAGGCAGAAGGCCAGCTCTGCATCAGTTAGGGAAAAGGGTTTGGAAGGACAAAGTGGAGTTAGGAATGAAAGGAAGTTTGAAGAGCAAGAGCAAGACTTGGTGTTCAGAAACCATGACGATCTGTCTTGGTAATAGAAAATACTCATTGTAAAAAATCCTAACATTAAAGAAATTCTTAATTTAGATGAGTAAATGTCCTCTTAAACTCCCCCCATTGCAAATGAGGTATATACATCCAGGTATTTCATGTGTCTGTGAACATATATTATTAATAGTGATTTTTACAAAATTGAGATCATATCTTATTTCATCAAATCTAAAATTCTCAAAGATGTACCATTATTTTGTGTATCACTAAAAAAAGAAAACTTTGCCAGTTTAGTCAATGCCAGATATATAGATATAGATATAGATATGTAGATATAGATATAGATATAGATATAGATATAGATATAGATTGCTCTTCCATATCCATTCTCCACCCTTCTCCACACTGTTCTCTGTTCTGGAAGAGTGATTGATCTGTATGGACCATGTCAGTGTCCTCCCTTGCCCTCTGGTTTCCAGTTGGGTCTGGCCAATTGGGAACCTCTGCAGGAAATGAGAGAAGGAGAAGAGTGAGGCAGGAGAATTTATTCCTATAACTGTTCCAGGGGACCTTGTGCCTAGTGTGCTCCTTGATAGAAGGGCACTTTCTTCTCAAGGTGGTAGACTCATCTACACGACTGATTCCCCTTCCTCAGCCCTACCTTTACCTTTATATTTAATCCCTCTATTTAACCTTCCTCAGATTATCCTAATTTGAGCATGCCATCTGTTTCCTCTTGAGACTTTGACTGGTATATAAATGATTGATCGTAATTACTGAGATGTTAAAACGCGAAACTCTTGGAAGTGATGCTGTTCTACATCTGCTCTGCTGTCCCCTACATAAAAATCTATGTTGGTGTGTCAACGCACAGACTTGCATGTGAACATTCATAGAAGCGTTATTCATAATAACTGAAAGGTAGAAGTAACCCATATGTCTATCAGCTGGAGACTGGATAAGTAATATGTGGTATATCCATAAAATGGTATATTATTCAGCAATAAAAATGAATGAATTCTGAAATGCGCTATGATATAGATAAACCTCAAGGACATTATTCTAAGTGTAAGAAATCAGGCACAAAAGACCACACATTGTGATTCCAATTGAATTAAATGCTCAAAAAGTCAAATCAATAGAGACAAAAAGTTGATTAGTGATTGACTAGGGTTGGGGGTGGGAACAGGGATTAACTGTATACAGGCACCATGGATATTATTGGGATGTGTTCTAATTCTGGATTGTGATGATCATTACACAACTTGGTAAATTTACTAAAATTCATTGAGTTGTACACTTAAAATGAGTACATTTTATGGTATGTAAACAATAAAGTTGTTTAGGAAAAAATACACCTTGGATATCTTTTTATGTCAGTAGCTGTGGCTATAACTGTAACCCATACATTTAATGCTTTTGTATATAATTCTGTTTTTCTGCTATGTAGTATTGATGCACAACTTCAGTTCCTCCCACATTCCCTGTCACACCCCCAAATAATCCATTTTCTTAAAAGCACTGAAAGTGCTGTGGACCCTACTGGAGATTTTACAGGGGAATTAGTATCCACAACAGAGAGGTCTGCTGTCCCAGGTCTCTGCAGGGACATCCAACTAGGGGCTTCCCCATCCCCGGAAATTTTCCCCTTCATCCCCGGAAATTTTCCCCTCCATGCAGTACCAGCCTGGGTTGTTCTTCTCCCCTCTTGTTTCTTCCCTTCCCTTCCCCTTCTCCCCTCTCCTCCTTTGTCCTTCCCTATTCTCTCTAGCAAACAAGTTATTGATCATACTTACTGGAGAACAGTTCTATCTGTGTCTCTCAGTCCTAGATTCCAGTGGCCCCTCAGCTTCAGATGCCCGCCAAGCAGCCTTATCCACCTAACAAAAAAGCAAGGCTCTCTCTTTGGGGTGGGAGTGTTCTAATACAGCTGCTAAGAAAAATAAGATTATATTATTCCATTTGTTATTCTATTCAATTGCTATGTGGTATTTCATTTTAATGAAATAAACTTTTTATCAAGTTTTTTTCCTGAACAACATGCTTGTGCTTTCTCATATCTTTGGATGAGAATGTAAGGACTCCCTATTGTTGAATTTAGATTAGATTTAGATTAGACAGTGTTTATCCACAAATTTGCTTTTAATCCATGCCCTCCCACATTGCCAAAGATAATCAAGAGTTGGCTATAATCACTCATACTTTGATTTGGAATATGTGATTATCTATATGTAAATATTATAGCCTGTTAATTGGTATTTTCATTTTAAATGGCCTGAGTTAAATTTTTTTCCAGTGCCTTTTTTTTTTTTAATAACCAGAAGGTCAATTTTTTGTGTTTCCCATTGATTTCCTATGGCAATAAAAATAAAAGGTATTGAATTTTTTTAATATGAATTTAAATTGCAGTTTCACTGAATTTAACTATGTAGTTTAATTAAAATATCTACTATGCTAGGCAGCAGCAGTATATTAGAAGAATTATCTATAGTTCTCTGCCCTCAAGGACCTGAAAGGCTAATGGAAAGTTTGACATGTAAACAACTAACCTATAAAAGATCCAAAATAATAGTCAGGATCCTGAAAAAGCAAGAAGAAATAGAAGGAATTCCTTAATCAGCTGGCATGTAAAGCTAGTCTAATTGAAAGTGATTTAGTAAGTGTTATTCTTTAAAAAATTTTTTTAAAAAGATAAATTAACATTATAAGAAAAAGTTGAATCTGAAAGAGACCTTTGAAATAAATCTAATTAGTGCTCTTATTGTACAAATGAAGAAACTGCCATCTAACCTGGTAGGGGGGCTTTATAAGGTCACACAGCTTAGAGTAAAGGAGTCAGGACAGATGAAGATTCATAGACTTTTCTCCAGTAGAGTGTGCTAGACCATGTAATGAAGCTAGATTAAGTTAATGAAAATGAGGCTAATTAAGTTAATGAAAAAGACATGGAATTTTTGCTTAGGAAATGTATCAAATCAACAGTGAGTGGCATGCTAACCTCAGGATTTGGAAATGTGGGTTCCTTGCAGAACTCCTGACCTATATGGTTGGTGTTGCTTTCATAGAACCCTGGACTCTCCCGGTTGAAGTGACCCTCAACACTCATTGAAGGTTTCCTTAAAGTTCCATGTTGAATTTAAATTTTTGTGCCTAAGACACCCACCATCTGGTTTCAGCTTTGTATCTCAAAAGTAACATGGAAGTCATGTACTAGTCTTTCATTTGACAGTGCCTTAACAACCCAAAGATAGCCAGCTGTCTCTCCAAGGCTCCCCAGGCCAAATAGCACCATGGGAAATGCCTCCAGACAGCACACTGACCTGACCACTATCTGTGTCGGCCACACATAACCGTTCTTCACTGGGATTGAGAAAGGGCATTAGAGTGAGAGAGACTGAGTGCCATTTACTAGCTCTTGTGTGGCCCTTGGTGAGTTGTGTTCAACTCTGCTCCTCATTTCCCTTATTTGTAAACTAGGAGTTGTTGGGAGAATCAGATGAGATGATAGTTATAAAACATTTAGAATGATGCTTTATATATAGTATGCATTCAATAAATGGTGGCAATTTATTGAACGCTCTTGGGTGATCCTATCATCATTACTATTGCTTTTTCAAGAAACTAGTGGTGACTAGTCTTCAAGATAACATCCAATGGTGCTTGTACCCTGTATAGTCCCCTCCCATATTGAATCAGGGCCGGCCTATGTGACAACTAAAATATTTGCAGAAGGTATGTGACTTTTGAAGCTAGGTCATAAAAACAAGACCAAGAAGCTTCTGTCTTCGTCTTTTGAATCACTCACTCGGAAGGAAGCCATCATGTTGTAAGGACACTGAAGCAGCCCTGTGGAGAAGCTCATGTGGAAAACTGTGACCTCTTGCTAATAGCCACTGCTGGCTTGCCAGCGATGTGAGTGAGTTGCCCTAGGAGCAGATACAGCTCAGACAAGTCTTTTTTTTTTTTTTTTTTTTTTAACTTATTTGTTTATTTGGTCGCGCTGGGTCTTAGTTGCGGCAGGCAGGCTCCTTAGTTATGGGATACGAACTCTCAGTTGCAGCATGCATGTGGGATCTAGTTCCCTGACCAGGGATCAAACCCAGCTCCCCTGCATTGGAAGCACGGAGTCTCAACCACTGCACCGCTAGGGAAGTCCCAGCCAAGTCTTTCAGTGATTGCAGCGCCAGTGACATATGAGAGACCTCAAATCAGAACTGCTTAACTGAGATGCTCCAAAATTTCTGACCCACACAAACTGTGAAAAATAATGAATGTTTATTGTTGTTTTAAGTTATAAAGTTTTAAAGTAATTTGTTATGTAGGAATAGATAACTGATTCAACATATTGTCTTGCTTTTTATTTCTTCACTGAGGGAACCATGACTCATGGAAAACTTGCCCATGTAAAAGAGGAAGAAGAAGAGTGAGCTCTTGTAGATTGTGAACATTCCCCAAGATGTTGTTGGTTCTACTCCCAAGTCTTTACACCTTCTCATCACCTCCACAGTTTTAATCCACTTTTCAGTTCATATTTCTGCTTTGTCCTATCACTGATAATAAAATATTCCTAACAGTAGAGGAGGTTCAAGTTTTCTATACCTGGTGCCCCATAACTTATCACTGCAAATGGTCAAAATTGGAGGGGTGGGGGAGGAATTCAGATGTCTCTAGAGCCAGGCAGGTGAGTTAAATGGTTGTAGGAGGTGTGGACTTTATAAAGTGGTGAGAAATATGGCTGAACTGAAGAGTATATGCCCCACGTATAGGGACTCACATTTCAAACAAATTTTCAACACCCTAGGCTCAATTAAACTCTTTGTTTACAGAATTCAGCCAGATGCTATTAATTTGATAACTCGAATCAAAATGAACAACCATATTAATAAACCTAAAGGGACAAAAGTTTCCTCACTGAAAAATTTTTATTCCCTTTCTATCTTCCCATTGGCACATAAAAGCTCATCATCTATGTACTTAAAGAATGGATACATTTGTATCTTCAAAGAGCTATACTTGTTTTATCACTTACCTATTGCGACATAACAAACCACTCTAAAACTTAGTTACTTAAAACAGTACATGTTTATTATGTCTCACAAGTCTGCATTGGCAGAGTGATTCTTCTAGTCTGGACTGGCTCAGCTGGGGCTTAATGACCTAGGATTCCTCACTCACTTATATGGGCCCTTAGCTGAGAATATTGGGACAGACTGTCTCTCCATGTGGCCTCTTGATCTCAAGGATGCTAGCCCAGACTTCTTCACACAGTGATCACAGGGTTCCCAGCAGCAATAAACTCCAATGCTCAAGTACTTTTCAAGTCTCTGCTTGTGTCACATTTGCGAATGCACCATTGGCCAAAGCAGGTCACATAGCCAAGCACAGATTCAGGGAGTGCATAGACTTCACCTTTTGGTGGGGGGAATGGCAAAGTTACCTGCATGTGCCTGGGAAACTGTATGGTAACTTTTGTTTCCAGAGGTAAAGAAGGCTCTGCTTGGTGGAAATTTTCCAAATATAGGAAGGAGAGTTGGATGGTAGTTAGGCAAAAAGGACAAATGTCCACAACGATTCTTCAGGCACAGCTTGGTAATAGCAGCCTAGATGTCATAGAGCACAGTCATGTTGGAATACCTAGCTGTCATCCATCACAGCTCAGAGGATGGGGAGAAGCAGGCAGAGTAGCCAAATGACTGGAATGGGCCTGAGGATCATGCCTGTAGGCCTCATGGATCATCGAGGACAAAGAAAAAGAAGAGTTTCTGCATGGAGTAAGTGCTGTCTGTGGTCAGCCCCAACGTCCAGGCAACAGATGGGGCCTGATCAATATCCACAGATCCATAAGGGAACATTTCTGAATGATGCCTGTGGAGAGGAGCTGTGCCTAAAGCCCTTCTCATTTCCATCAGGCAAAAGCATGCCCAGAATGGGTGACTGCCAAGCATCTGCTTGTCTTTCAGGACTGACACCCACCTGTGCCTGGAGACTTTGCTCAGCTCATCTTACCTACATGGGGTGAACACCTGCTTCAACATCTAAGAGCACTTATAATTCCCTTTACCCCCTACCTCCAAATAGAGAGTGGCATTCTGAACAGCCAGGCAGATGGTGGCAGACACTAAGTAGAAGAGATTCCCCACCCAGCACCGGTGCTTGGGTAAATCTGAACAAAACCAGTTTGAGATTGTGTTCACTAGCTGTTTGCCTCCTGCCACCTGCCACCCCTAGGCCTTGTGTGTGAGACGGGAGGAATTTATGGCCTTTTTTTTTTTAAATAGTCTACTGACTTTCCTTAGGGAAGGAGAGTAGGAAAAAGTTATGTAAGGGGGGGTCGTGTTCTCTGATAAAGCCTAAAAGAAAAGACCCTTGATTAAAACTGGAAAGAGAAAGTTTCCAGAAAAAAAGGCAAATCTTTCCGATGACAGGCCTGACATGTGATGAGCACCAGCTATGCATAATGCTGGGCAGTGGGTTACAAGGCGTGTTTTCATTTGATCCCCAAGTAACCCTAAAAATTTATGGGAGGATGGAAGATGCCTTAGAGGACTGGTGTGGGGAGGGTGGGGGCGACTCGAGGGGGGGGAGTCGAGGGAGGGAGGGAATACGGGGATATGTGTATAAAAACAGATGATTGAACTTGGTGTACCCACCAAAAAATAAAAAAAATAAAAAAATAATTTATGGGAGGGTTTCCTCATTGTTCATGAGGAAACTGAGGCCAAGAGCAGCTGAACATTCTGAGTGTGCAGGCTGAGCTAGGAAGAGGCTGAAGTTCATATTGTTTCCTTGTGTCATACTGCTTCCTGTGACTATATGGGGGAGCAGGGTGGAGACATCTGGGTGGGGTGGGGTTATCACTGACGTAGGACTGAAGTAGCTTTGGGAATCATGCTGATAGGAGACTCTGCCTCATAACTCTTTGCCCCAGTTCTCCCTAGATTCCACCCTCTCCTAGGCATGCTCCCCCCACCCCCCGGCCCGGGATCCCCATCTTGTTCCCAATCCCAAGATCTCTGTCTCTGACCCTCTCTAGCTAGCCTTGACATTGGTAATCATTGGTAACTTGGAACTGGAGAAGTCTCTAAATCAGGTATCTGTCAAGTGGCAAAAAAAAAAAAAAATGTTGTTACAGGTCCAAGTAGATGATACAGGCTCATGCAGGAATTCAAGTTTGAATTTCAAGCTTACTTTCTTATAGAAATTCTATTACACAGGTAGTTCATTTCTGTTGCTAGAAATTAATTTTAAATGAAGGTTTTTAAAAGGGCTTATATTTCTTCTCTTTCTCGGGGAGGTTGCATCCTGGGTTAAAAACCAGAGAGACAGTAAGTAGAGTTTTCAAATAATTTATCATCCCAGCTGAGCATTTTTGAAAGGGGAAGGGAGCACTATTAATAATACCCCAGAACTATCCCAGATAAACAGGGACGTATAGCTAAGGGAATTTTAGGATAGAACACCTTTGGAAGTTTGGGACTACTTTCACATATTTTACAATTTGATGACAAGTTGTTTTAGGTAGTGTCTTAATAATTTTAAAGAAAATACATGCATGTCTCTGGGGCAGACTTCAAAACAGCGAAAGGAAGAGTAACTTTTTGACTTGCTCGCTATTAATAGCCCAGTGCTTCAAATTGCCATTAAGTTTCTCTTGTCTGGTTCACACATTTGGATTCTGTCTTTCATACTGAACATTTGCAAACTATCCAAATATAAACATCTTTAATGAAGCAGTAAGATACTGAGGCGAAACAATGTCCAAGGTGTGAATTATTGCACCATCCCTAACTCTGATTGAAGTGTGACTTTTTGTGATTGTAGAATGGCTGTTTGCCAAGTGGTATAACAAAAAGCATGGTAATTGCAGCCCTAAATAATTCATATTATCTTTAAACATCTATTTTTAAGTTGGTAGAAACTGTAAAATAAAAACCTAAATAGTAAAACCTCATTCTCAATCTTAAATTTATTTAAATAACTGGCATTTATGCTACATACCCTCAAAGATGTTTGTTTCTTTTCTTAGTGACTTTTGAGAATTATTATTAATGGGTAATTGATGGGGGTTAGATAATGGTAAAATGTCTTTGGTGAAAGACATCCTATAAATCAATATACATCGAGAATAATTCTATACACTAGAAAATGGTATATCAGACCTCCTGAATTTCTTTAGGAAGTTTAGATTTCTATTTTCCTAATTTTATCATGATTCAACTGTGATTCCTTTGACATGAATTATATGCACTTACAAATTTGGAATACCTAAGATATATAGAGGACAGGGCCTAGGGAAAACCACATAACAGGCAAAATTCAACAACACTCAATAGCTTTTTGTTTGTTTTCAGCAATCTTGACACTGGATGTTTCTAGCTCGAGATTTTTTAATGTATCTCCACTCTGATCCCTGACTCTCCTTAGCCTGTCTCTTTGCCTTAAGATTCTGGTCTCTACTCAACCTAAAGACTGTTTGCAAGTGATGATGGTTCCTATTATCTCCTGTGCCACAACTTTTTTTTTTTTTCTTTGTAGATATCTTTTAGAAAAGTGACTTAGAAGAGTGAGTAGGTACTCAGGCACTGCGGCAAGTCAGTTGTGAGGACTGGAATTTTGGGGGTAGGGTTGTATTTCTCAGCACCCCTCAGTGTCCAGTCCACCTACCTTTCTTTCATTATGCAACTGACCAAAGTCGTTCGCGTTCACTTGGAAATAAGGATGTATCTTTAAGAACAAGAAAGTCCCATGAAAAGATGTACCAAAATGTGAGGCTTTTGAGAAAGGATGCAGTAATTGCTAGCTTCGCTCCATAAATCACTATATTTCCCTGAAGATAGTGATAATCAATGTTCTTTGACTCTCAGCTTCAGCTGGAAGAATTGAGGAAGAAATATTTCACATTGATTTGTCTTATCCAGGACTCAAGCCGTGATGGGAATTAGTGAATTCTGAAGAATGGCTGATACATCTGCTGGAAACATTCAGCATTTAGAATACTCCTGTTTTCCTGTCGTATAGTTTATTCAGTATTGCTTTTTTTCCTCTGCATCAACTGCATTTTCAGAGAGAGAAAAAAACCTCTCCAGATTCACCAGGAATACTTTGCACATGAAGGCTTCTTACTATGCCTCTGGGATGCTGGCTTCCTGAACTCACCAAATCTTAGTGTGTTTTTTAAAGCTTTCTTTTGCACACTGGGAATGATTGGTTTCATAGAAGCGCAAAGAGATCTTAGAAATAAACATGCCCAGTAGTATTTTATTTTATTCTTCAGAGCCCTAGGGTTCCTCCAAGGTATCTCAGAAGCTATGAGGGACCCAGGCATAAGAAGGTAAGGTCCCTTGCTTCAATATCAGCACCTTCATTTTTATCTGTTTTATGCAATGGGCTCTGTGTACAATTCTCTTGACCATGTCAACCAAAATTTGAAAGATTTTGATCTGTGTGAAGTGATTAGTCCCAAGTGTTCCAACTAGTTAATGGCAATGCCTAGGTCTAGAATATGTCTTCTGGTCTGTGGATGTCTTGTTTTGCTATATTGCTGTACCTTATGAAAAGGGAACCACGGCCATAAACTGCCAGCCAGTAGACAGAGTCATAAAAAGGCCACTCATAAAAAGGAAATAAGACTTTTTAGAAAATGCTCAACCTCACTGAATTTGGGAACATAGATTAAAGCAATGGTTTAGGTTTTGTTTTTGTCTTTATCTATTAAATTGGCAAAGATGATAATACTTAGTAGATAAGCAGAACACGTTGAGATTGGTGTTTTCAATATGTGTTTTGGGGGTATAAATTTGGGGGGGCATATTTATATAGAGAGCTTGAAAAATATTTAAGATACATTCACATTGTCACCTGGTAAACACTGGTGCAGCCCAGCAGATGTTCACAAGGCACATCCTTTCTGACTGGTCCATGTGTGTATTCTGACTGGGGGATAACCATGCTATACAGGGATTAAAGGTGCCGACTGTTGTTCCCCCATATAGCCCAATAGCCCACTTTTAGAAATTGATGCTAACAAAATAATTTTGAAGTATAGTAGAAGAAATGTGTGTAAAAATGTTCTTTGCAACGTTTTCACTATTTTTTAATAGTGAAAAATGATCTCTACCCTAAATGCACTACAGTAAAGGAACAGTTAAGCAAACTGTTAATGTCTGTATGGTGAAATATTAAAACTAAGTTTACAAATAGTTTCTTGAGAAGTGTTAAAATAATTTTAGTATACAGTTAAGTGAATAGAACGTCATATAAAGTATAGACTGGAATGATTTCAAAATATGAGTAGATACAGAATGAAAACTAGAGAGAAATAGCCTACAATGCTATGATTATCTCTGGGCAGTGAGATTACAAATGATTATTCATTTCTTTTTTGGCTTTTAAAATATTTTCAACAGTTTGTATGGGTTACTTTTATAAGAGGAAGAGAAATTAGTTTTTTTTTTTTCTTCCTGACAATTCCACTGAAATGCCACCAAAGTCTGGTTTGGGGTTATTTTCTGATATAACCCAGGAGTGAGGAAAAGGCCAAAGCCTGCCTTCCACTGTGCTATTTTGGTGTTGTGAACAGAAGAGATTTTCACGTGTCGTTTGTCATTTGGCACACTCATAGTTCTCTGCTGGCAACAATTGCTCCCTGAGTCTTTTAAGTTAGTATCAAGGAATTCTGGGTTTATGTTTGGGAAAGTATAATGGCAGTGTGGGGGTTCAGTTAGGATTTAGCAACTTAAAGACACTTTCTTCTAGCTCACAAAAATGAGAAGCCCTGGGTTTCAGTTCTGGCTATGTCACTTCCTATCCATGTGACTTTGACTGAATTTGGAAACTCTCTGAGCCTCTTTTTTCATTTGTCAAATGAGAATGATGATACCTCTTTTATGGTGCTATTAAAACAAGAAAAGACAGGTAATGTGCCTAACGTAGTGCCTGGCATTAATGTAAAAGAAACCTTCAATCTGTGTTTATTCCATTGCTTTATTTACTCTGAGCCTCCTTACTTTATTTCTGGAGTTTTGTAAGAGGGAACGTACTTGTGCTTTGAAAGTTTGTTCCTTATCCAGTACCGTGGGAACTTGGGTAGATATAATCCTGAGGAACAGAAGGATAGTCCTGGATGGGTAGATGATTCTGGCAACTCCAAGAGAACAACAAATGGCAGTTTTTGTTTTTCAGGACTTGTGGACTGACATGGTTAAGAACTTTGTTTATGTGTGTGTCTCAGAGGATATATAAAAATTACGGTCCTTTGTCTTCAGTAGCTGGAGGTCCAGCTTTGTATTATGTATTTGTGACTAGGAGAGGGAGCCTAGCACAGAATGAGTTCCAGAACTGTGGAAGAGACATTTCTTTTCAGTTTCCTTAGTCCACCTCCATCTACCCAGTACCCAGTACCTTAAATCTTTCTATCTGCCTCTTCACCCTTTCAGAAAACTGCTGTCAAATCCTTTGTTCTGGCAAAAAACATCAGTATTAACAGATTTTGCTGTTACCTTTCTTAGATGCACTTGCTTTTAATGAGAAGGCTTGGAGCTAAGAGCACGAGGTTCTAATGGTGGAATTCTAATGTTCAGTTAGCAAGAGAGAATTTTGAGTGTGAAGAGACCGTCCAGAAAGGCCTTAAAGCAATTCCTGAGGAAACCTCCTTTTTGGACTATTTGATCTTTAAAAAGAAGGAGGACTGAGTTCAGAAGACCAAGTATTTAGGGAGGGCTGCCACTATTGGTACATTGTTCACTTGTTCCTTTTCCTTTGTGTCCTTGGCCTGTTTCTGAGTCATCTCACTACTCCAAATGTCACCAGCCATGTTTGCTTGTGAAGATGATCATATCTAGATTCTTGCAGGTCTGAGGGATCATGTCGGAAGAACCTAAAATTAAACCAAGTCAGACGCCAATATATAAGTGAAATGCAAATGAATCATTAAATAATTAAAAGCTCCAATGATGTTTACTGCCTCCTGGAACATAGCCCGGGAACCTGGATGTGGAATTGGCACACAGCTCTAAAACGAAGCAACTGCAAGCGTGGGATTCAAAAGCCAGTAATTCCACAGGAACAATTAATTAAAAAGTGAGGTTAATTCACAGCTTACAGACTTTGCATCTGCTTGTTTAGCATATGCAATAAAAAGCAAACTAGTGGTAGATTTATAAAAATGTCAGTTAAATAATTTACGATGTATACATACTAATTGTTTTTGCATAATCCATTTCTTTCCTTCCCTCTCATGACCCTCACTGAGATATTGTTTTAGAATAGAATGTGCTTCTTATACCCTGTGTCTTTTTATGATTTAAATATTCTAAGCTGAAAAAATTTGTGTATTTTTTGGTATGCCGTTTGCCTTTGAAATTTTGGAACTTGGTTTTTCTACTTGGTTTTTTTTTTTTTTTTTCCTTTTTTCTTTTTTCCCTTTAAATCAGTGAATTGAAAATTGTCTATTTGTGTATATATTTTCCTTGGCATGTCCAAGCAATCTTTTTGAGCTGAAGTTCACAGGTTATCTAAGTATATGTAATACAGGAGTCCTGTTTAATTTGCTGATAACGAGAACTTAAATGCATCTTATTGTGATATGAATAAATTCACATGTTTTTGCTTTATACTTGCATATTTGTATTTACCTTTGTTCTGTAGGAGCAAACTGTTATTTTAATTGCTTTTTCTTCTAGAGAGAGGTCCCTACTGCAAAAGGTTTTCATGGTCTCACCTACTTATGTAGAATTTCCTGCAGAGACCTAAAAATACTGAAACAGGAGGTTTAAAACCGAGATAGAGATGTGGAAATCAAAGGTTTTTTTTTCTTTCTTAATTTATATTTTTCTATATGGAAGTGCTTGAGTGTGTGTGGGTGTGTGTGTATATTTTCACTGGGTATTCAGAGTAGGATTCCTGTCTTATTTTGCTAAAGGCTTAAGAACATGAATCTTTTGCAATAAGGATCTTCCAGTTTTTTTCCAGTGAAAATTTTGGATATAGAATTTTCCAGTAACATTTTTTGCTTCAGAAAAATCTCACCCCTCAGGGATCACTCCTTGTGTTAAAAATATATTGCTCCTAAATATAGTAATACACTTGCCTGTAATTAGAATATCATGAACATTTGAAAGACTATTTTTTAAAAAATTTTCTTATGCCCCACCTCTTTACAAAAAGAATTTGAAGCTGTTTACAAAAAGAAAAGAAGACATATATGGCGTGATAAATAAGAAGAGTTAGGGGCAAATTAGGGTGAGAATGTGGGTGATAAAATAGGAGGAAACAAATTGCCATCTGAAGTTTGAGCATAATTACTGAGATTGAGGGCATTAAGGACTTAGTATTATATGAACCCTTACTGTAATTTAGCCACTTAAAAGCTATACTTGGTTTTCACATTTATATTCCTCTTTTGGCTGATTTCTTCAGTGATTTTGGTATGCTAGTCCCATCTCCCATCCTTTGTCAGACTGGAAGATAAGGGAAAAATAAACAGTGAGTTCTTACTGATATGTAGAAAGATTTAGATGGGAGATTACTAAAGGGTAGTCCGTGGGCAGAACGTGGCCTGCAGCTATTTTGTTAAGTCCACATAGTGTTAAAAAAAAATACAGAACTAATAGAAATGAGAGGATTGTCCATAAAAATTCAACTTCTGGTTTCTCTTAGAAAATTGAAGAAGCAACCAAGCATGCAGCCCACTTTCCTCCATGATAACAAGCAGACCTAGCCCTCTACATGGAGCATCTGTCTCATCTCAGAGGGCGTTTCTGAGCATTGCCCCTGATGAAGACAGCCCTGCTTGCAAAGAGCTTGTAATCTTTCTAACAGCGAGAGGAGATAAATATTGCCTAGCCTGGGCTTGTTGCATAGTGATTTTTTAATGATTTTTGCTTTATTATAGACTTCCTTCACCCTTACCTGTGGAGAGTACATCCAAAGCCCTCTGTACCATAACTCATCTCAGATGATACATCTTCATTCAGTACTCATTTATTCATTCCTCATTCATTACAAAAACTTTTATATCATGTTTGTTACCAAAATTCAAATCTAGGTAACACTATCTATAATTGCTATTTTAGGAAGTGCTGAATAGCCCATACGAAAGAGCACTGTAAAAATACCGTACATTGGGATTTGGGATAGTCTTAGATGTTTAGAATCAAGTCTAGATTCTCACTGGGAGAAACTACTTGCAGCATATCAATCATTCAGTTTGGGTACTGAATGATCTTGGTGGACCAGACAATCCTTCACCCCTGTCAGTGCCTAGGTTACTCTTGGGAACAATGTAGTTAAGAGGCTGTATATATAAAGGGTTGGAGCTGAGCCAGTATTCCAGAAAAGAAAGCTCACTGATAGTAAGAAAGACAGATGCAAATACAAGACTTTCCAAGCAAATAAGAAAATATGTATTCATGTGGATTTATTCCCAAGCCTGATATGTGATTCATTTTGGGTTCACATATATTTTTTTTTTCTCAGATCCTAACATTTGGAGGCAGAGCTAAACTTCAGTTTTCACAAACCCTTAAATACATAGTACCTGATATGAAAGAAGCATTTTATGAAAAATAAATGTTTAGCAAGTCTGTTAATTTTTGGAATTTAAAAAAAATGAAAACTCTTTGGTCATTATTTCCTCAAATATAAACAAAATACAAAGATTTCTCAACCTTTGATTGTTGGCTTCCCTTTAAATTACTTTTAAAATTTTATTCCTTGGAAGCCAGCTCTCTCCAGTCATTTAATCTTTCAGCCAGTTGACATTTGGGCATTTATTCTGTGTGTGGTACTGTAGTTCCAAATTATACTTATTGAAAATGTGCAAAGTCTAAACACTGTAGACCCAGTTTTAAGCTTAATTTATATTGAAAGGAAAAGAGTTCAAACTGTCTTAGATTCCTTCCATATGACTGCTTTTGTCATAAATTTTTATGCCATGTGATAACTTATTAATCCATTAAAGGCCACATTGGATGATATAAGCAGTTCTTGTCTCAGATAGCTAAAGATAAATTCTTTAAAGCAATCAACCAGCAAGCATCTTTCTTTTTTTTTACAGATTTTGAAGTGTGCATCTGATTTTCAAATTAAGTGGATGAAGTTTATTCCATCTGTGTTTCTTTTCCCTTTTTAACACTAAAAATGGAAGACTGAGGACAGTTTATCATTTCTTTTAAGGTGAAGAACAGAATGCAATAGGTTAAATTTTAATCTAATCTCTACCTTATTGTGTTCCCTGCCTGACTCTGTGTGTTGTAAGAGGTTCATGGTTTTTACTTAGTATTGATAGTGAAAGTCTTTGGAATGTTCCTGCTTATATGAATTTAGGTAGTTACTAGTAAAACACACACCCTGAACATAACAGATGTTGGATAGAGCATGAGTACTTTTCTGAAGACTTTGCAGAGTGGGGAAGGGAGTTCCACTATGTACTTTAGTCCCGAATGAGACTTTCCTACATTGTGGTTAGAGCATTGTGTTAACTGCATCCAGTGCTTGATCTTTGGGATGTTGTTTTGGTATGTGCTTGGAAAATAAGATATACATGCCCCTAGGTGATTATCTCAAAGACTTTAATACACTGTACATGGCCTATTGAGTTAGAGGTTTCTTATCAGGCTGGGAGGGTGCTCTAATCCTGGCTCCCATGCCTTGGTTGCATTCTCACATGTGGTGTTGCAAAATTGATCTGTTGACTAGCCCAGTTTCCCTCATCCTAGCCAGACAAACCTGCTTGGTCTTCCTGGCAGGAGATTCCCTCAGGTCTGCTGCCGCCCCTCTGTTCAAAAGAGTGGCTCGCATAGAATTTCATTGCTGATTCATATCTTTACTACTTGTAAGATTCCATTTGAAACGCATCTCTTCTAGAAAATTTCTCCAGTTAGCTTTAACTCAGCCTGAGTACTTATCCTTATTTTATCATTTCAGCCTTCTTGAAGGCAAGAATCATATCTACTACTGTTATTATTTTCTCCATGTGTTACAGGAAAATTACTGTATCAGTGATTCACTACTTTTCATGGAATCAGAGCCACTTGGAGATAAAATCCAGCTGGATTTTAAAAAATCCGTTGGTTGTACCTATGAAGTTCTC